>NC_134586.1:110451113-111051113 GCF_037038515.1 Microtus pennsylvanicus | reverse complement strand
TTGAGATTTTAATGATCTAATTTTACCAAAAATAGATCTTATCTTTTAGATTTCTTCTCCTTTTGCTACTTCTGGATAACTTTCCAAAAAGAAGGTTCAAATGATTTTTCAAAATATAATGGGAAAATATTGATTCTTTGCCATCACGTTCAAATTAGCATTTCAAGGCTGCACCATGGAGGCAAAGGTAACAGTGGCACCTGCTAGTGACCAGGGATGTCTCAGCATGGTGGATTTGGAAGAAGGGAGCCCACACATTCAGGCCACACCCACCTGTTTCTCAGCTGATCTGTTCCCATGCTTCAGCTGTCATTTACATGGCAGCATTAGTAGATTTTGTTAAAAAAATAATAATCAGATACAGCAATAATGTGTCAGTTACCTAGGAAAGCTGTATGTAAGTTTTCATTGTCAAATATTATAAAGCAGCCTGCAAGCCAGTGTTGGAGGGAGAAGTTCCATAATAGAATTTAAACTGCATGCCTCCTTAACTGTGGTATGGTGATGGAAATATTTGTAATTTCTCCTTGAACTGACTGTTTATAAAAAATCATCATAGAGAGGATCTCTGAAGAGAGAGATGAAAGCATTCTCTTGGATGTAAATTTTGAGATGATCTCTAAAGTCCTCCATTACACCCCTCCTCAGGGAACAATGTGTCCTCTGCGGCCTTCTTAATTCTTGAATTTATAAGTGTAGGGCAACCCCTCTGGAGCCTGCTCCTTCAGCTGTCTTCCAGATTTCCTTATGTCATGCAACACCTCAAGGACAAATCTAAGCAGTGCCTAGTTCTCTGGGCCATTCCTTTACTCAAGAGAGTCTAACAGCCATCTTTTAAAGGACTCCTTGCCTCTCCTACTGCGATTGACAGCCATTTGATCAATTTTAGGCTAGTGGATAAAGCCCGAAGTATAGCAATGGTGGTGTTTTGGCTTTTTGTGCCTCTCACTTTCCTTGACAACTCTGGAATTTCAGCCACAAACCCCTTCTACTAAGGTTAGTAGGCAGTGCCGGAGACTTTGCTGGACCACTAAGGGGGCTGATGTTAATTATGCCTAAAAAGGGTCAGACCTAGATTCTAATGTTCCTTTTATGAGCTCAGCCATTTCTCTCTTTCCCAGAAGACAGCTGTATCACAGCCACAACTTCTAGAAGTGAGAGGGAGGAGGTAAATAGGAGACCTCACTGAACTCAGTCTTTCAACAGAGTCATGTGTCTACATTGTGGCTATCAATAAAGCATGGAGACCAGCACTTGCTCTCTGTGTGCACCTGTTTAGGACTTGGCTAGGAGGGGGTGGGGTAATTAACAGGCAGGACTAGGCATTTCTTTGTCTTTGACCACAACCTCATTAACTAGTATTTACTATTCTGATTTTTGCTTCTAAGGTAATCTTCTTGAGGTGCTGTGCAGATCACAGGCAGAGAACTCTTTGTAGTGCCGGGGAAAGGGCACCAGCTGAATGACTCCTGGAATATTGGAGAGCGGACTATGGGGGCCTGTGGAGCAGATGAATGGGTGTGAGGATTGGGTGGTGGCAGCAGAGAGTGGATGTAAACACAAAACAGTGACAAGCATAAAAGTGACGCTGCAATTACTTTGTTACAGCCCTTCACACCTGCCCATTACTTCTCTGAGGATAAAATTAGCAGCTTTTCACACAGAAACCTTTGTCTGATGGAGCCCTTATCTCATGTCATGCCACACCTTGTGTTGACTGCTATAGTAGCAAACACAGATCATTAATTGAGTGTAAAGAGAAAACCTTACTTTGGCTTTAGGGAGGTTTCAGTACAGGCTCATGTATGTGGGCCTCTGGTGTGTGGTATGGATCAGACCAGCATGGTGTACTCAAATGCCTAATAGTAGGTACTTAAGGAAGGAAATGATGTTTGGCTGTTGATACTTGAATTTTCCACAGTGGGGAAGGCATGGTAGAGTTTATGTTGGCAGCTGCTGATCACGTGACTACTATAACCCGGTGCAGATAAGGATACAGAAAGTGGTTAAAACTAGGGGCCAGACTGTGACTTCAAAGGTCTGTCCCTTGTGACCTATTTCTATCAGTGATATCCTATTTCCTAAGAGTTCCACAACCTTCTAAAATATCGCTACCTAATTGGAAACAAGTGTTCAAAACAGCAACCTCGGAGGGCATTTCACTTTCAAACTGCATTATGCAGGGGCTTTCGTAGGCTTATGGCCATCCCATAACGTCAACACACATTTAGTCTAACCTTAAAAGTCTTTACGCCAGGCAGTGGTCGCGTGCGCCTTTAATCACAACATTCGGAAGGTGGAGGCAGGCAGGTCTCTATGAGTTCGAGGCAAGCCTAGGCTACAAGAGCTAGTTCCAGAAAAGGCTCCAAAGCTGCAGAAACACCCCGTCTCGAAAGAACCAAAACCAACTAACCGAACAAAAGTCTTTAAAGTTTTAGCAGTTCCAAATGCTGTTCAAAATTCTAAAGTAGTTTCTAATATCTAAGGCAAACTCTTAAACATCAAAAGAAAAAAGAAAAAAAGAAAGTTGCAAATATTCAGTGTATAAATCACATACACACAGACACACACACACACAAAATCCACCCTCCAAACAGACGGCCCAAGAGAGCAGCAAGGAAAGACAGCACCAAGCAATACTGCAGCCTAGCTGGGTGAAAGCTGGGGCAAAAGGTGTCACCAAGTGGGCTCCAGTGGGCTTCGTCAGCCCCACTGCTATAGTGGTGTTAGCTGAAGCGTACATGGCATCTTTCCTGACTGGTTGTACATGTTACCTGCAGGCAATTTCACCCCAATCATGGGCCTCAGCGTTACTTGTACCATCTTTTCTGAGCATGTTTAAATCAGCTGGTGGCTGCTTTCTTGTCCAATATGCTCTTGCTTAAACTCAGAAAAGTACAGCGGATATTTGCTCAGGCATGCGACAGAATAGGGACTGACATTTTACATGTCAATCATCGTACTTTAAAGACTTTGTCTAAAGGCAGAAAAGACAGCAATTTTTTTAACTCATTAAATCTCATCAATTGCAGTTATTTTGAGTTAAATTTACCCAGTTTAGATATTTCACCCAACTTTGGGTCTCCACCTATCTAATGTATGGGTGTGTTTGCTTGAAAGAGTGTCAAGTCTTTGTCTCTGTGTCTATGACTGCTTTTGGCCATTTTCCATTATGACACTTGTCTGCTTTTATCAAGATTTGATGCCTTGTCTCACACTGTGGGGAGGGTATTAGCAAGAAATTAGCCAAGTTCTGCACTATTAGGGCAAGGCTGTCTACCACTGGTCTCCATTAAACACCAAGGTGTGACTTACCATTGGGGTCTGCCTTCATCTCATTTCCCGTTGCCATGATAAAACACTCTCATAAATGCATCTTATGGGAGGAAGGATTTATTTTATGCCAGAATTTTACTTTGCAGTCTATCGTTTCAGGAAATCAAGACAAGAACTCGAAGCAACTCGGGTGGTGGTAGCACATGCCTTTAATCCCAGCTCTTAGGAGGCAGAGGCAGGTGGATCTCTGTGAGTTTGAGGCCAGCCTAGTATACAAAGTGAGTTCCAGGACAGCCAGGGCTACACAGAGAAACACTTTCTTGAAAAACAACAGCAACAAAAAAACCCAAATAAATAAAAATCAAAATTACCCCCCCCCCAACAGCTGGTCATATCGCATCACAGACAAGAACAGAAAGGGGTAAATTAGTACATCTGTGCTCAGCTCACTTTCCCCATCCCCTACCTAGGGAATGGTGCTGCCCACAGTGGTCAGGGCTTCCCACCCCAATTAATGTAGTGAAGGCAATCCCCACCAACATCTCATTTCCAATGGCAATCCCTCACTGAAACTCTTTCCAGGTGACTCTACTTCAAATCCATAATCACAACTCGCTGAGCCTCATTTTCTCCCTCATTGCTAATGCACAGACCATGTAAATATGCAAACAAATTCTGCAGCTTTCCTCATCATTCTGATTCCCAAGTCCCTGATTCTTTCAAAACTTTCCAGTTGAGCCTTGTTGGGCATTTGGAATCCTGTTAGCTCTTATTTCTTAGGAAGGCCAGTATCCCCAGTGAAGGCTTTGGCTTTCAAACCAGTTTGCTCTGATAGTAGACTGAAAAATCTGTTCTGAAATTCAAAAGTTGTAAATGGCTTGGGTAATTTTTTTTTGTCTTTATATTCTTGCTATAAAAGTCATTTCTTTTCTGAGCGTCAAATGTTCCTGACTGTGCAGAGCCAAGTAGCGACGAGAAATAGAGGGGTGTGGAGAGCAGTGTTTTATTTCCACGCATCCTTCACTGTCAGGGTCAGGTAAGGTGCCACTGTGGAATGACACGTGGAAGATGCTCATGGCTCTGTCAGGCTAGGGCCATCTGTGCATCCTCTGGGCCTCAGGTGGGGTTTGCAACCATCCAAACTCACAGCCTAAGCACTGATGTCAGATTCAACTAGTGGTTGAGTAATCTGAAGAGACCCTGAGTCATCAAGGAGGACCCCGATATGTACAAGCGAAAAACAAAGGACCGCGCCTGCTGCTAATTCTCTCTGGTGAATGTGCAATCCTTACAGGATCCCTGAGCATTTGGATGCTGCCATGGGAACCCTGAGTTCAAAATTCTTTGTTCTTTACCTAGATTTCAGGTACAAACAGGGTAACATAAAAAGAGGCAGCACCATCTGCATCCGAATGTGGACATTTCCTCATAAGACTCCCCTAGAGTTCTCCCCAGAGTTGACTGTAATCCCAGCTCATTGCAGAGGGGGCTCTGTGTTGCTATGGTGAGGGGAGGGCTCTGAGAAGTGCTGGGCTGGTATCCACAGCCCTGGGGTCAGAGGTTCCCTGTGGAACAGGCCAGCTTGACTGCAGAAACCAAATAAGTTAAAAATAACAAGCTGGTAATTCGCTTTCTCACTTTCTCAGGTTGTCAGGAAATTTTTGTGTTTTTATAATTTGAAGCATATCAGAATCTTCCTTGTCCGAATTGATTATTTTGGGACGCCAACAGGAATACACTCAATCAGGCAGCCAAGCTGTGGAAAGCCCTGGCTTGAAAGCTGATGGCGAGATTTCGTACTCATTTTGCTCCCAGGGAAGCCTAGCACATTGTTGGTGCTCTAGAGACAGCGTTAATGTCATTAGGGTCACTGTGTCAATTTATTCTTCTCAGAGAAGGACACAAGAGAAAACTGTAAATCAGGCTTAACTAAATCCGTTCCTGTTCCAGGCTGATGGCGTGGTGTAGGCTCTGGAGCTTGATGTCACAGAGAGAGAGCCTTTGTAAATGAACTTAGCAAGCAGGAGGGAGATCAAGACCAAAGATCCATTTTACTTCACAGTGAGGGAACCAAGGCCTGGAGACGTGGATTGACTTGCTTAAATGACACAGCTGCCTGAAGCCTAGTAGAACTGAAACACTGATTTGAGAACCATGGCTACTCTAAAAATTTATTTTCATGTAAAACACATAAGGATTGTAGTTAAAATGGAGGTTCCAACCTAGGAAAGTAGAAGTGTGACCTGGGACTCTGCATTCCTAGTGTGTTCCTTTGTGGTGTTTTATGTTCCTCTTCTTTGCGAAGCACTGAATTTTCTCTTTTTATTTAAATTTTAGTTAGTTAGCAAGAATCCTGTATCTAATTCCTTAGTACTGAAGATTTGGTTGTAAAAAATGGAGAGCATCGCATAGGAGTACTTTATTATAATTTTCTTACTTCTCTCCTTACTCAGGGTCTAATATATAAATTATACTTAAAAATAACAAAAGATTTTGCAGTGGTGAGGGAGGAAAGAGAATACACAGTATTATTCAAAGTATTGCCTAGCAGGTCTACCTGGATTATTTCGTTGCTGTCATGGCTACTTTACACAATTTCAAGTTATGTTTTCTGTATAGAGCATGCGTTGTGACATGCATTTGGAAGTCAGCTGGCAACTTATGGGCGTCTAGTCTATCCGTCCACTCTGTGGTTCAGGGAAGGAACTCAATTCACCAGGCTTCACAAGCATCCTTAACTCCGGAGTCTTCTTGCAATCACCAGTGGCTCCTTTCCAAATTTTTGTTCAGTTTCTGTAAGTTGATGACCTCTATGTGTCATGAATGTGGTTCCTGCCTGTTGAAATGCAAACAGTTTGCCCTGTGAAATCCAAGTGTTGCTATATATTGACTACAACTGTTTGAAAATTCATCTCAGAGCTGAGGGTGTGTATGTGCTTTAGATTTTCTTTTGAATACATTATAATGTCTTGCAGATTCTCATGTTAATTAATGGGCTGATAAAATATTTAGCACATATTCGCTTTATATTTAATTTTTGTTCAAGGGTTGTAAATGGTTCTCTTAAAAATCATTCTTTAAGAATAACTTCAATTATTTGGCTAAATAGCTTGTCCCCAAGGAGCTAAGATCGACACTTCTATTTAATGTGAAAATTCAGGACCTTCATTTTTTATCATTTGCTTAACATTTAGTGCCAGACAATTTTGAGGAGCTTTGAAAGAATCCTGAGTTAATGATGAAGAAACTAAATCTGGGGAAACTGAAGATATTTGCCTAGAGGCATGTGGACAGGAGGTAGTAAGCAAGGCCCCTGTCAACCCTCTCATACATCCTCTTAAGTCTTTGCAAGTGTGAATGACTCAAGCCTGATCGTTGACCTAAACATGAGTTGGCCAGTGATGGAGGACAGACACCTAAGGAGGGGCATGCAGAAGTGGTACTGTTCGCATGTTTGATGGTGCATTCTGCGCAGACATCAGGGAACACATTAAGACTTTTGCTATGTGTGGGCAGAGTTGACTCTGCAAGATTTCTTTGTAGGTAAGCTGCTTATGCCACTACAACAGACACGGCCATGGGACAATGGAGCTGGTGATAAAGGTCTTGGCAAGAGTATGGTTTGGACTCAGACAACTTGAGTTTTAATTATGCTCCATCATTGTAGTATGAAGAGAAGCGCTTGTTTGTTCCCTGCTGCCCAGAATCAAAATAATCACACAGAAACCATATTATTTCAATCACTGCTTGGCCCATTAACTCTAGCTTCTTATTGGATAACTCTTACACACTCATTTAACCCATTTCTATTAATCTGAGTATTGCCATGTGGCTGAGGCTTACCAGCTAAAGTTCCCGTGTCTGTCTCTGGTGGGGCTACATGGCTTCTCTCTATCTCTGTCCTTCTTATTCCCAGCATTCAGTCCAGTCCTCTTCATGTAACTCTGCTCCACCCTGGCCTGCTCTGCTATAGGTGCAAAGCAGTTCTTTATTCATAAATGGTAATCACAGCACACAGAGGGAATTCCCACATCAATTGACAAATCATGCACATGAAAAATAAATCCATACAACTGGGCAGCACAATCTCAGGCCATTACAACTAAAACATACCATATAGCTCTAAGGAACTATTCATCAAGTATTATTTCTTCTTTCTTTTCTTTCTCCTTTTGCTCATTTAAAATGGAGGAACATCATTTATAGCCAATTCCATTTACCTAGAAGAGAGTCAAAGCTTAGTGATCTTAATTGAACACTTAGGAATCCATTCCTATTTGGGAACACTGGGGATTCCTGAAATGAATACACCCTGACCTCCATTTCAATGAATGACAGTCAAATTAAAGAGATCATAGTGAATGGATCTGAGCTAATCAAAGCACTGGTACACTACGGTAAGTGAGGCATCAGTGAGGATTGGCAAAGGTGACTGTGAGCATAGTGAGAAGAGAGGTGAGGAGGTCTGGGAGGAGTTTGTAGGTAGAGCTGCAGACACAGACACAGACTCTGGCCTGGGGAAGTCTTTAGGTAATGTGCTAAGTATCTAAGCTGGGTTTGGTGGAAGAGCAAAGAGCTATTCTGGGGGAGGGAAGGCGTGAGTGGGGAAACAAACTGTGAGCTGTGCATGTCAGGGACTTTCATGGACCCCACTTCTTGCCCACTGAATTCCCTGTTTTTCTCTATCTATCATAGAGAACACACATCACTGGCCACCCCAAGACCCATTCAGAACTGGCTTTGGAGGAAGGAGAACACTTGTTTATGGGAAGAGATGACATTTAAAGAGGCTCCTGTTGCAGATTCTGGCACATTGCACACCATTCTCAGATGGTCTACACTTCTGATACTGTGAACCAGACGTTATTGAACTTTTATCATGTGCCTTATATATTATTATCATAGTTTGTTATGAAGGTCTCAATTTAATGAAAGTATATATATTTGATTGCTAAAAAGCTAGGCTTTGCTCTTCTAATCCATGTATTTGACCAACGCTGTCCTTTCTAGACAAGTCTGTAGTGGACTGTGTATGAAGATCCTGACAAACTTCCTTTCAAAACAGTGTGATTTTCATGGACTCAGGGCAGGCATTGTGGGCCTGGATGAAAGGGCATCTTCCTGATAGGCACAGACAACTCCCGAGGATTAGCACCAGTGCAGGTGGATGTTCACGATAGTGCTCTCAATCCCATTGGTGACTGAGGTGGACAACATGAGTGCCAGAGCAAGGGGAGAGAGGGACCATATCCACCAGTCGCCTGGAGGGGGCAGCAAAGGCCTGCTCCAGACACGAGAGGCAGAATACAACAGCAGACTCTCATGAGAGGAAGGGCCAGGGCAGCTCACAGTGTTGCTGGTGACCACGGCAAAAATGAAAATAAAAATAACAGGTATCCTGATACCCTGGCAGAGTCTTTTACACACACTATTTTGTTTTTATCTCCACGGCAACCTCAAATGGTCAATACCATGAATTTAATTCTATACGTAATGACAGATCTCGAATTAAAATCCTGGTCTTTCTATGTGTGATGAATGCGCTCAGAGCAGCAATGCACTTCTTTCTAGGAGCATCTCTGTGGAAACTTCACAGCATGAGGCTCCTTGTCATGGTTTTGGGGTGTGGACACCTCAAGGAACAGGGGATGTGTTTGTCAATCATCTCTCCCCAGGAGTTGAGGCTGAGAGGCCCTGAGAAAGAAACCCCTCAATATGAAAGAGAATGTCTTGTTAGGGTAATCCTCC
The DNA here is from genome assembly GCF_037038515.1 of Microtus pennsylvanicus. Taxonomy (NCBI): domain Eukaryota; kingdom Metazoa; phylum Chordata; class Mammalia; order Rodentia; family Cricetidae; genus Microtus; species Microtus pennsylvanicus. The sequence goes on along the minus strand of NC_134586.1, from coordinate 111,042,089 downwards.
CAGCTGAGATGGAGGACTGACCCGGAGTACTCTCCTCTGACAGACTCCCTGGCCATCCTCTAATTCAGTCTCCTTGGGGTGATATCCATTACCATGATATCAGGAATCAGGTTGACTGGGTAGGACTTTGCTTGGATATTAGGGCTGGAAATCAAGACCTAGTAAACCGTGTCACCTAGGCCACTTTAAGTTGGCAAGGGAAACAATGATTTTGGGTTTGAGCTGGGAGAAGCATTTTCAAAAAGGCCTAGGTCAGTGAAGCAGTCTGGACTGGACAGGTATGGGAAGGAAAGCCAAGAACTTTCTCTCATTGTAGGACAAGTGAGCTTATTTATAATGTACTTGGGCTTTCTGGAATGTCGCCTTAACAGATTTCCCTGAGATGTCTGCTGGGCAGCCATGCTTTTGTAGTTTTAAACCAGCAACTTTGATGTTGGCCATGATAACTTTTAAGATAAACAAGCATCTTAAGTTTTATGTAATTTTTAATTTCTACATATAATATTTCATTATATTCTTCCCCCTTAACTTCTCCCAAAACTTCCCCACTTCTCTACCCACTCAATGTTTTCTCTTTAAAATACTGCCAACCAACCAACCAAAAAAACTAGGAAAAACAACAAAACCCCTGAAGATCAAAGCTGAAAAATGAAATCAGTAAGACAAAAACAAAATGAAACATGGAGTCCATTTTATGTTGGCCAACTACTCTTGGGTGTGGGCCCCACCTTGGAGGGCACGATACACCTAGTGACACTCCATTAGAGAAAAATGGTTTACCAACTGACTTGAACCTGTTAGGGCTTGTGATGCTGATATAGTCTCTGTGTGTTACACATACATCAGTCCAATTGTGTTTATGACATAGTTTCTTTGGAGTCATCTATCACCTCTGGGTTTTATAATCTTTCTGCATCCTCTTCCGCATAGCTCTATGAGCTTTGGCAAAAACATTTAATTTGGGGTGAGTGCTCCAAAGTCTCTCATTCTCTGCACCTTGTCTAGTTGTGGGTTTCTGTATTAATTTCCATGTACTGCCAGGAGAAGCATCCTTGATGTCGACTGGGAGATGCTCTGCTCTATGACTATAGCAGTGTGTCATTAGAACCATTTTATTGTTATTGCATGGGCATATTTCCTTTTTAAGCTAAGAAAACAGGCCAAAGAATTTAATTACTTAAATGGTTGGAGACAAGAAACCTCACAAAATCTGGAATGCAAGATATTTGTTTCCCTTTCAATTTCCAGTGCCTCGTTTTCTGTTTTCTCACTCTTTATGGCGATGCTACTTGGTGTTATAATGCAAAAGCAAACTGTACATGTTTGCTGCTGCCCACTTTCTCCTAAATGATGTCTTCATTTAGCACACAATACCTGCTAAGGAGGGAGGCAGAGGACAATTTTGTCCTTTTCTTAGACTAACCAAAAAAAAAATGACTGGGACTACTATCCTCCCCAATCTCCATCTATAAATTCCAGTCCCACAGAAAAATATAGTTTTAGTTCAAATAGAAAAATTTCTAAATGAGGCTGGAATAAGTGATCCCTAGGCCACATTTTCATCCAGGTATTGTCATCTATACCCCAATAATATCAAAAGTAATAAGAGATTGTGGCTGTTACCAGAAACAACCAAATGTAACTATCTCTTTCTATGATAGACAGTGTTTCTATTCTGGCCAAGTCCCTGTAATAGTAACAAAATGTGTAATTTGTACACTTGACTACGCTCTGGGGTCTACCAGGACACCAGCATTCATGCTTTCTAACTTGAAGTATATCAGAGTCCATTAGGATACCAGCATCCATGCCTTCTGACTTTATTAGGGTCGTTAGGACATCAGCAACCATGCCTCCTGACTTGAAATCTCATCTTGGTCCATCAGGACATCAGCATCCTTGCCTCCTGACTTGACTATACACTGGGGTCATAAGTCACACCTTTGGCAAATAACAGCACATCAAAAGCAATAAGAGATTTTGGCAGTTACCACACAACTGCTCACATTTCTCCCAACCATCTAGTGGAAGAGGATATGGTCACGAAAATAGGGCAGGTCAAAGTCAGTAGAGTTTAGTGGAATAGCAGGAGAGGTTGAGACCAGCTACGGTACAGGCCACATGAGTCCTTTCCATACATGAGTACAGCAGTAGTGAGGGAAAACTGAAAGTATGATAGTACTGTAACACAGGGAACCCATGATGGGAGCCCAAATAACACAGAAGTTCAGTAAGAATGTAGACAAAGGTGTTAATGTGAGAAACTGCCTCTCTGCCTTTGCAGAGGACAGTGTTATCAGAAACCAATGGCCCAGGACACTCTTGAGTACAACTAGTCTACCCCAGGATGGCTCTACCAACATGAGCCCTGGGGACAAGACCAGCCGGTGACATGACTTTTCTTCCAAAGCTGCCAGTGGTTACTAAAAACTCTCATCCAGACTCTGAGATGTGTAAATGTCTAAAAACTAACACTTATTTCCTGGTGAGAAAAGAATTTGTCTTTCTTTCATTATTGTTCCCTCAACTCCAGCTCACAAAAGGGCTTAGGTTTCAAAGTACATTCAGAAATTGCCTGCTCCATCAATGAAGAGGCTATGTTCTCTTCTGTTGTGACAGCAACAGGATGTTTTAGGAACTCCGGTGTCCCTATCCTTACCTGCAATGTGTTTATTGGGGAAGGCACTCTGGACCTGTTTCTTTGTCCACTGTGAAAGTTAAAACTTCTCTGTAAGGTTCCTCCAGTAACTTGGGTAGAGGGTCAGCATCCCTAACCAGTGCATCTACACTGTGAAGTTGCTCTGCTTCTGCCCAGGGACCTTCACAAGTTGTTCTTCAAATATCAGGGTTTAACTGTCCACCTTGGTTCAGAATTTTAGAAACATTTGCCCCTCCCTTCAGTCTTATTCTTTCTGCTCATTTCTCTATATGGCAGAGCTTGGACTTTATTGGGTGTGCCGGTTTTCATTCTGGCCTCTCTACCTTTCTGAGAACACCCTGAATTACTGTCAGGCCTGGAGACTCATTGTAGATGTCTTTTGCCACCAAGAATAAATGGTTGTAGGAACTGGCCAGTGTCTTGTTCTTTGTGATTACCTACCTCCAAGTTATATCACAGACTAGAAAGCTGACATAAGTTGTCCAAAATGGGGACGTTTTTTTATCTGTTGGTAGGACTGTTGGCAGAGGTTTCTGTCCCACCCGGTCCCACAATTGTTCAGCCGCAAAGAAACATACAGAGGTCTACATTAATTATAAACGGGTTGGCCTATTAGCTCAGGCTTCTTATTAACTAATACTTAAAGTTTACATTAACTCATTATTCTTGTCTGTGTTAGCCATGTGGCTTGGTACCTTTCATCACCGAGGCATTCCCACCTTGCTTCCTCTCTGTCTGGGTGACAACTGCAGACTGAGCTTTCCTCTTCCAAGAATTCTCCTGTTTTCATCACCCAGCTTATACTTCCTGCCTGGTGACTGGCCAATCAGCATTTTATTAAAATACAAGTGACAGGGTGCAGACCGTTGTCCCACAGAACAGGACAAATCAGGAAATCCCAGATGAACAAGGACATGTGGTGTCATCCTCGCAGACTATGCATTCTTGGGCTCTCAACCTTTCTGCGTGCAATTTATGCTGTCTGGAATTTCTTCCAGTGTCTCTTCCAGTTAGCTTCAGCAGATATGCAAGTAAAGAGAATAATTACATTTATGATATGTGATATAATGAATGGACCTTTTGCCTGCTTCCAACAATTACCAAAACAAAGCAAAAGCAAATCATATTTTGACGTCCTCCATTATATTCTTTAAATTCATGGGAAAATTGGGTCTAACTGTTTCAAACATCATCTAATAAAACAGGAAAATCTTTTCATCTGTAACAAGCTACATGTTGTCTGGCTTTTGATATTTTCCACAACTAATAACAAATTTTGATTCTTTAGTTACATAGTTTGTGCATGTTTTATATGCATGTGATGGGGGCTGTATGTGTGTGTGTGTGTGTGTGTGTAGATGCATGTGCTTTTGGAATGTATGTGCATGTGTGCATGCATGCGTATGTGCGTGTGTGTGTGCATACACATGGAGGCTAGAGGTCAAAGTTGAGTGCAGTACTCAGGAGCTATCCTTGTTTTTTTGAGATAAGACTGCTCATTGAATGCTCTATGGGTTTTTTATTTTTTAGCCAGCAAGCCCAGAAATCTGCATATTTTTACTTCTAGTGTGAGAGGAGGCCTTTCTGAACACATGGCTCATTGCTCAGAGTTCACAGGCGACAAGACAAAAGGCCCCAGGACTGATGACTAACACAAGGCCACACAGCTCAGTAACCACAGAGTGGGACCGTAGACTCCTTATTCTGACTTCAACACTAGTGTCAAGGACCAGTCTTGACAAAAGTACCTCTTGCCAGGGTAGATTTAGAAAATATTAGTAAAGAATATGAAGATGGAAATGAAAATAATAAAATGGAGAGATACATAGAATAGTATTGAGGAGGGAGGTCCAGTGTGTACTGGAATTCACCTGAATTTAGTTTCCAATTGCTTAAAATACCCCTGACCACAAAAGATGGGAGTAAGACAAAAACTGCATTAACATGATACAAGGAAATGAACATATCAGTTGAAGGTAGAAGCTACATTCATAGTTAAACATTTTGTTACTAGAACAAAACAAGTCATGCTCACACCCTAGACCAAAACATTCTGTAGGCAAACCACTCCCTGTGTGGAATCCAAGGTTATCTCCTTAAGGGAACTGGAACTTAGTTGGACCCATAAACTTTTGTTTGAGGTAGAAACATATCTACTTCTCCATTCCTGAAATACAAGGTCTGGCTGTTAACCACACCTGTTGACAATAACCTTGAGAGAGCAGAACTCTCTGGTCTTCGCCTAGGTGGTACCTTCATTTGAGGTAGAAGCACAATAACCTTGAAAGAATAGAGGTAAGTTTGAACTCTGACCTTTGGTCAACATGGAAACAGGCTCACATTTTTGGACCTTCACAATTAGCAAGAAGATAATGTGGAGCAAAAACCTGCACCATGTCTCTGGCTGCAATTTCTCCCTGTCTTAGTCAGTGTTCTATTGCTGTGAAGAGACACTAGGACCAAGGCAGCTCTTATAAGAAAAAGCATTTAGCTGGGGACTTGCTTACAGTTTCTGTTATGATTTCAGCTACAATAAGACTGACACTTCCAGGTTCTAGGGCCAGGACAAGCCCTCAGGCAGAAGGATGGTAAAGGGCCCTGTGTGACACATGTGCGGGGTGGATTACATCATCCATGTATGACTCAGCTGAGCCCTTGTGCACATGCATGAGCCCTGTTATCTGCATTTGACATAGTCATGTCAACCTCCTGTGCACATGCACTAGGCAACTTTTAAACGCTGGATGCATCATCTCCCCCTCCTCTCTCTGCACACTGACATCCCCAGGCCTGTACATGCCCCTTCTAATAAACTACTAAGCGAGTTTGTTGTGTGTTCCTTGTTTTCTTCTCACTCACACCAGGTACTTTCATTTGTGCCGTGACTCGGAAGGCTCTCCCACCCCGAGCCAGGTAATTTCAGTTTCAGAGGTTTAGTTCATTATCATAATGGTGGGGAATATGGCAGCACACAGGCAGACCCATCCCAAGTGACACACTTCCTCTATCATGGCCATACCTACTCCAACAAGGTCATAGCTCCTAATTTGTTGGAAGACATTGCTGGTTGGTTAGAGGTGGCAGTCTGCCATAAGCCCAGAAGCTTTCTCTAAGACTGGCAATATGGAACTCCCTCCCTGCCTGGAGGACTAACCTTATCTAAAAGCTGTCTCTAAACTAGAGGCCTGATTCATCCCTGTTAAGAAGACTTATGCTAAGAGCTTTGCTATATTATCCTGCTGCCACATACTAAGCCTTGGGATAGGAATGCACCATTTAATGCAAATTAAGGTTTGTTCCCAGGCTCCCCAATCTTATACAATCTTTATAGATTTATATATGGAATAAAATTGAGCTGATTCTCCAAAATCTGTCTCCCAGAGGGCTGTCTCTATTTGTGCTCATGGGCTGCATACAAAACTTTCTACCCCTTTCTACCTCTTGGCCTGATGGCAGACAGGCTGAGGAATAGAGGACCCCCACAGGAGTTCTTCTAATCCTTTCCAGTAGTGCCTATCCTTGGTACTAAGAATGTAAATATGTAAGCCTATGGGAGCCATTCTTATTCAAATACCACATTCCTCATCAGAGTTCCACTCCTGTGAGCTCTACTAGCTTACTTTGCTTTCAGTTGGCTATTAACTAATCCTTGGCCAAGGCATGACAGAAACTCAGTGATGGATATTATCACAGTTCTCAGGGTAAAAGCTGTGAACAGAGGAGAGGCTTGGGTACGAAAGTGGTTCTCAGGAACTGAGGAATGAATGAGTTAGGTTTTTCTCTCGGTGATTCCTTTGCACAGAGTCTTTCTCTCTGGTAAGCTCAAGTCAGGTTGTGCATGGAAGCCTGCATCCCCCTCTCATACCACCTACTTACACACAAACACTGCATGCTGAAATCGGTTAGGAGTCTCTGGTAATTAATTGCAGGATCCCAAGTAGCTCTCCAACTGCAGCTGTGGTTTTTGGCTGAGGCTGAGTGAATTTAAACTTCAACTCAAGCTGCTTTCTCTTTTTCTGGTTTCCTGTGTCATCAAAGAATGGCTCAGTGACTGAACCCTCAAGTGTGCCGATTAAGTCCCAATTCACTCATCCTATGCAGGTAAGTTATCTATCAGATTATGATGCTTCCCTCTCAGCCTTGAAAAGCCCTCCACATTCTACAACTTCTCTACTACCTGCAGGGCCCTGCAGCCTGCACCCTGCTAGGTTCTCCACTCTCCAATTATTCACTCTCTTCTTTGCCATGTGCTGACTTCTCATGTGCTCTTTCTCTGTTCCATATTCTGCTCTCTTGACATTTTGATGGGCAGACAACACTTCTGCAGAAAAGCATTCTGTACCAGACCCAAGTGTGATCTGTATTTAGCAAGGTTGTGTAACATGTGCTCCTGTCTGCAATACCCACCATATGTAGGCTTGTTTGCTGATTTAATATTCCCCCCACACGCTGTCAATAACATAAAGAAAAAGTCCATGAATGATTACTAAGTACCTAACCCCACCACTGTGCTTACTAGATACACATGGAGTGAACCCAGTACATGTTAATTAGCTCACTGTATCTTCCCAATGCCTCATGTCTATCAATATCTATCTATCTATCTATCTATCTATCTATCTATCTATCTATCTATCTATCTATCTATCTATCTATCTATCTATCTATCTAAATTTTGTCTTATTATCAAGAGTACCTCAAACTTTTTGTATTTATGAATCAGAATTTCTGTCCTTGCTGTTTTTAGAATGAACCATGCCCTGTTCTCACTATGTAGAGAAGCAAAATTCAGGATCATGGTTTAGGGACAGACTTTAACTCTTAAGTTTTGTTGCTTAGAATATAAAGGAGTCTAAAAAGCAGGTTGATTAATGTAGGTTTCTTCTCTTTAGCTTATTCTGCCCTGGAACTAATAATCCTCCTGCCTCAAGCTCTCTTGTGCTGAAATTTCAGAATGAACATTTATCTCACAGCAAATTCCTTGATCCTCTTGCTCTCTATGTCCCCTCTTCTGTCATTGTCTCTGAGCCTTAGCAGTGGGAGTGTTTTGTAGATGTATCCACTGGTCCTGGTATCCACAACTGCATTTCAATTGGTTGTGGTTTTCTCTAATGGTGTCCATCTATTATAAGGAGATGTTTCCTTCATGAAGGATAAAGACTACACTTGTGTGTTGGTATACAAAGTCAAATATTTAGGGTGGATGTGATGGCACAAGCCTTTAATCCCAGCACTTGGGAAGCAGAGGAAGGCAAATCTCTAAGAGTTTGAGGCCAACTTGGTTTATCAAGGATTATCTAGGATAGCCAAAGTTGTTACACAGAAAAACCCAGTCTCAAACACACAAACACACACACACACACACACACACACACATGCAAATGCACGTGTGCACACATATACACACCCCAAAATATTTAGAATGTAGTTAGGGGTTATGCTGGTTTAGTAAAATGGCAGTTGTAGGTTCTGCTCCAAGATCAATAACTTTATTAGCCCTGGATAGTTGACTAGATTTCCAGTAATAGGCATGATTTTCCTCTTGTTGATAGAGGAGCAACATTATGTGACTGATAAAGCTGTATTTGTATGTTTAGGAATACATGTACACACAAACAAGAACAAGTGAAAATATATGGGGACAGTGGGAAAGGAAAGGAGGAAATGATATAATTACATTATAATCTCAAAGGACAAAAATATATTAGTATTTTTAAAGTAACTTATGGCCAATTAGATTGGAACCTGAGTACCTATTTCTCCTTCAGGGGAGTCAGGTTCACAGTGGAGTTATTAGTATTTTATTTTAAACTCACTGTTGCCTTGGAAACGGTCCATTTAGAACTAATAATTACTTGCCAGGGCAGAGTCCATGAGGCCCTTTCCTGACACACCCCATTTCACCTCCTCTTCTGTGTCAACTCTGACTCACACAGTGGCTTTGCCGTGTTATCTTTAACTCTTTTGGAGGAAATAGTATCATAAAGTTCCCCACACAGCAAATCTTTTCTAGCTTTACCGCATGCTCTGTGCCAAATTTATCCCTCCATATGTTGCTGTGGTAACCGCACAACGAGTCAAACACCAGATAACACAACGGGCAAGCAGAATTTCCTCTTAATAAACTCCTGGCTGCTATGGACAGCTAGGCACACTCAGAGTATGTTAATTTCAGGCCTTAGGGGAACTGTGGAGTGGTTTTCTGTTTGGAGTCTATTCGGACATATGTCTGCCCATATTGTACATATGATCTTTGGCCATTTGAGTTCATGTCCAACAAGCTGGGATGGGAAACTGTCTGACATCTGTTCAGTGTGGGAGAGCGCGCCACTGTGTTGATAACTGTGCTCGTTTAGAGCAGGTTCATTCTCTCTTTGTCTTCTGGAGTGGGGGCTCTTACATGGAAATGTGTTGGAACTTGTTTCAGCGTGGAGTGTCACACTCTGGGAGCATCCTTCTCTCTGTCATACTTTTCTTTCCCCCAACTCCAGCAGAAGCACCCACAAAACCCAAACCCCAAGCAGAGTGCCTTTGTGTGGTGAACTCTGTCTGGCTCCCACCTGCCCTGTTTTACAGAACCTTCCACACAGAACCTCATCTGAATTTCTGTTTAGATGGCTCATCTCTTATGATTTTGCAAATTCTTGTTATGCTAGAATGCAGATTTCTTGAGGACAATTATGACATTATTTTTCTATACTCCGAAGTTCACCAATGCCTGGCCCATAGGGGACTATTGTGCAAACAACCAGCAAGAAAAAATGGAACAATCAATCAATCAGTTATAGAAAGCCTTATAAATTATCAGTTAATATTGGGACTATGAACAAGCACAAGATTTACTGATTGCTTCTTAGGCTCTATAAGCATCAATTTGATGAGCTAATTCTTCCAGGTATAATAAATGTAATTTAAATTTTTGGGTTTCTAGCAAAATCATCAAAACAGGGACGCATTGCTCATTTGCCTCCTAGTAACAAAAGCTGGTTTTGTTTCACAGCTTTGGCTGTGGCGAGGCACATGTACCATTTTTATTTTGCCTAATTAATTCTCTTTCCCCTCAAAAGTTCAGGAGTTGTTAATTTATGAAAACGACTTCAAAAAGTTACATAAGACCTGAGACTGTGGGAAACAATTAGGTATTTGCCTTTCCTTGGTTGGCAATCGACCCGTGTCAGACGTCTCACAGGCTCTCTGAGTTTCAGTACCACTCTTCCTTGAGCAGCAGAGACTCTGATGGCGGTGATAGAGGGTGAGAATGTTAGTTCTTCTTTATGTGTTCTTTCTTTTAAAATACCCATTTTTATTTCCTCTTCCTGTAATCGCTCAAAAGCCCTGAAATTTCACCTTGATGTTTCTTTTGCTCTCTCAGGACCCACTCAGCACCTGGCACATGAAAGGCTCCCACCAAGCTCATCTAGAACAACTATGCACTGGAAACTGCGGTCGGAGTGGAAGAGAGGGGGCGCTCGATCTCTGGGGTGATGGGATGGGGTGGGGGGTGGGTGGGATGATGAGGCCTTCGTCAGTGCAGAGCTGGGCTGCCCTGGGTCTGTTTAGAGTGAGCACGCTAGAGAGAAGAGTCACTGCTGAGTGTAGATTTGGGCAGGAACGAGGGGACGTGGAGCTTGGAGGTGAAGTTGTTCATCTCTGATTTAGCTGCAATGACTGGGAAGCTGCAGTTGAAAATGTGAAATGGGAGCCTAGAGAAGTTTCTCACAGAAGAATGTTTAGTGAGTAGAAGCGAGGTTGCTGGAGGACTGTTTAAGTGCTATTGGGAGCAGATGGGTGGGCTCTTTGTAAAAGCCATCTGTCCCACTGGGAGAACTGCATGAGTCTTCCTGTAGACAGAGGGTAGAGGAAGGGACAGTCGAGAGTGGAGAGGAAAGAGCCTTATGCATTATTGTGGTGTGCACATGCACCTTCACATGTGTGCACACAGTGTGTGAACCATAGAAGGGCAGAGGAATCACTAAAAAGTATCTTAGTCAGTCATAATCTCCACATTATTTTTGTAATGTTTTTATTTATTGAGTTCAATATGTGTAAACAATGTATTTTGATGGAATTCACTTCTTCCTTCTCCAGCTTTTCCTAGACCCCCTACATGGACCCCTTCCAATTTCTTGTCCTCTCCCATTTTGTAGTAACCCACAGTACCCAGTTAGTACGGCTCATTTGTGCACCATTGTAGGGCCATCCAGTGGAACATGGAGGACCTTCCAGAGACCACACCTCTGAAGAAAAATGACCTTCCCTAGCAGCCATCAACTGCCCATAGCTGCAAGTCTCTTCCCACACATGCTAGGATGTTGCCTTGCTCAGTCTTGTGCTGGCAACCATAGCCATTGTGAGTTCCTGGCTGTACTGGTCCTACTACGTGCACAAGACAATGTCCCCGTGACCTGGGGCTCCTACAGTCTTTCCATAGTGTTCCTCGCATTGTGTGTGTGCGTGCGCGTGCGTGGGCACGAGTGCACGTGTGTGTGTGTGTGTGAGTGTGTGTGTGCATGTGTGTGTAGCAAATAATCATACTATTACAGTCTGTACCCTGTAGTAGGTGTTCAGTTAATGCTTGTTTGAGAACCAGTATTCATATATTTTACAAGCAGCTATTTTCGTCTGACATGCATTTTCCAGGAATTTGCTAATGTTGACTCTAGAGCCACTTTAATGAAAGCAGACTAACATTTGCCTACAGATTTCACTTGCACGGTCTATCTGGAAGCAAGAAGCTGAGAACTGTACTGGCTTTGTCAATGCCTACATTTAAAAATAATTTAAACTTACTTCATATCTTATAAAATAGGAAAATCTTGATTAGCTTTGAAAATTATTTTTGGAAATTTGCTGAAAATAAGCTCTCTGAGATAAGTGCATTTAGGGATGAAAGGGTGTGGAAGAATCTAGGAAGTGTTGGGTAACCTGCAGTTACTACATTCACCACGAGATGGCGATCTTGTGCTTGCTTGGTGATCTGCCCACTGATGGTGGATGGCGTAGTCAACTCTAGGTAACTGTAACCCAGGAGAGTGAAATTGGGAAGCTTTACTGGAGTTGTGAAAAGGTTGGTGAGATTTGAAGTAATAAAACTTGAGGGATTCTAGTATCTTTCTGACTTGTTCATACAGAATGTGATGTGTCGAGACTATATGAGCATGGATTAAAAACCTGTGGTTTGCAAATCATGGTTTCAGGAGCATAAAACCCACATTCTAGTTCACCTGCTCACACTTGCTTGTGGCGTATTTGGCAAGGCATAGAACTTCACAGGGTGTCAATAGCTTCACCTACAAAATTGGGAATGATAGCCCTCAACTTCTTAAGAACTGGACCAGTTTTCCCCACAATCCTTCTTTGTTCTGTCTGTGATGGAGAAAGGTTCTTTGGTCTGAGGGCACCAAGTATTCTTAGTTGGTTCTTGTATACCTTAAATAACTCACTTTCCAGGTCAGGTGGACAGAGTTTTTGTAAAAGACGTCTTTCCCCTTGGGAGATGTATGGGTGTTTGCTTTAGGCAGAGAGTAGAGAAGGAGATGGGTAAATTGAGAAAAAAAGTCCTTTGTGATGTGTGCATGTCTACATGTGTGTATACTCGGGTCCAGGACCACAGAAAGGTGGGAAGTAGGAAATGCCAGTTATCACTAGGAATTGGCTTAATATTGTTGATTTATCAGTCTTAATTGTTCTAAAGTCCCCAGAACAACTCACGATAATGGTCTTGCATCTCAGAGAGACTTAGTGTAGGTCCAATGAGCAGTGATTTAATCTCACAATTAGAGGAAGAGCCTTGCATGTAGGACACTCCATCCATTTACTCAGAAATGATTTGCCTTAAACCCTGATGCTATTTTACTCAGAGAAAGAAGGGTAAAATTGATTCCGTAGAGATGCTGAGCTGCTGTTGGCACAGAAAGAACTTGGTTCTTTCTTCTCCAGTACAGAATTTCCTTATGTGGGCCACAAGAAGTGTTTTGCTTTATCTTAGAGTAATTATTGATCACTCTGAATTCACCGAAGCAATTAAAGTATAGCTTTTCTGGTGGGACTTATCAAAGAGTCTTACCCTACTGTGTCTGTATCTTTGTACTGGCACAGAAACAATAAAATGAGAGCAGTAGAGGAGCTGATGTTTTAGATAAGGGGAGGTGAAAGAAGAGAGGAAAGGAAAGGGAAGAAGGGATAGAGAGTGTGTGTGGGGTGACCTGAGAGAAGAAGAGATGGGGCTGGAGAGAGAACTCTGTTCTTCAGAGTTCTTGTTCTTGCAGAGAACTCAGGGTTACTTCCCAGCACCACATGGTGGCCCATCTCTTCTCTGACTCCAGTTCCAGAGCATCTGACTCCCACTTCTGGCCTCTACAAGAACTGCATACACAAGGTGCTCATGCAAACAAAATACTCATGCACATAGAATAAATTTTTTAAAAGAGAAAAGATAAAATAGATGAGAATAGGGGCTGTGTCCAGGAGAGTGTGTGTCTGTGATTACATATTCAGTTTTCCCAGGGGTCAGTGCTTCCAAGTAATTGTCAAAAGTGTCAACTATTTTCTCTCTAGTGTCCCTTGTGAGCATCACTTGAATTAAATTGATTCTGAAAACCTCTCTTTGGTTTGAAAAGGGTCAGGAATGCTGTGCAGCCTGAGTGGAAAGCCTTTATTTGATCTAACTCCACCTAGTCACATTGCCTTTCTCTTGTGATTTAATTTAAAAATTCTTTACTAAGTAGTTGTTGTATAACCTTAGTATTCCTAAAGTTCAATGTGGCTCAATCTTTGCATGGTATTGGTTTTCTTTTCTGAACCCAATGATAAAAATTTTCATTAGCTAACAAAAACATTAGCATCCTCACAGACATGTTTGGATGAGGGAAACATCAGATAGGAGATTGACAGGGAACCTCCTTAAGCCAATGGTCTTTGAGAGACTCGACCAGGTTGAGGCATGGCTTTGGGGTATCAAAGAGCAGTGGTCTCACCTGCTTGCCCCTCTCTCCTCGTGCTCCATACCTAGTTGTTGGATCTCCATTCCTGTTCTGTGAATTTTCCCTTTTAATAAAGAAAAACTTAATATGTCCTATTCAGAGCTAGTGTGGAATTATTTAATTCACATTTATCCCCCCCCATATGATGTGTTCTGTTGTGTTCTGCTACATCTGGTGCCCAAGGTGGGCAAACCACTTAGTGACTTTTTACAAAGATTAACTAAGGCTGTAGAAGTAGAAGTAACAGACCCAGAAGCTAGATGTGTACTTATTGAACCTCTGACTTTTGAAAATGCCAACTTAGAATGCAAAAAGATCTTTGGGCCTTTAAAGATCAGATCAGCACCAATAGATGAATAGATCTTGCATACAATGAATTGTTGATAAATTTGATTATAGTACTGAGACTTGGGTAGGAGAAGTAATTTCCAGTGGTATAAGGAGACATCAAAATGCCAAATGCATTAATTGTGGTAGAACAGGATATCTGAAAATGGATTTTAGACAAGGAATTCTTAGAAATAATCTCTTTTCTGAGAATGGCAAGAATAAAAGGTCTCAATCATCTGGAATATGTAGGAGGTTTGGCACAGGCCGACATTGAACAAATGAATGTAGGTCAATGAAAGACAGACAAGGCAACCTGATACCACTGAGAAACTCCTCGGGGGGCCTCTCACAGGCCCCCATGTCTAATATTGTCCAATCATTCCCAGTAACTGTGGAGAACATGTTTAACAAGGAAAATTTAAAAATCCAGTGCCTACTGTAAGAAACCATACTGTTCTGGATAATGGAATAGACATGAAAGATGAATCAAAAACTATAATAGGAAATAGAAAATGTATATTTTGGCAGACTTCTATAAGTGATCAAAGATCAAAGCTAAGAGGGTGTATAAATAACATTGTAATTGAGGGATTACTAGACATGGGTACAGATGTGAGTATCATTGCTCCAGAATCTTGGCATCTGATTTGGTCTCTTCAAGAGGCAGATGTTATATTCCTAGGAAATTGGAACCCTATCTCAAGTGAAACAAAGCATGAGATGGGTTGAATGCATAGGGCCAGAGAGGCAGAGAGGAAGCCTGAAGCAAATACTGCAGTGAATTTATGAGGTCATGACCCATTGCAGCAGTGGAATATCCAGATTAACATTCCTGCAGTTCCCAAAACTCTTGTTTCTGGGAAGGATATTTTAAGGTATTATAAACAAAGGTTACCAGCCATTCATACAAGAATGATATACAAGAAGGATATACAAGAACACAAAGCAACTAGCAAACCTTCAGAGGTACTAACAGCCCTGCCTTTAAAATGGTTAACTGAGAAACCAATATGGGTTAAACAATGACCTTTAAAACAGAAGACAAACTGCAGGCTTTAGACCAACT
Source organism: Microtus pennsylvanicus (assembly GCF_037038515.1). Lineage (NCBI taxonomy): Eukaryota > Metazoa > Chordata > Mammalia > Rodentia > Cricetidae > Microtus > Microtus pennsylvanicus. The sequence goes on along the minus strand of NC_134586.1, from coordinate 111,027,052 downwards.
GGTACAGGAGCAACTAGATGCTCACCAAATTGAAGAATCAACCAGCCCTTGGAATTCTACTGTATTTTTTGTTAAAAATCAATCTGGTAAAATGGAGAATGGTGATAGATCTAAGAGCTGTCAGCAAGGTTATTCAACCTATGGGCCCTCTACAGTCTGGAATTTCTCTGCCTTCTCTATTATCAAAAGGATGTCCTCTCATAGTTATTGATTTAAAAGATTGTTTCTTCATTATACCTTTACAAGAAAGGGATAAAAAATTTGCCTTCCAGTGACTATTTATAATAATTCTCAGCCTACCAGGAGATATCAATGTACTATCATCCCACAGAGAATGTTCAATATCCCCACCCTGTACCAATACTTCATAAGTCAGCCATTGGAAATAATACGTAAGCAATTTCTTACGTCTGTAATTTACCATTTCATGGATGACATTTTGCTATCTGATTCAAATGTAGATACTTCAGAAAGATTGTTTGAAGAAGTAAAGAATGTTTTGCCTAAATGGGGTTTACAAATTGCTCCTGAAAAAATACAGAGAAGTGATTCAGTCAATTATGTAGTTCCAGTTCATGAGTGGATAACACTTGATCATTGATTCATTTAAACAAAACCTTAGATGGTGACAGACTTAAATAATCCCAGGGAATTAACAGTTGAGGCTGAGAAAGAATTAATGGTGGTTGATGAGAAATTACAGGAAACTATGTTGATAGGGTAGATCCAAATCTTAATTGCAATATAGTCATATTACCTTCCAGAATTTTTCCTGCAGGAATTTTAATTCAGAGTAATGATATTATCTTAGAAAGAATCTTTTTACCACATAAACCATAAAGTAAAAAAATTAAAAATATCTTATGTGGAAAAGTTCTCTGAATAAAAGGAAAGTTGAGACTTTGTTGACTACCATGTATAGACCCAGCAGAGATTATTGTGTTTTTCTACTGATGAATTTAAAACAAATATTAGAAGACAATGAGCCCTGGCAAAGAGCTTGTGCTAATTTTTAAGGAGAGATTAATAGCAATTATCTCAAAATCAATAGAATTAACTTTATAAAGAAAACTACTTGGATTCTTCCCTGAATTGTACATGGCATACCAATAACTGGAGCCCATACATTTTGTACTGATGCAAACAAATAAAAAAGGTAGGTTACGAATCAGAAGATTTAAGTAAGGTGGAACAAAGTCCTTATTATTCTGTTCAAAAGGCAGAGCTATATGCTATTATCATAGTACTAAGGGATTTTCAAAACCTCTCAATATAGTTACTTATTTGCAATATGCAGAAAGTGTTGTCTTGCATATTGAAACAGCTGAATTTATAACAGATGATACAGAATTGACTTCATAATTCATTCAGGTTCAAGATATAATCAGAAATAGACTTTGTATCATATACATAACACACATCTGATCCCATACAGGTCTGCCAAGTCCTCCAGCACAAGGTAATGCAGAAATTGATCAATTACCGATTGGAAGTGTGTTGCCTCAGAATTTCATGAAAAACAGCATGTCAATAGCAAAGGTTTAAAGAAAGAGTTTCCTATTACATGGCAACAAGCTAAGGAGATTATAAAGAGATATCCTACATGCTCTTTCTATAACCAAATACCATTGCCGACAGGGAATAACCCAAAGGGTACTCAAAGGAATGAGATCTGGCAGATGGATGTGTTCCACTTTACGGAATTTGGAAAATTAAAAAATGTGCACCACACCATAGACCTTATTCAGGTTTTCAATGGACAACTGCCTGGAGCTTGGAAAAGGCTGACTCAGTAATCATACATTTATTTGAAGTTATGACCATCATGGGTTTTCCTGCACAAATAAAGACACACAATAGTCCAGCATATATATCTAAGAAAATGAAACTTTTTTTGTTTATTATAATCTAAAGCATATTATAGGTATACCAAATAATCCTACAGGTCAGGCAATTATAGAAAGGTCAAATCGAACTATAAAGGATAAGCTAAACAAACAGAAAGGGATAGAAAATACCCCCAGAAATAGATTGCATAATGCCTTATTAACCTTGAATTCTCTTAATGCTAATGAGAAAGGAACAATGACAGCAGAGAGACATTGGATAATAGAAAAGACTTCTGAATTAAATCAGGCAGTGTATTTCAAGTATGTATTGACTTCAGGATGAAAACCAGGAGTGTGTTACATTAAGGAAGGGGTTTGTTCTTGTTTCCACAGGAGAAGAAAAGCTATAGATATCATCAAAATGATAAGCTTTGAAAAGGAGATACCTATTGAGAAAAAGAAACAATCGCTCATTCACAGAGGTGACAATCATACAGGTGGTAAGAAAACCTCATAAGGGTTAGGGCAGGGTTCTGTTCTTGTCTTTGCAGGAAAATACACATCTTCAAAAAGTCAAGAGACCCTGGACATTTGGATGTCTAAAGAGGAAAAATAACTATCCATAAACAATCACCAAGCAAAAAGAAATATGGCTTATAAGGACAGGTCATCTGAGGGTTATATATATATCACAAACACACACACACACACACATATAGATGGCTTTGGAGTTAAACAATGGTTATCCTTCTCAAAATATAAGCATGTTGTTACAAAAATTCAGAGTTTCTGTTTTATGTCAGGAGCCATCTGGTACAGAACAGAAAGAAGAAAGACTTTAGAAAAAATTTTACTTTTCTCCATACCTATTTTGTCTATATCTTTATTGAATATATGCTTGTATAAATAATGCTTAAGTTTCCTACAATAAACAGTAAACAATAAACTTTCCTACAGTAATCTTTGTAGTTTCCAGGAAGAAGAAGGGGTCCCACAACAGTGACTCCACCTGGTTGATATGATGTCATGATGCTGATAGTGCTACTATAAGACCTGTTTTGGGTACCAGCGGGTCAAGATGGTTCCAACTCGGTTACTTGAAATGATGTACCTTCTTACAATGTTCTGGACAGCACTCCAAGTAGGAACTTTGGAACTCAGAGACCATTTGCAATTATACCAGACAGTAATCTTGAAACTTAACCATTATTTTAGTTTTATAGAATCCCATAGAAAGAACATAGCCTCTGTGACAACTGCAAGTAATTTTAGAAAATGATGGCCCTTCTCCCAACAAAGTTTGTCCTCAGAGTTAAGGACATTATTTAGGGATTGATTATTATTGGTATAGGGTTGGGGGTTAGGGTAGAAATTATGTATGCTCAGAGATCTCTTTGAAAAAAATAATGGAAAAATTGAATTGGATAATAGGCATATTAGTGTAAGCTTACTCACACTAATAATAATAATAGTAATAAAGTGAATACTTGTGAGCTATTATTTATGGATAATTTACATTGGCATAGATTCTTGTATATTGAAACAAGTTCAAATTATATTTGTTATATTGAATATGCTCCTATTTTGTCAGATTGTGTGCATGCATGTTTCTATCTCTGTTCAAGACATTTTGTATATTGATACAATTTTACGATATATTTATCATATTGTGTTATACATTTCTACCTCTGATCAAGATTCTTATACATTGCTTGCATTTTGTTGTCATTGTCCTCGTTTACTGCACAGTTCTTTAAAGTTTGTTTAATATTCTAATATGAAGTCTTATTTTTTAAGTTATACAGGTATTAATTATTATAGGTCAATAGTCATTTATGTTTGTTATACATATAGCTAGACTAATCAGGTTCTTTAGATCAATAGAGATTGTATTATGCATAGACAGGTAATCTTCAACCACTTCAAGGAACATGGCATTTAAATAACTTAGGGTTCTATTGACATGAGATACGTTTGCTCTTGGCAGAACTGATCTATTCCTGAGAGAATGTTGAGCACCAAAGACACTCCACTTGGAGATTGTTTTCTTCTTGGCAAAGCTGGCCTTTGGGCAAGGAACTGCCCATGCCTTGACCACTGACAAAATGCATGGTGTCTGGACTTGTCAAGCAAAACACAAGAAAAAAGACTGCCAATCCTTGCTATAGTGCCTGCAGTACAGGATAGTACACAAGCCAGGAACTAGGCTGGAGGTTTAAAAACATACACACACAGACAGAGATGTGGGGACAAGGGTCATCCTTGAAACAAGAATGCCAACTTTATTGTGCTCCATGGAAGCTTATATAGGGATTCTTAACTGATAGCCATACCCCAGCTCTTGGGATTTCCAGCTGTAAAACCTACTCCCCTGTCATCAGAAGCTCACAAGGGTCTCATGCTCAGAGTAGCTGCAGGCACAGGAAAACAAGTTGTTTTGCTCAGTTCACTCCAGCAGGCAAAGGGTTTGAGGCAGGCAAAGAAAATCAAGAGGCTGGAGATTGCAGCCCCAACACCTTGCTAAGACAGGGTAAGACAGTTTTAAAAATTTTTTCTGCTTCTGAAAAATGATCTGTCAATTAGTCTAGGCCTTAGACAAAGTTGGTTGCTTCAACATTGCAATTGAGACTTTGGGTGATTGGCCAGGTAGCCAGTTGTCTCTGTCATCTACTGTACATTTTGGAAGCTGCTTGATTGCGCTTCCTGCCTACTCAAGTAATATTATCTCCTTTTTCAGACCTTTGATGGAGTTGAAGATTAATTAATAGTCATATGATTTAGCTAAGCCATTTCTAAATACAAGACTTAGACTCCTTAGGATAGAATGATTATTGAAATATTTAGCATATGTTCCTTGCTTAATATTGTTTATGCTGTTTGTAATTCTAATTTTTAAACTTTATAACTGTTCTTATTGTATATAGTTTTGTATTGGGTTTGAAACTCTCTTATTTAGACAAAAGTCAGAAATGATGTGGAACTTCCTTCAGCCAATGGCCTTTGAGAGGCTGATCCAGGTTGAGGCATGGCCTTGGTGTACCAAAAAGCTATGATCCCACCTACTCGTCCCTTTCTTCCTGTGCTTTGCACCTGAATGTTTGACCCCTTTTTTGTTCTGTGCAATTTCCTTTTTAATAAAGAAAAACCTTAATATACCATATTTGGAGCTAGTGTAGGATTATTTGATTTGTGTTTCCCCATCTGATGCATTCTGAGGTGTTCTCATTCAGGAGATGAGGAAGTCAGTGACATGCAGTGATCAGCTGAGACAGCTTTCTGGCATGTCCTTTCTTTTCTCTGGGTTGAGTTTGGGTGTTGCCTGTTTCTTGGGAAGGAAAGCAACAAGACCAGGATGCAGTGGTAGGGTACCAAGGAAGAGTCCAGCCCAAAGGAGAGGCCAGTGTCAAGATAATTGAATGCCCCTGAGCATTCTGACATCCTGCCTTCCTGCTCCACTCAACATCAATCTTCACAGAGTCTGTCTATCTTCTGAGAGCCTGAGAAGATACTATCATGAGGCCAGGGCCGTGCTGAGCAGAGGAGGCTTGAGAATAGGAGTGTACGTTTGCAACCTTGAAACCATTTCCCTTCAATTTACCTAAAGAAGAAAAAGCACAAACCCAGCTCTTCTACAAGGCAGATATTACTTTTAAAAGCAGTTGATAATCCTAGAGGAAGAAAAGATTAGCTAATAAGGAAAAAAATAGCTAGATACTCAAGGAAAAGGAATTCTTTTGGAGAAATACATTGAAACAAACAAGGTAAACCAGAGGAAACAGAATGAACATAATTAAAAAATAAGCTTAGCAATTATCTTTAAAGAGATAAGAGACCACTGAAAAACAAAGCAAAGAAAAACAGACACAAAGAGAAGCCAACTAGAGCCATGGAGTAGCTATAAATAATTTACACAAAGAATTTCATGGATGGGCTGCCTTTCAAAATGATGACAGCCAAAGAACATGCTAACAGTTTGAGATTCTGGAAGAAGAAACTTTGTTAGAAGGCCCTGGAGTAGGATATAGACATGTGAGGAGTACAGTAAGCATATATGGAGGGTTAAAGTGGCTATAATATCTACCTAAGAAGATCACAGAAGGAAAAGGGATTCTGTATTGAAAGGACACAGAGTGCTGAGCAAGGGAGGTGACCTCACACAGAGACATTCTTCAGTAACATTAAAGGATATCAAAGAAAAAGAGGATTTTTTTTACAAGCTTTCAAAGATAAAATGCATATTACCCAAAGGAACAAGAAAATAAGATTACAACCTTTCTTTACAAAGCAGCACTGGGTGTGTGCTGCAGTGAATTAATATGTTCAGTGTTGAGGAAGCAGGCTGTAAACCCAGAGGAAAATTGTTATATACAAGATTGGAGCTTTCTTGATAGTCCTGGGGTAAGCCACACAAGCCTTGCCTTTTCTTGTTGCCATCACAAAACACTTGACATGAAACAAGGCAAGAAGCTTTCATTTTGGCTTACGGTTGTAGGGTACACAGTCTCTCTTGCTGGAGAAAGCATGGTGCAGCTGGCAAGAAGCATTTGGTGGCATTGTGTCTACCATCAGGAAAGGAGGCAGAGAGAGGGGCATGCTGCTGTTCTGCTTGCTTTCTCATTTTTATCTAGGCTGGGATATTTGTACCCATAGTTATAATGGGTCTTCTCACTTCAGTTCACTCAAACTAGAAACTGCCCCATAGTTGTACCCCTAGATTTGTCTCCTATGTGACTCTAGATCCTATCTCATCAACAATATTAACCATTTCAATCACTGGGCTACCAGTAGTCCACAGCAAAATTATTATTTGAATGTAGGGGTTGAAACACGAATTAGGGGAGGCATCCATAGTCTCACATGATTGCTATATGGGGAGTACTGACTAACACTTGGAGAGGTGTCTGAAGGCTGTATTCCAGACAGTAGGAAAATGAGGGTTGTGGGATGCAATTACCAGGCTGGGATTCAATGATTCAAGAATAAACACAGAATGCATGTTGTTTGGAGTACACAAAGATTATTTTTAAAAAGCCAGCTGTGAGATTAGCCTCCAGAAGATTTATCATTACACCCTGAAGATCCAACCTCATCCAGACCAGTTCACAAACTATAAAACAGTTCAGTACTCAGACGTAATTAAAAGCAACTTGCTATTTATTGGTGGTTTAGAACAGCCCGGTTGGGTATTCTGGTGTGCCTGTAGTTGCCCTGTAATTCTTGTATTTGGGAGGTAGAGACAGGAGAATCACAAATTCAAGGTCAGTCTATATGGCGTAATGAAACCCCATATAAAAAAAAACCAAAGACTATAGTTCAACAATAGAGCTGTTGTCTAAGATGTGCAAAGGTTTACATGACAGCTTTGGTCTCTATTTACCTAGGTTTTATTTTGGGTTTTCTAACTGTGAAAGTCTTGCTGTCTGTCTGTTGTATTTACTTCTGTATACCTGAGAGTTTCCATGGCTGTTGTGTGATTTCCCTACCCTCTCTACTCTAAATTCTACTTGTTAGTAAAGGAACACAATTAGACTACTTTAGAGATTGAAAAAAAAAACCACAAATACAAAGAACATATAAATAAATATCTCATTGTCTAAACATACCGTAGTTCATCCACTCACTTTCTGGGGGCCATTTACAATTTGTCATTTTTAGAAATATGGATACTATATTCATATCTGTTTTGTGACGTATTTCAAAACTCCCCATGTGAAACTATAAGTGGGTTTCTGGATTAAATGGCAGATGGTGCTATCTTCCCTTTATTGTGCATATTTTGAAAGATAATGATTTTTATTTACTCATACATACATACAATGCATAAAGGTGGGCAGGTGCCCACTGAGGCCAGGAGAGGGCATCACATCCCTTGAAATTGGAGTCATAAGCAGTTGTGAGCTGCCTGATGTGGCTGCTGGGAATGGAACTCAGGTCTTGTAGAAGAGCAATGAGTGCTTTTAACTGCTGAGCTGCCTCCACTGTCCCTGCTACACTTTCTTCAGTGTTGGCATTTGTAGACATTCTTTATGTGTCCTGGACATGAGATCACTGTCAGATACGCACCTTGAGAAAAACTTTTCCTAGGGTTTAGTTTGCCTTTTATTTTTGTAGACGTGTTTATTGAAGAGCATACATGTTGAATTTTTATTATGTTTATTTTTTTAATGACTAGAGCTTTGGGGGTACTAATTAGAAAATTTTGTCTTGCTGGGCATGGTGGCACACACCTTTAATTCCAGCATCAAGAAGCAGAGGAGAGGCAGGGCAATCTTTGTGAATTTGACTCCAGCCTATTTTACAAAGTGAGTTTCAGGACAGCCAGGTCTACACAGAGAGACCCCCCCCTTCTCAAAAAACAAACAAACAAACCTTACCTAAGGTCTTACCTAAGGTCATTTTTGTTTTGTTTCATTTAAAGATTTTGTCTTTCAGGAGCTCAAACTGTATATGTATTCCCATACCTAGTCAATGATTTCTCTTGGATTTTAAACTAGAATTATTTTATTTTGTATTTCAAATCATTTCTTCTATCTTATCAAAAACATCACAAGGTCTTAATATTCCATGCAGTTCCATCCTCTTGGTATTGTTTGCTCAGCAATTTATTCATTTACTTAGTTTTGGTTTTCCAAGACAGGGGTCTTCTGTGTGGCTCTGGCTATCCTGGTGGTTTGAGGCCAGCCTCGTCTACAGAGTTAAAGAGAAACTACACTTACTCACATGTTTCTCTGCGTAGCACCGCTCTAGACAGCCCACTTTGCCAACGGATTACTAAAAGGCTGCCCCATGTCCACACAGTTGATAGAGTCACAGATGCACACTCTCGGGCAATAGCGCTGTCTGTGGATCTCTCAGGGCTGACTGTAACAGGGGCTGGTGCTGAGCTCCGGCTTTCTCCTGGGAGATGCCCTGCTTCTGCTGGTGGTCTCTATACCAGATATTTTCAGGTTCTTGGCCTCTTGCTCAAAGAACTGAAGAAGTACATACAAAATGCAGAGCAGCAAAAGATGTTAGTCAGAAGGGAAATGAAGTACAGACTAGAAATACTGCGAGATGGAAGCAGGCCCCGAGGAAGCACAAAGCACCGGAGTGCCGGGAGCCTGCCGGGGTCTTCCTTCTGTGAAGCCCTGGAAAAGGGCAGTCGAGCTGTTTGGTAAAGCACAGGTTGTTTTCAGTTTTGTTTGTTGGTCTTGGACTATGTAGACCATCGTCCACTGTTCAAGCCTGGTTCCATGATACAGTGGATGCATGCTCAGTCACACATAACTCTAAGATGGTAAGGACTTTCCCCTAAAGGTTCAGAGACAGTTTGCCTTATTGAGTATTGATTATGTGCGCCAAACCAGTTTGACTGTATCAGACTACCCCTTCTTCTAGGTCTCTTCAGGAAAGGGGTTTCTAAGGTTTGCTAGGGAATTACAGGCAGACGTAATTGGTACTTTTGTTTGGAGAGGGTTGTATGTGCAGAGAGATTCAGGGGGAGCCCGGGTTCCTAAGTACGCTGTAGGAAGAGAGGTGTGTGTGTGTGTGTGTGTGTGTGTGTGTGTGTGTGTGTGTGTGTGTGAATCTCAAGCTAGCTGGGGCCCTGGGCTGCTAAGCTAGCCCTATGCTTGCATATCTTATTTCCATTGGAATGGTCCAAGTCAGGTGACCTAAGCTAACCTGCTCTTCAGTGATCTTTCACTTTCTTTAGGGTACTTCTCAAGTGCTCACAAAACTCCGTGCACACGGCAACAAGCGCTGATTTTGTATTTCCAGCCTGGCTCTTGGCCCCTGCCTTCCTTCCTGCACCAGACAGCCTGCAAGTTCTATTTTTTTCCAAGGGTAAAAACGCAGTCATGGGTGCAAGGAGGTCAGCTGATTAAATCAGATGGATTGATACCTTCCCAAGAAACCTTTGCCATTTCCGCTGGAGCAGTATTGCCAAAGAGGCAATTTTAGGCATTCTTTCTCACAGGCTGGCTCACACATCCTTTCTCAGCACGGTGTTGTCCCTATTCACGGTTACAGAAATTGAGTTACATAAACAGCCAGTGACTTCTTCAAGGTTGTTAGTCCAGGAAATTTTCAACTTCAAGCTGGATCTTTGGACACATTATATTGTGTTCTCTGCAGCGCAAGGTATCTGGCTGATTGGCTAATGTCACATTCCGTCGGCATCAAAGGCCTCATCCCCAGGGCGTGGGTCAGGAGTTTGCTTTGCAAGGAGGTGCTACAGGGGCAGCACCTTTAGGAGATGGGGTCCATAAGTATTATCGAGGGGTGTGGGAAGAGGTAGAGGGAAGCGGTAGACAGGGTAGTTAAGGATTTATCTGGTTGCAAAGCACAATTTTTTCCAGATTCTCCACCGCCCCTGTGGTATGCTTCAGGACTTTATGTGGTAGCCAATCCTGGCCCCTCATTCTCCCACATGCTCCAGTTCTAGGTTTAGAAACCTTGCTGTGTTCATTGATTCTCAAATATTTTCTTCTAAGGTGTTGTAGAATTCACGCAATGCTTCTTACCTTTAAGAGAATATAAAGGACACACTTGTTTGTGTCAGTGTATTACCAAAGTGGAGGTGATTTATCATGAATGCATGCTTCCCCAGCTGTGAGTCGGTTAGGGTGCAGTGACCCTCTGGCTGCAGTTACATGCAGGAGCAAGCTCTTCCTGCATGATGGGGTTGAAAGGGATTAATGACCACTAGCCCATGCTCTCGTCTCTCTCTTAGCTCAGCTTTAAATTCTCCTCCCTACCAGCATGCTCCAATACCTGAGCCAACCATTTTCCATCACTACAATATAATAACTTAAAGAGGGACCAGTGAGAGAGTCTAGCAAATAAGGATACATGTCACCAAACTTAACAGTCAGAGTTGAATCCCTGGGACTGTAAGAAATAAATCATGATGGGCCATTTTCAGTATGAAGTATGTTTAGTTCTCATCCATGAATCCCAGATACCAATAACCACTTGGCCTCTGCCTCCCCTACCTAGCAGCTGGCACTGGCTGGCCCTGGACCTTTATAGATTATCTTAGCATTGGAAAATTATACTCTGCTCTGTGGCTAAGACCAATAACAACAACAACAGCAAAAAAAAAAAAAGGTAGGGAATCTTCATCCCCGGGCAGATTACATCCTCTGCTTCAGGAGTTCCACTAGTCAGATCCGTCAGACTCAAGTGACTCTGAAGATGGAAGTTCTAACCCACAGCATTCTCTTTCCTCCCAACTGCATTCACTATCCAAGGGTCTAGCCTGGCCTTTCCCCCGTACCTCTGAGCCCCCTCAACACTCCAGCCATTCTGTCGTATGAACACTAGAGATGGAGTTCTCTGGGGTGACAAGAAAAACCACGACTTGATTTCGTGACAGACTGCATTGGGTGTACTGTTGGGTAATTTTGTGTCCTTGGCCACATGGGCTTTCAGAGTCCTTGGTGAGTGGGGCCAGGGTGGGACTCTCTACCGTACTGTGTCTGCCTTCTTAGGCCTGAGTGCTTCCTCTCTTAGTCTGCTTTCCTACCTCTCAGCACTCATTTGTGAAATAAATGATTACAGCAGAAAAAAAAGGCCGGGTGATTGTCTGCTTTCTTCCAATAAACGGGCACTTTTAAAGATGAAAAAAGATACACTTGAATTAAAGGTTATTCTCCTCTGGAGGAAACACCTCAGTGTTAGCAAACCCTTTCTTGACTGCATCGGCCCAGAGCCAAGCTTGGCCCCAGAGTTAGTGCTCTCCTGGGCCAGAGCCTATTTCATAGCCTTTATTTTTTTCCCCCTCACTTTTGCTGAGCTCAGCTGCATGCCAGTCAGGGGGACACTCAAGATCAGGAGAAATGATATTCTAGGGAATTAGTAAGAAGGCTGCCACCTGAGTGTTATGCTGTGTGGTACTTTTCTACTGCATTTTCCTTCTTCTCTTGATTAAATTTAACCCTCAGAGGCTTCAGTATGACCAGGGAGCAGGGACCAAGAGAGCACACAGCTGCTGATCTGCTGTGGCTCGGTCTTGCTGTTGGTGGTGTCTGGTCTAGGTTGTGTCCCTTTCTTCTTGATAAGGCTGGTATTTGTTACTCTTTAAAACAGACCCATCAGTCGTGCCAGTCACTAAGGAGATGGCCTAAAATGGACCCAAGGTACTTGAGCTCTGCCGTTCCTTCACAGCTCAGCTATTCCCCCATTGCTCATCTCGCTAGGCCACTTGGTTGTGGAGGGTGACTTCTGTAAAAGAAGAACCCTCTCTCCTATTTCAGTGGGCTGTTTTAAGGATCTAATGTGCCCTTTCAAGGCCATATCCTCCCATTGGAATGTAAAAGGAGAGTATTCGCCCTGTAGTATGAGCCATTGACAGCTTCATAGAGGAGGGCTTTTCTCTGGGGACAGTGGAGAGATGAAGGTGCAGAGGATTATGATGGGAATCTGGAAGCCAATAGGAAACAGGAGGGAAAGAAAGAGGTGGAACAAGCTGTTAGAAGAAAAGAAGGAAGACCAGACTTCCAGTAAATACCAGGCGTGACATTTCGTAGACCAGAATAATGAAAACAACACCATTCAGGTTTTTTTTTAAGTTAAGTTTACTATTTTATCACCTTTATAGGGATAAAGAAACCCAAAGGATTCTAGCTTTCTAGATCATTTTTGTCTCACTTCTGTACTTTCCTTGACTTCTTTTCCTCAGTCGTGATGTTTCTCCAAAACTCCCTAGGCTCACTCATCTGATTCAAAGGGCTTTCATGGTACTTCTTTCCCTTCTGGAACCCCTCCTTTCAGCTTGCATGTGTCTCACCTCCTATTCTCTAAGGTCCATTGAGAGACGCATATCTTTAGAGAAGCTGCTGCCTTCAACAGCTCCCTGGCATTTCTCTTCTCACCGTCCTGTTGAGAATAGAACACAGAAACTGGCCAAGTGGGGGCAGTTCTGATAATGTTCTTGCTAGAAGCCAGGGTGCCAGAAGAGAGTACCAGCTCCTGGTTTCATGTTACCTCTTACACTGCCTGGAAGACTTACATAAAGATGTGGTTAAAGCAGAAAGGAGACACCTGGACACCTATGGTCCAGCCATTGGCACTGACAAGGTCGCCCTCCTCCCATGTTTCACCCCAGGTCCTGCCATGAGGTGTTTGAGCCTCTCAGAAGAGCAGTGGGCCTGCAGCCAGTGTCCTTGGTGATCGCTTCCTGCTGTACAAGAGCACTGCTTTCTCCCTTTCTCTCATGCTCCCACCTGCGAATCTACAATAAACTTCCTTCTACAGCTTACCCCATGTGCTCTGTGAGACAAGAACTCCAAACTCAGAATGGTTTGAGATATTGAATTTTCTAGAACCTTAGTCCCCAAAACAGTTTACCAAGAGCCAAGAAAATCTGTTTAACTCAAAGTTAACTCCGAATTTTCATCTCAGTATCTCTTCCCTAATTTATCATTATCATCATCATCATCATCATCATCATCATCATCATCATCATCATCATCATCAATTTTTTTGTCACCAGCCCTCATCTCTATTTAGTGTGAATGAATTTTAACCATGCAGCTTGTACTGTATTTGCCGCTGTGGTTAGAATGTCAAGTCTCTGAGGGCAGAAGTGTCTGTCTCCTTGACTACTGCACTTCCAACTGTAGGAAGGACACTGTTTTGTAGATACTTGCTAAATATTTATTGAGTGAGTGAGTGGAAGCCAGAACTGTGTGGGCTTCTTCAGAGTTAGATTTGATTTCTGGAGGTGGCCACCAGTGATAAAATGTAATCCCAACACCAAATATTTTCACAATTCCAAATGCTAGCCCTTATGTCTCTTGAATAGACTCTTTTATACAAATAATTTGTTCTTGAATTCTTATCTAAAGCTGTTCACTGAAGTACACAAAAATCTAAGCCTCATTGAAAACTGTGAGCTTCCGGGGTTGGTTAACCCACAGCCAATGTTGCCACAGCTGAAGACAGAGGAAGCCATTTTGGGTCATTTCCTGAAAAAGTGTCCCTTGGCTTGTGATACTGGCAAACTACACTGGAACAAGAAATTCATGGTGAGGAGAGTTCTGTGGATGTCTCTGAACTGCAGTCTATGAAGGGCTTCAAGTTTCTTTTTTTCTTCTTTTTTTGAAACTAGTTTTTTTCCTTAACACAATATATCCTGATTATGTTTTCTGTCTATTCCTCTCACACCCTCTTCACCTTCTCCCAACAAGATCCATCCCGTTTAGAAAACAAACAGACTTCTAAGAAATAATAATAAAACACAATAAAATAAGGAAAAAGCCCAATACATCAGAACAGGAAAAAAACCAACAGACAGAAGGAAAAGAACTCAAGAAAAGGCAGGTGAAGCAGGTATGGATGCAGAGACTCACTCTTCCATACACTCAGTGATCCCATAGAAACACTAAACTTAAGGTCATGATATATACATGAAGGTTAAAAAAATTGAAAAATGTATGAATGAAATTAAAAAATAAAAAGCCTGGACAGGACATTATGAAATAAAGAACCTCTAATGATGCCATTGAATTCAGTTCCTCTTGGCGATCTACTTCTGGGCTTGTAATCTTCCATTAAGAGTAGTTTGTTTCCCCAGTGAGATTCCTTTGGAGAAAACAAATTTTCTTTTTTTTTTCTTTTCTTTTTTTTATTTTAATCTTTTTTTTATTGAGAAAATGAGAAAAAAAACAAGTTTCCACCTCCTCCCAGCCTCCCATTTCCCTCCCCCTCCTCCCACCCTTCTCCCCCTCCTCCCACCCTTCTCCCCCTCCCCCCACTCCTTTCCCCCTCCCTTTCCAGTCCAAAGAGCTGTCAGGGTTCCCTGCCCTGTGGTAAGTCCTAGGTCCTCCCCACTCCGTCCATATCTAGGAAGGTGAACATCCAAACTGGGTAGGCTCCCACAAAGCCAGCACATTACGTAGGATCAAAACCCCTTGCCATTGTCCTTGGCGTCTCATCAGCTCTCATTGTTCGCCATGTTCAGAGAGTCCAGTTTTATCCCATGCTTTTTCAGTCACAGTCCAGCTGGCCTTGGTGAGCTCCCAATACATCAGCTCCACTGTCTCAGTGGGTGGGTGCACCCCTCGTGGTCCCGACTTCTTTGCTCTTGTTCTCCCTCCTTCTGCTCCTCATTGGGACCTTGGGAGCTCAGTCCAGTGCTCCAGTGTGGGTCTCTGTCTCTATCTCCATCCATCACCAGATGAAGGTTCTATGATGATATGCAAGATATTCGTCAGTATTGCTATAGGATAGGGTCATTTCAGGTTGCCTATCCCCAGCTGCCCAAGGAATTAACTGGGGACCTCGGCTTGGGCACCTGGGAGCCATTCTAGGTTCAAATCTCTTGCCAACCCTAAGGTGGCTCCCTTAACTAAGAATTGTGCTTCCGTGCTCCCCTATCCAACCTTCCTTTTTCCCAATCCTCCTTTTTCTCCAAGTTCCCCCTTCCTCCCCTTCTCCCTTTTCTCTCCCCATCTCCCCTTACCCCCATCCCACCCCACCGGCAAGATCTCAATTTTCTCTCCGGCAGCTTTGTCTACTTCCCATAGCCAAGAAGATAGCTATATGTTTTTCCTTTGGTTCACCTTCTTACTTAGCTTCTTTAGGATCACCAATTGTAGGCTCCGTGTCCCTTATTTATGGCTAGAAACCAATTATGAGTGAGTACATCCCATTTTCATCTTTTTGGGTCTGGGTTACCTCACTCAGGATAGTGTTTTCTATTTCCATCCATTTGCATACAAAATTCGAGAAGTCATTGTTTTTTACCGCAGCATAGTACTCTAATATGTAGATATTCCACACTTTCTTCATCCATTCTTCCATTGAAGGGCATCTAGGTTGTTTCCAGGTTCTGGCTATTACAAATAATGCGGCTATGAACATAGTTGAACAAATGCTCTTGTCATATGATAGGGCATTGTAAGTGGTTGTCAACTGGAGATGGGGGCACATGCCCACCTCTTTTCTGCTCGAGGACTCCTCTGGGACAGGCTGCCTCAGTCTCTGTGAGTTCATATGCGCATTGACCCTGTTGATTTAGATGGCCTTGTTTTCCTAGTGTCCTTCATCCGCTCTGGCTCTTACACTCTTTCTGCCTCCTCTTCCCAGGGTTCCCTGAGCCTTGAGAGGAGGTATTTGATGGAGACATCCCATTTAGAGCTGAGTGTTCCAAGGATTTTTCATCCTTTGAATAATGTCTAGATGTGGGTCTCTGTGTTTGTTCCCATTTGCTTCTCAGATGATGGCTGAGCAAGGCACTAATCTATGAGAATATCAGAGTGTCATTAGGAGTCATTTTTTTTGTTATTTGTTATTGCAAAACCATCCAGTTTTTCCCAGTACCATTTGTTGAAGATGCTTTCTGTAAATAGCCTTTATTATGCTGAGGTCTGTCTCTTGTGTCTTTAATATCTACAGGACTTTTTTTTAAAAAAAAGTTTCTTTCTGCATCCAATGGGATGGTCATGTGGTGTAAATGGAGACTGTGCTTTCATTTCCTGGCCACCCAGACCTGAATAATCACACAAAGAGTGTATTAATTACAACACTGTTTGGCCAGTGGCTCAGGCATATTCCTAGCTAGTTCTTGTATCTTAAATTAATCCATTTCTATTGATCTGTGTATCACCACGAGGCTATAGCTTACCAGTAAGTTTCTGGCATCTTTCTCCTTAGGCTGCTACATGGCATCTGCCTGATTCTGCCTTCTTTCCTTCTCTATTTTTGCTTGTATTTTCCGCCTTGCTATATTCTGCCCTACCATAGGCCAAAAAAGCTTCTTTATTAACCAATGGTAATAAAATATATTCACAACACACAGAAGGGAATCCCACATCAGTGTTGTTTCTTCTTTCACTTTGTTCACATGATGGATTTCATTTATGGATTTATGAATGTTGACCCATTTATACATCTCTTGGATGAAGCCTACTTAATCATAGTGGATGATTTCTTGGATGTGTTCTTAGATTCAGTTTTCTGGTATTTTATTGAGTTTTGTACGAATGTTCATAATGAAATTTCGTTTTAATTTGATATTTTTTTAGTCTTTGTGTGGTTTGGGTATCATGGTAACTATGGCCTCAGAAGAAAAGTTGGGCAATTTCTATTGTTTCTATTTTGTGGAATAATTTAAGAAGTATTGACATTAACTGTACTTTTAAAGTCTGGTATGATTTTTCCTTAACTATCTGGCCCTGGGATATTTTTTCTTTCTTTCTTTCTTTCTTTTTTTGGATGGTAGGGTTTTAATTACTGGTTCTATTTCACTAGTGTTATATGTCTTTCTAAATTGGTAATATGATCTTGCTTTAGCTTTGGTAAATGGAATCAGGAAAATTATCCATTTCTTTAAAAATTTTCAATTTTTTGGGATACAGGTTTTTAAAGGCTATCTTTATGATTTTCTGGATTTCCTTGTTATCTGTTATGTCTCTAATTTTGTTACTTTGGATATTCTCTCTTTGCCTTTTAGTTAACTTGGATATAAGTTTGTCTATCTTATGATTTTTCTCAAAGAATGTGCTTTTTATTACATTGATTCTTTGTATTGTTTCATTTTGCTTCTATTTTTATTGATTTCAGTCCCCAGTTTGATAATTCTTGCCATCTATTCCTGTTGGGTGTGATCTCTTCTTTTTGTTTTTGTTCCTTCAGGTGTGTTTTTGAGTTACTAGTATAAGATTTTTCTAAAATTTTATGAAGGCACTTAGTGCTGTGAACTTGGCTCTTAAAAAAAACACTTTCATCGAATCCTGTAAGTTTGTGTACACTGTGGTTTCATTTTCATTAAATTAAAGAAAGTCTTTAACCCTTTTATTAATGTCTGTCTTGACCTATTTCTCATTTATTAGAGAGTTGTTCAGTTTTCAAGAGTTGTAAGCGTTCTGTTTTTGAAATCTAGCTTTAGTCCATGGTGGTCAGATAAGATGTGGGGTGTTATTTCAGTTTTCTTTCAACTGTTGAGACTTGGTTTGTATTGAGATATGTGGTCAATTTTGGAGAAAATTTGTTGGAGTGCTGAGAAGAAGGTATATTCTTTTGTGTTTGGGTGAAATATTCTGTAAATATCTGTTAGGTCCATTTGTTTTTATAACATCTTTTAGTGCAGAATTTCTGTTTAATTTTGGTTTGGATGGCCTGTATGTTGGTGAGAGTAGGGTATTAAAGACTTCCACTATCAGTGTGTGAGAGTCAATATGTGATTTAAGCTTTAGCAGTGTTTCTTTTACAAAGTCAGGTGCCCTTGTGTTTGGTGCATAGATATTAAGAATTGTAATGCCCTCTTGTTGGATATTTTTCTTTGATGAATTTGTGCCCTTCTCTATAAGTTCTAATTAGATTTGGTATCAAGTCTATTTTGTCATATATTAAAATGGCTATACCAGCTTGCCTTTAGGTCCATTTGCTTTGAATATCTTTTTCAATTCCTTTGCCCTGAGGTGATGTCTATGCTTGATGTTGAGGTGTGTTGCTTGGATGAAGAAGGAAGGATCCTGTTTTTTGTATTCATTCTGTTAGTCTGTCTTTTTATTGGGAAATTGAGACCATTGATGCTGAGAGTTAGCAATGTCCTTCTAGTACTTTCTACAGGGCTGATTTTGTAGATAGATATTGCTTGAATTTTATTTTATGATGGCACATCCTTTACCATCTATTGTGACTGAAAGGTTTGTTGGGTAGTGTAGTCTGGGCTTGTATCTCTGGAAATACCAGAAAACTGGATACAATAAAGCATGGAAATCTTTGATATAGGCATCAGATGCTATTTGATAACATTCTTAGCTTTTGTGTTGGTGAAAGTTAGGGTTCTGTTTGTACATTGCAAAAGAATTCACGTTATAGCCACAAGATTTTACATCACATGCAGAGGTGGTCTATAAATGACTATTTTTATAGCTAAGGTAGCCCCGTAATTTGGCTCTTAGTCTGTAATAGCCTAATTAACTGAAGCTCAGTTCAGTCAGGCTTCAAGATTATTTAATGAGTTATGACTTTCTGGGAACTTCAGAAACGTTTCATTCTATTTGCTTCCTTTTTTGTTCAGAAGGAATGGCCTAAATCTATTTTGGATGTAGAGGGTCTGCAGTTGCCTCTAGGAGACTTACAAGCACATGCTGGCAAGGAAATAAGGAGAGACACCCTGTATTTCCTTGTAGTTGTCTCCAAGGTTAGGGCACCTGACTTTTGAGTAAACAAAACCAGAAAATCAGTATAAATGGAAGGGTAGAACTGGAAATTCTTATAGATATTTTAAAATCAACCTTGATATTTAATCACTGCGGATAGTTAGTTTAGAGGCTGTTCCATCAGTTCAGGGAAGCTGCCTTTTTGTTCTTTTTTCAAAAAACTATTAATTTTTATTTTATGTGCATGAATGTTTTGCATGCATGTGTGCAGGAGTACTGTGTGCATGTATCAAGCCTGAAGAGACTAGAAGGAGGTGCTAGATTCCCTGGAACTGTGGAAACAGGCAGTTGTAAGTTACTGCTCCAGAACTCAAGACCTCTGCATGAGCATCAAGTGAGCTGAGACTCACTCATCTCTCCACTTCCAAACTGACTCTTCTCAAGTGCGGGGTACACTTGTGTGCACCTGTGAGTGTTCGTGCTGCAAATTTCCTTGGTTTAAGGAGGGTATTATGAGAAAAGGGCTATAGTTAGATTATAGCTGAATTTCACAAGCCTTTTCTCTTTGTTTTTTCATTTTTGAACGAAGTTTTGCATAAATAATTCTATGGTCTCCATAGGCTTTGTCTTCCATAACTGCTCATAAGAGAAAGGGAAGTCAGACTGTACAGTGGATGCTGTACAATCCCCACACTGTTCAAGTACCTTCTCCAGTCTGAGCTGCAAGGCCAGAAGGCAGTGACTCATCCAATCCCCAGAATACAATGCCTTCTGACTTGGAAATGCATGAAGCAAGGACTTTTGGAGGAACCCAAAGTCCTACTAAAAGCCCTCCCTGCCCTTGGCTTTTGCCCTCCCTCAACTTCCAAGTTTTAATTAAAGGAACAAAGCTGCTTGGTAGGTATATTCTTGGGAGACAAGAAGCTCCTGCTGCTTGTGAAACAACTTCAAACCTTCCTTGGCCAAACAATATTTTTATGTAACACATTACTACCTGGTGGTTTAAATGACCCCAGCTAATGATATGTGGTGGTGGGGGGAAGACTGCCTGAAAGCTTTCCAAATGCCAAGTTGAAAATGTTCTTTGCATCTTATTTTATAGAGAATAGCACTAAAAATAAGATGCTCTTTAATGATCATCTTTGTGTGTGTGTGTGTGTGTGTGTGTGTGTGAAATGTTTCAGGATTCGATGAATTCTGTTTTGCAGATGAAACAAGAGAAAGTAAGAGGGAATAGAGGATACCCTGACAGACTTTGGGATCAGCCCACTCTGAGCCCCATCTGTTGGAGAAAAGAACACTTGGGCTGAGTCCCCGGCTCAGAGAGAATATGGTGAAGATCTTGGACCATGAACAGAACTGATCAGGCTTTGCAGTATCAGAGGTGAGGAGGCTTTGGAGACCTTCAGTAATATTTCCCATTATCCACCCTTCCCACCCCTCCTGGAGACTCCCTTTATGTCATGAGAAGGGAACCTACAGCTTCACGGTCCTTGTGCCTTTCTGTGGAGCGGGGTTGATATCACTCAGTTCTGGCTACCCTGCAGCAAGTTGACAGGGTTTGCTTAAGTCCCAGATGAAGAAGTACTTGGGGGTGGGGTGACAGAGGAACAGAACTAAGGGCTGACTTCTGTAGTGATAAGGGGCGGCGGGGCTGCATCCCCAACACCCCAGCCGCCTGCTCGGCTAGCTTTTGCCCTGAAATAATTACACAGAAACTATATTCTTTTAAACACCGTTTGGCCCATTTCTATCTAGCCTCTTCTAGGTTAATTCTCACATATTAATTTAGCCCATTTCTAATCATCTGTGTAGTGCCCCTAGGTGCGCTTACCGGGAAGATTCTCGTCCATCCTGGGTTGGAGCTTCATAGCATGCATCTTCCCTGGAGCGGGGAGCATGGCGTCTCTCTCTGAGGCATCTGCTCTGGAAAGGAGAGCTGTGGAATCTGAGCTCACTTCCTCTTCCTCTCAGCGTTTTGTTCTGTTTCCTTCTCCCACCTATCTTCTAACCAATGAAATGGGCCAAGGCAGTTCCTTTATTAGCCAATGACCTTCCTCCACCAGACTTCCTTCCACACTACTTTTTTTGGTTTGCCCTTCTCTCTCTCCATTCCTCAGGCCTCTCCTCTTCCTCTCCTAGTCTATTTCTTTCTTTATAGCTTCTTTTATTTATTACTTCACTTTCCCTTTGCATTCTTGGGCAGTGTCTGCCTCAAGTGATTACATTCTAGGGTTTGTTTATAGAGGGATGGGACAGACTAGCACGGGACGGTGGAACTGGAGGGGACAGTGGAACATAAAGACATGACAGGTGGGGAAGTTCTGTATCTTGACCTTGAGCCTCATTGGCTTCACCTCCCCAAGGGGGGATTTCAGATTATTTATGAATAGTCTCTTGACTAGGGGTGGAAATTTTATGCCCACTTCATTTCTGAGCTTTTGTTTGGCTCGAGCCCATTATGGTATCTATGAGTGCATCTGCTTGGCTCTGTCTAGAAAATTCTGTTTCTTTAAAATTGTCTATTACCTCTGGTTGTTATAATCCTCTAACTTCTTCTCCCACATAGATATCCCATACAGGAAGGAGTGCTCCAAAGTCCCTCACTCTCTGCACGTCATCCAGTTTTGAGTTTCTATGTTAATGGCCACCTATTGCAAGAAGTTCCTCTGGTGAGGGCCGAAAGATATTCTGATCTATGGGTATCAACAGGAGTTATTTTATTGCTATGTTCATTTATCAGAATAATAGTTGTAGGTTTTCCCCTACGGCCTATGACCTGTCTAGTCTCCAGTTCTCAGCTTCATTAGCAATGACATGAATGAAACTTTGTGAACCCAGAGTTTGAAGTCATCAATGGCAATAGCTCTTCTAAGGTTCTAATGAATACAGTGTGATGCCAAGTTAAATAAAGCAAGTATCATGCATAGCAAGAGCTAAGTCTTCTGGGCCATGCAAGATTTCCTCTGGTGGCTGTGAAGATTCTGCTGTGCCCTGGAGATGTTTGCTGGCTGCCATGGTCAACTATGCTGTGATTTTAGATACCATTGTTAATGATGAGCCCCTAGGGTTTTATCTCCTTTGAATTGTTTACAGACAGCGTTTCAGATAGCAGAAAATATTGCTGCTCCAGGCAATTAAGAGAAAGGATTTGGTTACAAGGATTCCCCTACTCACCTAATTATTCCAGGATTCACGTGCCAGGGTGGTGACTTCACATGCCATAATGACACACACTAGTGGTTAAGTCCATCTATGAGGTAAATTTTGAGGTTGAGAACTTCATCTTGAGCATACAGTTCCTATAGCTTGTCCATGGCAAGTGATGGGCCAGACATGAACAGTTCCCAGTTTGCAGTCTGAACTGTTGAGACTGAGTGGCTGGATGACAAACGTGGTCTTTGGGAATGCAGAAGAAAGCATGATCATTATGGTAGTCACAGAGCACCTTGGGTCCAGGAACAGCAGATCTTGCAGGAGTTGACTGCTGCCTACTGTGGACAGTGCTGAGAGTTCTGCCTTGCATGCTCCTTGACCATGAGACCCTTGCAGCTGCAGCTGGAGGGCAGTGCATCCATCTGCTCATGTAGTTCGTGATCATTGTGCCCTCCCTGCCACATTTTGGGTTCAGGTTTCACTTATTCCTTTTTATCTCGATTGAAGATCTAAGCAAAAACTAAATATGGGGGGGGGGATGTTTCTTTTCTAGATTTTTCTTTTCCTACTGGAAAAGGAAACTGAAGGATACCGTCTTTCAATACACAGGGTTCTTGGTGAAACAATGCCACCTGTTTCCTAGTCTTGTAATTGCTTGAATGGCAAGACAAAATCCAGTGAATGAGTTCGCTTTTTATCAGCCATCTACAAACTTCAGTTACCTAGGCTCTCTGACTGCACCCCTCCATGGTGGCTCCTACCATGTCTGTGTGCTTCCTGGTATTCAATAAGGGAGTATCTGGAGAAAAAGGGGAGGAGAAAAGAAATAGAGGGCTGCAGTGATGGGATTGAAGGATGTTTATGGGGTTCATATTTGAAGATATGAACAGTCCCAGTGTAAGATTAGGGCTGCAATGAAGCGTGCAGAGCCAGCATCATTGCACCATTGTGTGCCAGGATGTCAAGCTGAAGGCTTGCAGTCAGTATTCACCCTTAGAGGTTAGCACCTGGGCTGTACCAGTTCTTTATTATTTTAAATGGCAATGCTGGGCATGTGGTATGTTAAGAAATCTCTTGAAGCAACTAATCCTCTTCATGGCATTTAAGAATCAAAAGAAGATGTTAAAAAAATGAACTGAAAGGAACTTGTAGTTTATTATTTTGGGACCCCCTTACCTCTCTAATTTTTATTGAGCCCATCCTGTTTGAGTTATGGTCTCAGCCCTACCTGAAAGTTCTCTGAATTACATGTATGTGTTCAGGACCCATTCCTGGGACTGAATCCCACCTACAAGGCACAGTTTCAGAAGCGCTGCCTGAACAACCCCTCACAGCAGAAGTATGGTAATCTGGATTCTACCTGGTTCTGTTAAAGTGCAGGAAGTGAAGGCAGTGTTTCTTTAACCTTGAGACTTGTCTAAGGGGTTAGAAGTCCTGAGCTTAGTAACCCCAGAATATGTTTGCTTGTTTAAGAACTGTCCCATCTCATGGCAGGAAGTGTTGCAGGTGACAGCTATGGGCAGAGCATCTTCTGAGCGTCTTGTGTTGTATATTTATCTCTGAACATCTTCTTGCCTGTCAGAGCAAGTCTTAAACCAGCGTGTCCTTAGAAGCTATGCTGTGAGGTGATTATTCCTCCATCATATTTATAATTTAGCTTCTACTTTTGAATCTAAATTCAGAAATATACCGCCTCTGGCCACAAGCAAGGAAGAATAATGATTGTCAATGGTGCTGGGACAGCCCATTGTATAGCAAACTGATGTGCTGGGTAGGAATTGTGGAAGTTAGGAGTCAAGGAGTGGCAGGAGGGTGAAAGAAGAAAGCTATGCTTTCGTGGGGTTTGAGATCAGTTCTCCCACAGAAATTGAAAGCCAGCCACATTGGATATTTAAATTTCATAGAAGCCACAGTAAAAATAGCTGAAATTAATTTTTATTTATTTATTTTTTTTGGTTTTTCGAGACAGGGTTTCTCTGTGGTTTTGGAGCCTGTCTTGGAACTAGCTCTGTAGACCAGGCTGGTCTCGAACTCTCAGAGATCCGCCTGCCTCTGCCTCCCGAGTGCTGGGATTAAAGGCGTGCGCCACCACCGCCTGGCTGAAATTAATTTTTAATTTTGTGCTTTATTTTTCTCAATATGTCCAAGCACATGTACTCTCTTTTATTTGTTTGCGTCCTTCTAAGTCAGAGTGCATTTTACACTTTCCAGTCATTTTAGTTCAGGTTGGTCACATTTGAGTGTTGTGTAGTGACATGCAGCTATGGCTGCTGAATTAGATAGTAATGGTCTAGATACATATACACTGTGGGAAGAGTTCCAGGATTGCATTTGATATTATGTGGATGATAGCGATGATTATGTGTATGTGTGTGCATGTGGTGTTTAATATAACAGCAAAAATCGGAACATATTAGTGTAGTTGTGTCTCAGACATGGAGTTGAGGGGAAAACTGGAGGGCTTAGCTTAGTCCTTTGTCCTCAGAACCACCTTACTGATGCAGACTCTAGTTTTGAAAGTGGGATGCCTGTCTTTCTTCCTTTTCCATTTCTTTTCTTCCTGCCCCTTCCCCTCTGCCTCTCCCCTTGTCTATTTCTTCATGCTCTAAAATATTTGCAAGAAAGATTGTTCAATTTTTATTTTTTCCACTCACAACATATTGAAATGATGCCGTGGACAGAGGTGACTTGCATTTTTGCCTGGCTTCAACAGGATGTCCTTGTTAATGCATTTAGGAACAACCATTAAATTGTTGGCGTTCTTGCACGCAGGGGTTGAGAGGCAGCTACAGAGCAGGAGCACAACTGGCTTTGCCTCCCTAGCACTGGGGCTCAGCTCCTTCCCTCCAGATGCTGGGTCGTCCTCACTGAACTTTCCCTTCCAAGGAATCTCGGGGGCAGCTTTCTCTAGTAGACCCCACCATGGGCAGCCAGAGCTACAAGGCTCCCAGTACACCCTTGAGAAGGCCAATGTATAAGGTCAGCACCCCAAAGGTGGCAGCAGAACCATTGAGTCAGTACCACCTTAGCCAAGCAGGGTTCCTCAAGAAGATCCCTGAGAAGAAGAAATTTTCTTTCACAAAGGCTTTCAAATTTTTATAAACACTGTTCACAGTTCTCAAAGCTCTGAGGATCCTTGATAGTGTGGTAGGCAATTTGTCCCCCTCCTGCTGTTTGGCAAATATTTTTTCTTTTTAAAGGACTTTTATTCCTTTTCCAAATGTTACAGCAAATCTGTGTGTAAGAGAATGATTTTAGCAGGAAACAAAGCAAAACAAAACAATCCAAAGTACAAATGGGAGTCTGGCTATTTAAAGTTATCTACAACACTGGTAAAAAAAAAAAAAGACAAATGGTTTTTCGCATTACATTCCTCCTGCCCACTCGAACGCCTGATCCTTGCTTGCCAAATCAAAGAAATATGGAAGATTCTTGACCTGGAGGTTCAAACTTGAAAAAGACATCTATTTAAACCAAGACAGGGCAATGTCATCTCCAGCTCAGGTGCCACCACAGACCAAAAACTCAACAGGGGGAGGCTGGGCACTCAGGGGTTAGAAGTATAAACCCCACTCACTCTGGCTCAGAGGTTTAGGGAGTAGGAAAAACAAACCTACTTGAGAAAGAATCGAGAAGAAAAAGCAACAATTGGCTTCTGCAGAAGTGGAGCCCAGGAAGGAGGGAGAGACAGGAACATTTTACACCATTAATCTAAATTGGGAAATCCTAAGGGACCATGTGCAACTGGTCTAAGAAGAAAAGACTGGATTGCTGATGGGAGAATCCATAGATAGGAGAGGAGAGGAGAGGAGAGGAGAGGAGAGGAGAGGAGAGGAGAGGAGAGGAGAGGAGAGGAGAGGAGGGGAGGGGAGGGAAAGGGAGAGGAAGGGAATGAAGAAGAGAGGAGAGGAGAAAAGA
Source organism: Microtus pennsylvanicus (assembly GCF_037038515.1). Classification (NCBI taxonomy): domain Eukaryota; kingdom Metazoa; phylum Chordata; class Mammalia; order Rodentia; family Cricetidae; genus Microtus; species Microtus pennsylvanicus. Next base: position 111,001,056 of record NC_134586.1, on the reverse strand, counting down.
AGAGAGGGTAGGGAAGGGGAGAGGAATGATGACTGGGAGGAGTAACAAGGTCCTTTCTTCCTGGGCACAAGACGGCAGCCAGGCAGTGACCTCACATGGACAGCACAGTTTTATTCCTTAGAGGCCACTCCCCCTGCCATGTCCAGCTATTCATGGTGCTCAGACGTTGGTGGACCTGCACAGTGCTTGGAGGGATTTGTGGTGGTTCTGTGTGGTCTAGTTACTCCAGTAGGCTCATTTCTGTGGACACGTGTGGGTAGCATGCTCAGTTTTCAGAACTGCTGTAGTACAATGTACTGCAAGAGCTAGGAGTTAGACAGATCACCAGACAGACAGACAGACAGACAGGAAAAGGTGCTACGGATAGATAATAAAGAGGGCAACCTTCCAGATTCTTTATCATGTTCCTAACGGGAAACAAAGGTGTCAAGCCCTGGTGGATTTTTCTCCTGACACTAGACAAGTTCAAGGTGGGATCAAGATATGCTTATTCCCAAGTTGTGGGTCTGTTAGCCGCTCTGTCTTTAGGTTCAAATAAATCAACCCTAAGTTAGGGAAGAAAAACCTCTCAAAGATCCTTAAACTCCCTGGCCCAAGGATACACACCAAACCTCAGGCTTCTGAGTGTCTCCTCTCCTCCACAGAGGGTCTTTCTCTCATATGTGTATGTCTCCCCCCCCCCCACTAAAAGCCTTTCTCCACAGACTGACTCTGCTCTGTCTGAGACTTCCTCTGTCGCTACCTGTAGTACTCAAGATTTTTCCTGTCCTTTTTATTCTTTCAGGGGTAGAGGAAACGAACCCCATCAAGACCTTAGATGGTGACAGAAGGAATTCTAGACTGAGGGCTAGGGGAGCTGGTTACGCTTAGGAACTGGTCAGAGAGGTAAGAAGCAAACCAATAGATGTTAAAGTTGCTGCAGCAAGAGGCACTTTCTAAGTGCTTCCTTCCTCCTCACTGTTGACTAGAGGTTCGAGATACAGCTAGTACATTTGCAGGGGAAGGAGCTGAGCCTGAAGACCTTGGGTCCCGGCTTACCACAGAATCTGAATAAAATCTTCACTCTGATTTCAAAGCTGCTGCGTCCTTAACATTGTAATCTATATGCATGCCATATAATAGGTATATTTTCCATTAGAAAACGTTCAGCCAGAGCAGCAGAAGCAATCATACATATGTATGAATGCAAATATGTGTAGGTGGTAAATATTTGTTACGGGGAATTGTCTCTTCCACATTTGGGACACTGCCTAAGCTGGGTGTGGAAGGATGCTGTCCTTACATCTGATGCTGGAGCTCAGTGTCCTCAGGGCGTACGTCCTCATAAAGGAAAGATCGTGAGCATACACTCAACAGACACAGGGTATAGCCCCAGGGAAACAACTGAACCCAGTTTCTATTCTTGTTGCTTGTGACCTTGGTGATAAAATATCCTATAGAAGTTCATCCTTCATTATGCTACTGAAAACACACGGCCCAAAACTCACTCAAAGAGTTCAAGGGAGGATCTAGGGAAAAGTCGAGTGATCCCCCACCATGAGGCCTTGACAGCTTGGTGGAATTAGTTTCAGCAAGGTAGTGTTGACCACAGTACAGCTGCTGCTTTTTTTTTTTTTGACGTTATGTCTTCCTAAGAATTCTCTGGGTGGCCCACCCTACCTCAAAACTCCCAAGGAAGGGTTTCTGGATGATGCAGTCGAGCCCATACACACTGACCCATTACAAAGCTGTCATGGCATTCAATAAATATTTGCACGACGCTGCGGCGTTTCTCTTGGAGATTCCAGAAGAGTCGGATTGCCTCATCCTGGCTTTGTTTCTAATACATCAAGCAGTTTCAGACAAGTTGTTGAGAGTCTTGTTTTCCTCACTGTAAAATTCCAGTACAAGTCCCCACTTAGCCTCCTGAACATGATTTTTACAAAATCAATCGAGACAATACAAACAGAAACAGGAAACAAGCATGCTGCAGTATGACTTTACTTTAATTGCTGTTACCAATAATGCAGTTCTTAAAAGAGTCACGTGAGTTAAGTTCCTGATCAATTTGCCATGCACAGAGCCAGGAAGATGAAATTAGATGCAAGTATAGAAACACTGCCAGCTCTTCCCTGGCCCACTCTTCAGAAAGAAGTCATTGCCATTCAAGGTGATGATCCATTTTCACATTTTATTTTATTGCCGGGCCGAATGACTTAGAGGAACAAGCATGTAACTGGAGTTATTGGTGACTCTGGGAGCTGAGGGGCAATGGCCCTTCCTTGCGTGGAAGTTGTGGGCAGTGGAAGAGGTTTCTGTCCTATAAATCTGGGCTTGCATTTCATAACAGCCAAACTTGCTCATCAGGATGAAGAAATCCCTGCGGAAGTTCTTGGTGAAGATGGCATAAAGGAAAGGATTGGCACAGGAATTGATGGGATAGAATAGAACGAGGAGGATCTTGGCCTTGGACACAGTGATGAGGGGCACCTTGAGGGAGGCAGAAATGGCAAAGAAAGAAATGGGAGCCATGCAGAGAAAGTCAGTGAAGATGAGTGTAGCCATGCGTTTGGCAATCTTGGTGTCACTTGATGAGGACACAATGTTAGGGTTTCTGACTGTGAGGTAGATGTGGGTATAACAGCCACAGATGACTATAAATGCCAGAACATTGAGGACAAGCAGGGCCATCACATACAGCTGCGACAAAGGGCTGTCAATATCCATGGGTAGGCAGATGCTCACTTTCATGTAGCTACTGATTCCGAAGATGGGGAGGAGAGCAGCTGCGAAGGCAAATATCCAGCCCATCACCATGACGCTGGCAGCATGGCGGAGCTGCACCTTGCGTTCCAGTTGCATGGCATGAGTGATGGTGTGCCACCTTTCCAGGGTGATGGCTGTCAGAGTGTAGACCGATAGTTCACTGGCAAAGACGGTGAAAAAGCCAGCGGCATCACAGCCCGCTCCTGTTTGCCAGTCAATGGCATAATTGTGGTACTGGCTCTTGGTATGGATATCAACGGATGCTATGAATAACAAGTAGATTCCAATGCAGAGATCAGCAAAGGCGAGGTTACACATCAGGAACCTGGGCACGGTGAGTTTGTATTGGCTGGTGGTTAGGATCACCAGCACTGTGATGTTCCCAGTGATGGCCAGGATGCTAATAAACCATATCAAGACTCTGAGGATGTTGTAACCCATGATATCTTCACATGGATTGAATGCATCTGGCTTTGGAGAGCAGGTCACATCAACGACTTCATTACATAAGTCGTAGTCAAATTCACTATACATCATGTCGGATTCTTTTCCATAACTGGGGTCATCGTCTATCAGAGAGATGCCCTGTTCCCTAGCCTGAGTCACATAATCAGTATCTTGCCTTAAAATAGATTTGTTACAAATCGGATGAAGTTCAGAGCTAGAAAAACACAAAAAGGAATAGAATCAACATCCTGGGTTCAAAATGGCAACTATATTGCCATCTTTGTACAGAGTAGAAATAATAGGGTTCCTTCTTGAGATTGCTTTACTTCTCAACATCTTGTCTGCCCTTGAGGCTGACTCATGGGCTAATGCTGCTTACTGTAAATGAAGAGAAGAATGTGTGTATATATATAATCCTTGGGCTGGATGGCCCATGGGGGAAACCATCTGGCCACAACCTGTATGTGGGAAGGAAGGCGCCTGGGGCTAACCCTGGCTGTTAAGTACAAATAATTTACAGACTTGATATTATCTCCACTCCACTCCTGCCTGCCTCCATTCAGGCATCTTCCAGCGTGCCTGGGTGGACGTCCTCCTATTTCTCTAACCACTGGGAGATTCTGTTCTCTGACACGAACGAGAGTTTCTTTGCTCCTGTTATCTGCACAAACCAGAGTATGAGTGTGCAGCCCCATCCTTTGGCTCTTGGGTGCTCAGGCTGTTGAGAGGCCAGCTAATTTTCCTGAAATGCTACCAGGATCTTGGGCTTTATCGTCTCACTCCCCAGAGGTGACAATAGGTCTCAGGCATTCATTTGCCCTGCAAAATAAGCCAAGTTCTGTTATATGAAATAGTTCCCCTGTGGGCGGCCAGAGAAGCAAATGCAGGCTTTAAAGGAGCCTAGTTTGTTGGCAGGTTGTTACATATCCCAGGAGCCACCGAGTCCTCTCAGAGCACTCTCCTGTCTTTTATTTCCTCTGTAAGCCCAAATATATAATAGATCTTGTCAGCAGGATAGAGGCACTTTCAGAAAGAATTGAATGAAACCTGGGTGGTAAATATTCAGCCTATAAATGTATGCATAATTATCTACTCAGACTCTCATGTAGAGAGAAGAGATACTTCTGTATTATAAAGACCTAACCAGTGTGACTTTTTCATACAGGGAGAATTCTTGATGAAAAAATGAAATCAAATGTATCTTTTTCCTTCAAATATATATCTTTACTCTTCCTTTCCTGCTCAAGGGGAAAGGTCACAGAAATGTTAAATTAGCATTTTCTCAAATTTAACACAATCTCAGACCAACAGGAAAGAAAGAAAGAGCATTCAAGCCCCTCAAAAGCCCCAATACGAAGAGGCAGGTGTCTGGGGAGGGCGGGAGGAGTCGTGTGTCCAGTACTATAGACTGAGTTTTCCCTTCCTTCTCTGCCCAGTGAGAAGGGACGTCATGGAGAACCCTGCTCTCTTTTCTCTCACCAATGGGAAATGAACAAAATGGCCAGAAGTCCTTTATCTTGACTTTAGAGATTCTGTTTTTCTTTCTTACTTTATTTCTGGAGTATCATCTTTTATTTTAGAAACCGGAAAAGATTTTTCAGTTCTGTCCTAGCAACACTAATAAGGACAGTTAACACACAAAACTGAAAATGGCTGGAACGGGAATCCAGGAAATCATCAAGTTTAGTCGGTGAGCTAAAGTGAGGCAAGCCCTAAGACAGGTGTGGAGGGGACAGGGGCCCATTCTGTGGTGCTGAGTTTGAATCCCATCTCTGGGTTAGTCGCAATCCAGCCTTGGGAGCAGAAGGTAACTTCTCTGGTGCTTGAGAATTGCATCTGGTTCAGGGGACTAGGAGCTGACTTCAATATGTAGAGAATATCTCCTCTTCTGGGGTTACTGGCTTCAGTCAAGAAAACTCTCATCACTGATGCTACCACCGACCTACTTAAGAGTGAGCTCTCCTTTTCTTGAAACAGAAGGCACCCGCTGACTTATGTCCCTCTAGATAACACGAAGAGGCTGGTGGCTGGGGGAGGAGCAGCTCTCATTTGCTTCTACAGGATGCGAGTATGCATGTCCAGTGCCATAGACCGAGCTAAAGAAAATAAGTGTTGCGTTGCAGTGTCTCGGCAAATAGATCCTCAGTAGAATAAGGAAAGGGGAGTTAGCACAGGGACAGTTTAAAAGTGGAACTTGAGGAGTCCAGCCATTGATGGACAGATACTAAGTAGATGGCATCAGAGGGTACCCCAGGGCCTGAGCTATGGAAGCAGGCAGAGCTGAAGTTTTGGAGCTTCCTTTGGCCAATGAAGATGCGGCTATCAGTAGGTCTGGGCCCTAGTCTCTGCCTGTCGCAGAAGGGAATCACGCTGATAATGATGATTCACCTCTGCAATACGAGCAGTAAAGAAGAAATGTGATCTCATGGTGGCAGGGAGCGCTCTGCTCTGCCAGCAGTGTGCAGAACAGCTGATGGTGCTCACTGATGTCATGTTGGGTACCAGGAAGGATGTGTCATGGTGCATTGGTTAAAATACAGTTGTGAGGAAATGGCCTATAGACAAGAAAACTTCAAGCAAAGAGAAACAAAACAAAGTTAGCTGTGTATAGGAAATCACTGACTCAATGACAATATGGTTGACCCAGCATTTCAACAAAAGTCCAGGGGGACAGTTAGCCCAAACCCCATGGGATCATGGGGCTTGTATTTATATAGTGGGCATTATTTCCCAACCAGGACAAGAAGTACAGTTTCATAAAACAGTTTAGGAGACAAATCTTATTAGCAAACCTCTGTTCACATAAGTAATGAAATGACACTATTTTAGGAAAAATTCTGCCAGCCATTATCTTTGTGTGTGTGTGTGTGTGTGTGTGTGTGTGTGTGTCTGTGTGTGTGTGCGAGCGTGCATGCATGCGTGCACAAATGTGAATCCGTTAGGTGAAAAAAAACAAAGGAAACAAACACCTATCTTTTGGTACATGATGGGAGACCTACAGGCCACTAATGAAAATTATAACAGGGACCCAGGAGGCACAAACACCAAATGACCTGGAGGGACCAGAGAAAGCTTTATGGCATGGAACACCTAAGGCAAACTTGAGGTTTCTGGTTTAGAGTCCTAAAGCCATGTCCATATAACCAGAATGTGAAAAAGTCAGAGATCTCCTAGCAACAAAGTAAGAGAGTCTTTCCTGTGGCTCACTGGCATAGGACCATAGGGCATACAGCAGCCACTCTTATAGTGATCTTAATATTTTTTGAGATTTCTCCTGAGGGTTCTCTGTTGTAGGGCTTTTGCAGTAAATTGGCTAGAAGAATTCTTGTCTGGATGTGAACGAGGCAAGCCATTTGCCTCCACTAAGGCCCTTGGGAACTGTAACTGTTGGGAAGAAATCCTCCAGCTGTTAGGTCCGTCTATGGGTTGTCCCTAAACCTGGATAGTTTTCTGTTGGGAACTGTGGACCCCCAGACCCTGAATTTCCTGTAAACAACTTGTTTTCCTATGCCTGCAGCTGCTCTGAGCCAACAACTTGTTTTCCTGTGCTTGCAGCTGCTCTGAGGGCGAGACCCTCCCTGATGGCAGGGGAATGGTTTCTGGTGGGCTTAGAGATGAGAGTTGGGGTGTGGTCATTTAGTCAAGGAGACCTTATATAAGCTTCCCTGGAACACAATAAAGTGGGCATTCTTGATTCAAGGGGGTATTCTTGTTTCAAGGATGACCCGTCTCTGTCTGTGTGTCTCAGTCTCCAGCTTCTTGTCAGACTCGCAAGCAGTACCGTAGTGCATAGAGAAAGTGTTGTGGTGCAGTTTCTCAGTGATGTACACTAATTCTAAGAAGCAGCCCCTTCTCGATGGTCCTTTATGAGGGGCTAGGTACTTTCCATTACTTCGGGAGCACTGCATGGTGTGGATTGTCTTGATGCTCTTTTTCTTGCCTTTCTTTTGTTTTGAGCAAGTGAATTGGCTGTTGCTGCTTAGTATCTGCTAACTGAGGAGAGTGCACTAAATGGTAAAATAGCACAGCCTGGGAGCTGCCTCGGCGCTGGGCTACCATTTAAGGACACTGGAAAGGCCTCATCCAGCTGAGTGAGACTGTGCAGAGTGGCTCCTATTGGTGAGGTTAGGGGAAAATGAGAGGTTTGGTAATGTCTTTCCTCCAATAGACCCTTTTAAGGTCTGGAGCTTATGGACTTTCTCCCCAAAACTGACATCTCTTTCCTTTACAGATCCTGCCTATGATCACTGCAACCTTTGAAAGAGTTGCCACTGGGACCTGGCTCTGCTTTGGTTATCCCGTTTAGGTGTGAGCCTCTGTCAAGGCCAAAGTTAAGAGATGTCTTAAACTTTGCCCTCTCTCTGAGTTGCTGAAGTCTGTGGTGGATCTGAGTGGCTTACTGGGCTTGGGAGAAGTTACAGGTGTGTATGCACTCTATGGAAGTTATAGGTGTGCACGCACTCTATGGAGTGTGCACACACCAGACATGCTCTATGGAAGGCATTTTTGCATCTCTCCTCCCTTGCTGACTTTGATGTGAGTAGGACGAGCATTTAGTTATTTTATGGGATGGGGATATTTATGATATATAGAGTTTGACACGGGAAAGAAAAATTCATATTGATACCAAGGAAAGGACAGGGGGTTAAGTATCAGTCTGAGTCAGAGACCATGCTGGAAGTTTCTCATGTTTTTCATTTAATGTTTGGTGGATGCTCCACCTTGTGACTCACTCTCTCCTCTGAGATTACTTCTCAAAGAACTGAACCCAGCCACTCTCACCCTCTCAAACTGACTCTTTGACCCAGAACACGCCTCAGGCCTTCCTTCAGGAACTTTCCCTGTGTGTGGATTTTCATGCCACCAGTGTGTACAAGTTCTACACTGTGGTGATGCCCATGCCAGACTTCAGGGCGGACATAGAAGGACTCACATTTGCCGTCTCCAGTTTGCGAAGGCACAGCAGTGGCTGGGGTAGGTAAGGCTGGCCTCCACAAGGGTGACAAACTTTTCCAGACTAGGAAGCTTCTTCAGACTGTAAGCGGATCTGGCCCTCAGCTTCTTCAGATTTTCTAAGCCATGGCTGGGCAGGGAATGGACCTTTGTCCTTGAGATGTCTCTATAAGGAGAAAATAAAATACCCCAATCACCTTGGTTCAAAGGTTTTCTGCTTCCAGATAATAGACAAACTAGTAGACATTCTAGTAACATGATTTTTGTTTGTTTGTTTGTTTGTTTTTAAATGGGTGGGAAAGGAGACTACAGCTTAGCATCACACCTGGGCCCTGTCAATATTCAGTTTAAAAAGACGTTTGGCTTGCATAGGAAGAATCCTGATCCTATTGCTCCTGATGGGAGGATTTAGCTAACAGGCTGCCCTAATAACTGGATAGACTTGCATCCTGGTTGGTTTGGGCACAATCCTTGCTGGTGAGTAGAATCAGTTATCTCTCTTCTGTGTATCATTTGTGCCTGACCGAGACCATTTTTCTCCACAGTGAGGCCAGCTATAGAACTATCCCTAGTGAACTGTGGTAGAATCTGTGGCCTGCAGACTCTGTTGACTCCCCATGGGAAGCCTTACCCTCTCTGAAGAGTAGATGGAGCGGTGAGGTGGTTGAAAGGTGAGGTGGGAAGAGTGGAAGGAGGAAAGGGAGAGAGAACTGGGATTAGTATGTAAAATGAGAAAAGATTTTTTTAAAAGTATCTGTGCCCTGAGCCATAGAAAATGATAAGAAGGGAGCATGTCATACAGCAAAGAGGAGTCTGGTAGTCAGTAGAGGCAGCCTCAGCCTGATGTCCAGGGGGCAGGAAGGTAGGGGACATGAGCTTGACTTTCATGGCAGACATAGCCTGCCCCTGTGCCTATTAGATCTGTGACCCTGGTTAAACTGTGTTTTCTATGTCTTGATTTCCTCAGCTCTAAAGTGAGAGGGCAGAAATCATACCTACCCACAGTGAAGGAATATGCAGGCAATACTTAATGCCTGGCCGTTATTAGACATAAGTATCACACACTTTGATGCTCACACATGTGCATGCTCACTCTTTGAAAGAGTGTCTCTGACTAAGTTACCATGGGTCTGGTATGAGTTGGTATTCTCTATTTCAGTATGTTTCTCCTGTGTTCTTCCCCTGTTATTCAAGATAGAGACCTGGGAGTTATCTTTGATTTTCTCTCCTTCTTCACTTGGACACAGTCTATCATCTCAACCGGCCTTTAATTTGTTTTTGTTACTTGAGACTTTGCATGGACAGATGAAATGGACTATAACTTCTTCCATGGTCATCTACTTCCCTTTTCAATACAATCTTCTAACCACAACTTGAACAAAAATTTTTACCATGCCAATCAAATTATGACCTCAAGTTCTTCAACAAATTCCTATGGTTCTTATGACAAAGGACCAATCATTGTGTATGGTACACCTGTCCCCTGCCTGGTTTATATTATATCTTTTTCATTTCGTTATCTGTGCTCCTCTCTGCATTGCAGGAGGGATGACCCCGCCAGGTCTATTTTTCATAATCATCTTCTTAACTGTGGGTGGGAGGCCTGCGAATGGCAAGAGAGCATATCCTTTTACCCCTTCTTGCCTCTGGCAGCATCTGCATTTCCTCCAGACACTACTGAACAGATCTGGTTAAGATCTAGTTCTTTGACTACAGAATGTCTACCTCTCACTTGCTCTTTGAGTCCTGAGCTCAGAAGTGGCTATCTATCCCTGATAATCTCCAGGCCTCTGATTCCCTATAAGATAGTCAGATAGACTGACATCTTCAAAACCTTTAGTAATTGCCTTTAGGTAGTACTTAACTATGTTAAAAATTTCCCTCTTGCCAATTAAATCAAATTTGCTTATTCCAATTCTAATTCTCTATACTTACTGACACCCCCAACCTTCCCCAATTCTATTATCATGGAGGGAAGGACACCAGGGTCCCCATTTGTGATTCTGGACTTAAATGCTTCTTGTTTTCTTAATTCTTGCTTTTATATTCTTGGTTATTTTCAGCTCCATATGAATTTAAAACTATCTTCCTCATGATTTCCTCCATATCTACTAATATTTGCCTCTTAACTCTGAGGCTGCTCTTTTTTCCAGGTCCTCCTGACCATCACATGTTGGGACACCCAAGGACTCATTACCTACAGTGTTCTTTTCTGTCTTCTCTCACTGTACATGAGCCTGGCATGCCTTGGGAGTAAAATGCTGTATTCTAGTTACTTCTCTAAGATCATCCACCTTACTGCAATCTCTACTTGCATGCCCACTTAATCAGCTTTAGACATTAAAAATTAACCTCTTGATTTTTAAAACAACAACAACAACCCTGATCCACCTGCAGCAAGTTAGATGTTCCAATTTGTTACAGACAGATTTTTATGGCATCCTTGACTCCTGTCTTTCAATCCTCTATTCAACCTTAGAAAGACTTCTTGGTGCCCCACATATACAACCCTAATGGTCAAAATTTCTCGCTTCCTCATTATTATCGCTTATAAGGAACAAGTTCAGGTGTTCCAGGTATGATTTCTAGTCTTCATCTTTGAGCTATAATTTTTTAGATCCGGGGTCCTTGCAGATGCCAGTCTGGTGCATAAACTATTGCCCACCAAAGAGCCTTGACTCTGTTGCTAAGTAAGTCAGCTGTGCTGGCCAGCTTACCATTTCTGCTCATTGTTTCAGAGTGTCCCAGCTTCTGTTCCAGACTGGCCTGGAACTCACGATATAAGCCAGGCTACCATTGAAATTCCAGTGGTCCTCCTGAGTCAGCCACTCAACTATGAGGGTACAGGCATGGGCCACGATAAGGACAGCATGATGACTGTGACCAGGGAAGCAACAGTATGAAAAGACAGTTTACCAGTCCAGACCTGATTTTGTAATAGCCACTCCACCTCCTTTCTATCTTTAATTCCTTTTCTTTACAGTTCATTTAATATACAATTTATTGAATGCATACTATGTGAAGGTCTCCAAGTACTCAAGACTAAAAGTCTCCAGATTTCAATGAGTCATTTTTCCTTCTTATATAAATTTTATATTTCTGTCTGGTTTTCAAAGCTCAGAGTTCTCATCCATGGTCCCTGTATTCTTTAAAACATGATTGCTCAGAATAACCCTCACTGTGTTTTGCTTTGTATTCTGAGCTATCTTGAAATATTAACTAAAATGTCGCTAAGCACATAGCGATTGCATTAATCACAACTCTCCAGAGACACATAACCTATAACATAGTGAGATGTAGAGATACAGGAGATGAGATTCATCATGGGAGTTAGTTCACGTGAGTGTGAAAGCTGAGCAGTCCACCATAGGCCATCTTCAGCAGAGAGGACCAAAGAACGTGGCAGTATGGCGTAGTCCAAGTTAGAGTCCTCAGCTCTCAGAGGGCCCAAGGAGTTACAAGTCCAAAGGCTGTTGAACCTGGATTTTTGCTATATGGGGGTAGAAAAAGAAGGGTGTACTACCTCCAGAAATGAGAGACAGTGTGAATTTGTCTTCTTTTACTTGCTCAAGTCAAAACACCAGTCAGCTGGATGATGCCCACACACATTGATTAAGGAAAATAGCCCCCTATAATCCACTGAATCAAGTGCAGTCTTCTGGAATATCCCACAGATGTTCAGAAATAAGGCTTTCGATCACTGGGTATCCCTCAGCTCCCGCAGTAAGAGCTAAAGTCAGCCACTTTAGTCACAATTGCACATGCCTACTTTCATGAAGACCTGAAAACTGGTGTCTGTTTTCAGTCCATAGGTGATTGTCATGTAGAAGTAAAGAACATTTTAATAAAGAAATTATAAAATCAAACAACATATTTCTAAGTTACCTGGGAAAATCATAGTCAGGAAATTGTGTGTGTGTGTGATGTAGTAGTAGAACAGGGCAAAAATGGAAATAGTTATGTCTCAAACAACATTGAACAAGATTTACTTCTTACTTTGTCCCTGCTGATAGAAATGTATATAAACGTATTCAAAACATTATAGCACTTTGTGTATGATTTTTAAAAGCTTAGTTGTATAGTTTTGCATGTGAAATTTGCAGGTAACAATGTCGTATGGCAGCATCTGAAGGTTAGACACACGAACTGCCCTGGACGTTCAGAGCTCTTTGATGGCAGTCCTGGACTGTCCAAAACCAATGTTGAAGCTCTGTGTGCAGAATTCAAGTAGCAACACTTTCATATTCTGTTGCCTCAAAGCCTCACAATTCAGCTTAGGTTCCACATAAGGACAAATAGATGGTTAATAGAAAGACAGTTAAAGAATTTGCAATCATCTTTAATCTACCAACAACTATATTAAATAATAGGACAATATTCTTTGGAATATAAAAGTTCATTTCACTGGATATCTAAAACGAATCTGAATTAAATACATGTTCCAAACTCAAGTTTGAAGACATAACTAAGCAAAAAAAACGGGTCTTCAGTTTTATATTGCTTGCTTTTGGGAAATGTCCTTGACAAATAACTATTACCCAAGTTTAAATTGTCCCTGATCAACCTTAAGGCTTCCCTCTCATTCCATGGGCAGATCTTTGAACGTAAAGAATAGGACCTGGACTGCTGCCTGTGAGCCTTCTACATTTGAGAGGAAAAGGAAGATCCCAAAGGAGAGGAGAATGAAAAATTGTTCAGAGAATAGAGCATCCATGTCAGTAGCAGAGCTGGTTGAAAGAAGGCATGCCTAAAGAAAAGAGAAAAAATAACAGAAAGGTCTGTCTTTGTTCTTGGTGGCTGGACAAGGTGGCAGGAGCTGTGGCTGCTTTGTCTAATTCTTGTCTTTTAGTATGGTTCAGTTGAACGACTATTGTTTCCCACCTTAAAGTACTATCTTGGTTAAATATTTCAACACATGCTATATTTTGGCAATGTATGATTTTGAAATTTTATACCCATCAAAGTACCAAGAGAGACACTACAGGCTCATGGCTGGGTCCCCAGAGATTTAGTAATCCTAAATTGTTTCATCAGTGCTATGATTCTTGGCACTGAGTTACAGAGTGGCAAGGGAGAAGGCAGTTGGTAATGGCATGGGGATAGGAGAGGCAGGAGTTAAATAGTGCTCTGTGTCTCTTTAATAAAATCTGTTAGAGCCACTGCCACAAATTTCATTTGAACAATTTCTATTTTTTCCCAGCAAAGACGTTATTACAGGTCAATCATTTCCATAAGTGAGAGCACATTTCTGGTGTATTCTACATTGACAGATGGCTAGAAGACCGCTCTTTCATGATCCCAGGTGGGATAAAAAGGCAATTTACTATCTATAGGACTGTGGGTACACTGGTAATGGAAGAGAATCATTCTTATACAAATAACTCAGTGTTTGAATCTGAACTATCAAATGAATCTGAGCTATAGCCAAATCAATTTGATAAACCATCAGAATATGATTGTACTGGCTCCAACCTGCAAAGGCAATACATTAAATTTTCCCCACAGGAAACTGTTTCCCAAGGAAACAGCAATCGCTTGATTGCTTAGAAAAAAAAAAAAAGCTCCAGTGAGTTAATGCTATCAGGTGAAAACTTAGATGTCTGCTCATGTTCAAGGTCAAGATTCATAAGGAGGATTGAGGGTGCTGTGCCTTTGAAACGTGATGGGGCTTCTCCGCATGCCCCCGGCTTCCTACACCCTTTCCTCTTTGCAATCAAACAGCTTAGACTCCTGTGTTCAGAGGCTCCCTGTTCTTCACGTAGCTAGAAATTTCACCTTCAGGAAAAAGCAGCCAACAGTTTGGGTGAGCTCTCTCAATTTCCTTAGAAGCTTTTGGACTTTTCTTCTAGAGATAAAGGGAAAGGCTGTGGGAGAGGAAGCCACACATAGTGCAGTCTCTTGAGGCTGAGCAAGGCTTTTCAGTTCTCAACACTGGCTCTGGAGCAGGGATGTTTAGAGTCCTTCTGGGTCTACCAACATCAGCACCACTGGGGGACATTGTTAGAGATACCAGTTCTTAAGCTCTGGTCCTCAGATGGTGAATCACCTTCTTCCCCACATTTCAGCCATGGTCTCCTGTGACTCAAGCAGCCAAGGATGAACCTGAACTTCTGATCCTTTTGCCTTTACTTCCTGTCTCTATTTCAGCTCCAGTTCAGCAATTGCAATTGTGTGCCACCCATATGTGATCTCATGGAGTGCTGGGGATCAAACCTAGGGCTTTGTGTCTAGTAGACAAGTTCACTACTAACTGATTTGTGCCCAGAGTCAATGAAGCAAACATTCTTAGGGTGCAAATTATCAATATGTGGTTTAAAAAACTTCTAGATGATTGTGATGCTCAATCATATTTATATACCCCACTGCAACTCGGCTGAAACCCACTCACAGCTGAGATGGCTCATAACTGTGTTGTACTCTGAGACCTGCCCTAGGCTGACTTACATAATCCGGCTCCACCCAGGGTCAACCACACCCGATGACTGCTTATGTAGGGGCATGCTTCCTTGCTGTATTTCAATACAGCTTTGAGGACCCATCTTAATTATAGGGCTCGCTGTGGGACCCACTGATGTTTTAGAGATGCTTTGCCATTCAGTTGTCAACTCAGTCAGACTGGGCTTTCATCAAGTATTCCCCATATACTCAGCATTTTGTAGTGAATCTCCTGAATTCAGGAGCCTGTAGCACTCTTATTTGGGGTGGGAGTTGGGGATCTGACCCAAGACACAGCTACAGTCGTAGCTTGAGCAGCAGCTGCTGTGCTCTGGGCTGTCTGAGTACAATCCTGTTTCTACTCACTTGTTTAAAGCACTGGAGGAAGCTGGTCAGCCAAACAAGGCGCCCACTGGGAAGGTTTAATTGAGTTGCTGCACAACATTGAACAAGTAAGAAATAAGATAGGCTGTCATCTACCCAAATCCCAGTTATCAGGCAGAGCGGTTTGAATGACATTTGGAATAACCTGAAAGCCCCAGAAGGGGAGGCTGGAAGTTAAGTGCTAACTTGTCCTTGAAGGGACAGAAGGAAATTTGCAGCCACATGCTGTGATTTCAGCTAGATTCTTGCACACATATCCTTATGCCTTGTCACAAAAAGGCATGGGGTATGTGGAATATTATTCTTATTTACTACTATTTGGAAATGCTTTTTGAGACAAAGCCTCACTCTGTAACTCAGGCTGGCCTAAAACTTACTATGTGACCAACCCAGGCCAACTTCAACTCACAGAAATCCTCCTGTGTCTGCCTCCAGAGTTCTGGGATGATAGGGGCATCAGCACACCAGCATTCCCAGCCAGTTTGAATCAATCAAAGTGTTTCTTAATTCCACTGGATTTTTCTACAAATATCATTCCCTTTATTGTGAGCATATGTGTTACTACAGCAGCAAAGTGGATGGAAAGACAGGCTTGTAAGGGCCCTGTAGAATTGTTTCTTCTGCCTGCTTGTATTTTGTGATCTCTGTTTAATTCCGAGGAGACACATTGTCAGTGGTTGGCCTGGATCCTGTCTATGCAACTTCAGCACATGCTCATCTGTATCACAGACTGGTGTTCCCTTCTACTTCAGTTCGACACCAGTTGTTGGGGTTCTAATGAATAGTTTTCAGATTTCTTAGTACATGCATTTATGATGCAAATACATGGGAATGTGAAAAGAGAAGGCTAGTTTATGCCTCAAGCTGTGTTATTTTTATCTGTGGGATGACCTTCCATGGACCACTTTCCTCCTCTGGTCCTGGATGTCTCAGCTGTATAATGAGCAGCTGTGGACCATACTCAATGCTACAGTTTCGGGAGCATGCAATTGGCTACAGCTTTACAGATCCAGTAGGTGGCATATTGAAAGCGTTGCCAAGAACAGATAGCAGAGCCCATGTAAGAGCATCCAAAGCATTCAGGACTATTAGCTAAGTGAAACGGACAAACTTCTACCCATCCACAGAGCCTCAGAAAAGTACTTTGTCCACTTGTTTTCCAAGATCTCTCAGAACAGGAAACATTAAGCCTTATGGGTTCTGAATACTCCATGTCCTTTAGCACTTAGACTCTCTTCCCACCACTCTCCCCTTGTCTTACATTGTACTTCAAAATGAATATCATAATCAGATATATTAAGCTATATGATTATGACCTGATTTCTCTTCCATGAAAATATAATGCCCTTGGGATGAAGAACTCTTGGTTTTCTGTAGTACCAGGGTGGTGTTCTGTTAGAAACCACAAGTGAAATCCATGTATACACGTGCATTTGGACATGTCTATCAACCCTTGCCTTTAAGTCTCAGACAGTAATAGCAGACAGACACCACTGCTCTTTGGATGAGGAAGCTGGAGCTGAGGGATGAAAAGGACTCAGTTTTAACCAGGACCATCTGCTCTGACACCTCTGCCTTAACAAGGCTTGTTTGCTAGTGGAGTCTGTCTCAACTCAGGCACTTTGGATTAATCTTTGAACTTCCTAAGAATGATAAATCTACCTTAGCACATACTTTTCTTTCTTCAAAGGGGAGAGCCTGTTTCAGAATTACAACATGCCCCTTGTCATCAATAACAAACATTTGCAAAGTCACATTCTGCCTTACAGAGCGTGACTCTGGAAATACAAAGATTCTATCACAAAAGAGAACACAAGCCATTTGTGAAGGTGAAAGTGATTGGTGGATGGTAGCAAAGCAGGTAAATGACGATGCATGGGAGCCTATGGTGGCTGGCAAATGAGAGGACGGGAGCGTGGCTACCAAATGTCTGCATTAGATGGGGTGGGGGGGGTCTGAGGTGTGGTATAAAAGTATCTATTTGTTCACCTGCCTTCCTGTACCTTTTTCATTTCTTTTAAGTGCCTTTCTTCTTGAAGAATATTCTTTAGTTAATTCAGTGGATCTTGCTTAGAGTCCAGGAAAGCACTTCAAAGAAGACCTTTGGAAATTGTGATACAGAGCCCCTCCCCTCCCCACCCACAAAGGCAATGGGAGTCACAGGGGGAAGTCACTCTTGGCTGAGTCCTTTAGAGGACTTAAGAGAGCCTCAAGGAAAGGGGGCGTCGGTAAGAAGAGAAGAGGGCAGGGCCAGTTTTGATGAAGGTTATGAATAGGGAAGTGCTGGTGGGCAAAGATTCCTGATCCAGGGAGTGAGTGAGACACTGATGCATCCTGCTGGATCTGGAAAGAGGACCTAAGAACAATGTGTGCATCTCACTGCAATGAAGACATGTATATATGTATCGTAGGTACAAAGCAAAGGAAGGGAAACCAGCCTTTCCCTGTCAAGGGAGAGACACAGAGCAGAGTGGTTGGTGTCTGCTGTGAGCCAGACAGTTTGTTTTGAATCCCTTCTATAAAACTTGCATTACTCTTGAGTGAGTTGCTTAATTCTTCCAAATCATCCAGTTTTTCTTTCTTCAAAATGGCAATAAGAACTCTTACCCCAGAAGGGTTTTATAAGAACTGAGAGCACATTTTAACCCATTAGGACACTGGCACTCAGAACATGCTCATCACACGTTATTATTGTTTTCACTTTATTTAAAGTCATACTATAGATAACTTTGAATTATCCCCACAAGTCTTTGCAAGTATTGTGAATTAAAATTGATTTCGTTGACCGCCCCTTATTTAAGCAGGACAAAATTTGCTTTTAACTTGTATAAGCTGAGCTCTTCTATATGGAAACGAACAAAGTTACTCACAAAATGACTGGCCCAGAGGCTCCCTGGAAAACATCGTTAGGCAATTCTTCCAAATTATTGTTATCGCTTAGATCCCTGGGGATGGAGTTGGAGAAAAAATAAGACAAAGAAAGTCACATCAATATCCCTGTTGTAGGAGCCATTTCCCTCTAAATGGCCTGGAAGAGTAGTCAGGGCTACTTACAGCTCATCTAACTGGGTCCCGTTAAATGCACAGTTGTGTATTTCTTGAATCCCATTCTTATTCAGCCATCTGAAATAAAAGCCCATTAAAAACATAATAATGTCAGATGCAGCCAATGCAGGGGTTTGTAATTGGAAGCACTGGGGCAAGGTCAGACAGCACAGTTAGTGGCATAAATAAGATGCAACCCTTAAGCAGGGGTGGGAGGGAAGGGAGACCGAGGCTGGTTTATTGCTATGGAACCTTTAGTAAGTTTTGATGTTTGTATTATTTCTGCATATTATCTATTCACAGGAATAACTGAGCTTCACAGAAAAGAATGAATGAATGGAATTTAGTTGTTTTTTAAAAGGACGCTCTCTGGATACTATACCTATAAGACCTTTGCACACTCTGCCCAGGTATAGAGAAAATTCTACAGGAAAACCAAGGATCTCCCTGCCTTGAAGGATGGAAATTGTAATTATTGAGCAAATATTTCTAAGACAGAGAAAAGACATTTATGTCACCTTTCTCTAAGGATGTGCTCTTCACCTACAGCAGCAGGCCTGGCTGCCATCAAAAAATGATCTAATTAAGTTGTTAGACAGCCTGAACATCTCCAGTGGCCCGTGGGGCCCTAGTTATTGGAGGTTTGTGGAGGTGGCTCTGGGTTAAGGCAGAAAAGAAGAGAAATTAATTATAGCGACTGCGGACTGTGGCAGGTTGAGTTTGTGTGTGTGGCTGTAGCTGAGCTTTGGGGAAGGTGGGGTTGGTGTACATTGTCATGATCACTGTATGAAGATGCTGAGAGGCAGGTATGTTTGGTCAGGGGTGTCTCAGGCCATCGTGGGCCATCAACTCTGCCCTGTTCTTCTCCTGAGTGGACTTTCAAACAAAAACAACTCCCCAAGGTCAGGACAGCCCAGCTGTGAGCCTCTGGCCATGTGCACTTGTCTGCTTACAGCTTCCCCTGCTGGACTTGGACTTGGTGGGTTTCCTGACAGCAGTATTCTGAAATCTGACAGAGAGAAACTACAGGGGGACTCCAGAAACTCCTTCAGCTGTGATGAGCAGCTAGAAGACGTTTTTCCAAAAACCCACAGGCAAACAACCGCATGCCTTTTTCTCCCCTCTTCCTGAAATCCAGTGAGCTAGGAAGTCTAGAGAGAAGAAAAGTAAATCTTTTCGACAATTAGCAGTCAACAAGTAGCATCTGGTGACAAGAGGGTGGCTGTGCACTCCATCTTGCTCCCCACCCCCAATTCTCTACTGTCACTGCCCTAAAAGGTCTCTCCCTGAAACATTTAGAATGCAGATACATCAGCCTGCCCTCTGTGGTGAAAATGACTGGTACAGCAGCCTCTAACCTGTGGCTTGCTTGTCCCTGGGGTTTAGACATCAACCACAAGTGTCAACAAACATTCTCTATTTTATGGACCAAAGGCAAGGGTTTTTTTTTGTTGTTTGTTTGTTTTGTTTTTGCTGTTTTCGAGACAGGGTTTCTTTGTGGTTTTGGAGCCTGTCCTGGAACTAGCTCTTGTACCAGGCTGGTCTTGAACTCACAGAGATCCACCTGCCTCTGCCTCCCAAGTGCTGGGATTAAAGGCGTGCGCCACCACCGCCCGGCCAAAAGGCAAGGTTAAAGATGACATTTGTTTTATATAGGGTATCACAAAGTGATGGCACACATTTTATTGAACAATTACAGAATATAGTAGCTAAATAAAATTGCCTTTCCTTTTTGCGTGTCAATTATAAAAGCCAATCTTAGCTACAAGCTGGATTTGACCTGTGCATTTTTGGTTGTTGGTCCTGTACCTTTGCCCAGGACTTTGTAGACCTGTATAGGCATTACCTACTTGTCTATAGATTAGATAATTAATATTTCCTGCACAAGATTGTCCTGTGAAAGATGTTGGTATAATGAAATAATACATAGACTACAATAATTACTATTTTCAAAGAAGCCCATTGTCTTTACTGTTTTATTGATTATCAGGCCACAACATGCAGGATGATATTTTATGTCACTGGTGCATCATCACACAAAATCAAGTTATGTCAGAACCCTTTCCCTTTGACTTCCTATTAGGCTGTCTCACTCTACTAACACAGAGAAACCAACAACTATAAAATACATTCCTAATCTATTCCTCTGGTTCTTTTGGGGTGAACCCAAGACCTCGATCATGCTAGACACATTTTCTACCTCTGGTATATATCTTTAGCCATTTATATATAGGTAATAGATATTTATACTTAAATATACATATATTTGAAATTTTAGATAAATTGTTTATGCTAGCCTTGATCTCATCCTACAATCCAGGCAGGCTTGAATTTACAAGCTTCCTGTTTTAGCCTCCTAAGTAGCTGGGAATATAGGCCTGTGACATTAGGCCTGGTTCCAAATCTAAAATAGGGAGTGCCCACTTTAAAATCTGGTGATAATGATGATGTTAGGATGATGATGAGAATGACAGCCCTCTGTGAAGTTATCCTGCTGAAGAAAAATCCCTCAGGGTTTCTTAGATCCTGTGTCATCCCTAGAGTCAAATGATATGGACACTCAAGGGAGACTTCTCTTGAAAACAGGAAGCCTTGCCCATTAAAACTCATGAAGGATGGACAAAATAGATGGGAGCTAGTTAAGGAAGAGAGAAAACATGAAAGACACAATCCTTTCGAGAGAATTGGGACCGGAGAATGCTGGGAACCGTGGTCCCAATTATAACCTCACCTCTCATCTCCTGAATTAGGCCATTCATTAGGTACTTTACCCAGTAGCCCCTCTGCTCTTTGTGACACAGGTGGGTGAGAAAGGGCTCAAAGGCCCTACAAAATGTGCTTTTATTGCTCAGTTTTTTGAATCAGTTACCAAGGGCCTGAAATCTTAGGATGTTTAGGAAAAAATAAATATGTACATTTGTCATTAGAAAAGAGTTCCAAAGTTTTGAAGATGTATGAGGTAGAGCTTGCCAGTGCTCAGCACCGTTTTCTTACATTTTCCTCGAGTGCACTGGATGGCTCTCTTAGGAGAAAGCATCTCTGTATTACAAGTATCTGGATGAAGCACAACTGGAGACTTACAGCTGTGTGCAGTAGGAGTCTTCCGACTCTATTATCTATGGATTAACAAGCAGACAACGTAAGAAAATAGATGCTGTTCTCACAAGTGTGAATTTATCTTCCAGAGACATGTCTGAAAAGTGTTGACTCTCAAGAGAAAAGCATCCCGTTTTGAAAAGTGTGTTGCTGAGCTTTGAGGAATCCCACAGTGCTTCTAAACCAAGCGGTGAAGAGAGGAGAAACTGCACACAGTGAGTCTACTCCAAAACAAAGCTATGAGAAATCATGTTATAAAATGAGCTCATAACAATTTGTAAAACAGGACGATGAGCTTTTTTTCTTCCAAGTATAATCACAATCAGTGATTCTCTAGATGTCACTGTCCTGTTGCAAGGATCCTGTGGACATTTGGAAGGTTCACAACACCTTGTTTTCTGGCTATCCTGAGGAGCAGGTGGACTGCCATGCTGGCCACTAGCACAGAGGATTAGAAGGTCATTCATTGAAGACACTGAGGACATTTAAAAACTTTCCCAGAATTCAGACAGATTAACTCAAGCTCATTAACAAGTGTGATTATTCTGAGCAGAGATGATGGTCATTGTGAGCTCAGCATGGGCCCAAATGGGAGCTGCTTCCTGTGATTATGAGGAAGGAGTCCTATCTCCTGAGTACACTTCCTTCCCTATCATTCTTTGCAGGCAACAGAAGCCTTGCCAGGCAATAATCAGTTTTAGTGACACACTAGCTAGTCTGTCCTTTGGAGCAGATGTTGCATCATGGGGACCATCATTCAAAGAACAATTTTAAATACTTGAATCACAATACAGAATCATGCATTATTAACATGACTCCATGTTGCGATTCTGAAATATAAAAATGTGAGGAAAACACAGGAGCCATAGAATGATTTAAACAGTGAAATGCCAATGTTATTATACAAACAAAGGCCTAGGCCGTTATGAGAAAGCCAGAGACTGATAAGTGAAGAATCAAGACCCAGGCCATTGGGTTTCCCCCCTTACTTACAGAATCACGCTTTCAAAACTCAGTCCCCTGAAGGAATTCCTGGCAATGGTGTGGATGTTTATGTTATCTTGAATGTCTCTGAGAAGAAAGAACAGACAAGTTAGATGTTTGTGTGGGCTCCACCTACGCAACCTTTCCATTTGCTGGCACCAAGGGATCTGCAGCTGCAATAACAGTTTGATGGAATTTCTGTCCAGAGGATAACAGCTCAAAGTTTGGGCAACAAACAGTCTGCTTATCTGCAGTGTGTTAGTTCTTCTCACAGATGAAATTGCACACCCATAGAATCGATTCTCTTTGGAGAATTCCTTAGAGGATGTTACTGTATTGAGGTTCTCTTCAATATTCCTTTTTAGCCTTGTTTCTACAGTTGGACTCTGCCCAGTAGGATGAACACAGAAACTGACCTGCTACCTACAGACCAACCTCTCTACTCATTTTATTTGTGTTGGCTTCTACTTTTTCATTCTTCTAGTACTTTCTTTGTATGTGTGTGTAGGCCAGAGGTCAATCTCAGGTCATTCCTTAGATAGCACCCACCTTTTTCTTGAGACACATTTGCCATTGGCCTCAAACTAGACTAGTAGAAAAGGCCAACCAGCCAGCAAATCTTGTGTCCTGCCTCTTTCTCCCTAGTGCTGGGACTATAAGCATGGTGGTACATGCTCGGCTTTTAAAAAAGCAGGGGTTTGGGTTGCGGGGGGGGGGGGTCATGATCAGGCCCTCATGCTTAAAAGCCAATCACTGAGTTAATTATTCTTTTTCTTATGTATTGTTTTTCCCATCTTTTTTTTCTTGAGTCACATAAAAAAATTATTACTGATTTTTTTACTCCTCACATTAAAAAAATTTTTTTTTTATTTATCCTTCCATCAGACTGACCTAGGTCTGGTGAACATATAACAGTAGAAGTGCTAAAAGCTGGAAACAACTCAAGAGGTCTAGAGGATTCTCTTCATCCTCTGTTCCCAACTCCTTGTACCCATCCTGACCTTTTCCTTTGGGATCTGCTCAGAATCTACAAGTTTACTATTGGAAATAAAGTTCTTCCTTCCTTCCTTCCTGCCTTCCTTCCTTCCTTCCTTCCTTCCTTCCTTCCTTCCTTCCTTCCTTCCTATCTTTCTTTTTTCTTCCTTCCCACTGTCCCTCCTTCTTCCTCCTTCCTTCTTTTTTTCTGTGATGGGGATCAAGTCCAGATACTCATGCCTACTAGACAAATATTCTGCCACTGAGCTCTGTCTTAGCTCTACACATTGCTTTCTCTCCTCCTCTTTTAAACTACAGGATTCATGGGAAGAGGGAAAACAGTTGTTATTAATACTTTATGAACAATAAGGGACTCTAGAAGGAAGGAGAAATGATGGAGGAATATGCAGAGTTGCAGGAATCTAATACTAAAGCCTTGGAGTAAAGAGACTGTGATTTTATTCTAAGCTTGTTTGTTGATAATACTTGGTGCAGAGCCTGCTAACTTCATTCAAATGTGGTGTGGGAAGTCCTTCTGTATATGTGTTTCTTTTATTGGTTAATGAATAAAGAAGCATTTTTTGGCTTGTGATAGGGCAGAATAGAGCTAGGCAGGAAAAACTAAACTGAATGCTGGTTGAAAGTAGGAGGATCAGGGAGAAACCATGCATCTGGTACAGGAGACAGATGTTGGATGGAGCCCTGCCGGTAGGCCACAGCCTCTTGGTGATTTACAGATTAGTAGAAACAGGTTAATTTAAGATGTTAGAGCTAGTTAGAAATATGTTTAAGCTATAGACCAAACAGTATTGTAATTAGTTTCTGTGTGATTATTTAGGGTCAGGACAGCTGGGAATGAACAAGCAGTCTCCGACAACACAAATGGAGAATTGTCAGTCCACCTTGCTATTTGTCTTCCTCCCTCTGCTCACCCAGAGCCACGTATTTGGAGGATGTACTATGCGATGGATGCTAGAGGTTCAGAAGGTCATAATAAACCCAAGGTCAGGCACCAACCAGCCATTTACTGAAACTAGGTAACATGTGAACGAAGATACCCTTTTTTCTCTTTGTAACTCTATTACCTCAGGCATTTGTTAGATTGACAGCCTATCAATCAAAACTTACAATAGAACCTTTTGAAGAGACTGAATCTTATGAACCACTGGCAGGTGCTTAATGCCTGTGTTGGAAATTAACCTAGAGAGAGGAGAGACAAAGTGAGACTGGCGAGACATAAAGCAAACATCTGTCAGAACCTGGACTTTCCAAATTCAAAATACCAACTAGATACAGCCAGAAAAACCTCTTAGAGTACTCCAGTACATCTAAATTGTACTTTTACTATCTGTTTTATGTTTTAAGAATCTAACCAGGATGGAATCAGTTGTTGATTCATTGGAGCAAAGATATTTAAAATTGTTTATTACAAGGTGGGGATATTCTACTGCCATTAAATACCGTTTTCTGCTTGAACATTGATAGGCTAGCTCTACTGAGAAGTAACTTACAATAAGATAACACAATTTTCCACGTTACCCCAGTTTTCAGTCTTGGCATACTTGATGAAGAAGTAGCATTTCTTCTTTCAAAGAGGTTATGTTGGGGTTACATGGTGAGAGCCCACATTCTTTGACTTCAGGGTGTACAAGTACCCCAAGAAGTGGCAGTTTGACTCCCTCCTAGAAAGTGGTTGCAGTTGACCAGAGACAAGTTTCTTCTGTCACAAGTGGGAAGTTGGTTTAAAAAAAATCCCTCCCTCTCATAACAGCAGATATACCCTGGATCCTTCTCAGCGTTCAGTTTCTTGGGAATCAGAATCTGAGAGTCTAATATGAAAACTACCTATGAATAATGTAATGGATCCTGTAAGTTTGGAGCACAAGAGGCAAGGAACCTGAAGCAGAGGAGGGGAAAGCTAGTCAGCACCAGGATGAGTGAAGGTGTTGGCCACTGTTACTGGTGCTGTTTCCTTAATTTCAAGGACCTGATTTAGGAGATCTACAGAACATGCATTAGAACTATTGCTCTGATGGAAGGGTGTGCAGTGAGGGATCTGGATCCATATCTCCTGATGGTCAAAGGTAGCAGCATGTTACTAATGCCCTCCATTCTTCTGAGATATTTGTGAGTATCCAGCGAGTTTTGGATAGGTATCTCTTTCCCTGTGCTGCTGGTGTTCCAGAGTAGAAAGCGAGTCAGAGCGAGTGCTGGGTGAGGTGGTGGTACCCAGCTGTACCTTTACTAAGCTGGGTGACATTCTGGAGGAAGTGGCTGCTACACTGGTAGCTTGAGCTGTCTAGAGACCCATGAAAGCTAGCAGGCACACCACGTTTTAGAATTTCCCTAGTGTTACATGCTCCAAGCCTTTCCAGTACAGCTCTGCTCCCACTTTCTTAATGTGTGTTTCTTGGCTAAAGGGCAGCTAGTCTTTGTTGATTTCATCCTGAAGAACCCTATTCATATACACATCGTTGTGAAGGGTCAAAGCTCTGGACAAGATTTTGATGTTTTGTTCGGTGTATCTATGTTCATAGAGTCAGTAACTCCTGTCTATGGATTGTTACAGTGATTCTCCGAGGCTGTGTTTCCACTTGGTTCCTAACACTGGATGGAGAACTTACCTTGATAAGCTTTTCTTTTGAATATTTCCAACAAAATCAGGATGATCTGCTTTTTACTGGACCAAAGAGATTATTCATGTACTCTTTTAGAGGATTTGTTATGACGTTAATTTCCCTTAAAAAAAATCTGACTATGATTGCACAGGCCTGGAATCCTAGTACTTAGAAAGTTGATGCAGGAGAATTGTGATTCGTGGCCAGCCAGGGTTGCATAGGTGAGACGCTATGGGATTTCCATATGGAGAAATGAACATTTTGGCATTGAGGTCAATGAGTGAGGTTAAGCACATAGAGGAAAGTGGCCACCACCACATCCTAGATACAGTGCAATGCCATGACCGTGGTTCCCTCTATTCTCATGTCACATTTAACCTCTTCCTAACCTCCAGATCCCAATAGCCAGTCATCAGTTTTCTGTGGCTATGACTTTTGTCTTTTCTAAAAGATCACATTTTCCAAAATAGAATCAGAGAATGCATAACTTTTGAGTCTGGCTGGATTTTCACTCAGCATGATGTATTTGAAACCATGTTGTTTTTTTCTGTACGTCCTTCTTTTTGGTACTAGATAGGATTTCATTGCTTATCTATTTTCCAGTTGAGGCTTCAGTTTTGTGGAAAAAATGTGGTTAAGTGCATCAATGGTCATATGTTCATATAGTGTATCACACACACATAAAAGGTTCTTTAAATGCTAGTATATGACTGATATCTGTCAGGTAAGGGAGAGGAGAGGGAGAGAGAGAGACCTAGATAGATAAACAGATGGACAGACAGACAGATAGATAGATCAATAGATAGATAGATAGAGATAGAGATAACATAGGTTCTTCTTTTTCTTGGGTAAATGCCGTAGAGTGTGATTTCTGGGTCAGATGGCCAGCATCTGTTTAAACAGAAAGCAGTTTACCATTTTTAAAAACAGGTATACCATTTTATATTTACCAGCAATGTGTGAGAGTATTAGTTGCTTTATATACTTTGGTTATCTGAAAACTATACATATTCTTTTCATACCAAAGTAATACATTTGCTTAATATGAGACATATGAAAAATATAGAGAGACATTTACAGAAGAAAATAAAAGTCACCTTATGACCCAGTGTTAACTTCTGCTGGTATTTGAAATCGGAAGTGTCTACCAAAAGAATTTTCATCGTTGCTCTCCATGAACCCCTGAGATTCTTCTCAGTGCTGCCAGTAGCACTGTAGTAACCTAAGAGACCCACAATTCCACACAGCCCTGTATATCAGATCTAGCCCTCTCTATTTTTAGATCTCGTCCCACAGCATTCTTCCAGTATTCTCCTAATGAGACATCACAGCGGTCACCATAGTTAATATTTTCTGACAATCTTCTTCTACGCATAGGTCTGCAATGCAGCATGTGCTCATAAAATACTGGGCTAATTGCTTGATGTTTCGACAACATTTATTGTTTCTGTCACCAGGACTATATCAAAACTCTAATTTGGCTAATTTGCTTGTCAGGTATCCCTGCTGTCTGGGGTAATTAGTCTTAAGCAGAAGCAGGAAGGTCTGGAGGCCAGTAGCCATGAGAGTCTACATGTCACCTCTGACATGAACTAGACACAAGCCAGTTGATCTCTCCAGACTAGAAAGTGTGGACTGTGGTCAGCAAGGTAGGAATTCTATCAAGCACTGCTTTGCTGTTTCACCTCCTCTTGGCTCAACTTTTACTCTATCAGTTGCCATGGCAATAGGCTGCTGTTAGATTTAATTTGGCAGATGCTTGCCTCAGCTGTACTGAATGGGCTTTCATTTTCTGTCCTGGACTTCAATGCTGCTTTTTAAGGCTGGCATTTTTGAAATTCTGTTAAGCCATTCTGAGGCCTTGACAAGTCCAGAAATGCATGGGAGTTAACACTGAAGTGGACAATTCCTGGTTGGTGTGGCACTCTACTCTTCTGTTTCATCTGTGAACGATTCTAAATATATTTTACATTGTATCTTAAGGGACTGTAGCATTACTGAGCTCCGACTGTCTGGTAGTATACTATAGCACATATGTTTGGAATACAGGGTTTGAGAATGCATCCCCTCACCCCTTTATAGTACTTGGGCTTTACCAACTTAGGGCCTCATGAATCCTATGCAGTAGCCTTATCACTTGGTTTTGCCCTGCATGGTTTTTCTCTTTTTATTTTGAGGCATTGTCTGTAAGTTGCTCAGGCTTACTTTGAACTTAGGTTGTAGTCCAGAAAGGCCTTTGAAGCTACCTTAGCCCTCTGAGTATCTGGGAACATAGACCTATACCACCAAGCCTGGCCATGATAATATATTCTTGATTTAGTTTTTATCCTTTTTCCATTTCTTTCCTTTTAGTCATCCATATCCTTTCTCTGAGTTTGTTTGCAGACATAAACCACTTGCATGCATGTCCTTGCTCAGGCATTTGGAGACCCTAGGTTAAGACAGACACCAGCTTGCAATGGATTTCACATTCTGGATAGATTCACAGGTAGTTGCTCACTCTCCTGACTTCATGGCTGTCTTTAAGTGCAGTCCAGTCATATTTCTATTCCTTCTTTTTCAGCAAAACTTTCAGAAAGTATTATCTGCAATACTATTTTTTTAGTCCCTTGTCTCATTTATATGGTCCAATCTGCTCCAACCTGATTGTTCGACTTACATATCTTCACCAAAAAAAGTCGTTTTGGGTTCCAAATTCACCAATCCACCAGTTACCAAATATAATGAGCGTTCAAGTTCATATTTTGTTAGAACTTTTGGATCATCCAGTGGTCTTTGCCAGTCTCTCTTCCATTTCTGTTATGTCATACTCATTTGTTTTTCCTTTTTACTCCTTTTGATTGTGTTGTTTTTATTCCTTTCTCTGTTAATATTTGGAACCTTTGTCATCATCTTCTATAGTTCCAGATAAGTAGCTTTTGCTTCCTGTGGCTTCTGACTGTGATTATGGCAAGTTCAAGGTTTACACTGCCAATCTGACCTCTCTAAGTTTGCCAGGAATGAAATTTTACTTCCCACATCCTCTTGAATGGTCCACTGTCACAGCTGAAAATTTCTCCTAGCATCAGATCTTTCTTCCATGATTCTTTTCCAAGAAGTAAATTGGTATCTATCAATAATTAATGAGAAAACTGTAAAAATTGGCTGCTTAGTCCTCATCTTCCAAAAGCTAGGCCATCTCAAAGCCTTCTTAGATTTTTATCTTGATTCTATGTAATTCTGTCTACATCCATCAAAACATTCTAAAGCAAGTACTACCATTCCCTGCCTTTATTAAATAGTTTTCTTTTGGCCCCATACTTCGTCTTGTTCTTTTCCAATCCCTTCTCCATGCAGTATGCATCACATTCTTCTAAGACACATAAACTGGACTGCTTTGCTCCCTTGATGTGAAAGGTTTATTTTTTCCCATACGACCCAATGTGAAATTCATATTCTGTACTACCAATTCTGATGCCCCTCTCATGCTGTCTCACCAATGCCCTTCAACCTCAGTGTCTTTCTCTTTGCTCCTCCTTGCCTTTCGTTATCTACATGTGCTTTATCTGGAGGGCTCTCATCCATTCTTCACCAGGTCAGTATAATCAGTTACAAACGGAATTCTTCAGAGAGGAGACCTGACTTAATTGGGGCCCTTAACATAGGTATCTTGCAAAATGTATGGACAATGCTTCCCCTAAATGTTATAGGTAATTAAATGAAAATTTCAGTGTCAGATGTGTGACACTTTCTTAAAAGTTATTGGTTGTGGAAGACTCAAAGAACCTAAAACAACATAGGCTATTTCCATTGCTTTTGGTTGTCCACCAAAAGTAGACAGTAAGACCCTGTTGCTAAAAATACCATGTACTTTACATTCATTGCAGGGTATAGAGAAATCCAGTCTTTGACTTGAAAACTTCTTCCCTGCTGACTACCTTTCACAGATCTGGAAGATACTGTGCAGACCACTGGTGGAGAAAATCCATCAATGGTAACCCTGCATACACAGTACTGATGTGCAATAATGGCACTAAGGTCATAGGGGTAGCCACTTTTGTTTCACAGGAAGGAATTCAGGTATAACACTATAAACCTGGCCAAAACTCCATGTCTCAGGAGGTCATAGAGCCCAAGGAGGGACCTACTACTTTTTTGTTTTTTTTTTTTTTGCTAAAGAACATACTGTTAAATTGCCTTCTAAATATTTATGCTTATACCCTATATGGTATAATATGTAACTGTCAACCTTGACCAGAGAACTTCTGATTGTGTTGGTCAGCAGTCAATACAGAGATATGGATCTGATCAAATAACCGAAAATAAGTGACCATTAAGTGCTCAGCCCTAAATGATATATCAATATCATCTTCACTTCCCTCCAAGGCTCAGGTAACTTGTGGCAGGGGGAGGAGAAAATGCTGAAGGACAGGTAGCAGTGCAGTGAAATGCTGTCTTCTGCCTGCGACATGGCTGCTGCGCCTGTGAACGCACTGCGAACAATAACATCCCAGCAGGCAATAGCTAACTGGACTTACTGACCTAGTCATTGTAACAGGAAACGCCACAGAAGGGTGAGAAGGATGAAATGGGGGTGTCTGGGGCAGTGTGAAAGGGGAATTCAGGGTGCAGATGATCAGGATTCATTGTTTACACATGCGGAACTATCCAAAAATAAGCAAAATATATTCCTTCAAAGAAAAAAAAAGTAAATTAAGTCTCTTGGTTTACTCCCTGAACAATTTCATCTTGTCTAGAATTTTTCTTTTTAGCTGTTCATCAAAATTCCAAAGCAGGGCCTATAAAGATGGCTCAGTGGTTAAGACCACTTGCTACTTCAGAAGAGGACCTGGGTTTGATTCCCAGCACCACACAGCTGCACGCCATGGTCTGTAACTCCTCTTTCTGGTAAGCTGATGCCTTCTTCTGGCCTCTACAGGCACAAGGCATGTATGCAGTACATACACATGCCTACAGGTACAAGTGAAGTGCAAAGAAATTTTAAAAATTACCAAGCATATATTGATCAACCCCATTGTGCATGGTATAAAGGCAGAATCTGTGTTTGCCCTGAAAACTTAACATTTCTACCACACTGATGGAACACAGACTGCACTTGATGCTTGTCAAGCTTGTTGGTTTGTTTTTTGTTTTGCTGTGTACCCCTGACTGTCCTGGAACTCTCTCTGTAGACTAGTCTGGACTTGAACTCAGAGATCCACCTGCCTCAGCCTACTGAGTGCTGGGATTAAAGGTGTGCATCCCACCAAGCTTTTCAGAAGGTGATATGCTGTGTGTTATCAATGAGAAATTATGTACTACTTACAGCCATAGCACACACACAGATTTGACATTCTTTTAGCAGCTGCAAATGGCTATGAGTTTTGTGTAACTGAAGAAGTGAGAAACCATGCTTTTCAAAGTGGATGACACAACAGAAAACATTTAGCTAATGCCAAAAGAATGAGCCCCCATACCCACAGTATGGAGTATACAGACACCCACAGCAGCACATTTAAATCTCTGATTTTTATAGAAAAGAAAATACATAGTGAAAGTGGTTAAAATTACCCCAGTAGTCCTGGGTTTAAGACACTTAAGAAGATCTAGTGACCGTCTATCTGGATAGATTATTGCTTATAACTCTGTAGCTGAGATTCTCTATAACCCCAAGATAAGGCAGGAAATGGAGTTCTGATGAACACTTACTTTTCAATTCATTTTTTTCCTTCTGATCAATAAATTCATGTCTGGCAGAGTCTGGAAGTGGGTAATCGGCTAGGAGCTCTGTGTCTTAATGGGTTTGTTTTGGTCAAATGGTTGTTTGCTGCAAATTATTTTGTTTCACTCAACTGTGTTTTATCTTCTGGAACAGTTAAAGGCCTAAGGGTAAAATGTCAGCAAATTTAAGTTCTGCAAATAGGTCTTTCAAAGAAAGTAACTTGCAATAGCCAGCTCCACATCCCAATCTGGTGTTATTGCCTTCCTACACTGATTTCCCTTAATCTTTAGGCTGCATTAATAAAATTGTCATTTATTTCAGTATAAGCTTAGTGGGGTCCTTGCATTTGGTGGGAATAATCCCCATCTCCACTGCCACAGGATAATATACTTGCCATTCACAAACGGATCACCCTGTGACCTCAAAGCCCCTTGCATCATTGATACTTTTATTACTCTCCAATGGTGGGTTCTTGTTTTTTTTTCCCTTAAGTTAATGGGATCTGTTACTTATACCAGTATAAGAATTATCTTCTCACTAAAGCATCATTATGCTCCAGAGACTAAACCAGAGACAATGTCCTGGCTTTAGGGAATTTGAAGGTGAACCAGATTAAGACAAACATGGGTGAAACATTCAAGGAACGGACTAGTATGAAACTGTGTGCTATTGATCACTAATGTTTTACATGTTCAAAAGACTGGAGAAAGCAAAGTGAGCTGGAATAACCAGATAGGACTACATCTAGAAAGAACAACCAGCCAGATGTTTAGAGAGTAAAGAGCCTTGGTCTGAGCTAAGTGTAGCAATGTGTACAGTTTGGTCATGGGTCATGGGAGGAGGGGTATGGGAGGATGAAAAGCAGAAGAAGGTAGAAAAGGGAAGGGAGAAGCTCTATCTCAAGAACTGTTGACAGTACAAAGAGAAGTGTAGGTTTGATGGGAAATATAGGAAGCCCCTTCTGTACACTAAAAGGAGAAGAAGCCTTGTGGTTTTTCCTAGCCGAGCAGGTCCATATTTTCACTATCTCATCACCTCAAGCCTTCAACAGTACTAATGAAGCCAAACTAATGGGGGTAACCGAGAAGCTACAATGGAACCAAATGCTTATCCTTCCAAACTGGACAAAGTAACTCTAAAAATGACAAGATATTTGTGACTTCACTTCTGCCAACCAATCATATAGTTCTTCATATTATTCTCAATACAGCATGATATAGAAGAAGCAACTGTGAGACTATGTGAACTAGCTCTCTTTTAGCACAGGACACGAGGAAAGGGCAGAGCTCAGGTCATGGCTTGAACATTCCAAAAAGTGCTTTAGGGATTTTTTTTCTTTTATGGCGCAAATTCTGTTAGCTGTTTTACAACTACCGAATTGGGGCTGGAAATGAATGTGAGCCAGGGAGTGAACCAGCAGAGATGGAATCTGCAAAGAAGGACCAAGTCTATTGCAAAGAAGCTAGTACTTATGAAGTTTTCTGATGTTACATTGAGTTTTAACTGAAAATCTTGATTAGCTGAAGAATTTGTATCTCAGTAATCAATGTGACCACAGATGTTGATACCTGTTTTCTGAGTCACTTAATAAAAATTTGGCCCAGTTGAGTATCACAGAATCTTAGGGCCAGATGGAAAAAATGTATTAGATGTTTTAGTACAATGAATAGGACCCTGGACTCAAGGATAGAGACTATACCTAGGCAGGATTGACCTTTGTAGAATCCTACCTTCTCTCTATAAAATGGCTGTGCATAAAATATTGTAGAGTCTCACTTTCTGCCATCCCAATTTTATACCTTCAAAACTGGGACTATCTAACTCCCATGTTCAATTCAAATATGCCTTAATCTCCACGGAAACAAGGCTCTGTAGTATACGTGGGGAATTTAATTAGTTCAAGGCCAGTACTCCAAGAGTTTAGCTCTATGTGACTAGAGATTGTTCTAACCCAGTGCTCCAGGTACATAGCGAGCTTCTGCTTTGGGTCAGGACTTGTAGTATTGTCTCAAGGAACTGACTATCACCTTATAACCTGGCTAGAAGTCCTGGTTTAGCCACAGGGGTTATCTTACTTCCTTCATTTGTCCAGGGGAATAAATTTGCCTTGTAAGTGAACTTCATCACTTTCTCAACAGTGCTACCTCTGTGGCCAGCTGCCAGCCTTCTCTTCTATTGCCGCACTAAGACTGACTTATTTCTCTCAGTCCTAGGTCCTATTTTCCCTAACTTTCTGGGGGCGATAACGTGTGATTCCCTTGACCTCTGTGACATCCAAGTAGCTGGCCACACCAGTGTCTCAGATTCTTTCTTTACTCCCTTTCTGCTATCTTCTTCTTCCTTATTATGTACCTAATGCAACAATCACCCTTCCACCTGCCTGATTTTGTTTAGTCTCTGTTGTGATAAGAGTGGCGGGGCTGCATCCCAGGCACCCGGCCGCCTGGCTAGCTTATGCCCCAAAATAACAACATAGAAACTGTATTCACTTAAGCACTGCTTGGCCCATTAGTTCCAGCCTCTTATTGGCTAGCTCTTACATATTAATCTAATCCATTTCTAATAATCTGTGTAGCCCCACGAGCTGGCTTACCAGGGAAGATCTTAACCTGTGTCTGTCTGGAGTGGGAGAATCATGGCGACTCCTTGACTCAGCTTCTTTCTCCCAGCATTCTGTTCTGTTTACTCCGCCTACCTAATTTTATGTCCTATTAAAGGGCCAAGGCAGTCTCTTTATTTAACCAATGAAATTAACATAAGCCAGAAGACTCTCCCCCATCATTTATTATGTACCTAATGCAACAATCACCCTTCCACCGGCCTGATTTTGTTTAGTCTCTGAGTCTTGTTTTTTTTTTTTTTTTGGATCAATATCATACTGTCACTTAGAATTTCTACATGTGTGCTGGTTTGTTTTTGTCTACTTGACACACACTACAGCACTAGAGTCACCTGCGAGGAGGGATTCTCAACCGAGAAACTGGTTTCATCACATTGGCCTGTGGGCATGTATGGGCATTTTTTTTTTGATTAATGATTGGTGTGGACATGTTTAGCCCATTGGGGATGGCGCCACTCCTGGGCAGGTGGTTCTAGGCTGTTAAAGCAAGTTGAGCAC
Organism: Microtus pennsylvanicus; assembly: GCF_037038515.1. Lineage (NCBI taxonomy): Eukaryota > Metazoa > Chordata > Mammalia > Rodentia > Cricetidae > Microtus > Microtus pennsylvanicus. The sequence goes on along the minus strand of NC_134586.1, from coordinate 110,966,555 downwards.
AAGGCCAGAGAGCAAGTCATTAAGTAACTCATCTCCATATCTCAGTCTTAGTTTTTGTTCAGGTTCTGCTCTGAATTCCCTTAAGAATGGACTGTGTGGTGAAATGTAAGTCAAATAGATCCACTCCTCCCCAAGGAAGTGTTTTGTAATACAAACGGAAAGTAACTAATACAACATATCAAAGAATATTATAGAGTTGACAGATATTAGAGATGATTTATATGATTTTCTTATTTTAAGAGCCAAGTGACTCGAGTGTGACTTTTTCTGTTGTGACAAGTGGCCATATTATAAATATTATGTATTAATACTATAAAGCAGATATTTTCAAATTAGATACATTTAAAAATATTCTTTAAGGGCAAGGAATACATTAAAAATGAATAATGCATTAGCATTTGAAAATAACCTGTGCTACACAGGGGGTTATAGGAAAAACATGTATGCATTTATGTATGTATGTATGAAAATGGCTATTTTACTGCAAAAAATGATGTATGTCACTATATGTGAAAAATCTCATGGTGCATATTTTAAATATAAGAAAATATACCTTTTCTAACCAGTTTAAACTTTTTACATGGGATTTGGGATCTTTTCATTAAAAGCATGAAAATGCAACATCTCCCAGGTAGTTTGAAAGAACATCTGATTGACATTAAGAAAGAAAATTTACTAGCTGAATTTTGCAAAAAAACAAACAAACAAAAAAACACCCTGCATAACAGAGGTATGAGATAGAATATTAAGTGTGATAATCCGGGGACTGCAGTTACAGAGCTCTTCTATTGGATCAACTCATTTTATTGGTTTGTTTTGGTTTTGCAGCCATTAAGATCCAGTATCGGGAACTCACCAAGGCCAGCTGGCCTGGGTCTGAAAAAACATGGGACAAATCCGGACTAGCTGAACATAGAGGACAATGAGGAATACTGAGAACTCAAGAACAATCGCAGTGGGTTTTTGATCCTACTGCACGTACTGGCTTTGGGGGAGCCTAGGCAGTCTGGAGGCTCACCTTAGGAGACCTGGATAGAGGTGGGCGGTCCTTGGGCTTCCCACAGGTCAGGGAACCCTGATTGCTCTTCGAGCAGATGAGGGAGGGTGACTTGATTGGGGGAGGGGGAGGGAAATGGGAGGCGGTTGCGGGGAGGAGGCAGAAATCCTTAATAAATAAATAAATAAATAAATAAATAAATAAATAAATAAAATAAAAAAAAATGTTAAAATAAATAAATAAAAAAAAAAAAGATCCAGTATAGATACGATATGACACTGTTTTCCCTACAGTATAGGTATTGGTAGTGAGTCAAAAACAAACAAACACACACACAAACAACCTTTGTACCATGTAGAACACTATATAAGGAAGCCAAAAGTGTAGAAATTTATTAGTTTATTTATCTGTATTTCAACCCTCATTAGTTTGGAAATTTATAAAGCACATGATACTGTAGTTGTATACATATCTACTTTATAATTAAATCAACTTATTTTAGAACACATTTGTGTTGGGGAAGTTATGGTGCAGAATTAGGACCACCCATTCTAACATGTAGGGTATTTGCTTGGAAAAAGCAACCTGTGATTCTGAAGAGTAGCCAAGTGGAAATGGCAATAGATTGTGCCGTGATATTATATAAAATAGGCATAGACTCATAATAATAATGGCAATGTTTATTGAACACTTCCTATGAGCCAGGTACCACACCAAGCACTTACCATTGATTATTCTATTTATTCCTCTGTATCACCTTAGGAGACAGACTGAGAGAGCATGGTGTTTCTCAAAGCCACATAAGGAGAGGCTGAACGGGAGGTGGGACCAGGACTTTCTCAATCTAAATTAAGTGAGTCTTATTATGAGAGCTGCCCATGAGAAGAAAAGTTCTCTTATCTTTGCACAGATAAGTTCTGGGTTTCTTACCCCTGGCAAATGTTCAAATGAGGAAAGGTTTCTTGGTGAGAGAGAACTGAAATATGATCTCTAAACCATCAAGATGGTGTTCATTTTAGAAGCATTGGAGGACAGGACTCCTTCGTCTAAAACTGAAAAGCTACAACTGTGAGCAAATGGTAGTGCTGGGTTAGCAGGGCTGAGCTGTTCTTTCTACAGACATCTTCATCCCTTAGCTTTCACTAGACATGTCTATGACCAGGAAAACACGTGCTAGCTTTCTTTCTTGAAACTTTAGACACCCTCCTTTTCTGGAGTTTAGTGTGTTCTACTCAACCTAGGAGGCCCTAACAGAAAGCAAAGCATCTATACAAATTTATTTAACTACAGATTAGTGGCTAAAAACACCATTATTGTGAGGGCATAGCTGATGAAGCTCTCTTACACGAAGCACTCAGTTGGTTTGTTTGTTCCTAGACCGTGGTGGAGATCTGAACTTGATAGTGCAGAAAAGCAGAACTGCATTAGTGAGAGGGTAGATTCTCAGGTACAGTCATTGTTAGTGGATACTGGCTAGTGGAGACTGTGATCAGGACAGATAAGTCAGGAGCCTCTGCAAACTCATCCACAGCTGTGGAGACTGTCAGCCTTGGGAGAGAGCCTCACCCCTACCTCAGCAGTCTATCTATGACTGTGTCGATCTGAGTAAAAGAAAATAAATCATGGAGAACCAAGCCAAAAGAACTAACTTGAGATGCAATCCCTGACAAGTGGGCCTATGTTGTGGGAATTTGGCCATTTGGTCTAATGACCAATGGAATGGAGCAGGTTGGCCTGATGGGTGTGGTCTTCTCTGGGAATATGTGACCCCTTAAGAAGCGAGGGAGGAGGGTCATGTGCCCCACCCCCCTCTGGGATGTGGAATGCTTCCTGATGCCATGGCTAGGTGACATCTTCAGAGCTTTCCTCATCCTTCCCTGGTGGACAAAGAGGCATTGGCATACTTCATTCTGTATTCATGAGTGTGTTATTTCATCCCTTAATAAATAAGATCCAAGACTTCCGTAGATGGCTACTTCAGGGCTATTTATAATGAAACAATAAAGCTGAAACTGGTGATGAGTGCCTGCAGCTCTTGCTGTTGATGTCACTTGCTCATTTATGTAGAATATGCTACAGGGTACCATCATGGCTAAGACAGATCTTGTAACCTGAGATCACAGAGTTGCTATGACACAAGGGATACTATAGTCTAGGTTTCTGGAAACATCTCTCACACACAGTGACCATGAAAGCTGAGTGAAGAATGATTTTGGACTACATCTTTTGAGAAGCATTTCTGAAGGCAATTGTGAGTTTCTCTTTCTTGACAGCCCATTCTGGCAAAGATGGGCCACTTTTTGTTCCATTTAGGTTGAAAAAAGAGATGTAGGAGGCCACATGCCAACTTTTATACACTATGTAGATTTGGGTCTGTGTAAGAAGCCACCTGTGGTTGTCATAGATCAAGATGCTACTCCTAGAAAGGAAAGTGGACTCCAAGGCTGGTTACACAAGTCACAGTCCCAAGAGTCCTCACAGAGCAGAGAACACAGAAGTTACTATATCTTATTATTTTTGGAGCACATATAACATAAGCTTCTTTATAATTCTTATTTTTATAGCTGGGAAGGGCAAAACTTAGACACAACTGAAGTTCTGCACGTGCACCAGGAAGAAACAATTATTAAAATCCACCTGTTATCTTAGCCTGTGCCTTGCCAGGGCAAATGTATCACTTTCCCTAAAGCCTGTGGAGAAGGTACTCTTATCAGCCACATTTTACAGATAAGGAAACAGGCTGAAAAGACTTCCAGGTGATCTGTCTGACAGAAAGTAGACAGGTGACACCTCCTGAAGCCAGGCTTTTGGCTGGCACCCTCTCAATTACACTCTTCCCAGTACACTACGTTGTTGACAGAGAAACTCGTGAAACCTCAGTATCCCTCATTAGAGTCACAGCTGATGCTGTTGCCAAGCACCAACCTTTGGAGCCCTTCTTGGATGCTGAGGAGAGAGTAAGTTTAATCAAATGACCAATTTGTGGCAAGCAGTTACTCTTACATCCCATTTGGGAGCCGCCAAAACAGTTAATATTTTAAACAGTTTGCATGCCCTCTCCCACATCTCATTTCCAAGATAAATTATTTAGGACGCTATTTCTTCAGTGCACTTCAACTTTGCTCGGGTGGATGATCACAAATTCCAAATGGTAAACACATTATTAAGGTGTCAGTGTGCTCTGAACACTGGGCAGACTTACACCAACTTCCTCTGTTTTGAACACTTCTCTGATTCTGGGATGGACTGACTGCGAATCACATATTGACGGCTTCGGTTCTTCTTCCTATCCATCATATGGATTGGAAAAGGTATCTTACCTACTGTTTTGGGACGATCAAGGACAAGACAACATGTGTGAAGAAAATGTCCATTCCAGAATCTGTCATGCTCAATAAAAATTTTCTTGGGCCTCCTACTCCCAAACAGTTTTGTCGTCTAAATTTTGACCCTGTTCAGTTCAGTGTCTCAAAACCTCAGGCTTCTATCTATGACATAGATGTGTCACTAAATAGTCAGTCCACAGGACTTTGGTAAGCAAAGGAGTGAAAGGGAAAGTGCTTCTTAAAGTCGGATTCCTGTCCCCCACACTGGGGACCCGCGCCTTTTGTAGGAGATGAGACAGCTACACTTCTCTCCAGCTGTCTCTTCTCTGTTGTCTTCATTTGCTATGTATGCAGGCATGGTGTAGATACACTGTGTATGAAGATACATGTATGTGTATGTGTGCTCACATAAGCATAAGCATGCTCGTGCAAATGTGCACCTGCAGAGGCCTGGGGTTGATGTGGGGAATTTTCTTTAGTTGCTTTCCCCCTTCTTCTTCTGGGATGGGTTCTCTTAAGGAGACCTGAAGTTTGGTGATATGGCCAGGATTGTCATACACTGTCTGTCTGGGTGATGGCTTAAATTGAGTTAATTGATGTGGGAAGATTCAGCCCAGTATGGGGGACACGATTCCCTAGGCATTCTTGAACTGTACCACGGTGGATAAATTGAGCAGAAAACAAGTAAGCGAGTGAACATGTATGCTTTCCTTTACCTCTGCTCTTGACTGCATGTGATGTGAGAAGCTGTTTGAGATTTCAGGCTTGACCTCCCTGCAACTGTGGGCTGTGACCTGGAACCGTGAGCTCCTTTCCCCTAAGTTTCTCCCCTTTGAGTGTTTTATCAGCCAGAGAAAGGGAACTAGTGCAGGAGCTTCTGGAGACCCACACTCTGCTCGTTTTGCTCATGCTGCAAGCACTTTAATCATTGAGATCCCTCACCCCACCCCAGCTCCTTCTTCCCACTCCTCTTGAGATCCAGAGAGGGGTTTCTGTCTTCATAAGTAAAGCCAGGGCTGGAACCTGGCACTTGGATACTTCTGTCAGGGTTTTTTCTTACGGTCTGGTGAGTGAATCTGTGTGGTCAGACCCTTGCCAGGGGGATGGTGGAGAGTGAAACTTATAAGGAGGTTGCCAAGAATCCCTCTCATAGGCCCACCAAACATCTGCTCTCCGCACATCTCTGCATCCCAACTAGGTGAGGGAAGAGCTCAGCGCCTCCCAAAGTAGGCATTATCTGCAGCTTGCTCACCGTGGGTGAGTTTGTGATTGAATTGCACTGGAGCATTTATGCAATGTCTGCTGAAGATGAAAACTGTCCTTAGAGCGTTTGTCACTTTGGTGTTCACACTCTGCAGAGCCCGGAGATATTTCCCGAAAAACAACAGCTGTTCCTCTCTCACACGCAAATGGAAAGCCAGGCCCGCACTCCTGTTAAAAGCCTACTGTGTGCTGATCTTGGTTCCATGCAGACTAAGAGATGTCTGGGACATCATCTAGTGCTTGCTCCAGTTAGGGTGTGGGTACAACAGGGCAGGCGTCATCTAACAGTTCATTGCTCTTCATTCATGAGCCAACCGATTCTGCTATCTATGCAGCCAAAGGATGCATTCCTCGTACAGTCATGCCCTCATGGAGGAGATCAACCTTCCCAGGTAAAGCCAGGGGCTTGGGACCCTTGGCTAGAACACTTTTGTTGTAGGAGCCTAACATGCTCTGAATGTTAATGTGGATGACAGGAGTGAATATTTGGAAGCAAGGAGAAAACATAGATCTCCCCTGACAAACGCTAAGAAAGAGGCAAGAGCCTAACCAGTAAGTCTGCATCACAGGAGGCTGCTCTAAGACAGAAATGACCCTTCTCCCTTTCCTTCTTTCTTCCTCCTCCTGTCCTTCCCTCTCTGCTACAATGCACTGGGGACTTTAATTCTTATGCATTGGAGATTTGGTGCTAAAGGAAACTGTTCCCATCCTGGAAAAACAGGAATAAAAGGAGAAAGACAGGAAGGCAAGGAGGAAGGGAGAGAAAGCAGGAGGAAAGGAATCCACTTGTCCGACTCTGTGCCTTTATTCCGTGTCTTGTCTACTTTTGCTGCCCATAGTATCCTCTGGCCAATTCTTAGGAAGATAGTGGCGCTATTGTGTGTCTTCTCCCAGGGATAACTGCAAGCCTGAAGGTATCTATAAAGTCACTGCTGAAACTGGAGTGAGACGCAATACTTTCTATGTCCTCTGGTGTGAGCTTTGCTACTGCCCTTCTATATTCTATTGTCCAAGGTGTCTCTGGGTCTGTCTGAGTCTGAGGCAGGCCATATCAGGCCATCTCCAATGGTTTCTGGGTGCTATCTGCCTCCAAAAACCTGTCCCCATAGCCAGTGACTCTCAGGGCTTTGATGAGGTAGTTTTGTTTATTTGTGAGGGACCAACATAGCAGGAATTCATCCTATGGTTGCCCTTTAGCACGGGAACTGGGCTTCAGCTGGCTGGAGTCTCTCACTGTACCACCAGGACTGTGGCATTTATCGTCCAGGGAAATGAGATTCATTTGGAAGTGAAGGGGTCTGTCATGTTGTTGGTTTCATTGTCTTACAGATGCATTCTGCCCTTCTGGGTTGAGGACAGGTGTAACGTTGAGAGCCCCAAACTGTAAAGCTTACTGGTCTGTGTAATCAAGCTGAAAGCTATCATAGAGGAGTTCGAGGCCTTTTCTCCCCTGGCCAGTCTTTTGAAGTTTGTTTTGCTAATTTTGTTTTTCAGATGGAGAAACTTGGATGGGTTAATGCATCACTCCCTGGGGTGGGGTGGGGAAGACGACATTTGTAATGAGGAAGAAAGGGAGGGCTAAGCTCTCCTCTGCTAACTTGAGACCTGTGATCACTGAGTCCTTCTCTGGACTTGTTCTTTCTTGTATCTGATTTTTAGTGAGGAGAGAGAGGCCAGTCTTACTTCAGACTTAGTGACAGGCAGACATACCTGACTTTAAGAATTTTTCAGAGCAAATTACATTACACAGAATCACAGAATATGCAGGTGTGTGTGTGTGTGTGTGTGTGTGTGTGTGTGTGTGTGTGTGTAGTAAGGTAGGTAGTTGAAGCACAGAGATCACTGGGCAGTCTAGCCAAATTGGTGACTCTGGGTTGAGAGACTGTGTCTCAAAAAACAAATTGGAGAACATCAAGGAAGATGTTAGACAGTGACCTCTGGTTTCCACACTCACATGTGAATTCACACCCATGTACACACATATGCACTCACACACTACCACTAAACACATACAGCAGAAACAAACACAGAAAATGCTACCTACTCTGGGAAGAATACAAGACCTGAAGAATACAAGGAATTGTTGGATCAATTGATTTCCTCTCTGATGGAAAGGATTTGAGCCCCTGCTGAAGAATGCTTTCTGAACAGGGAGGAAAGGTTAGCAACATAAAAATATTGTCAAATTTGCAAACACAAGACAAGGGCTCCTTGCCTCGGGGAGCAGTCATACTCAGATGGAAATCTCCTCTCTAACAGCTGTGTTATCCTAGAGTTGACAACGTTAGAGCAGAGTCAGCTTCAGAAGACAGGTTACTGATAAAATAAGCAATTCTGTAGTCTTCATTGTGTCCAAGCATCTTGGTAGTCATGGCAACATTCTGAGATGCAATGCTGACATCCCAGAAGATAGCTAATAATTTCATCTTAATAATCCCAGTCCATGTAAGATGCCTAGGTTCTTGATGAGTCTCATCTATCACATGGCTGTGTGGGAGGCCAGGGTAATGAAGCGAGTACACCAAATAATCTCAATATGTGTTCCCCTGTGTGGCACAAAGGTAAATAACAGACTACTGTGATTTTCATTCACTTTCACCTTTGTCACCGTTACTCTCGCTCTGTCTTATGGCTATTGTTCCTTAGCAGACTTCTTTTGAGTACAGTTCACTATGGAATATTCTACAATCCAATCACTACCTTCTTGCCCACCTGCTGCTCAATAGTCTTCAATAGCTTATGTTTCCTACTTTATTAGGGCTCCTGCCTCAGTTCCCCTCCCATTTTACTTAGCCACATACAACAAAATCTAGTCACATTCCCTCAATGAGTAATTTTTTTTCCCCACGGGGTTCAGTTTCTCCCTAGCTGTGATCTTTGCATATTGCATGTATTTATTTGTCACACGGGATATTTCTTCCACTCTTTTCTCTTCTGCCTTTCTAAAGCATGTGATTGTCCTACTCCAATGTGTCATTCCATGACACATCTGGTTCAGGGCATTGGCTCAGTCCTTTTATGCATGACCAGTGCTGCAAGCTCTATAGATATTGTCCTGTCAGAAGTATGGTCTTTTCTTTGAAATAAGAGTGCTCTATAGATATCTCCTATATCTTGCAATCTTGCACAGAGCTGTCTACTCCAGGCTTTCTCAGCCAGAATTCCCCAAATATTACTTTCTTTGATATATATATATCAAAGTAATATATATTCTTCAAAATATATTTGATAGCATCATCATCGCCTGACATAATTTAACATTATTTATCTCTATAATGAGAATGTGAGCTCCATGAAGGCAGAAGCTTTATCTGTCCTGTCATACTTGCTCTGCACAAGAAAGCCTTGTATGTAGTATGTCCTCACTTATTGTTTAATGAATTACTGAAGGAATTTTTCCTCACTGGACAATTTATAACCCAAAGGATGGAACAAATGGAGAAGGACCATGCATATGTTAACCATGGTTTCTAAAATTGGATTTTTGTATGACTCTTTCCCAGCCATCACGGAGATGAGAGCTTGACTAGGGACCAGAAGGGATCCATTTTGCAGGAAAAATGCATATTCATGTCAGAAAATCCCTATTACCAAGGCTAGGGTAAAACAGCCTGACTACTGAGGGGTGTCTCTGGAAGGCGTCTCCTAGGATGGTTCTCACTGTAGATAGCAAATGGCCCAGCAACATCACGGGGTATTCTAGAAAAGGTCTAATGGCTAATGTCTGAGAGGAAGATGGCTGTCAGTGGTGGCTTGTGGGGAGGACACTTCTGTGGAGCAGTGTGACATGCTAACTAAATGGAATTATACTTTATTGAGTAGTGAACAACAGCGCCCAGCTGCCTGGGAATTAACATTGACAGGATGCCAAGGCAAGAGAATCTTGTATAAACTTTATTTACAGATCAATAGATAATCTTTCATACATAAAAGGTCAGCTCCAGGAAGGCAAAGCAGAAAAAGATTGCCTGCAAATAAAATATTGCTTTAACAGTCCATTCAGATGGATCTGTTGGTGCATATTCTCCTGGTTTAAGAGCATTTCACTATTTCTAAGCTTTCTTTCTTAACTACTGTCAGGCTCCTCTGTGAAGCCTGAAGGCGTTGATGAAGAGTGCTGATTTCTAGTTGTCCCGAATTCTATGCTATCAAGGGAACAGCATGGAATGGAATCAACGCGTAGAGCTCCAGTATAACATTTCTAAGTTTGTGTGTGCAGCAGTTAGGGTGCTCAAGTCAAATGGCGTCTCATCTCCGCCCCCTGGTGATTTTCTGCTTTTGGTTGCTCTGTTGCTAAATATTTATCCTGGCTTACTAAAGCAAGAACCGGAATGACAACAACACTGTTAGAAACAGACAGAGGCTCATCACTACTGGATTTCTTCATTCATTTTGTGCTTCACCCATCCCAAAGAATTTGTACAATTTTTATCTCTGTTTCTCCCTGGCTGCAGAATCATAAAGCTATATGGATGGCTGCTGTGATGACAGGAATAAGCAGGTAAGGAGGGGCACAAAGGTCTAACACACGTCCCTCTCCTGCTCATAACATCAATTCCTAATCCTCCCGTGACTGTATCTGGAGAGGGTTACACTTTGGTGAGATGATAAGAGTGGGACCCTAATCTTACTGGGTTAGTCTCTGTAAGAAGCAACATCAGAGGCTTACTCGTGTTCATTCTTGCTTTTTTAGGTGTGTGGCCACACTCTCTGTGAGGATGAGGGGAAAGGCCATCTTCAAGCCAGGAAGAGACTTGCTACAGCGGCATAATCTTCCAGTGTCTTGATTTTGGACTTCCCAGCCTCTGTGCTTGAAATGAATCTCCTTTGTTGAATCTCCTATCTTGTGTGGTTTGCTGTGGTTACCAGGTTCTGAGTAATGCAGAACGGGAGCGTAACTGTACATAGCTTCTCTGATAGAAACTTTCAGACAAAAGGACCAGCTGTGCATTTTTTCTCTGTCCTAGTGGCCTGTAAAATCTTTCCAAAGAGCAGCTGTCTGGTCATGAAGAGGTAGGTGTATTGTTGGCTGAAGTGCTGTTGCAGGGGAGAGTTGTATCTTGTGCTGCATGCTGAAGTGGTATGCACATCTGGGGAAGGTTTAGTTTAGCCAGAAGTCAAAAGGCTTAAGACATACAATTGCTATTCTCAAGTTCCTTATGAGTTAGCCCCAGGACTCCAGATATGAAACAATTCTGTGCTGATTATGTCATTCGTATGCACTGGGTGTTTTTCCCTTAACTTATTTTGAAACCCTAAACCACAGTATGCCATAAAAGCAGGTATAGACATGGGATTTTCTCTTCTTTTCTTATAGATTCCTATGAGGTCTGAGAAGACAAGTAGGAAGACTCCTGTCTATACCCTACGAAGAGGACCCTCTTGAAGGACTTCACCAGGGAGCACCTGATATTAGATTTAAGCTCCAGACATTGAGAAATATTAATTTGTAATTTAAGCCTACATAGGTATACTGTTTAGCATTGTGAACTGATCAAGACAACAACATTTTGGTGTGGGTTTTTTTTTTTTTTGAGTAGTAAAAGAGTATCTTTTGACAATGAAATGAAATCTTTCCCAATCTCTTACTAGCTATTTTTTCCTCAGAAAGCAGGTTTAAAATGTTGTGAGGAATGATCTCCCTAAACACAATGTGACTGGAACCAGCTACAGCTGTCTCTCTGTCCACAGCCACAGGAACCAGGGAGGGTCAATATAGGACACAGGGATTTGATCAAATTCTCATGCTGTGTATCCATGAAGCTAGCTTTTCCCTGATACTGATTCAAGAGAACTGCTTCCCTCAAAGTGAGAAAGGGCACTAAGAGGAGGCTGGATTTGACGACAAGTGACACAGATTTTTATCTTCCTCTGAAATCAAAGGCAGAACTTCTTTTCTGCTGAAGGTCCCTTGGCCCCTTCCCTTGTTGTACAGTGACTTCCATATGTACCTCCTCCTAGTTCATCAGGGTTCTCTTTATGAAGAACGAATGGTGCTGGCCATGATGTGTGGACCAATACCAGTCAAATTCTAGTTTATTTTCCTGATACTTAGGACCAATCTAAGCCCTTACGCACATTAGGCAAGCACTCTACAACTGAGCTCTAATTCCAACTCCAGAGTCAAATTCCAGACACTGAGTTTCAGAGTTTGGAGCTGACCTCTTCGTCCTCATTCTGTCGCTACGCTGTGCTCTGTTTGCACAGGCTATTTATTGTGTGAGGAGCTATGAAATGTGTGCATGAGGTTTTCTTCAGGAATCTATCCCCTGCAGCAGAGCTCATACCGGAGTAGTTTGCCAATTGATCTATCCAAGGAACTCCTTTCCATCTTCGAATTCAGAAGAAATCAACCTTCTTTCTTCTCTAGAACCTTCCTGGGACTCTTGCCATAGATAAGGCATGGAAGAGTAGATGGACTCTCATTTGCTGATTCTTATTTCTTAGTTCCTACTCAGAGAGCTGAGGTCCACCAATGGATCACTACCTTTTACCATAATCACTAACTCTGTTAGTCTGGACCAAAATTTAGGGCCAGAGAATGATATTATTGGCAGATAATATTTATTGAATGATAGGTGAGACAGGGCCAAGGTCCTTCCATCTTGTCCCTGCTTCAGCCATCTACAGTCTGACTCACAACTGACACCCACCCCTCTTACATGCTTTCTTTTGGGAAAATCCCTGAGAAAACTGCCCAACCTTGTCCCAGGGACTTGAGGTCAAACTGGTATAGTTAACTTCCGCTTTATGCTTCCACTGAACTGCTTGCTTGCTCCCCTTCCTCTCCCTGCAACTGTCAACAAGGATATGGTTTTTGCTTTTAAAAGCTCCCAACAGAAATCAGCGAGGGGCACTGCATGAGAACTGTTTCTCTCCAGCCAGTCACAGGCTGGCCTTAGAGAAATCTCAAATTTGGATGCTGGTTTTATTGAATGGTCCTTGAAATTTTTGCCCCATGTCATAGGCACAATGAAAAACTTTTTATATACTCTGGATTGATTGCAAAGGTGGCCTCAAGTGTATTTTACTTTACACACCCCCTATATCTAATTATAGTTTCTACTATCAAGAAGTGACACCTATTTCTCTCCCTCTGGAATTCGGGTTGGTTCTTTTCACTTCTGTGTCTAATAAAATGCACCAGAAGAGATGGTGTGATATTCATGGTGTACGCCAAAGAAATGTGGATTCTTCAGATGTCTCTCTTGTAACTCTGAGATCTCAATGAAAATAAACCTACACTAGCACGGTGGAGATGATCCTTCCTGAGAGCATAGCTGAGTCATTCCAACCGGGACCACTGAGAATGGCTCACTCCAGAGGGACTTGCTGACTAGCATGAGTAAGCTTAGCTGAGGTCAGGCATACCAAGTCCTGGTCAGCAGAGTGATTTGATTGAACAACCAAGATAGGTAAAAAATGATAGGCGGTTGTTGCCTTAAGCCTCTATTCAGTATTGTTACATTAATAACCTATATGCATTGTTATTTCCATTCTCTTGATGAGGAAGTAACATGTGAGGTTAATTTCTTGTTTTTGATAAACAGCTAGCAAATGCACTCAGGAAGCTCGACTCCATGGTCTAGATTCTTGTCTGCTGCTTTGTAAGACCTCATCATAACACTCAAGTATCTGTCAAGCCCTTGGCTAATGTAAAAGTCATTTGAGTGTAGGAAACTGTGTCTGCTGATGGGGACAGGTTGTAGGATGGAGTTAGACATCAGGAATCTCTCTGCTGATAAAATACCATGACAGTTATTGACCAAGATGTACAAAATAAAACAATCCAATCTCTCTGAGAAAAAATATTTAAATGCAAAACAAGTGAGACAAACAGTATCTTAGAAGTCAAGGTTGCAAAATGAAAGATAGAACAAAGTTTGACAGCATTTCATTAACCCTAAGTTATGACCTAGTTCTGTAAGAGGCCTGCCCGACAATCCTGTGTGAAAGAAAGATATCCTTCATTTGAAAATGAAAACAAAATGCAATTACATTAGTGGAATTTTCTCATTAAATAAAGTCAAACTCACTACCATCTGTCCCCCACCTTTGCTTTGGTAACTCTTGCCCATTCTTGATGAAAAAGTGATTGATTATTCCTACAGTAGCAACTGGAGATTTTGCTAAAATATGAATGCATAATTTAATAACAGAAGGAAGGCAATAATGTATAATCTCTTACAGATATCGTAGACTGGGGAGGTTCTGGAAGGCCTCGGGATTGATGTACAGCAATGTGTTGGCCTTTTCAATTCTACTGTAAAAGAGGGAGATACTTGTAAGTGACTTGAACAGCAAGGAGTATCATGGTATTTTTCATATTATGTAGAGCCTGACAGTAAATAATCAAGTCATCCATCCATCCATCTACCCATTTATTCATCTATCCAGCTGTCATTTCAGCAAATATTGAGCAAGCATGCAGGACCCTTTATTGTATAAATGTGAGTAAATTGAGTACCAACCCTGTCCATTTAACACTCATCTCTTGGTACCCATCCTCCAGTCCTTTTTTTTTTTTTAACCATGAAGAGAGCTGAGGATTTTACTAGTAAGAATCTCCCAGAACCAGGGTGAACTAAGAAGGGGCAGGTGATACTAACATGGGTAACTGAACTAGTGACAGCTCTGAAGCCAAGAGAAGGACGTTCAGACCAGCCAGAAAGGGTGAAAAGAAGATGAGAGAGGGCAGGAGGGCTACAGGTGAGGCAGCAAAAAGAGCAGAGAAATGGAAATGAAATGGCAAAGAAAAACAAAATCTAGAAGAAAAGCCACTTCTGACCCTGATTTAAAGCACCAAGTTCCAGCAACTGGCAGGAGGCCAGTCCCTTCTCCACCCACATTCTGTAGACTGAATTGGCTCCTCACAGCAGATGGGGAGTGGTCATTTCTTCTATCTATCTATCTATCTATCTATCTATCTATCTATCTATCTATCTATCTATCTATCTATCTATCTACCTATCTATCTATCTTTTATTGAAAAAATTTCTGCCTCCTCCCAGCCTCTCATTTCCCTCTCCCTCCTCCCACTCCACTCCCCCTGCCCCCACTCCGATCCCCCTCCCCTGGGAGTGATGACTTCTGCACAGTGGTTTTAGCCCGTGTTGTGTCCTGATCAATAGTCTGGAAGTGAGACTATTCACATTTAGATTCCTGCAGAGAACCTGTCTTTTTTCTCATCTTGCGGGATCAATGTATATTTGCTGAGATACTGTTGTTAATTACTTCCTTCCTGTTTCATTAGCTTTTATGTTGCAGTAACCTGTAGCTACCCAGAGCCAAGTGCAAGGTAATTAATCATTTTAAAGACAGTTAGTGTTGTATGAGGTTGAGTGCCTTTCCATGTAAGGAAGAGATGCAAGACCTGTTTCATTAGCCCCACTGCCCACTGGATAGCAACACGGGGTGCTTCACACTGTGGCTTTGGTTCATTTCTCTGACAGTCTTTGTGGACTTTGTGGTCCTATAATGTCTCTTTTCCTAACTAGGGTAAGATTAGGGCAGGAGGAGAGAGAATAAGGAAACAAGACATTAATGAAAATGAGGAGGAATCAGGAAGGAGGCAGAATGGGTAGACAGAAGAAAAAAGGAGTTGGTCAAAATGGGCAGGTTGTGATTTCTAAATAAACTCATTAAAACACATACACACACGCACACACACGTACATGCATGCACACACATAGACTGTACAAAATTTTCTTGGCAATCCCAAATGTATCTTAACATTACATAGCTTTAGAGGTTTTCTACTGGTGAATGAGATTATTTCATCTTATTTCCTAATCTTTTTGGATCATAAAATATTTTTCTCTCTTCCTTATTGAATATCAAATAATTTCCTGCATTCATAGTCAAAGATAGAACATACCTTGAACATTCTTTGTACTGACAGTCTTGAGAGTCTCTGTGGCCTTGACATCCTATCAGTCAATAAATTATCTTCCAGTAATTAGACACTGACATAGAACATAATTAGATCTATGCATTGCATACAACTAGAATGTCAAGAGAAAGTACGTTTGTCCATACTAGTAGAACTACCAAGGGCCATTACAATATAGCTGCTTTGCTGGTTGTTACGCTAGATTGAACTGATGTTTATCATGTACTTTATTCACCACAGCAAGTCTGGGAGTCTGGTTTTGCAGATGAGAAACTGACATCTCAGATGGTTCTGTGTCTTGGTTGAGCCTTCATGCATATGCAGAGGCAGTTATCAGTATAGGCTTATCCAGCCTCAGTCACATTGAGTGGGATTTATTTTGGCTTTTGTGGTTGTAACATCGAATAAGGTAATGGGATGGAGGAGTTTTCCCATTGTTGTAAGACAGGGGTTCTAGAGCCTGTGACATAAAACAACGAGAACAAAACCAACTCAGGGAGTCAGCAAACATAATAAAGCTAAAGTAGAGGCTGGTGCCTATGTCTCCAGCCAGAGACAAATGACAGTCCCTTTTAGGCTGCCTATGGTATCTTGTAATGATGATCTATGGATCTGAGGTCAGAACGGAGTCAAAGCTTCCCAGGAGTACAAAAGAACTTTAGGGATTTTTATGATATCATGACCCTCTTCTGCATGCAAATGCATGCACACACACACACACTGTACTGTTGCTTACATTTCATGCAACTTGGGTAGGTTGGAGAACACATCTGCCTCTATTACTTCCAAGACATCATTTTGAGAGATCTCTCTGTAGCAAAAGAAAGATAACTCAGATTAGTTCCGTTTCCCTCCATAGACCTTCTAAGGACTCAACTAGAGCCTTGGGCCAAGGAGAATTTATAAGACCCCAAACCACTTTCCTTTTCTCAAGTCAGTTATAGTAATAAGTCTAAACCAACACACTAGATGCTAATGCTTACAAAACAGTGGGAAAATAAATCTGAGGCAGTGGTTCATTAGGTGATTAAACATTCTTCAACTAAAGAAACTAAAGCGTGAAGGAGACTTACTCAAAGGTATTTAGGGAAACATACAGGATTGAAATAAAACTAAGTTCCTTAGGTCAGGGGTCAGCAAAGTTTCTCAGGTCCAGATAGTAATTACTTTGTGGATAGTATGTTGAAACTACTATAAAGACTGAAAATCCAAAGAACCCATAGGAAATGAATGTGTGCCAATAAAACTTTATTGAGAATGGGAATGGATCTGGCCAGTGAACTGCGATTTATTAAACCTGCTCTGAACTATGAAACCAGGTTCTCTGTTAAACTGGCTGTGGTGTGGGAGAATGTAGATGTTCATTCTTGATCTCTATTTCCCTTTTACCCTGACTCTCCCTTGTCATTCTTGCTCTCCTCCTTATCTTAAAAATATTTTTACATTTTTGTTAGAATAATATAAGTGACATTTTCAAAATGGCAGTTTGGTATATATATATCATCAGAGACATATGATGTAAATGCATATATATCATTCTTACCTCATTCCCATACCCTTCATTGTCCCTCCCCTTTTCTGAAGGTCTTCTTACTCTCTCAAGGTAGACCACTTTGTGCTTTCATAACACAAATATTCTGCGCCCTCACTTGTCCCTCCCTCCTGCTTTAGACATTTTCTCTTCTCTCCGGGTCTCATTTGTCCTTTCATGTCCTATAACTACACACACACACACACACACACACACACACACACACACACACACACAGAGAGAGAGAGAGAGAGAGAGAGAGAGAGAGAGAGAGAGATACACACACAGAGATACACAAACACAAACACAGATTTAATCTACATACTATATATGAGAGAAATCATGTGATATTTGTCTTCCTGAGTCTGATTTACTTCCCTTAGCACAATGAACTTCATTTTCTGGTGATGTCTGTATTTTCACGTCACTTTTTACATTGGGCAAAATTTCATTGTATATCTGTACCACATTTCTTCATCCATTGCTGGACTCTAGACTGGTTCCTGACCTTGACTCTGAGGAATACTGTATCAATAAATATAGATGATTGAATATCTCTACTGCATGTTGACTTAGGACCTTTCAGGTATACCCCAGGAGTGAGCAGCATCTCTGGATCATGCTTTATTTCTGTTTTTAGTGTATTTATATTTTTAATTCTTTTGAGGAACATACATATTGATTTCCATAGTGTTGACACCAGTTTACATGATCATAGTAATGTATAAGGTTTCCATATTTTCCACATTATTGCCAGAATTAGTTAATTGTTTTTTGAGGATAGTGATTTTGATTGGAGTGAGATGGAATATTAAATCTTTAATAATATGAATTTCCCTGATGGTTTAAAAATTTGAATATTTAAAAATATGTATTAATAATTTGCATTTTTTTTCCTTGAGAACTACCTGGTTGATTAGTCCATTCATCGACTGGAGGGTTCTTTTCTAGTTCTTGTTCAGTTTTAGATATTAATCTTATGTCAGATGGACATGCGGCCAAGTTTTCCTCCCATCTCCAGTCTCTAATCACCCTAACCATTGTTTTCTTTGTTGTGACAACTAATTAAGTTCATGGTGATTTTTTCCTTGGTGTCAGTTTTGGGGATGGCTTTGGTGCTTTTGGATTCCGTATCTTGATGTGTTTTACCTGTGTTTTCATCTAACAGTTTCAAAGTTTCAGGTCTCACATTCAGATCATTAATGTTTTTTTTTTTTAGTTGAATTGATGGCTATGTGTGATATTGTGGATCTGGTTTTATTTTTTTAATCAATTACTTTAAAAAATAAGCATGGATTAAAACTTGCCCTCCTCCATGATATTACTGAAGTGAAGTCTGTCTTTGACATAATGACGGTTCAGCATAATACACCCTATGTTTTGGATCCTAGCTTTTCTCCTTCTGGAGAAGTATGAAGGCTGTGGAAAATGAAGTCCACTATGCAGAAATCAGAGCCTGTGAGGAGACAGGGTGACTTGGTGCTTATGATGGGACTCACATATGAAACATGCTATCGTTAGGCTTCTCAGGAAGACTCTCATGCAGTTTTAATGCTTCAGTTGACTGTCTCAGGAAATCTCACAGGTAGCATGAATTCAAATAGACAGATGCAGAAATGCTGTCTGCTGTCCTGGGACTTAGCTGAAGACAGTTTGCTAAGCCCTTTCCAGATTAGTATAACAAGGTCACATCTGCAAACACAGCTCTGTTTTCAGAGTCTAATTTTCAGAGGTAAGGAAGCTCACACATTCTCTTAGGGCCATCTCCCTCCAGTTACATCATCACTTACCATGAGCATCACAGAAATCAAATTTTCAGCAGTGAACCCTTAGACAAGTGAGCCACATCTAAACCATAGTGTTGGGCATTTGATTTCGTATTATATCTTTTCCTCTAATTTATTTGATTATAGCATCAGCCAGGCTTTTAGTCTCTAGTCACAGACTGGTATTGTTATTCTATAAACCAGTGGTAACTCAGCTCAAAATGAACAGCCCCAGGATTTCACAAATTTATATAAGCTGTAATGGTGGGAATGGTCACAACACTGCCACATCAAGTACTAACCAGACTCAATCCAGCTTGGCTTCCAAGATCAGGTAAGACTGAATATATACGGCCACAGACACATTAGCATCACTCTATGACAAGCTAAAACAGTTATGCTGGATCTCTAGCTACATCTAAAATGCTCAGTTATTCCCTGGAATTCCCTCTAGTAAGGGGCTGGAAAAATGACTACATGATTAAGAGCACTTTCTGTTTTTTCAGAGGACTGGAGTTTGTTTTTCAGTGCCTATGATAGGAAGCTCACACTCTCCTGTAACTCCAACTCTAGGGCATCCACCACCTTCTTCTAGCCTTTGCATGTACCTGCATTTTCATACTCTTATCCAAGTACAGACACAGAGGCATACATAAAATTAAAAGTAATAAAAATAAAAGATACAATTTTTTAAAAAAGTTTATCTACTAGGAACATTGATTGAACCATACCTTTTCCTGTAAAAGTACTGAACGTGACCACCACTACTTTAATTTGTTTTAAATTTTAATTTCTTTACACTTCCTCCCCTCCTTCCATTCCCCTCCCACTCCCCCACTCACCCTCCTTCCTCCCCCTTCCTCCTTAAGAGAAAGCAGTGAACCATACCCTGTGGGAAGTCCACCCCCCACATCCAGTCCTAGGAAGTTTTGCATCCAAATAGACAAACAGACTAGGGTCCCCAAAAGCCAGTACATGCAGGAGAAAACAAGTCCCAGTGCCTTTATCAATGGCTTCTCAGTCAGCCCCCATTTACAGCCACATTCAGAGTCCGGTTTGATTGCATGCTCATTCAGTCTTGGTCCAGCTGGATTTGGTGAGCTCCCATTAGAACAAGTACACTGTCTCAGTGGATGGACCAACCCCTCGCAGTCCACTCTTGCTCATCTTCTCCTTTCTTTTGCTCTTCAACTGGACCTTGGGGGCTCAGTCCGTTGCTCTGATGAGGGACTTTGTCTCTATCTCCATCCTTCAAACTCTATTACAGAGCCACCACTACTTTAAGCAGAAGAGTACAATTGCATTCTGAACTCTGTAGAGCATCTGTCCTCTTTCCCTCCTGCCTCCATGCCTCATGCAGGCATATTTCCCCTTCTGTAGACAAATATTTGCTTCCTCTACAGACAGGACTTAAAAGTCAACTTTCCTTAATCCCCAATCAAATGATTTATAATCTGTGGTCACCAGGCTTTCCTTCTTTCTCAGTTATGACTGTTATGTAGCTTCAAGGATCTCATTGTATAAAAACAATGTCTAGGAAATTATTGGCAACGAGAAGTGTGGAGAAAGGCGCCCTGATGCTTTAGTACAGCAGAACTAATACAGTCAAATACAAGTGCTTCTTGTATTTGTTGACTAGAAAAACAACAAGAGCAAAAACAACAACAAAACTCTGGGACAAATGCTTAGCCCGCAGACAAGACTTCTTGTCATTTGGTAGGTTTGGTCATGGTGCCAAAGGAAAACCTTGGGCAAATCTCATCTCTGTTGCAGTTCAGTAGATACCACACCTAAGACTGAGCTCTTCCTTTTTTATTGTTTTATCTGCCCAATAGTCACTTACAAAGTGCTAAATTCATACCAAATCACCGCTAGATTTGTCAATATAGAGGCAGATGAATAAGATACTTTCCAGAAACTCAGTGAAACCAGACTGGGAGACAGAATATGTGATAATGGTAACAGCAAAGCAGTAGCAGAACAATGATGTGATAGTTGCTTCAAGTGCAAAAGTCTCATGAGAATTTAGGGACTAGACAAACTGAAATGTCTATAAACTTTTTTTGGGGAGTACAGATTTTTTAATCAAGAACTTCACCCCATTGAGCTGATATAATTGGATTATTCTATCATGCTTTTAATCTCTACATTTGTGTGAATGTCATAAGAAAAGCCTGGTAGAGTATTATATTGTCTTATTTTGAAGAAAGACCCACACTGACACACGGGCTTTTAGAAGTGTAAAGCCCAAGGCTCTGTTCAGGCTTTTCTAATGATAACCTGTGTTTTATAAAATGTTTGAGTGACTGCTTCTGTGTTAACATTTGAAAGAGTCAGAGCTATGGCTTAAATAGGTTCAAATGTCCCAAGGTTCATATGTTGCAAATTTGATTTCCACTATGCTCAGGGTGAGAGAAGATGTAACTGTAAATAGCTGGTACTTAATGGGAAGTGAGTGATTGGGTCATAATTGCCTGTGTGAAGGATTTAATGCTGTTTCAACTATATTTCAGTTATGTAATCAACTCTGTATTGACAGGGCCTAGCAGTGATTTGGTATGCATTTAACACTCAGTGAATGACTTGTGGTTAGATGAAAAGATCAAAATGGAAGTGTCCAATTTTAGGCATGGCATCTGCTGAATTGCAAGAAATGAGATTTGCCCAAGGTTTTCCTTTGTACCTTTGTTGATTGGCCCCATGCCTAAACCTAGCAAATGACAATAAGTCTTGTCTATAGTCTAAGTCGAGTGCATTAGGTCTTGTAAAGTTGCATTAGCTTCCTCCAGTGTGAGTTGTTACAACACAGAGCCTTGTGTCTCCCCAGCCTTACTGGAAAGGATGCCCTTCTGCACAGGGTGGGTTTCCTTTCTCCTCCTCTGCCATGTTATGAGTCAGCCAGATGGTGGTGTCCTGATAGTTTGACTTTCCAGTCATCAGAATTGTGAGACAAATATGATTTTATAACTACTCATGTTGGGCATTCTACATTTTTTTCTTTAAACATAGGAACTAAACTCTAGTGAGAAACTGTCTTATTCCCTCTCCTCCCATTCCATTCACTATCTTTCTCCAATTTATGCAGTTTGCTTTCCTTTGATTGTGTATGCTAAGGCGACCAATAGCATTAAAATATTCAGAATAAGCCGGGTGGTGGTGGTGCATGCCTTTAGTCCTAGTGCTCAGCAGACAGAGGCAGGGGGATCTCTGTGAGTTCAAAGCCAACCAGATCTACAGAGTTAGTTCCAGGACAGCTAGGACTATTACACAGAGAAACCCAGTCTCAAAAAGCCAAAAATAATATATTTGGAATAAAATTCAATTTCTTTAATAACCTTATAATTTACTTAAAGAATAAGTTTAATTATCTGTCCCTCCCATAACCTAGGCAATCATATATCCTCTATTGATAATCCTCACGTATTACATACACACATATAATGCACATGTTAAAAGTATATATGAGTTACACAATATTCATTGTTATAAAATACACGACTATGAATGAGTATCATGACAGAAATTTTAATGTGGTTGTAACTATATATATATATATATATATATATATATATATATATATATACACACACACACACACATACATATATAATTGGTGACATATTAGTATAAATACAGGTTACATATCATTTATGATAATGTGTATATGGTACACTCATCCTGTCATTTTCTGTATTTTCTACTCTCCCAGTTCTGGAGATGAACCGCATACTATGTGTTTAAAGTTAGGAAACATCAGTGAAAATGTTGATGAAAATGCCTTCCAAAGAAGTTTATAAAATGCCTCAAATTCACATTCATACCCTGTTAAAATCTCTTAAGGTTGATTCTGAGATTTTACAGTTACAAGGATTTGAACTTCTCCATCTGGCTACTAGAATGTTACGGAAGATCTCTGTATAAGACATTGACAATAGATACCTCTGGGGTTCCAAAGGGACTGAGTGATGAAAGGAAATGCTTGTCTGATAGCAAATTCAAACACCACCATGCTGCTAGACCATGTAACTCACTCTCCTCGTGTTTAAGACTGAATTCATGTAGGCTGATGAATTCGTGAGTTGCTGGCCTGGGTCACTACCATACTGGGGGAACAGCTGCTGGCAAATGTCCTAAGAAATCTTGCATGAAGGAATCCAGGTCAGTTCCTACTCCTATCTATAGGTTCTTCATTATTCAACTAGGACGTGGTCTTATTTCAAACCCCAGCTCCATTCTGACTTGCAAGGCGAGTGCTCATCTATCTCATGGGCCTCTCACAGGATGCCTTGGCTTGGGTGGCCATGCTATAACCAAAGCTATAACCAAAGAAGTGAGCTGTTCCCTGAGGAAGTGTTGCAGGCTTTCTTGGAACACCAGACTCCAAATAACGACACAGACACTTAATGTTAGTCACGAATGTTCAGCCTTATCTTATGCTTGTCTCACTAGCTTTTACAACTTAATTTAATCTCTTTCTCTTTACCTACATTTTGACTCATTCTGTAGAAATAAGAGCAGTGGGGCTGCGTCCCCAGCACCCCGGCTGCCTGCCTAGCTTATGCCTGAAATAACAACACACAAACTGTATTCATTTAATCACTGCTTGGCCCATTTCTAATCATCTGTGTAGCGCCCCTAGGTGCGCTTACCGGGAAGATTCTAGCCTATGTCCATCCTGGGTCGGAGCTTCATTGTGTGTGTCTGCCTGGGAGCTGGGAGCATGGCGTCTCTCTGAGGCATCTGCTGCCGAGAGGAGAGCTGTGGAGTCTGAGCTCACTTCCTATTCCTCCTAGCGTTCTGTTCTGTTTACTCCTCCCACCTATCTTCTAACCAATGAGGGCCAAGCAGTTTCTTTTTATTTAACCAATGACCTTCCTCCATCATTGTAACGGCGTAAATGAATGCAGACAGATTGTAAAAATATATATACAGCTTTAATGGCGAAATAGACTTACAGAACCACCGTTCCCGCGGAGACCAAGAAAGCAGAAGGGACAGCTGGGAGCAGGAGCACGCTCACCAAATTTATAGGCAAACATTAGCCCGAGGCGAACACGGCCCCTTAGGGGCGGGACTTATCCCTACAGACTTGGGGCTTTTTACCTTTCTTTTATTCTATATGTCCTACTTTCCTGCTTCCTCCCTGTCTGATTGGTCCTGGACATCTGCCTCTTTTTCTTCCTTATTCTCTCTCACACCTAGATTCTTATTCCTACTTATTCTCTCTGCCTACCAGCCCTGCCTATCCCTCTCCTGCCAAACTATTGGCCTTTTACCTTTTTTATTAGACCAATCAAGTACCTTAGGCAGGTAAAGAAACACACCTTTACACAGTTGCATAAACAAATGCAATACAGCTTTGTGTAGCTAAACAAATATTCCACAACAAAGAAGAGGGTCAGTCTAGGTGCAGCAAGCCATCTCCAGAGGGAGTTACGGGCACCATCAAAGGGCTCCACTGACAGCTCAGGTGATAGCAGGTAAGTTCTTTTGCTTCCTAGCATGTTTAGGACAGGTTCCTTCCCAGAATTTCCCCCTTATCCTGGGCATGGCCAGTGTTTTCTGAGGTTGCTCTAAAAACATCCCAAGGGGACACAGAGATAAAATCACCCTCAATGGCTCAGCCTAATTGTACCCACTTGGATTTTATCTTGAATGTGGTCATGCACATATTGGCATATTTCTCATGCTTCTCCCAGCAGAGAAAAAAAGGGATAGGAAAATCATAATAATAGCAGTTAATATCTAATTAGTGTTCATTATGTACCAGTCTCCCCTCCCACTGTGTTTGAAGCTCACAGCAGCCCCCCAAAATAAGTGCCATCTTACAGAAGAGAAAAGAGGCACAGGGAGGTTACCCTGATCCCTCCTCTATGAAGCCTGAGAGGGTAGCAGAATAAAGGACCACATTGCCAGTGCCTAAAACCTTTCCACTTCAGGAAATCCCATTATTGCCATTTTAATCTCTAAGAGTAGATACTTTTTTGGGGGAACCACAGGCCTATAAAATAGTAACACATTATCCCTCCCTCCCTTCCTCCATCCCTCCCTTCCTCCCTCCTTCTTTCCCTGATTCTCTCCCTTTCTCTATGACGAAGGGCACTTAAGTTCTGACAAGTCGATATACAGGTTCACATGCAAATTTTCCCTTTACACACAATATAAAGCAGCAACCCATATAAGTGCTTTTGTAGCACATTTTTATGCAAGTATAAAGCATATAAAATAGTAAAAAGATGCACCCTTGTCTTCTAAGAATCTGTAGTTTAATTGGATAAAAGTCATATGTAGAAAAAACAGAGAATGCAAAGTCAGTAGTACAGAAGTGGGGGAAGAGAAGAAAGGGTGCCAAGGCCCAGCACAGAGTTTGGAGGTGTATTCTCCTGTGTTATTAATTCTCTGCCCCACTCTTTCAATCTTTTCCTGTTAAAGTCCTCTTGTCCTGATTCGTTCTCACACTCCTTTAGGCACAAAGTCTTTGCTGATGAATCACATATTGGGATACTCTTCCATCTTGGACCACTTTAGCCCCACTCCTGATACTGCCCAGGGCATGCTTGCTGCCTCTCCTGATAACCGTGTGTCTTGACGAGTCTAGTGAGTTTAGGATGATTCCCTCATCTATGACCTTTCTCCTCAATCCCAACACAGAGATAACAGCCCAATCTTATATCATTACTGATTCACTGGATCAAGTCAACCCTTTAATCCTAGGCTTCCTTATGACCTCTTAGTCATTTAATATTCAATCAGATATTGAGTCCTTTTCATTGCCTTTTTTCACTATTTCTTATAAATGTCCCCCATTTCCTGTCACCATTATCCTCTTTATGGTTCTTCGCTGTTTCTTTCATTCAGGTGTCTATAAAAGTCTGTGTTAACTAGGTAGTGATTTGATGGGAGTCACGGGTAACTTTTTCTTTTAAAAGCAAATCAAGTGTGCCTATTTGATTGATTTAAGAAGTTGGAGTAGACTCAGGTTAGGTATATGATAAATATGACACTATAACAGGTCCCTGGACCTTAGCATAACTGACACCATGTTGGAGGCAACATTTTGACCCTAGAACTCAACACGTAGGCCCCAACACCCGCCAAAGCAGGAACAAGACTTACTATATCAAAAGCCCGGTCCATACTTTCAGAATCCAGAAATGTCCCTAAATTTGCTAACCTTTCTTTATGACTTCTATAGTTTTTATTCTTGCTAACTGAAGTGAGTCAAGCAGGATGTGCTTTTTGTGCCTAAAAAAAAAAAGAATAGTGCGGCTTGGGCAGCATGCTTTGGGTAAGTTTCCATGTGGCCACTGGTTGACAATCCAGACTTGCTATTTGGCTTCAGGAGGGTTTTGTGCATCTTTGGGTTGAATTAGCTCCCGCAATAGTAACACCAGAGTATTGAGTGGAGAAAAGGGTAGAGTGGAAGCTGGTGCCCTGTGTTGCTGTTCATCTGCAAACAGGAGTATGGATGGTGCCTGTTTTTGGAAGCCATATGTGGAGTTGTCTGGAGAGAACGTAAGAGTTTAAGGTAGAAGCTATACTTTCTTCAGGTAGGACCAGGTTATATCGGGAAGCTAGCAAGGGTGACAATTATTTTATTACTGTGTGTGCCTGTCACAAATGGTTTGAACAGGAATCTATTGTGTTCTTAGCAATGAAAAATGAGGGTAGTAAAGGAGACAGCTGTGCAGAACCAAAAGGAAAGAGACATTCATTCGATCACTTGTTGCTAACATGGCTTCTCGGCTCCATCAGAGGCCAACACTGGGCATGGGAATTGGAGACTCGATCAGCCAGACACACATTGGGTCACAAAAAGTAGTAGTCAGGTTCCACACTTGTAAACTTGAGCTGTGTATCCCAGGCTTCAGGAGCAATAGTGCTGCTGATAATAATTAACGTTTATTGGACATTTGCTGAGTAGTAAACATAGCACTAAATGTTCAGCAGAGGGAATCTCACTAAATGGCTCTGCTGGCTTGTACTTGTTGAGGTCGTAGTCATAGATGAATGACAATATGCATGGGAGGCCAGAGATGGGTCTGGCCAGAGGCTTGCTCTCTTATCATGGCTTAGTGTGCATGCGACCAGGGAAAAGTCAGCCAACACTCATGACACTTGTTTATTTCAAGAGTGACAGATATACAGCCATTTAGAGATTTTGTGAGAATTATGGAGATAATATATGGTGTGGAATCTATTTCCAGCTGTCATCTAAAAAATCTATCCACTCCTTCTTGCCTATTAATGCCCAGCTACATACCATACTCTCCTTGCCTTTTGACCTCTCTTCCCTCCCTCCCTGCTTTCCCGCCTCCCAGTAGTACTGGAGATTGAAGACTGTACCACTAAGTTATATTCCTAGCTTCTTAAACAATGTATATATTTGACACAAGGTCTTATTAAGATACCCACAGTTTCAGCTTTCCAACTAGCTCAGATTGCAGGAATGTGTCTCGATGCTAAGTCCTAGACTCTATTTCTTAGCCAATATTGCAGTCAGATTGTTGCTTTGAGAGGAGAAAGCCCCTCCCCCTCCCTAGTGATATGAACAGAAGAGATGTAACTTCATACTCTGCCTCCTTCCCCTGGACGCCTGGAAAAGCCAGGACCCAGAAATGAAGTTGCTGTTGCCCTGGGATTCTAAATAGAATGCAAAGGAACCACCTTGGGCCACTTGGTAGGAAAGAAGTGTCAGACACTCTGATGCTTGCTGTGGTCATGCACCATACCTAAGGTAAGAGGATAGCATGCAGGCTGAAGCCTCGTGTGTAATTGACCAGTGCTTTTCCTGTGAGGGCTGGGGAAGAGTTTCACATCTACCCCTAATAAAAAGAAAAACAGCGCAGCCAGTGGAGTGAAATAGCTTCTTATTTGTTTGTTAATTAGAAATCAGACAGGAGGACTGTCTGGCCAATTAGAAGAAAACAAGCAAGGTCAAATTCTCTTGACTAAATTTGTGTTTGGCCTCATTTAGGCAGAAGCCACTCTCCCTTAGTGACAGTATTTACTACCCATGATTGAGTTTCCTGGCCACTTACGGTGAACACAGGAAGTGGTTGCCGCTCACTGAATTATATAGAGGATTTTGGTGTCTTTTCTTCCCCGTTCAATTATTTTACAAAAAAGTAAAGCAAAGCAGAACAGCAACAACAAAACTATCTGCTAATAAAACAACCTTTCAAGAACGAGGGCTACTAAATTCACTACTGAACACCTTGAGGTGGGAGTTGGGTGTTAGGGTAAAGAGACCTGAGTCTTCAGCTGTCTAAAATCTGAAGATGCAGGTCTGCACAAGGCAAAGTCTCTTGAACAGACAGGTGAAAGGAAGCTCTTCATCACTTTGGCAAATCACCGGAGCTGTCGAAGGTCCATTTTCATCTGTAAAATGTTGCAAAGGTCCTCTATCCTTTAATGCATGTGTCTTTAATCCTTTTTATTGGCAGGGCCAGGCTATTGAAGATTACATGAATAATGCATAGCTAGCACTAGAAGAAGACACATGGCAGTATGCAGAGGTCACAGTGCTTACTGTCATTTTCATGACTTCACAGAGTCAGGAGACCTAGGCTCCACTCCTGACTTTGCCACTAATTATCCACCTTCCTGGAGTCAGATCAGTTATCTTCTCCGAGCCTCTGCTCCTCATTTATAAAACAACACTGTTGATTCAAATAATCTCTAGGGTCTCTTCTAGCCCCAGAATTTTGTGATTTTAATTATTTCTGTTATTAAAAGGCAGTCAACCACATCGTGGGCAGTTCTCCATGACAGCCAGCTTCCATTTCTAATGGGCTAGAGCGAGGAAGGCCTCCAGGAAGCAGCCTTTCTCAAGAGCCTGCAGCTGTTCTCTTGAGAGCTCTCCTGGGTCAGACCCGTGAAAGAACAGCACCAGGTCTCAGCAGCAGCCATTCTTTCAAAGCCCTGGGCTAGGTGAGAACCAACAGCATGAACCATCATTCTCTTGAAGACTATTTTATTGTCAGCTTAGCGGGTTTTCCATTGGTACCTCTAGTAAGCCACTATAAGGGGATAACACATATCCTGAGCCTTTTTACCAGAAGAACAAGTGTGCAGATTTATGTGCCTGTAGGTGTGTGCATGTGATAATTACTAAAGGCCATCCTGTTCACCACTCTCACCTCACTGCAGCCCAAAAAATTACTTAATAATTTCACATTTATGGTGTCTTTTTGCCTTCTATGCCACATCTAAAACACCACCCCCTTCACCAACTGACTTTCTTTCTCTTTGATCCTCTGCTTTTACTCTGTAATTCATAATTACTCCATATTTTATGCCCTTCCATTTTCTACCATATTAACTCTTATACTTGGCATGGCAGTGCTTCCTCCGTGAGTCACAGTGAAGGAGCTGCACCTGGCCACTTCTGAATTTGAGTCACATCACCCACCTTATTTTCCTCCCTGGAATGCTCACATACAGCAACTGTTGTTCAAGCTTTCCTTTGTGACCCTTCAGAAACAAAGAGATCAGCTTGATGCCCATGTAGGCATGCGTGTGTGTGTGTGTGGTGTGTCAGGTGAGGGAAGGTGTGTGCATGTGCATGTAGAAGCCTGCAGAGCCCAGAAATGTCAGATCCCCTTGAAACTGGAGTTATGGACAGTTGTGAGCTGCTTGATGTGGGTGCTGGGAACAAACCTCAGATCCTCTGCAAGAGCAACAATCAGTCTCTCTTAAACACTGAGTCATCTCTCCAGTCCCAGCCCTGATATTTATTGTCATAATTTTTGGAGTCTAATCTAGAGCCAATTGCCAAGGTGTCTTTGTTGTATTCATAGGGTGGACCTATACAGTCAGTCCCCAGGCATTCAGTGAATATGTGTGTTGAGTGGGCGTTTGGCATCTGCAGGGCTTGAAGCCCTTCGGCCTGGAATTATGTGGAGTAAGACTAGACTTCCCCCCACTCTTGAGCAGTGGAGCAAAGGGAAATTGGGCTCATTCTGAGGCATCTCTTCAAATAACTTCCAGGACAAATTTCTCTAGTCACCCAGAATTAAGTTTACCCAAGAACTGGCAGAAAACATGAAGACTAGCACATTTCCCCAGAAAATTGAAACAGAAAGGAGGATCAATTAGATAACTAACTCCATGCTGGTTTTCTTTCAGCCACGGTTCTGTGTCCCATTTTTACTGGCTCCCTGTGTGCCTGCCTTTCAGTTTTGCTCATTCTACTTATTCATGGGATATTTTGTCTTCGTCTTCTTCCTTCTGTTTATTTTATGTGTATGTTTATCTGAGTTTATGTGTATGTGCAATGCATGCCCACAAAGCCAGAAAAGGGTATTCGGCCCTCTGGAGCTGGAATTACATGTAACTGTAAGCTCCCCAAAATGGGTGTTAGCTGTAAGCCCTCCAACATGGTGTTGGGACCTGAACTCTGGTCCTCTGCAAGAGCAACAAGTACTCTTTGGAGTTGAACAGTCTCCGTAGCCCACTCTGTTGTTTGTCTAGACAAGGTTGACTGTCTTCCACTTGCTGTGTAAATAGTCTTTACTTCCTTTTCTCCTGCCTCTACCCCCTGAGTGCTGGGATTGTAAATATATATCATATGCCTGACTTATACAGCGCTATAAATTGAAGCCGGTACTTTGAACATGCTACATAAACACTCTACTAACTGAGCTGCATTCCCATTCTAAGATCAGCTGACCTATGCAACAAGGAACCCCTACAGGACCAACCCATGACATTAGCACCTTGCTCTAAGCAACTGAGATAATTGGCCATTCATTCTTACTCCATTTTCTTTTCCTAAAAAAATGGATGCTTGGGGGGAGGGGAATAAATATATTCAGAATAAATGTACTTTTGGTAGAAATTGTGGGGCTAAATTTTTATATCAAATCCTGATTTTTCTTTCATTTAAATACATTAGTTTTATAATTTGCATATATAATTATGTTTTTCTCTGTCACCAACTACAAGTAGTTCCCTACCCCCACACTTTAGGATCATTGTGTCTTTAAATGTAAGACATAAGACGAAGGGATTACCATAGCAACTTACTTTCCAAGTAGACTGCAATTGCTGACAATCAATGTGATTAGACAAGGTCGGCAATGGGGTAAGCCCCACAGTGTTTAAAGAGCACTCCGATGTGCAGTGAGAGCATGGAAACCTATCGGAAATTTCACCCAGAGTTTCATGAGATTCCTTTGCTGCTGTTTGTCTGTGGAACCTAAGGATACCTCTTACAGGTGCAATAGTTTATAATCTGCCAGCAGGAGGCTGGTCTTCAAACACTTCATAAACTAAAGATGGAAAATCACCGATTTGAAAGAGAGGTTAATAAAGAGGCGGATGCAGGGAACTGTTTGCAGCTAAAATAGGGAGAAAGCCCTGTGAGGAAAGGAGTGGTTTGTGCTCATCTTTTCCCGGCTGGGGCTGCGAGCCTCAGCTGGGCTCTAAGCATCATGGGAATCTTAGTTGACTTTGCAGCCTGCTCTGGACCTGCTCAGTGCCTTCCTTTGTTTTCTTTCCCTCTACAGCTCTCTGTTCCGAAGAAGAGAGACTCATTCACACTCAGCCAACTACAGTTAGTGTCTGAAAACCAAGGGAAGTTTGAGCGCACTGGGGGAAGTGTGTCTTTTCATAGGGAGAAGAACCTTAATAAAAGAGTCTGAGAAAACGAGACACAAGGGAGCAGGTAGTAGACGTGTTCTGGGAACTTTTGAACGTTTTCTACAACACCCTAAGTCACATCTTTGGTCTTTTGTGATGTCGTAGTCAGTTAGATGTAAATGAGCTTCAGCTCCTTACCATTGTAGAAAAAGAGAAATTGAGGTCATTGTCCTAGGAATGAAAGGGTCTTGGTCATGGTGCAAACCTGAGGGAGGCAGGCAGAAAGAGTATTGTCTGGGAACACTACTGTTGAGAATAAAAACCCACAGTTTGGAGCACTGAAGTATTTATTTTTATCCAGTAGGGAACGTAGAGTGACAGACTTTCTTATGAACACCCCCTTCTCTTTCTTTCTCCTCTCTTCTTTTCTGTCTTTCCTCAACTTCAAGAATGAGTGGAAGAAGCAGTTCTAACTAGAGAGAGTTTGTCTGTTGTGGGATATCTTGTTCGCACTCTGACACTCTTAAGACTTAACATTAACATTAACATTAAATCTTGAATCAGAGAGTAGAGTCAACATTCAGTTGGTCAGAATTAACCATTGAGTTTTTTTGGGACCCATATTAGGCTAGAAAGGCACAGTAAAGAATATGGAGGGGCTTAGAAAGTTTCATGAACTTGTCAATCTGGAAGTATGGAGAGGCAGGATCTGCTGATCATTTTATTTTTTGTTGCTCTTTGCATCTATCAGGGTTTTACCCCAATATCTGTCTCCTGAATTTTATATAATAGAACAATATAAGTCATCATTTCATCTGGCACATCATTTGGTGTCCAATGCAGTGTGAGATCACAAGAAGGCCTTTAAAGCTGCCATTTCTCTGTGCTGTAACAGGCCACTGGCTTTTCCCACCAGGGCCTTTTCCCATTGCTGTCTTTCTGCAATAGCTGTACCCTGGGCTGCGCACTCTGGGTTCTGTACATGGGCCCCAAATGCTGCAGCTGCAGCCTCTTGCCTATTCTGCACCTGCCTGAGTCAGCCACTCATCACAACTCTGTCATTTAGGTGGCCTTCTGCCATTCCAGGCTACGTCCTAGCTGTCTCCGTATGTCTGCTTTTCAGGTAGCTCACTCTCCCTCCACATGCAGCACATGAACAGCTGTGGTTAACCTTAGTCCAGGCGTGCAGCACAGCAATAGATTGCGGCACTGTGCTAGTCCAGCTCTGGGCATCGTGCCATGCCTGCCCTCCCTGCCTGAAGAATAGGGCACTGTTGTTGCAGCTGGCAGGCTACTCCCCCAACTGTCCCAAAAGCTCTGCTGTTGCTGAGAAAAGTGGAAAGTTGTGGGAAAAGTGGAAAGTTAGCAGATCTGGTGATTCTTAATGGGTACAACTAGGTTTTAGAATAAAACAAAAATGTCTTCCTCACCTTAATAATGGGGAACAAAATTATGATGCAGAGAGTTAGGAGTCTGTATGGTTCCACAATGGATGGCTTGAAAATGGAAAAATTAAATGAAGGGGTAATCAGTTTAGTTGGGTTTGACATAAAGCCAATTATAATTATTATAAGCTTGGTAATTCATATTTTATCCTTTAAAAGTGATTTGATATTGATGCCAAATATTACAAACTGGCTGATAAGATACAATCCTTAGAAAGACCTACTAATGAAATTAAGAAAAATATTCTCACACACACACATACACACACACACACACACGCACACACACGCACACACACACACACACACACACACACACACACACACACACACACACACAGAGGAATTTAGAGCAGAACCTACCACATCACTGCAGTATGAACCTGAAGAGGAGTGACCCAACCACTCCTCTGTATTAGAAAACCAACCTTAATTTATCTAGTTACTATACAGGATTGACCACCAGATGATAGGCAGCCGCCAGGTTATGCAGAAGTTAACTGGGATCCTGTATAAATGTGAGATTTGAAGAGATTAAGGAAGCAATTATTTCACATGGTATGCATTCACTCTTTGTGTGAAGAAGTGTTAAATTCATGGGCAACTCATAACGGAATTATTCCACATGACTGGAAAGATTTGACTACAACAGCATTGAAAGCTGATCCTCGGTTACAATGGAAAATGTGGAGAGAGAAGAATTAAGTAGAACTAGAGGTAGTAAATTTCCCAAGATCAGCTCCTTGGTGAAGGGCAGTATGTTGATTTGCAAAGACAGATTACATTTGAAGATTATACCTTGGCTCTATGCCATATAGCAGCTCTGAATGCTTGGAACAAGGTTGAAGAATCAGAAAAAAGGACTGAGTCATTTACTAAAATTATACAGGGCCCAAAAGAAGACTTCACTGATTTTTTAGAAAGATTTACTTCAGCTGAAAATAGAATGATAGCAGATGCAGAAGTTAGACAAGTATTAATCAAATATTTGTGTTTTAAAATACTAATTCAGAGTGCAAAAGCGTGATCAGAATTTTAAAAGTAGATAAATGGATCCAAAATACAATTGATATCGAATCTCACATTCATGAAGATACTTGGATAGAAGAAATGATTTCTAAAATTTCACAACAAATCAAAAGGTCAGGTGCTTTAATTGTGGTAAACATTGTCGTCTAAAAAGGGATTGTAGATGAGGCATTCCTAAAAGCAATGTTTTTTTCTAGACATAATCCAAACAGAAAACTCAGCCTTTTGAAATATGAACATGATTTGGCAAAGGCCAATATTGGACTAATAATTGCAGATCAACATGGACAGGCAAGGTAACACTTTGCATCAGGAAATGCCTTAGAAGGCCTCTCACAGGCCCCAATGTCAAATTTGGTTCGATCATTTTCTGTCAGCACTGGGGAAGTTCCTCCACAGAGCAATTAAAAGACTCAATGCCCATTGTTATAAAAGACATTGTTCTGGATAACAGAACACCTTCAGTAGATAAAACAAAATTATTAGGAGAGACCATAGACCAAGTATTTTGTCAAACTTCTATAAATGATCAAAGATCATAGCTAAATATATAAATAAATGGCATTGTAATTAAAAGTCTACTAGACACAGGCATAGATGATTCCCTTCAAAAGTCAAAATTATATGCTAGTCTCATGGTATTAGATTTTTCAGAACCTCTTAATATAGTTACTGACTTTCAATATGCAGAAAAAGTTGTTTTACATATTGAAATCCCTGAACTTATTTATGATGATCCAGAATTAACTTTGTTATTTAATTATGAGAAATAAAATCATAAATAGAAATCATCCCTTGTATCTGACACATATCAGTTCCCATGTGGGTTTACCAGGTCCCCACCACAAGGTAATGATGGAATTGATCAGCTATTGGTAGGAAATGTGTTCAAAGCCTTCATAAGAAACACCATATTAATAGCAAGGGGTTGAAGAAAGATTTTTTTCTATCACTTGGCAACAAGTCAATGAAATTATAAGGAAATTTCTTACTTGGTATAGTATAATCAAACTATACTACCTTCTAAAAGTAACCCTAAGGATACCGAAAGAAATGAAATTTGGCAAATGGATATAACATTTTACAGAGTTTGGAAAATTGAAGAATGTATACCATACCATAGTTACATATTTAGGATTTCAATTGGCAACTGCTTTGAGTTATGAAAAAGTTGATTCTGTAATTACACATTTATTAGAAGTTATAGCCATTGTGGGAACAACTATACAAATTAAGACTGACAGTGTTCCAGCATATGTCTTTAGTAAAATGAAACAGTTTTTGAATATTAAAATATAAAGCATTTTATAGGTATACCAACACAATCCTACAGGACAAGCAGTTATAGAAAGATCTAATTGCTGTTTAAAGGAGCAATTTTAAAATAAACGTAGAAAGGAAATAAAGACCCCTTAGTGACAGATTACACAATGCTTTTAATAACTTTAAATTTTTAAATGCTAATGAGAAAGGAACGACAGCTGTAGAGAGACATTAGATAACAGAAAAATAACTGTTGAATTAAATCAGCCTCTATAGTTTAAGGATGCATTGACCACAGAATAGAAACCAGGGTATGTGTTACATTCAGAAAGAGGTTTTGCTTTTGTTTTCACAGGAGAAGAAAAGCTATGGATACCAACAAGATTGGTAAGGATTTTTTTAGGAAGAGAGGCCTCCTGAGTAGGGGAAGCAATAGTTCAAACAGTGTGGTCATTTGATCTAAACTAAGACTATTAAATGCCTTTCATTTGATCAGATGTAACCTGCCGAAAAGGGAAACTCCTCTAAGTTAGGATTGGGGCAGGGTATTGTTTTTGTTTTTCCAGGAGAATAAAAGCATTCAAGTAGGAAACCTGAAGACCACTGGACAAATGAAATATCTAAAAAGGAAGGACAAATCATCTAGAAAAAACGTCACAAGAAAAGAGTAAACTGACCTAATGGTATAGCAAATTTCCAACAGAAAAACATTTCATAAACCTTCCCAAACATTTCTTTCTACTGTTTTCTACAGAAATTTAAGGCAAATGATCTTTTGTAGTACCAATTAAATTAAAAATTAAAACTGGCTTTAGAGTTGGAGTATAGCTCTTTCCTCTAAAACCAAACATGCTTGTTAAAACGAAATTAAAAATCTCTGTATTCATGTCAGAAGAGCCACCTAGAATGAGACAGAAGAAATTCACAATTAGTGGATGATTATATTCTCATCAATTTTATAATCCTTTGGTGTTATTTTGATCTTTAAAACTTTTCTTAAGGTATAAATGTTATCTCAAAATTTATAATATATATTTTGTAATGATACTAATGGTCATAGAGAAGACAAATTCTACAAATATATTTTATCTAGCTTCCTTATTTGATTTCAGGCTTGAGTTTGAGGTAGGCAACTGGGAATTAAGTCTGGGTACACCAGATGTATTTAATAGATTGTTGTCCTCTAACCTCTTGGAGATCTGCTGCATATGAGATTTAAAGTGTTTAAATTTTTGGCAGTGATCTATGATCATTTGAGGCAGTGACCTTTGAGGTCTCTAAGAAGATGATGGGGACCCACAATGACAAATCAATCTGGACTGTGGCAATGTCACTAAGCTGATAAACAGCACCCAAATAAGAGCTTTGGTCTACAAACTACTCAGGACAGCTTCAAGGCAGTTAGTTAAGATGATCCAACCTTATGACTACTCCAATTGAGACTTCAGATAATCTCTGGACTTTCCCATCACAGTTAGCTCTCCCAGGACTTTATCATTATCTCAGTTTTCTCAGGGTCCCCAGAAACTGCCATTACTCCCAGACAACAAGAAGTAATTTTAATAACACAATGCCCATATTTCCAAGAGGTGGAGTAGGTGTTTTTTTGGTTTGTTTGGTGGATTATGGATGTTTGTCATTGTTTAGGGAGGGAGGATTTCAAATTGTTACTGTCATGGGCAGGGGAAAAACTTAGCAAAGTTTAGATTCAGGGGTCTTTTTCTGAAAAGAAAATAGGGGGAAATAGGAATGATAGGCTAAAAGGGTAGATTGTTGAATCTACTTTAAAACTAAAAAAGCAACCGCTTTTTATTTAATTATTATTATTTTAAATTGATATGGATTTTTGTATATCTATAAAAATGTAATGTTTTTGTTATACTGCATATATGTTTCTACTCTTGTTTAAGAAATTGTATCTCTTCAGCTTATTCAACAATGTAATGTAAATTTCTAGTCCTTGTAAGTTATTATTATACACTATTTATGATAATTAAGAAATATAGGTTAGTAGTTAGTCACATAACAATCATATTTGTAACCATGTTACGGATGCTTACAAAGTCAAATAGAGATACATTTTAGATAGACTGATGGTCTCCAAACTCTTCAGAGATCTACAGAATATGGCATTAAGATGTTTTAATAACATTAGGCTTTTCATGACAGTGAGACACATCTGTTCCTGGCAGCACCAAATTACTTCAAAAAAGGATGAGGGGCATCAAAGAGGCTCCATTTGGGAGTTTACTTTTACTGTGGCAAAGTTAGCCACTGGGAAAGAAACTGCTCTTGCTTTGACTCCTGACAGTATGGAGTCCAAATTGGGCAAGCAGGCTACAAAAGAAGGCAGATGCTGAACTTTGCTGATGCAAGGTAGAAGAGTCCTTCAAAATTCCTGCTTCCCCAAATGTCTTTCAGATATTCTAGGCCTGTAAGCCAAATCTCGCTTCCCCAGCATTGCAGAAGAACCAGGCAGCCAGATGTTCTGTTATTTAATAGTTTTGGAAGTTGTTTGCTGTGCACTTTCTGTCTACTCAGGTAATATTACATCCTTATCAGGTCTTTGAAGACTAAATGGTTATAGTTACAACTTTTCTTGTTACCAAATTCAGAAAAAAAATCTCATAAAAAAGATATAAAAATATATAATGTTGGGAATCATAAAAGCTTAAGTTATTTATCTAAGAAAATGATTTGGATAGTTTTTGGTTGGTAATTCAAGTTAAGAAAGTGAATTAGTTACAAATCTTTGGACTCACCAAAATAGGATAAATAATACAGTAATTTCTCTGAATTTGGCAAATGCAAATAGACTGGATACTGTGAATGTAATTCTTACATGATAATTATTCATATTGTACATGTTTTACTTTTTAAATTTTAAAACCTTCCCTTTTTATTTAGACAATAGCTGATAATTGTCATTATTGTATATAATTTTTTGTGTTAGTGTTAAAACATCCATTTTTATTTAGAGAACAAGGGGGAAAGGTTGTATGATATTTTGATCATACTCTGACACTCCCGAGACTGTGAATAGAATTAAACCTTGAATCAGAGGGTGGAGTTAACATTCAGCTGATTATAATTAGCCGTGGAGTTTTGGGGTACCCGTGTTAGGATAGGGAGAGACACAGGAAGGAATAGAGAGGTCATAGAAATATTCATGGCCCCTATTGATCTGAAAATGTCAAGAGTCAGGGTAAGCTGATTGTTCCACTCTCACTCTTGGATCTACCAGGATTTTACCTCACTATCTGACTTCTGAGTTTTATTTAATAACAGAACAATATAAGTGATCACTTCATCTGGTGCATATGTCAGTGGGCACCATATGAGGAAGGCCTTGGAATATCAGAGCATTCCCTGCCTCACCCCAACAAAATCCTTAAACAAAGTATGGCATGTGAAGCCTGTGGCTGAATTCCCCAAACCTCTTTCCCTATTACATAGTGTCTGTACCTATCCAGGAAGTGTTGTATGCAGTACATGTGAAGCCTGTGGCTGAATTCCCCAAACCTCTTTCCCTATTACATAGTGTCTGTACCTATCCAGGGAGTTTTGTATGCAGTACATGTGAAGCCTGTGGCTGAATTTCCCAAACCTCTTTCCCTATTACATAGTGTCTGTACCTATCCAGGGAGTTTTGTATGCAGTACATGCCACATAGTCACAATCAAAGCAAGGTGCGAGGCAGTCAAGAGCTGACATCTAGTTTTATACTTTTTTTACATCTTGTAGACATTTACAAATGTCATGTGCAATACAAATTTTTTAAAAAATCTCACTTATGTCCTCATGATAAAAATAACATCTATGAAAGCATCCAGTGAACTCCAAAGCATTGAACATACAATTTAGAATGGCTAAAACGATTATTATAAGAGTCCTGTTACTACAGTGTCCTCCCCTTATCAGTGATGTGTATGCCTCTAGACTCTTAAAAGGATGTCTGGAGCTGTAGATAGTACTGATCCTTTGATTTTCTACACATATTTATTGATGTGGGATTCCCTTCTGTATGTTATAAATATGTTTTATTGCCATTGGTTAATGAAGAATATGCTTTGGTTTATAGGAGGAAAGAATATAGTAAGGCTGTAAGAGATATATATAGAGATTAAGCAGAGTCAAAGAGCTGCCATGTAGCTGAGGAAGGAGACAGACACCAGAACTTCACCTGGTAAGCCGTAGCCTTGTGTTGATATACTGAATAATAGAAATGGGTGAAATCAAAATGTAAAGGCCAGTTCGGAATATGCCTAAGTTATTGGCTAAACAGTGTTATAATTAATATAGTTTTTGTGTGATTATTCAGGTCTGAGTGGCCAGAAATGAACAAGCAGCCTCTGTCTACAATTTATGATGAAATATAACTGATGAGTTAATCAAAAAAGTTATATGACATTCATCTATCTGTCTCTTCCTGTCCCTTACTCATGCACACACACACACACACACACACACACACACACACACACACACACACCCATAGCAGTTGCTGTTCTAGCAAGAGTCTACTAGTGACTAATGGGTGGGCAATATATGTAGCATAGAAACACTGGACAGGGAGATTCAGATCCTGGAAAAGACTTAATGGGAAGTCATGAGATTTAATCACATTATTTGAATAATGTAAAATTTAAAATTTATCAACCATTTATGTCTGTATTTTCCAGCTTATAATTTCAAGCTGCTTTGACTATGGGTACATGGAACAAAAGAAAGTAGAACTGCACACAGTAGGTGCAGCTATATCATTATTTTTCCTTGAGGATATTGTTATTTCTTGACATGTTATGTGTTGTAAGGAGCCACTTGCTTGTTTTCCCAGCCACCCAGACTCCTGAAATAATCACACAGAAACTATATTATTTAAGTCACTGTTTTTCCAATCACTTAGTGTATTGCTAGCTAGTTCTTACATCTATTATTAACTCATTTCCAGTATTTTTTCTTTCTTTTCTTTTTTTTTTTTTCGAGACAGGGTTTCTCTGTGGCTTTGGAGCCTGTCCTGGAACTAGCTCTGTAGACCAGGCTGGTCTCGAACTCATTTCCAGTATTTTATATCACTTGCAAGTCATTTCCAGTATTTTATATCACTTGCAAGTCCCATCATACAGATGTTATTTAGAAAGGGAACTTGTCTTACCCTCTCTCTCTTTCTCTCTGCATGTCTCTGACCATAACATGGATAAAGAAATACAGATACTGCATATGCTAGATTCTAACTAAGAAAAAGGTAGATATCTATCCTGGGCACACACATATCTATATCTGTATCTGTATCTGTAATCTATATTTATGTATGTGCATTTGGATTATTTGCTATGAACATGTAACCAACACCTTTCACTACAGTTATTTATACTACTTGACATTCAAGCATTTCCTTATTTCCCATGGGAGCCATGTTAAACATTTTGATGGAAGAAACAGTGGCTGACACCACTTTAGTTAAGGAAATCACTTTCCTCCTTTTTTCCGTTGTCAAGAAAGGATTAAACTCTTTGTCATCATCTCCAGCTATCCTTTGTGTTCAGTTTTTGTATGTTTACAGTCAACTTTGTACTTAACATCATAACCCTAGCCTTGACCATCTCCAAACTTTCCTCATATTGGATAAAGTATGTTTCTTACTAAGGGTTCTTTTAGATGGCCATCAATTCAGAGTGGTCTTGTTTTGAAACTTCATCTTATTAGAAGATGATGGGGTAATGAGCTGCATACCGAATCCTGATTCTGAACTTCTTCAAATAAAAAGTCCGCATAGATGCACCAATCACGTACTCATGAGAGGGGAGCACTAGACCAAGCTTGATTCTGAGAACACTGGCCTAAAGATCAAGTTTAGAAGAATAGGGACCTGAAACTCCACTGTCCAATGTCTAGATCAACTTTATTTGAGTGCTGCTGATGTGTAAACTGGTGAAGGTAGTGGAATAGGAGACTCTATACAGATGCAGCCAGAATATGGCATTTTTAGCCCTGTCTTTCCCATACACTTAGCTTTTGGCTCATGGAATACCGAATTAGATGGATTATAAGCGGCTCTTGGTTCATATGAAGATAATACCTATTTCATTACCTCTCTAGGATAATGAGAAAACCAACTTAGCAACATGAGCTGGGAAGATAAGTGAATAGAAGGTGGAAAAATGCTTTGAAAAGGTAGCTACACATCTTACATAGATAACGTGTGTGAATCTAGGTGATAATCTATGTGTGAATAATGTGGCTATAATGCATTACCAGGTTGTGGAGTTGATGTGGTGGTAGGAATTATCTTATGTATAGTCAGACTCACTCAGTTCTTGTTCTTAAAGACATTTTTTTCTACAGCTCCCTTTAATTCTATCACTTAAAGATATTCTATACTATAGTCAGATGGATGACCAAATTTAGCTTTAGTTTCGGTTGTTGGCTACTACTTTATATGTAGATATTGCTTATCTGGAAGCTTTAAATTCACATATTTTATATAATATCAACATCTATGTTCTGTCTAGGTATGTTGTATCTGTATATTATACATGTTTCCTTATTTTTTTTATTTGGAAATTTGGCTTTAGTGTCCTAAGCATCTTCTTTCTACAGCTTACTCCAACTTTCATTGTTCCCCGATTGTCTAGATGCTTAGTACCATTAGGCAAGCCAAGCTGCAACACAGAAGGTAGTCTAAATCATAGTCTCCTCAGGTCCTTTGAGAAACTTTCTGCCTTCAAAGGAGAAGCAGAACAGGATGGTGTAGCATCCCAAAGAATGAAACAGCATTGCTGGGATGTCATAGTGATGCTGAAGTCTTAGATGAGGGCTTGTCTACCTCTCTAGGCATGGATCAATGGTAATACATGTCAGATATTTAGAACACATTTAAAAATGCATGGTTAGATTTAGGCACCAGCTCCTGCCTCCAGGTTCCTGGGAACCAAGTCTGTCACCATGCCTTCCTGTCACAGTGGTCTGGAGCCCTAGAGTGTGGAACCAATCTAAATCCTTTGTCTCTCAAGTAGTTTCTGTCACAGTGATTAGGACAGAAAGACGGAGATTATTATAGGAAATTCTAATAAAGGCTCAATAGGAGATCCAGGAGGATAAACAAGAATAATGAATTGAGTATATATAAAAACAACAGCAGCAGCAGCAACAAAAATCCCTCTCATAACCAAGAAAAATCTGTTTGTGTATAAGGAAGCCACTAAACCACAAGAATGAAAATTAAAAAAAATAAAACCATTCTTAAATACAAGAAAAACAATAAAAAACCTATCATAGGAAGAATAGAGGGCCAAACATTAGATTTCTGCTGAATAATTTAGACAAGTAGAAATAAATAACAAAAAAACAACAGTTTTATTTGCTGAATGGAAATTATGGTCAAATAATATTTACAGCTTACCTAGTATATTCTTACTATATTGGTAGGGGCAAGGATGACATTATCAGACACATGAAGACTGAAAAGTGCTTATCCTTACCCATTTTTTTGTTTTTTTAATTTTTGATTTTATTGGGCTACACATTTTTCTCTGTTACCCTCACTTCCTCTCCCCTCCCCTTCTACCATCTCCCATGGTTCCCATGTTCCCAATTTACTCAGAAGATCTTGTGTTTTTCTACTTCCCATGTAGATTAAATCCATGTAAGTCTCTCTTAGGGAAAACGTGGTACATTTGCACAATGGAGTACTACACAGCAGAAAACAATAATGACATTGAAATTTGCAGGCAAATGGATGGGGCTAGAAAACATTGAGTGAGGTCACCCAGACCCAGAAGGACAATTATCACATGTAGTCACTCATAAGTGGTTTTTAAACATAAAGCAAAGAAAGCCAGCCTACAAATCACAATCTCAGAGAACCAAGACAACAAGAGGATCCTTACCTATTTTTATTGATTCTTTTGGTCATTAATCTCACACTACCTCCTCTTTTTTTTATTGAGAAAAAAAATTTCCGCCTCCTCCCAGCCTCCCACTCCTCCCCCCCACTCCTCTCCCCCTCCCCCCACTCCTCTCCCCCTCCCTCTCCAGTCTGAAGAGCAGTCAGGGTTCCCTGCCCTGTGGAAAGTCCCCTTCCATCCTGGTCTAGGAAGGAGAACATCCAAACTGGCTAGGCTCCCACAAAGCCAGGACATGAAGTCCCAATGAGGAACAGAAGGAGGGAGAACATGAGCAAAGAAGTCAGGACCACAAGGGGTGCACCCACCCATGGAGACAGTGGGGCTGATCTATTGGAGCTCACCAAGGCCAGCTGGACTGTGACTGAAAAAGCATGGGATAAAACTGGACTCTCTGAACATGGCGGACAATGAGGGCTGCTGAGACGCCAAGGACAATAGCACTGGGTTTTGATCCTACTTCATGACACTACCCCCTCTTATCTTCCTTTCATCCCTGTCAACTCTCCCCCCTCACCACCATCCCTGCCACCTTCCGTCCATGTCCAACTCTCCCCCCTCACAACCATTCCTGCCAGTTTTTTCCCCAAATTCTTGACTTCAGGTTTTGTTTCGTGACTCATTTAGTTTAATCAGGGCAATTTCTGTGACAATTGTACTAAGATTATCTATTGGAGCACGAGGGGCGTCATCAGTTGGTACACAACTGAAGGCCCTGAGTTCTTTCTTGTCTTTCTGTATCTACTGATGGTAAATAGCTATGCAACAAAGTCCAGCCAGCCTCTGAATTCTTCCTCCATGCCTGACTGCCACTATGGGCTCATTCAGGCTCATTTTAAGCACCTGAAGCTTGAGATTCTCTTTTCCATCTCTTGTATTCTGCAGTTTATGCTTGCATGTGGTTCCTGATCATTTTCTTATAATTCCTGTTTCTATAAATCCCTCAGTTTGTTTTCTTTATTGTCTCTATTTTGATTTTCATTTCATCTGTTTGATTGCTTTTTCTTGGTTTTCTTTGTGGGATGAGTTGATTTCTTCCAATTTTGTTTGTTTTTCCCTCCATTTCTTTGCGTGATCATTTTCATTTCCTGTTTAAGGGTCTCAGGCATTCTTGTAAAGTTTTTAGGTTATTTTCTTCTGTTTCATCTATATTTGGTTGTTCAAGTCTTGCTGTCGTAGGTCCACTAGTTTTTGTTGGTGTCGATTTGCTCTTTGTGGTGTCGAGTGTGCTCTTACCTTGTCTACCTATCTTTTCCTCTGATTGGTGTTGTTGGGGCTATGTCTCTGGTGATCAGTCTTCCAGGTGCCAGTGGATACAAGGCTCAGATGGTTGTTCTTTGTGGTGCGGTTATGCCCATGGTTCCAGTAACCCTGAGGTCACCGGTGTCCCCAAAGGTCACTGGTGTACCTGGAGGTCGCTCAGCGCCCCCTGGTGTCGCTCTGCCATACTGGGTGTCATAGGGGCCTGTTCCCATGGAGGTTGCTTGTTTGGGGTTGCTACTTCTGAGGTTGCTGCCTTGGGCCTGCTCTG
This sequence comes from Microtus pennsylvanicus, assembly GCF_037038515.1. Lineage (NCBI taxonomy): Eukaryota > Metazoa > Chordata > Mammalia > Rodentia > Cricetidae > Microtus > Microtus pennsylvanicus. The sequence goes on along the minus strand of NC_134586.1, from coordinate 110,922,023 downwards.
GCAGAGGTCATTGGTTTAGGCCTGCTCTGGCGGAAGTTACTGGGTCAGGCCTGCTCCTGTGGAGGTCATTGCCTCAGGCCTCTTCTGGCAGAGGTCACTGGCCCAATTCTGTTCTTGTGGAGGTCCCTGGCGTGGACCTACTCAGGTTGAGGTTGGGTGAAGGTCGCTGGCTCAAGCCTGTTCCCACAGATGTCCCTGCCTTGGACATGCTCCCTCAGAGTTGTGTCCAGTCTCACAGATGTCTCTGGCTCAGGCCTGCTCCCTCAGCTGTTGCTCCCTTGTACCTGCTTCTGTGAAGGTTGCTGCCTCATGCCTCCTTCCGTGGAGGTTACTGGCTCAGGCCTGTTACCTTGGAGGTCCTTGAACATTTTTTAAACAACGCCTTATCATTTGTTTCTTTTTACCCACTGCCTTGACCCCACGAGGGCGAGGCTCTGCATCTATTTTGGTCAGTAATATCTCTATAGCAAAAGATGTATGTGGGAGGCAGAACTGCATACAAATAGCTATGTTTTATGAGTGGAGGTCCACTTCAGTGCAGAGGGCATAAGAGCAGAAATGAGCTGACAAAGGGAATGGCATTGCATGTGGGGCTTTGAGGACTCTCATGAGCAGCAGGCAGAATATCCAGAAGAGTCCCAGTAAGCAGTTGGATGGTTGGATTGAGAAGAAATGGCAGCCAAGGATTGAAATAAGATAGGAGAATCAAAATAAAAGGTGAGCACCCTGAGCTGAGAGCCAAGTGGGCCTTCCTCAGAGGCCACTAAACCAGGCTCCAGCACTGATGAAGGCAGGACAGTGAATCTCACCCTATGATACAGTAAAGGGAATGTGTATGCCTGTCCAAAATTCATAACAGCAGAACCTGGTTCCTGTCCTTTTGTCCGTGAGGGCAATACCACAGCCAATCAGTGTTTTCCTCTGTCTGTGATGGCAGTACCTCAACCAATCAGTGTTTTCCTCTGTCTGTGATGGCAGTGCCTCAGTCAATCAGTTTTTCCCTCTCTCTGTGATGGCAGTACTGCAGCCAATCAGTTTTTCCCTCTCTCCGTGATGGCAGTACTTCGGCCAATCATTGTTTTCCTCTGTCTGTGATATCAGTACCTCAGCCAATCAGTGTTTTTCTCTGTCTGCAGTGGCAGTACCGCAGCCAATCAGTGGGTTTTAGTCTTTGCCCTTGGCATCACTTCATTTCAAACCACCTGATGATATTGGACAAATACACGCGAGCAGAAATAGAACACTTAAGGAGACACTCATCTTTTTCTTTGGGCTTCTCTGAAGCTCTAATTAAATGAAATGAATCTGTTCCCCGTGCTTTAACTGTTTTTTTTCTCCTACAGTGCATTTGGGAAGCACACTGTGAATATGTATCTGAGTGTTTTGTTGGTTCTCATTTGTGACAAGGATGGATATGAATGGAATTCACGTAGTATAAAATGTTTACACACTACAGTGAGCACGCCTTTGCTGTGTCTGAAGAGAGACGGCATTTTTGCTTCGTCCAGCTTCTGAGGGTGACATGTCAGGAGCTCCTCCTGCCAGGAGGAAACCATGAATTATACTAGAAAATTGAAATTATAATTAGGTAGGGCAGAACTGAGCTCCTATATTCCTTTCAGATGGTGTTGTTTGATTGATGGCCCCGGGGTATTTTATTTGAATATTTCTAAATTATTCCAAGGAAGCACAAGAGAAGTGTCATTGGCAGACTTCACAATGGAATGACCTAGAAACCTTAAAACAAAGAATGGGAATGCAGTCTGAGAAGGATTAGACTAAGTGATGCATTGTTTCTTTGAACTCATTCCCTTGTCTGAGAACCAAAGGCCAATTCCTTCCGTCCTAGAAGGAACTTTCCATCTCAGCTTGGGACCAAAGGAAAATCACAAGAAGAAAGCAAGAGGGCAGCCCAAAGTGCTTCCCTGACTATGGAGCACATAGTCATTCACATTGGGGATATTTTAAGGGACATAGATATGGCAAATGTGCATTCCTCCCTATCACAGCTGCTAGTGCAGTTCATAGCTGGTGCTTTTGAAATACTATCTGTCCAGTTTTTGGCTCAGTGAACTGGCTCTGGAATTTTGAACCAGGGGCTCAAAGGTGGTCAGTTATCCTTGCCCCTAACCTTCTTAGGAACAAGAATAAAGCCAGACTAGATGTAAAGGGGGCCTGGGGACATCTGGAGGGTTGAATAGACAAGATAAAACAAGAACAAAGAACTATAATGACCTCATAACTGGTTCATCTGGACCATGTAATAAGTCTCAGGTCAGAGAAGAGGAATTTGAAAACCTACCAATGTCTTTGATAATAAGCTAAAAACTTGACTGCATTTATAGTCTTTCCCCTGCTTGATCACCATGAAACCTCAACATGTTTGCATTGCTGCATCTTTGAAGTCATTCAAAGGATCCAGTTCTGCTTTTAAGCACACATTAGTGAACAGAGTTGCAGAGATTTCCTTTTTCCATGGCTTTCAGTGTGACATATAAAGCTTGAAAGGGCCGAATGTGTCTGTAAACCTGGTCATTTCTACGCTCCAGGGGCGGGATAAGGTTAGAACCAGGGAGACAGAGTTAATGAGGAAGGCCGCTGGTTGTGGCATATTCAATTCACTCAAAACCTGCCTTGTGAATTGTTAAAGTAGAGGACTGCCAAGAGGCAGAGGCCAGCCATGGTGTTACAGCAGCCATGAACTCACTGACCAGACTACTTATTTCCCATGTCTGACACTGACAGCAACTTACGAAAAAGGAAGGAACATGGTAGATCTCAGAAAACTTAGGAAACCAGATCATTCTATCTCAGGAAAGCAGACGAGAACAGTGGGCATTCATTTAGCTGTCTCTAGTGGAAAGTGGAAAAATTGCTGTCATTGTTTTCTGGGCTGGAGTACAATTTTGCATTTCTGACTTCACTCCTATCCTAGTAAAGGGGCATTGAAGAAACTCACTCTTGCTAGAAAGAACTACTTCTTAGAATCAAGAGTGACTATGATAAGCCCCACCAGACATGATTTACTCTTTCAACATATGGTTACAATGAGAAGCAGTGTGAGAATTTGTCATGTACACAGTAAACTGTCTACAGAGCCAGAGGTAGAAGAAAATTAAAGTCACCTTTTTACTTGTCTTGATTTTGCTATGCAATTTACAGTGAGATTATATGGGTTTAATAAGAGATAAGTGGGTACATGTAGACTCACGTTTCCTTTGGTTTGTGTAAGTCCTATGTGATGGATATCTATTCTATGAGAGCATTCAACTTTTAAACACTGTCTTCTCGAAATCAGTGACACTAGTGCTTTTAGATGTAATTTAAGTCTGTCTATTCGACACAAATCCCTACATGATCAGGACACTGATTGACAATATTCCTGTCTCTTGTCCACAGCATCCAGGAGCACGAAAGCTCAGGAACTGTGACTCCTGATGCCATGGTCCCAGTGTGCGGAACTTCTTTGTTTCAGTTTCTCTTTGAACTTTCAGAGCTCAGTGGGAGTTCATTGTGTGTAACGTGATCAAACATTGCTTGTGTTGAGGAAGACCCCAAATGCCTATTATAACTTTGAATCTGTTTCATCAGTATCTGCTGCAAAGAATAGGTTCCCCACTCCTCTTTGGTTATAGAAATCCTATGTTTGCTGCAGAGGTCCTCTTATGTCTCTAACTCAAGTGATTCAGCACCTGGTATATGGACAGGAACTTTCAGAGTCCAGGGTGTTGTTTTACCCATGTTCTAATTTCTGCAAGTATGTTATAAACTTCCTTAGAAGCAAATCCTACCTTTTCTTTTAGCTCTTAGTATGGAACAATGGTTGAGAAATGAGTAAGTAGGTAGATTCATAAAAACAGCTTAGGAGCCACTAATAGGAATGGATCTGAGAATATAAGTGATATGCTGTTCTTTCTGATTATATAAAGCCGTAAATAGGCGGGGGAACCTCACATTTCCAATTGGCAAGGAACACCTATTCTGTTTATTACTGTTCCCTCCAGGAACCCTCTCACCCTCCCACCTCCCCTCATTCATTTTATATACCACATTTAAAATTGGAGCCATAACCTTGTTCAAGAATGTGCAAAACAGGAACATGGTAATGAACTGTTGCTGCTATAAACGTGATGAATGGCTTGTGGAGGAAGGGCATGAAATGGAATCTCAGGCCGGTGATTAGCTCTGCACATACCTCCTTAAGAATGCTCATGGACCAGCAATGTTCACTCCGTTCTGGGTTCTCTTGGGGCTTTGTTGCAGGAGTGTCACTGGGCCTTGGCTTCGCAGGGAGGAATGAATAAGGTCTCTTTGTTTCTTCCCAGCAACCTGAATGCTTTCCCATGGTGTGCCCCTTCCAAACTAAGCTCACTCACAATTCTAGCTGCATTTCCCTGAAGAAACCTTATGGTGCTACCCCAGCTTGAACTTTCCCTCTGACTTCTGCACACCCCAGACTTCAAGGACACAAGTGATGTATTCAGTCTCCATTCTTGCCTAAGCTACAGATATCCAGCAACAAGGAGTGCTTTGGTCAGTGTGCTCAGATGTTCACACAGTGGCAGGCTCTGGAAAGAACTGAATGCACATCAAAGTTTTTGGTGCACAGCTATTCCTGGAGCACCAACAGAGTGCCTTTTAAAAATAGCAAGGCACTTTTATAAGTGACTAGTAAGACTAGACACTCAGGACTGCTTCAACTATTAAATATTCTCTGACATTGGAAAAAATAATATTCACACTTTTCCCCCATAATGTGTCATTGAACTGATAACAAGAGGTGCATACTTTTACATACATTTGGTGCTTGGTTTCTTACTATTTTGTGTATGTTTTATCAACTACCCTGGAATGGAGTGCTCTGTTCCTTTCATGGCACACCACACTTTTTTTTTTTTTTTTTTTTTTTTTTTTTTTTTTTTTTTTTTTAGCATGGGACTAGTATTTGGTGGGCCTTGTTATTCACTGTCGTTTACTACTCCCGGACCAGAAGCATTGGGTTCTGCTGGTTTCTATTGACTCTTACTTTCCATCCAGGCCTCTTTAACCAGCTTTTTTTTTAATAGTACTTGGAGCCCAGTAGTTGGAATGCTCATTAACATTTGATTTGTCTCATGGTAGGAGCCACTAAGCAGGAGCTCTTTAAGTACTCACTGAGGTTAACTAGATGAATTCTTTCCTGAACATGGTAGCACGTACCTAGCATTCAGTACTTGGAAAACAAAGATAGGAGGATCCATGCATCAAGGCCAATCTTGTCTGCATAGCAACTCTGAGGCTAGATTGGGTTACATAAGATCCTGACTCTTACACTAACTGACTGTTTTTTCAAGATGAAGTGTTATGTCTTGATCAAAATGTTTTGGTTGAGCCTACATAACAGTAGAATGTTAATTTTGAGAGAAAGTCAAGAGGTTGAGAGAAGTAGAGGAAAGAAATGACAAACTCAATAAATTTTGTTGGCTTAAGAAATTTTCTTTTAAAACACATTGACAGCTCAAATTGGTGTGTGTGTGTGTGTGTGTGTGTGTGTGTGGTGTTTGTGTGGTGCATATGTGTTCACCTGTGTGTGCATGTATGAAGGTCAGAGGTCAATTTTCCTCTCTACCCTATTTCTAATACAGGGGCCCTCACTAAACCTGGTGCTCACTGACTGACTAGAATGATTGATCAGTGAGCTCTGGGCATCTGCCTGCCTCCAAGTCCTCCCTGATCCCTGTCAAGTTGGGCCAATTTTTAATAATGGATGTATTTGCTGAAGCATTGGATTAGTCATGGTTTGGATCGTACAACCATCTTTTCCAAGAGCATGCTCAATGCTGAGCAAACCACACAATCACTTATCTCAGCCTCTGTTAATGGGTTGGTGTGGGAAGCTAAGGCATTGACAAGAGCAAGAGGAGTAAGTGAAGCAGGACGACCACCCAGCAGTGTCACAGCTGTCACTACAAATCAAATGGAGAACTGTAAGTTTGCGTTTATATACATCCGACTTCTCTCCATCTTTCTATACCAAGGGTTGCCTTCTCTACACTTGGTAATGTCTTAGGTAGCTACCATCACTGCATGAACTTTTTAATAAGAACACCCGGGCCCTAATTTTGGTCTCACCGTTTTTCAAATACACGATGCTGGGAAAGGCATATAATCTCTTCAAGTTCAACCTTCTCTCTATAAAAGTGAATTGGAGTGATAGTAGGGTTGCTCTAGCTAAATAAGATAATGTATGCAAAGTGATTCCTGTAGTCTTCTAAAAACATGAGCCAACAAATTGGTTTTTTTTTTTTTGTTGTTGATGTTGTTCAGCTGTGGGGTGACTCCTGGATATCAGAGACTACACATTGCCCATAGGAGGCAGCAGTGGTCAGCACATCAGCCTCGCCTAATAACTCTCTAACGTACTGACTTCATTTTGGGGTCCATGGGGATTTTATTGAATTATTGCTTTATGGATGGATTATTCTTCTCTTCGTATGCATGGCTTCTCCTAGAATTGCTCACAAGTAGAACAGAGCAAACACACAGTAGATGCATTAATCAGAGGCAGGTGCCTGCAGCCTGAAGATGCTCCTTATAAGCCTCATCCTCACAGACAAATAGGGAGTGACGGAAGTTGCAATCATTCACTCCGTGAACCCTGATGAATCACTTGATGGATTAACTGGTGTCGTCCATCTTTCTGTACTTGTCTTGGGCATTTGACTGGAGTCTATAAATCTCCTTCCTTCAGAAAGTCTCAACCAGTGATCTCTGAATTGACCTTCCTTCCATGGAGTTAGTGCAAGGCTTACTCTCTGTGCTGGGCATTCATTTGTTATAGGGCTTGGGACTGCATTCAGTACACTACCTTACCCTCCTAAGCCAAATGCTCGTTTTACCAAATTAAAAAGTTACATTGCACTTGATTTCACTGAGTTTTATATGTCAAACAAAGACAAGAAGGAAGGAGATTTAAGGAAAGGGATGAGACTACATTTTAAAACAACCATGTGAAGACTGCAACAGGCAACCGGATGTCCCCTCTGTCCTTTCTTGATGGAGTGAGTCATGGAAGCATTATCAACATGATTATGGGAAAAGCACCATTTCCCCATATGTAAGTTTTTGTATGGGTGGATGGTCCATCTAGAAATGTTGTATCACACGGATGAAGATACTGCAACTAGTAATTTAGTCTTTCCGAGTTGCTATGTTCTTCCCCCTTTTTCTTTTCATTCTTATTCTAAAGGCCAATTATCTTAGAGGAATTTGCGAGGAGCCTCTTAGGATTTCAAGGTCATTAAGTTCTTTAGATTGTTTTCTTCGCCAAGAGAGAAAAATTAAGAAGAAAAACAATGGAGAATCTGACTTATGCAATGAGTTTGATTGTGATAATTATTCAAAGTGTATCTAATATTAGTTTTAAATTATATAATATACTATCACTTCATATATGTACATTTTAAATATATTGATCATATTTTAGTATAGCTAGAGAAATTTTTGGGATAAGAATTGTAATCTCTAAAGTGGTTTTCTTCTTATAACCAAACCAAACTAAAATGTGTACATGTTTGTGTGTGTGTGTGTGTGTGTGTGTGTGTGTGTGTGTGTGTATCTGTGTGCATATAGCTCTGTAAGGTTGAAAAAGGAACCGAGATGTTAAAGACGACAAATTGCCAAACTGCCTGTTATTCTCATTCCATTGAGCCCAGCCCCATAATAGCTTCTTTTGAGAAATTTGGGGAGAGCAAAACATAGAAGCACACATGACTGGAATGAGACACCACTAAGACAATGGAGCATATGTGATATCATTCCTCTTACCTTGCATTTGCTGCACTTTTAATTTAGCAAAGAACCCACACGTTCATGTACAAATTACATGTTTGCAAAGCATTTGATGTCGAACGTTGCTATGCACAGACTCTTTAGATCTTCGGAGCCCCTGGGATGGCTGACTTCCACTGCATTCACATACGCTCTCCTCTGGCATTTATCTCTCACCCTTGTGCATTTCTTTCCATGGCTATTTAAATTCTGATATGGACTGAGCTGTAAAAACACATCCCTGATCATTTGGTGTCTGTATGGGCTGCCCAGGGTGAATCTGAGTCCTGCAAGGGAGATTATGAAGTGTTAGACTCAGTCAGTTTGTTTGCTGAAGAGGGGACAGGTGGGTGAGTAGGCCCAGAGTCCATGTGAGTCTTTGGCCGTCTAGAGCATCTTATTTAGTCATATAAATGTCCCAGATGGATGCAGTTGGGATGGGCATGGGCCAAATGAGGAAATAAAAATAAATAGTTTGTGCATTGATTTAGCTTGCCTTTAGATCACATCTTCTTTATTTTAATACTATCCTATTAAAACATATCTAGCAAGAGTCTCCAGAGCAGAGCCATGAGGATATTAATAACTTGAGTATCATGCTGCCTTAACTGTATCTTCTCTGGGTAGATACAAACTTCGAGTTACTGACAGGGAAGAAAAGGAAGACAGTTTATCTTGTATATCTGTGAGTGCTGTTTTGAGCCCTCTCGCACAGCCCACCTTTACCAAGAAAGGTCAGAAGGGCAAAGTGTGCTGATGCAGAAATCTTAAAAGCTAAAGATGTCTCAGCTGTTGATTACAAAATGGAAGATAACTGTGCTTTCTGGCAAGCTAAAAATGCCTTGAGTAGTATCTGTCAAGTCTCTCCACTTAGCTGCTGAATGTGAGATGCCAAAAAGGAACCAGAGTGAATCACGAATGTGTTGGAGAATGACATGGCACAGGAGATGGGAGATCTCAGGTAGAAGATGTGATTAAGGGAAACAGTGCTTTCCCAAGGGAGAGATGCACAACCCATACCTTGGCTACCGAAAGCTTCACAGTCCACTGTGGAGCTTTCATCCCTACCCTTCCCCAACCTTTCCCCCTTAAAATCCTTCTCATCCCAGGACTTCCCACTGGGGCTTCTTGGGTGAAGTGTAAGTGAGTGAGGTGTGGAGAGTAGTAATGCAGTAATTGGGATTATCTTCAAAATTTAGGAACCCCATTTTCCTTTTCAGATTTGTTTGTTCTTTTGCCAATATATAAAAGAAATAAAAGCAAAGCAAATGAGCAAAAACCCCTGGATAGGAATATAGAGTTAATAAATTATTACCTTCCTGAACTTGGCAGTTGTTAGATACTATAGAGGTAAATTTTAAGGACCCTTTTAGAAACAGTTGAAGGCAAGGAGACTTATGGGAAATTCTAGACCACAAGAACAGGAAAGGTGGCAAGAAAAGAGCATCTGCATTCTCATTCGAAGCAATAAATGCAAAGAAGATACTTATTTTCAGAACATTTACAAAGAACAGAAATGACATAGGACCCATTTTCTGTACACTAACTCTTCTTGACCTGACTTAGTAATGACAACTTAATGGATCCCACTCTTATTTTTCCCAACTGCTACGTTCATTTGCAACTTACTAGGCAAGTCTCAGCCTACGAATTCTTAGAGCTACGTAACTCTTAGTGGAAGTGAATTGGTGCAGTAGAGCTGGAAAGAGGAGAACTCCAAGGATAGGCTTCCTTTGCTCTGAAGCTCATTCAGCACAAAACCACTTGGGACTCAGTTTCTGAGGGTCCAGATGTTCAGGAACAGAAGCCCTCTCCACTAGTAAGTTTCACATGACACCAAATAAAGCTTCAATAGCCTTTGATTCCCCTGAGTTCTCTAACTTTATAGAGTAATTCTGTAAAATGACAGTTGCAGTGCTTATGATATGGTTGGTTGAGTAAGGGTATTTGCCATTCATCCTGACAACCTCATGTGTTTAAGCCACTGGGCCACACACATGTGTACATGGCTTGTGTGCACCTACATGAATGCATATAGATTAGACAAATGTAGTAAAATATATACATTAGTGTTTGCCAATACAATATATCTCTTTTTAATTATTAATTAGAATTTATTATATGGCTATAACTATTCTAGAGGTACATTAACATCATTACAGAAGCATGAAAAGAGCTACTGTTTGTATCTATCATAGAAAGTGGAATTAAAAACATTCCCAACTATTCAGATATGTGGTTTTCCAAAGGCCCATGGGATGGTGGTGGTAAAATGCGACCAGTATCTTAGAGGCACTGAACTTCTTTCCCCATCTGGAATCTACCAAGTCCATACTGGCCTCCCATTTTCCACAGACACATATGGATTTGACATTGCCTCTTTCTTGCTAATTTCAGCAAATAGGACCTAAGGCCTTTCTTCATTAATTGTAAGAAGCGTAAAGGGCTGGACTAGGAAGGGCCTCAAGGACCCTTGTAAGGAAGTGTCAAGAGGGCAAAGCAACAGAACTCAGTTGCCCTCACTGCTGTAGTTTTCTGACTTGTTTCCTTTCTTTTCATCTGTCCAGAGTGAGCCCCAAGGACTGAGAATCAAAAGGAGCCTCGGCTTTGTCTAGCGTCTGGGCACCTGTGCTCACTCTAAATTCCCTCTGTTAAACCAACTTTTCCCTCTGTGATCTGGCCATGAAGGCTGTAGTGTCAGGCCAGTGTGCTTGTTTTTATATGCAAATAAATCACTTGATTATATTTCTTGTCCTTATGTTATCATGAATATTTCAAATGAATTTTATATGGTTCATATTTATGGTTTGGGAGCTAATTTACTTTTTGGCTCACTGCCGTCTCATCTGCATTTACCATATCTCAGCTGATGTTGATTGGTCTCATTTACATATTCATCATGCTCCTATTTTCAAACATATTTTGTTATAAACTGGCTTTTCTTCCCCCCTCCTGTGTTATAATAACACGTAGATGTGTTTTTAAATTGTACTCATTTCCATACATAATTTTTCTGGTTACCATAAATCACCACATTGTCACCTACTCCCCCCACTTTATTCAGTCCAATCTTCACACTTTATACCAAGCTGACATATGGCTCCAAAGTAATTAAAGACAATGTAAACAGTTTACAGAGCACTTTGCAAAACCACTTCACATTGCAGAGAGTTTAATGATTTCCATTTACTCCCAGCAAGTCCCAAAGCAAAGAAGAGTTGGGAGGCTTGAGCTAAGGATGCTGATGAAGGCTAGAACGTGAACAGTGGCTCTGTCATCGTTAATGGGGAAGCTTCTGTTTTACCCAGAAGACTCTCGTGCTAACTTTTCACAAAAACAGAACTGGGTTAATGAACCAGGAAGACTCATCTGCGAGGGTTAGGATGTATACTCAACTCTCCTTTCTTTTTTGATGGAAAAAAGCATGAATCTTTTGTAATTGTAAGGAGGAAGAGATGCAAGTCCATCAGTGTTATGGATACAGAATGGGAAGTTAAGGTGCTAGACAACATTATGAACAAAGAGGTATCGTTAACACTTATATAGCTGGTTGATAGTTGGATGCTCATACAGCATGGGGGTGAGGGAAATAAAGATGTGCAATCTCAGAATCTGGGCAATCTAGTTAAGTCCATGAACACAAAGCACATTCTACTTTGGAATATCCAATAAGAAGCTAGAACTAATGGGCCAAGCAGTGATTTGATTAATACAGTATCTGTGTGGTTATTTCAGTTCTGGATGGCCAGGATGAACAAACAAACTCCCAACAATAGGAATCTATAGGCAGATAAGCATGAGAGTCTATGCAGACACTTGGTAATTATATGGTCATAATTAAAATACAGTCCAAGATAAAAACTACATAAGAAGTTATGTGCAAAACCTGTGCTGTGAACATTTGTTAGACTCTTTTCTGTTCTGAGAGGCAGAAGAAAATAAACTCTCAACAGGCTTAAGGAAAAGAAGGGGATTTAATGGTTCATTTAACTCTATGTTCAGAGAGAAAGAACAGCTTTAAAAACAACTTTATTCAAGTTCTAGTGTCTTTAGGACTTGGGCTCTCTCTGAGTCTTTCCTTCTATTATGTGAGTTTTATCCTCATCAACACCCATAGTGGATAGATGGTGACAATTATCTGTCTTCACTTCTTTGTGGCATTATATTCCTAAAAAAAGATCTGACTTTTTCATTGCTCAATTCCATGAAAGCCTCAAGATTTATGACTTGCCTAGATTACAGAAGCACTCCTCTAGCAGTCACTGAAGCTAAGAGACGTGGTGTTCAAACTGCCTGCCACCTAAGTTATGAGCTCATCTCCAGAGCTGGAAATGTCTCCTTCAACCACATGTACTTAGTGTGAGGGAGAAAAGACCTACAAACAAAACAATCCGCTCTGCTGCGGGGGTGCGTGACATAGTAGAAACTCTGATACGCGGGTAAACAAGGTCTGCAAAAAAAAAAAATAGTTCCGCCATGAAGAAGAGCAGTGTCTCTGTGTGGTTGGGGAAGACTTCTGGAGGAGAACTGAGAGCTGAAGGATAGCAGGAGTTTCTGATTAGCATCCTCCTCACAATAATTATTGTACTTAACTTTCGCTGAGGACTTCACCATGTGCCAGGTACCAAATGAAGACTGCTGCAATCATCACTTTCCCCATCCTCTCCCAAAGTCATTAGATCTGGCAATATTAGTTGTTGCTTAAGACCTTTGATAATTAGACAGTTTTGAAGAATCTGTAGCCAAATCACAAGTGAGTGCAGGTGAAGAGGTGACTGAATGGGAGGGAGGAAGGAGGGCAGGAGAGGGTATCCTTTCAGTGGTATTCATGGTGAAAAGAGAGGTAAATGCATGGCGGGAAGGGAACATTCAGGAGAAAGTGTTTCCCTTTTCTTCTTTCAGTAAGGATAGGAGAGAAACATGGTCATATGCAGAATGAATTAAAGAGATTTATGGAGAGGGAGATACTGGAGATGAAGCCAGTATTTATTAAATGTAGGAAGTAGGTTAAAAAATAAAGACTTTTACTTTAGGTGAAAAGGATGGTCGTAGGAAGGAGATGAGAACTTAGCTGTGACAAAACAGGTTGTGAGACAGTGAGGGGATGGTGATCCTGGGGACTACAGGAGCAGGTGGCTTCCTGAGACCTGCGGGATAGAGGGTGATGCTTCAGGGTGAGAAGAGTTCAACGCCAAGTGTAATTGCACTTTATACCTCATTGCAATAGACTTAGCTAACTTATAAAGACAAGAGGCAACAGATGCTGTGTGGTGACACTGTTACTGAACCAGCTTCCTCATTCCTTGTATTATTGTTATGTCAGCTTGCTTTGGCCAGCTCTTTAACCATACAATGGTCTCGTTGATGCTGAGTGTCCTGTGAGGGGCCAGCCATATTTGCCAGATAAAATTTTATGAGGTGGGTTATTTTTGATAGTCATTAGTTTTGTATCTACGCGAGTGGTAGGATGTTTGGGGGATCCAGGAGTGCTTCTAGTCATCTAGTATATGTCACATCATTGGCCAGGCATTGGCTAGTCTACCAAGGAACAAATCTCACAAACTATGACTTTCGTGGTAAGCTCTATTAAGATGAATGCCTGTCCTTGTGTTAAATATCTTTACCAGCTGAGAACATTGGAAGACAGAACATTTTAAACTGAGCTCTCAACTAACATGACAATGAAGTTCTCTTTCTCAAATACAGAACGAGGAAGCAAAGGCCTTAAAGGCAACCTCAAGATTACATAGTCAGTTTTACAGAAGCTAGCAATTAACCAGGACTCTGGCCACTGTCTTGCAAGCAGATGGTTTAATTATGAAAGCATGGGGCTTTCCTCCCTACTTTGTGTTCCATTTGTGAATAGATCATGTTCTCTCTCCCCTGGACATTAGTAAGAAATCGTCTTAAAGTGGGGGGACCAAGTAGGTGGGAAAATCCTACAGCTTCCAGGAGAAATACATGAGCTGGAGGGTAGCTTTCACCTTATTGCCATAAAATTATTTCCTTTTCTGAAAACTCAGTACATCTCTAAATGTACCTACTGACATGTAAGTATTAAATCCTGGCTGTGTCATTGCAGAGTGCATGTCTCCCTTCTAAAATCCTCCAGGGAAGCCAAAGGCCTTCAAAGGAAGGGCATATTACTTGTGGTGTGAGAGGATTCACTCTGGGTTTACTCTTGCACCCCGCCTTGAGAAAATTCCATTTGGAGTCTACTCTATGTTAAACTACATCAATAAATGTCAGTGTTTGCTACATCAAAGGAGACTTCTTGGCCAGTCCTGCAAACGTTCTCAATACTTACACATGTTTGCGAATCAGTGACTATTAATTGTGCATATGACTCAGAAACCAGAAGTCTAAATGCTAAGGACAGAGACGTTAGCCCTTGCTGTTGATTCAAAGCTAACCAGTGCTAGTAGGAGGATGTCTTTAAAAGAGAAAGGCTGTAAACAGAAAAAAAATGATTTCTTTTTTGAGTTATCTAATCTATGGGCCCTGGAAAGTAAATCATTTTGCAAAACCACACAAGAGTGATGGAATATTAGCAATTGTTTCTAACCACCATTGGTAAGAAGTATAATAAGAAAGGAAAAGGGAAGGCATGCAAAAGATTTTTGGAACACCCAGTGACTTTTAAATGCAGTTCTTCCCAACAAATAGAGGTTCTAGGATGTGTTCTTAACCACCAGATCTATAGGTGCTCAGGACTTACATACATCACTATAGAGCTTATACATAACATGCATAATCTTCCCACATAGTCATGCATACTGCAACATAAATCAATTTTAGCTTACTTGAAATACATAATGCAATGCAAACCTACATAAATAGTTGTATTATTGTATCAGTTATAGAATAACAATAATAAGAATTATACACATACATACACACATCAGAATATTTTCTCCCAAATACGTTCAACCAACGCTTTGTTGAATCTACAGATAAGGAGTCATTGAAAAGGATGGACACATGTATAGAACATCATGTTAGACATGGCACAAGGTCACCACCCATGGCCCACCTGGGGCATTCACACAGCAACATCAGATACCTACATTTTCTCTAGGTCCTCAAATCCAGAAAACGATCCTTTTGGGATGACTCGAAGCTTGGTGAGCACAAACCTCCTGAAAAGAGAGTGGGTATAAAGCATTATAATCCACCGGATCATAAACAATTGAGTGATTGATGAATTCCATCAGGTAACACAAACACACATGGGATGCCTGCCATGAGAATAAGGCTTCAGATTGTTTCCCATTGTTCCCTTCCTCACAGAAAAGCACTCATCCAGGTTCTGTTTCAAGAAACACTGAATAGCAGAGATGAGCAAGGGTTGGAGCCTAGGCCTGCCCGTCAGTCATGAGACCCTTCTACACATTGTCCTCCACTCATACTGAGCTGACCTTCCATCCCATTCATCAGGGGAAAGGGGAATCAGGAGAAAAGTTTTGACTGTTCTCACATGTTCACTGCAGTGAGCGCACCTGCTGCCAGTCCTCCTGGTACCATGGGTGAGCTGTCCAGCATCATGCCCAAGAAGAGTCCCTCCCACCCATACTCCACCATTTCCCTCTCCTCCAGGAAAACACCCCAGCAAATCTCCCCGCCTCTTTCATACATCTCATGCTTGTATATCCCCCCTCTGCTGAATTTCAACATCCATATACAAGTATGTCACTGTTTTCCCTGTTCATGAAATCCTCTCTTTGCTGCAGCCACTTCTGGTTTTCTGACATCTCTTTTGTTTAAAATGTCTGATTCACCCTTGTGACAAAACAACTCCCATCGGGTCCTGCTCCTCTCCTGACTCAGGGAAAATACAAATTGCTTACAGTGGCATTCCGAACCTCACAGGAGCTTCCAGTTCTCTGTTCTCTAGCTCCTTTAACCTCTTGTTTGCTTCAAAGTTTGCTAAACAGCTTAATTAATAGTAAGAGTTTGCAATGCATGCGCTCAGTAACATTTTCAGGTTCATCCTCCCATCATGCCCGCAGACAGCCTCCTGACTTGCCCCTCATCTTCCATTCTCTCAAAATTCACCTTCTCAGCTGGGTTTTTTCCGACCTCTCTATGTAAAATGACATGTCCCCTGGCCCACTTCCCTGCTTAAAATTTTTCTCATGATCCTTCTGGCATGTTGTACATTTTTCTTTCTTGCCTGCCTGTTCACATAATTGTCTCTTCCCCCTGAGAGGCGTGAGAGTTCCACGGGGGCAGAGACTGTTTTCCGAGTTGTCACCTAGACCTGGCACATCACAGCTCTCTCTGAATGGGTTTTTACAACACTGGTGCCTGACAGGAGAGCAAAGCAAGGAATGTTTAGAAAATGCTTCAAGCACAAGCTGCCTTGCATGCTTAAAGTCGGCCTGGAGTTTCAGATGTTCTGAGCTGCACTGTGGGCATGCAGGCCTTTTCTCTCCTGTTGTCTGAGCTTGGCTATTGCATGCTCCTGCTCCGTGATGAGAAGCCATGGCAGAGACCAATTCTCCTGTTTCTACCACTTCTGTAGCTCTAGTAACAGGCTTCTTTTCTAGAAGTTTCAAGGACCACGCCTGTATTAGGTTGTTCAAGGTTATTAAAACAATTAAGATTTTTAAAAAGTCTCTAAAATTTATTATTAAAAACTTGAAAAACAAAACAAAAATCAACTCACACAACAGACCCAAAGTCTATACATCTTAATGAACTTCTATATAGTTGAATAGTCATTTGGAATGGAAGCTATGTAGGGTCACACTGCATTTTACACTCTCAGTTCTGAACATATTTTTATGTGCTTTTACACTTGAAAGCAGTTTTTAAAAAGAACAATTTTCATTTTTTCCAGAAGTCTTAAATAAATCATAACAGATATCACTTTAACATGTATGGCTGTGCTTGTACAAAAGTGTCAAAAAATTGTCAAAAGCCCAAAGTAAGAAACTGAATCCCAGATGTTATTCTAAGCAAGTTTGAGTTCAAATCAGAATCTGAAGGGGGAGGGGAGAATGAGTTTGATTTCCAGATTTGGTAACCAAGGAATTTGTATATGGATGCCAAACTGGTCTGCCAGGTAACAGAGGGTAAATGCAAAGTCTCTGCCAACCTCTTCTCCTCTCCCTCCCTCTTCTCCTCTCCCTTCCCCTCAACCCTTGCTCCTATAGTCATTCTTTCCCCCTTATCTTATATGCATCCCAGAAAGAAATGAACAGAAAATACAGGCTTGTCAATTTTCATTAAAATAGCACCCGGGAAATACTCCATAATTTGTGGAAAGCTATAAATCCTCAGATTCAGAAAACCCAAGCTATCCTACAAAAAGAAACCAAATTTCATTGCTAGATATCTGATAATAAAAACTATGGATCTATAAGAGAAAACATTTTTAAAGCAAAAAGAGAGAAAAAGACAAAATATCTTCAAAGGAAAAGAATTAGAAAAATTTGTAAGAATATCTTAAAAACTATTAGAGAAAAGCAATTGTTAATTTAGAACTATGTGACTAGAAAATTACCATTCAAATATGAGGGTAAAATAAAGACAAAAGGATAAATTTAATTAAACACTAAAAACTTTTAGCTAGATAATTATTTAGATAATAAGAAAACTTAATTCAGTAGGAAGACAGACACTCATATGCATACACACACTGTGGAGTCTAAAAATTAGTACCCTTCATTGACTAGGTAGGAATTTATAATAGTCAGAAAACCCACCAAGTCAATAAGCAATACTAAAAGATATTGACCCTGAACTAAGTCACAGAGCAAATTAGTGTGAAAATAAAGAACTTTTTTGGCAAGAATGCAATTGCTCAGTCACTTAGAAAACAGTAGAAGATAATCTACTCCTTTACCTCAACACACATACACCCATATGGAAAATCAACACAAAATATTAGCACTCCTTTAAATCACACAAAGAAGAAATTACAATCATAAGAAGATTTGGGGTAATATAAGAAAATAGAATATAAATAGTTAAGCTTTTACTCATACACAGCTTTCAGCTTTAAATTATTATAGCATTAGAAGGGACAGAAAGACAGAATATTAATGAGCTAAGCTTCTGTCAGAAGAAACCAGCAGAAGATGGATTGAACTGTTGAAAGAGAAAAACCGTAAGGCAGTGTTTCCTCATTCTATTCCTGGATAGAATTTAAAGTGAAACCCAAAAGCAGTATGACAAGAAACATTGGCGTGATTATTGGTATTGATTGTCAGCATGACAAAATCTAGAATCATGTAGAATATCCTTTTCATGTGTCAGTGAGCGAGTTTCTAAACTGTTAATTGTGGTTAGAAGTCCTTTATTTAAATGTAGGTGCAATCTTTGAATTGCCTGGGGTCCCAGACTGAGTAAAAAGTAGCAAGCAAGCTGAGCACTAGACTTGATCGGCTGGATTCCTTGCCATGAACACATGAGCCACTGACAGCTTAGCTGATGTCTTATTCAGGTTCTGCTGCTGTGAAGACATCACAAGCATGCCTCCTCTTAGAAAAGAAAGCATTTAATTGGAGCTTATTTAAAGTTTCAGAAGCTTAGTCCATTGTCATCATGGTGGGGAGTCTGCTGGTATGTATGGGAACATGTTCCTGGAGAAGCAGCTGGCAGTTCCATATCTGCATCCACGGGCAGCAGGAAGAGAGGGACTCTGGGTTTGGAATGGGCTTTTTGAAAAACTCAGAGCCTACCCCCAATGATACACTTCCTCCAACAAGGGCACAACTCCTAATCTTTTCAAATGGTGCCTCTTCCTGGACCAAGTATGGGGGCCATTCTCATTCAAACAACCACAGTGGACTATCCCTTCAAACTGTAAGATGAGCAAGCTCTTCTTTCCTTTTCAGGTATTTGATTGCAGTAAAGAGAAAACTAATTATTAGTAATACAATTGAGGAAACAAAAGACTGTCAATGAGTATCAATATAATTGCTGAAACAAGAGACTGGCAACAGAGAAGTTTTGGGAAGATGAAACACCCAGGAGACACTACAGCTTGATAAACAGTCCTTGAGCGAGAGCAGTTTGACATATAAATTTTGACTTTTTATGATGATGTAAAGACAATATGCTTTCAGGAGAAGCTGTAATTCTAATTTTATGTTTTGGTCTTTTCCTGGCTACCATTGTGAGCCACCAAAATGAGCCATAGCTCCCTATAGAAGCAAGCCATGAGGGTAGGAAAGGAAACAACAGACATTTTACAGTGGGTACTTGTTCTTGGGTATTATTTGAGGGTTGTTTTTAGACTAGCTCACATCCTTGAGGATAGCAAAAGCCGTGAATACTCAAGTAAGTACTTCATATATATATATATATATATATATATGCATATCTAGCTTATATATGCTTTTCTATATACTACTTATCTCTAATTACTTATGGTATCTAACACAATGTAAATACTGTAGGTTTGAGGAATGTGACATTAGCATTAAAAAATCTTTCTGGTCCAAGGTTAATTTGGTACATAGGTACAGATGCCCGACTATTATGTGTTGTCACTGTATTTCTGGATATACATATTCAATAAATTGCATTAAATATTCAGCAATTTGTCATTAAATAGGCTTTGTATTAAATGGTGTTGTCCAACCACAGGGCAGTTTAAGTG
This sequence comes from Microtus pennsylvanicus, assembly GCF_037038515.1. Classification (NCBI taxonomy): domain Eukaryota; kingdom Metazoa; phylum Chordata; class Mammalia; order Rodentia; family Cricetidae; genus Microtus; species Microtus pennsylvanicus. The sequence continues at coordinate 110,902,603 of NC_134586.1, read as the reverse complement.
TTCTGGGAGTGTTTAAGACAGGTCAGGCTAGGCTGTAATGTTTGGTAAGTTAAGTGTGAGAATGCAATTGTTTTTAACTGAAGATAGATTCTTTTCATAAAATATATTTAATTATGGTTCCCCCTCTCCCAACTCCTCCCAGATCTTCCCTACCTCCTCAAATGAAATTTTAAATTTCAATATTATCAACTGATTAAATGGATTTATTCATGGTGAGTCAAAAGGCATCTTTATTCATAAAGTTTAATCATTACATAAACTTTCCATTTTATAGCTGTAAAGTTAAGATTTGCTCTGTTTATTTCTAGAATGAGCAAGAAATTATTTTGGTAATATTTACGGTTTAGTGTAGTGGTTTAAAGATCTCATAATTCTAGGGCTGAAGAAATGATCCAGCAGTTAAGGGCACTGGTTGCTGTTCCAGGGAATTGGGTTTAGTTTTCAGCATGCATATGATGGTTCACAACCATCTATAACACCACACATATATACACAACACACACACATGCATATCCCACACACTACACACATGGCTGGAGAGATGGCACTACAGATATAACTTTAAATGAGAGAACTCCAAGAAGTTTTTTAGATATTTTATTTTTTAATTTTTCATTTTCTTTATTCTTCTCTCATATAACATACATCCCAACTGTAACTACCTCTCCTTCCCCTCACTCCCCTCCTAATAGAACCCACCTATGTCCCCTCTATTCTAAATCCTCTGTTTTTTCTTTCTCTTCAGAAAACAGAAGGCCTCTCAGTGGTATATATAATAAATTCCTCATTCAAAATCAAACAGCACAGGAAGTTTTCATAGAGACAGAATTAGGACAACTACCTCAGATAGATACAAGACACTGCATAGTTTGGTGGGTCATAGTTTAAAAACTTTTCATCAAATATCAAGGTCAAACAATATGATTTCAGAAGTGTACTCTGGCTCTTGAGATCAGAAAAGAAAACCCCAACTTTGTAAAAACTACCCAAGACACTGCCATAGTGAGAAAGAAAATTTCTTTCAGGCTGTCTGGTGTAGTTAGTGTAACCTGGCAGCAAAGCCAGACAGGAACAATATAAAAAAATTAAGATAAAAATCTCAATAGTATAAATATACAGTCTGAAATAACAGCAATAATGGATGTGTCATGCAGTCTAAATAAAAAAAAAAAATCAAGTTGGGTTTCCCAAGAATTTCAAAGTTGCCATATATTAGACAACTCTACAAATAAAATTGCAATATTAAAAGAAAGAAAAAAAACATAATTTCTCTAATAGGCATACATCCAATAAAACCCTTCGTCTAGGCTATACTTCCTTTGTCTAGGGATTTGTAAGTCTAAGGAGCCATCTTTTCAATGTTGGGTCCTTAGACCTGTTGGCTTCACCACATTTAAATAATAAAGCCTGCACAACAAGACCTATAAAGATGCCGCCATAATTGTTAAAATGAGGATAGCCAGTCCCAGAACAGGCACAGAGTTTATTTCTGCATCAAGAGGTATCCAAAAAGGGTGACCAAATGTCAAGACCTGGCAAAGCTGATGGCTGTTTGATAGATATTATTTGTATCATTCTTTATTCCTTATATGTGAAATATTTCATGATCAACTTTGGAAGATTGAGATTCCCAAGCATCTTTTATTTATTTGTTTGTTTTAGAGCAGGGCTGTTAGAAGTGCCATCAGCCTGCCTTTGGGAAGGTGGCTCCTTTACCACATTCTCTTAGGGGCAGAATGCACACAAAAGGTTGCTACAATTCACAATTCACCAAAATGCCTCCTGAAAAGAAACTGCTTTGTTATTTGTTATTAGTCTGTGCTCTTATGTGATAAGTGGGGTGGGCAGGTGGATTTTTATTCCTTCTTTCCCCATGTTGGGGAGCTTTAGGTCTTCCTTGAACTCTGTCTCTGGTCACAGTAATTCATGTCTTGGGCAGAGCATTCACCCTTGGCCAAGTTTAATTCCCTTTTCTGGCTGAAAGGAAAATGTGTTAAAAGATTCCATAAAAAGCTTCCTGGCAGTCTGGAAAATGGCCAATACTCTTTTTGAGAAATCTGCCTTTTTATGATGACCCAAGTGTAAATGACACTAGGCTTGATATTCTTTGAATTTCACACAAGTTTAAAAATTCAAGTGAGAACAGCTTGGCAAAGGATGCACAGGGAAGGAATTGATCATCAGCCTGACCCTGTAAAGCCATGAGCTTTCATGCTTCACACTCTTTAGGTCAAACGCCCACTCTAATTAACTTTCTGAGCATGATTTTAGGGACACTATGTGGAGAGAACTAAGCAAACAATGCAATTAGAAAGAAAAGCAGCACAAACCACTGGGATAAACTATTTTCCGTGATCTAGCAGATGACCAAGCTGGTTAGAAAGTGATCTGGGTATCTAAGTGGCTGTATCTAAGTGGCTGTATTTCCTCTCTTGTTATCCATGAATCTTAGAAACACACGGAGCACATGATGTGTAGGAATAGGTGGCTTGCATATGTAATTTGACTCCCAGATGGGTGGATAGAGAGACAGACGATTTATGACAGAGCATATATGTATGCACACATGTGTGCAAATATAGACATGTATGCTAGGTATGAATGTGGAGGTCAGAGGGCAACCTCAGATGTCAGTCTTCATTTTCCACCTCACCGATATAAGATTTCTTCTTGTCCATGGCTATATACACCAGGCTGGAAGTCCCACGAGCTTCTGAGGATTCTCTCATCTTTTTCTTTCACCTTCCTGTAACTGGCGTGCTGGGGTTACAATGACATTACAATGCCTAGACTGATGTGGGTTCTAGGGGTCTGAACTCAGATCTTCACATGTGTTTAGCAAGCATGCTTACCCCCTTCAGCCTTCACCTTAATTTTTTTTTTTTTTATAAAACCCCATTACATTTTTATATGAACCCTGACTGACTGGAATAGTAAGATAGTAGCAAATGTCCCATGCCTTAGTATGCAATGTTGCCTATCGTGAAATACATGGAAATTGGTCCAGCCAATATGAATTCACCAGTTGCCTTCAAGGTTGAATGAAGGCTTTAGTATCTCCCAGAAAGGACTCTGAAGAGGTGTCAGTGTTGTCTGATCTATCTTCATGGTGTGGAATCTTGTTCAAGCCAAGTGTGTGAGGCAGCAGGAGAGCTATGTAAGGGTTGACATGTGCTTCCTGTCATTTGAGAGACAGAGGAACTAGAACATGACGGTCTGCAACCTGTGAAGTGGCTAGCTATTTGTGAGAGAAAACTTCTGGTGTAGAGACAATTGGGCAAAACTATGAGTTTTCCCATGAGGTAGACCTAGGTCTAACAAAACAGAGATCTGAGAAAGCTTATTCTGAGGAAAGTGGATTTTTCTGTTTACTGAATTGGTACTAAGAGCGAGGCTGCGAGTAGGGGATGCTGGAGGAGAGGCAGAGGGAGGTCTTCAGTGTCAGGAGACTGCCGAGCCCACAGCAGCTCCCTGAGAATAACAGTTAACATTTGGATCCCTGCCACACCCTCAGGGACTACCAGGCTGTAGGTGACATAATTGAATTCCTTTCCTTCCAATCTTGTTTCCTCCACAGCCCAAATCATTTGAGATCAGAAACTATAGCAACTAGAGGCAGAGGAAAATACGGAAAAAGAAACATGCTTTCTTTACTAGTTTTTGGTTTCTAAGCCTGTAGTAGGAACATGTAGTAGACAAACGGTGCTTAAATTGATTCAAACAGCAGAGTTTTATCACTCATGATGACACTAGGCTTTTTACATTAGTGGGATGGTGATGGCATTTACCATAAGAGGCAAAAGAGGAAGTTTGTCTCTGTTGATTTCTTGGTTGTTAAAAACCATCCCAACACCCTCCCTTTTTAAAAGATAAAAGTCTCTCCTTTTCTATTTTTAGTTTTATTTATAATCTCTCTCTCTCTCTCTTGGCTGTCCTAGAACTCACTGTATAGGTCAGGTTGACCTGAAACTCACAGAGATCCACCTGCATCTTCCCCCCAAGCGCTGGGATCAAAGGCATATGTCAACATGCCTTGCTTAAAACTGTCTCCTGATCATCATTTAGAAAGCCCTACTTGTGGAGGAAACACTATTTTGAACTAAAGCAGGAGAATGGTTGGGAAGATATGAAGGCATGGTTACTTCTTGTGTTCACCAGGATGATAGCGGAGCAGAGCATGTCATCCATTCAAGCATTTTCTCACAGCTGCTCTGAATCTGCTGTCCTTTTGCTTCCATTTCTGTGGCCTTATCTCAACATCTGTTCTTGTTGGTAATAGGGATGGTGCCATCTCTGCATATCATGCCTGAATTGATCTCCTCTTCCAGGCAACCTCCCAGCAAGGCTGGAGCCTTTCTCTCTGTCTGGTCTTTCCTTTGTTTACATTGGCTGGGAAGAGAATTTCCCTCATTGGTGATCTTCTCTCTTTTTGCTTGAGAGTATGGTTTAGAAGCCATTTATATACAAGTATTCTCTGGAGAAGCACAGTAGTGAAGAGAAAAGATAACAGGTTAAAAAAAAACAACAAAAACAAAAAAGAAAAAACCAACCAACTAAACAGGCAAAAAACAAAACAAACAAACAAGCAAAAAAACCCTTAGTACTCTGAGCCCTATTTTGCCTCTATTTATACAACATATAAATCCCACTTTTAAATCGGAAGGTTAAACCTGGTAAATTTTATAATATGGTTGTACGATGGGATCATAGTTATGTTCTTTCCACCTCAGTTCCCCTGTAAAAGTGAAAGAAACACTTCCATGTTAATTGCTTATCACAGAAAGAATCTGTTCCAGGACATGGCAGAATAACATACTTCCTTTTCTGTCCTGAGGTCAGAACATCTAGGCCATCACTCAGGACGCTATCTCAGGTCGTCACCTGCAGCCTTGGCTAGGAGCTACGCACATACCCTCTTCTCTGGCATCTGTCTAGTCTGCCTCACCTGTCATACTCGGGCGGCTGTTCCTCTATACTACTTGCCACCACATTCTTTAACCTAAAGAAAGACTAAACAAAAGGCGAGAAAACCAAAGAGTGCCAAAGCCCCACATTCAGCCTGCTCACAGTTGCCTCTGGGAATCTAAACCTGCTGGTCATTCTTTTTCTCCTTGACCTTAGTCCATTTCCAATTACACTTCTTCTGAACTGAAAGCTTTCACGAGACATGCAATATCTCCTGTGTGTAAATTAACCTCTCACCAAACTTGTACCACTTATTGTCTTGAGTTGTATTTGTTCCAAAATTGCATAGGTTTAGATGCTATAGCTCCAGGCATCTAGGTTGGTCCCAGAGAGCAGGCACTTGGGTGGAACCCAAACAGCTCAGTCAGTGCCATAGATACTGAAGGTATAGATGAATACTGGTAGATGTGGGGTCATGATACCAGCAATTGCTCTAGGTTGAAATAGTCATTCTGTGTTTCAGGCAACTGATTGTCTCATATTCTAAACCATAGAACTTTCTAGACCCCTTAAAACTAGTTTGACTCTACTGATTGATTATCTCTGCTTAGTATCGAGGACGTTTCTGAGTTAAGCCTCCTCGTCAAGCCTTCTTGGAATTTAATACAGATATGCTAGAAATATAAAAAGTATTTTAATGATATGGTTGGTTTAAAGTAAAAACTGTACAACAATGGCCTATGAATGGAATCCTGGCCAGGATGTGATTTTATTCAGCCCAGACAATATTTTAAATAAGTTTGAATTGTTTGCCAGTACTTCCAATTGTGAGATTTCATCTAAAACCGTAGATTTAAGGCAGACGATGTAGTGACCCTCGGCTTCAGCCTGAAGACTCATAGGTGCCAGTGGTCAAAAGATGGCTGAAACCTTACGCTAACAGGAGCTGCTGTTTGGTTAGGATTTGCTGATACTCTGTTGCGCACGTTAAGACACTGAGTTTGCGATTTCTGGTGTCTGGAAGGATGTATTCTGAATGAGTCGGGATCCTTCAGAACCCATTGATTCCCAATTCTGGTCACATAATTCTCTAATGGAAATTTTTACATGCCACCTGTGCCTGAGCTTCAGCCTGGAAGGGGTGAGGCCATCATCATCCTTAGTTTAAAGCTCGCTGGGGGACTTGGTGCATAATTAAGCTGAGAACACCTACTTACAATGAAATAAAGCATCAGCAGCAAGCAGCTCTGATCAGTCGTTAAGGGGTTGGCAGAAACTGGGTGTGTGATGGGTGGGGTAGGTTGCATGAAGCTTCTTTTATTTCTGACCTTTTCTGTTAGAATGTGCTTATGGAACAATCTAAACACCTGGAACCATCAAGATATTAGTCAATATACTAATATCTGTGTGACTGACACAGAGATAGCTACATAAATGAATAAGACATATACATCTTGCTGTGGGACCTCCTTTGACCGACTGATGTGGGTTTATGGGTAATGAGGTCAGGGTCACGGTGAAGAGCACTCTGTGTTAGGTGTGCAATGCCACTGCTAGTCACAGACAGCACAACAGAGCAGCACACCCTGTGGAAATAAAGTCACTAAGCCAGAAAGGATAACATGAAATAGCTGGTCAAACTTTTATTGCTTTTCTATTCAAATACCAGACACTTCTGTATATGCTGTGACATTTGCCAAAAGGAACAACCACAAAAATCAATAAAACATAAATTATATGTCATAATGCACTTATGTTCTAACTGGAGATAAGAGTGAGGAGAAAGGAGTCTAAAACAAAGCAGAAATGGTTATGGGGCAACTGAAAAAATATAGGCCCAATAATGCAAAACATAATTGCATAAAAACAGAAATATTCCTTTAGAGTTAAATGAATACATACACATGCAGAGATGGAAGGGTGTGAAAGAGGGAGGTGAAAGGTACTGCTACCACTAATTACTTAAAAAAATTTTTTGAGCATCTACCACATGGTTCACAATTTCTAGGGGAAACTAGTAAGCAAGGCACATTCCCTTCTCCACCAGGTCTAATTCTCTTGTGTGTATCTATAAGCCAATAACAACAGTGCAGAGCAGTAGAAATGACAAAAGGCAACAACTTAGTGTTTCTGTGTCAGGTTCTATGTTCAACTTCACGTTTACATTAGCTGTTGCAAAACTTAGAACCACCTTAAGAAGTGGGTAACTGTATCTGTGCCCATTTAAAGATGGAGACACCAAGTTTTACTTGGTCTGTTGTTTAACAAAGGATATGGTTCTCAAGTAGCAATCTATCCTCAAAGCCAGGTCTACAAGCCTCTGTGTGTCTATAGAACAAAGAGATAGGGTATGTGATTCAGGGTTGATTGGTTTTTGATGTAGGAAACTGGGGTGTCTAACAAATGAAATGTGTTGTAATAAGATTGGCGGGCTGGGCTGCGTCCTGCCACTCGGCTAGCTTTACCCGAAATAATTACATGGAAACTGTATTCTTTTAAACACTGCCTGGCCCATTAGTTCCAGCCTCTTATTGGCTAGCTCTTACATATTGACCTAAACCATTTCTAATAATCTGTGTAGCCCACAAGGTGGCTTACCAGGGAAGATCTTAACCTGCGGCTGTGTCGGGAGTGGGAGAATCATGGCGACTCTCTGATTCAGCTTCTTTCTCCCAGCATTCTGTTCTGTTTTCTCTGCCTACCTAAGGATTGGCCTATCAAATGGGCCTAGGACGTATCTTTATTAATAAGAAATCACTCCCCCATCATTTCCCCTTTTTTAGTTTAAACAAAAAAGAAAGGCTTTAACTTTAACATAGTAAAATTACATATAACAAAAGTTATCAAGTAAGAATTACAGTTACAATAATTATATGTAGTTCCAGGACAGGCTCCAAAGCCACAGAGAAACCCTGTCTCAACCCCTCCCCCAAAATACACAATAATTATATCTATGTTATCTTTTATCATAATTAAGGAAAACTATTACTATAACTAACCATTCTTCAACTCCATCAAAGACTCCAGAAGGATATAATATTACCTAAGCAAACAAGAAATCCAAAGCTCTAGAAATGACAGAGACATCTTGCTGCCTGGACAGTCACCCAAAGTTCCTCTGTACCGTTGGGGCATCCATCTTCGGCCTTCAGGCCCATAGTATCCAGCAGACATTTCCATGAAGCAGGAAATTTCAAAGACAGTTCAGTCACTTTCTGCTGTGTCCTGCTGAATGTCTCGCAGACTCTCATGAATTAGGAACCCCGAAAGACCATCTCACCTTTAGGCAAGTTCAGCAGTCCTCTCTCTGTGGGTTCTCTGTGTCCAGTTTATGCAACAGTCCAGGCAAGAGCAGTTTCTTGCCCAAATGGCTAACCAACTCCATAAGGAGCCTCTTCGATGCCCATCTTCCTTTTGAAGTAGATTGGTGCTGCCAAGAACAGACATGTCTCATTGTCATGAAAAGCCCTAAGTTATTAAAATATTTTAAATGTCATATTCTGCAGTCTTTGAAAGATATGAAGAATGCCTATCTAACTGAAGTATATCTCTATATATCTAGAAAATCTAACTCACATGACTACAAGCTTTACTAATATCAATGATTATCCATTAACAACCTATATTTCCTAATTATATATTAGATTTTAAAAATGAACTACACAATCACAATACCTTAATCAAGATCAGAAATACATATACATATAACAAAATTGACCTTAAAATCCATACCAATGCAAATTATTCATATCTACAACATATCCCCCTTTAAATGTAAAAGAACATTTATAAACAATATTTGGGAACATGGGTGCAGTTTTTTTTCTCTCCAAACTGCTTCCTGCTGAATGGGGGCGTCATTAATTAGGTCTTTCATGGCATAACCTGTGTGCCAGGGTCATCTCAGTTGGCAGTTGAGTGAAGTAATTTTTTGAGGGTGTTCACAGCAACCTTTCAGGAGGGCGTGGTCTATCATACCATATTGGGATAGACGCAATCCACAGACTCTCATCCTCTGTGAAAACAAAAGAAGAAACTCCTTTCTAAAGCATCATGTCCTTAGACCCAAATTCTGAAGTCATAATACCCTCATGAAATCCATTTTGTTTTAGCTTGGCAGCCCATGTAATGAAATGTCTCTCTGTACTTAGCTCTTTTACAGTAAAAAATTTTAAAGAAAACACAATGTACATAATCCAGACTCTCTGTGAATTTTCCATTTTTGCATGGCTTATTTTTCTTTATTTTTTTAATCTATAACTATCTGTACTCTGTCTCCTTAAAGACTTTACCCTTTTTTTAAAGGCATTAACTTTATTCTCTCTCTATTTTTTTTCTTCTCTCTCTCAAGCCTACGTACACTCATCCAACATTGTGGTCTTTTATGTCTGAATCTGTTTTATTGTGAATCTGTAATTTTTTACTATCTAGGAGCACTTTGTCTTGCGCTTTTAAATCGCTAAGCACTTAAGAATCTAAGCTGTGACATTCCTAGGTCAAAAACAGGTACTGCAGGCTTGCCCTGCCCAGTGCAACATGGCGGAGCCACTTGTGACTGAATCAGTTGCACCTCTGAGCTGCAGGGCGAAGGGCTGCTCTGGATGTTGGCTCCACTTCTCTCCAATTTCAAAATGGAGGACGTACCATTTTCTACTAGCTCTGGGGCCACCAGGTAGGAGCCGCACTCAGCACTTTAACTCTTGAGACTGAGCATGCAGCACAGAAACTCTTTTCATCCAAGTTACAGCCAAATCTGACACACAGAGCACTGCTCAGTCTGAAAACACGTCTCTGTATGGCGGCAGGAATCCACCATGCTCTTCTGCCTGCCTAAGCCTGATTCTGCCGTTTGCCCAGGTGCAAGCGGGGAGCACTGAGCCATTGGCACGGTCTCAGAACACTCTCCTTCCGATCCCAAGAAGGAACAGATACATCCAGTCCCATAAGAGCCATTGAAATGCTTTAAAGCCAGAGTTTGCACTGGCGGCACAGCCCCAAGAAGCTGTGCTTTAAAATGACACAATATTTTTCCTGCTGCTGTTGCTGAATCAGGAAATCTCTCTACAGCATGCCACCAACTAACAACAAAAATCTGTGTTAAACTCTCTCTCCCTTATTTTTAAGCCTTCTCAGGTTTTTAAGTGAATTTAGTCCATCACGTCTGGGCGCCACTCTGTTGTAGTAAGATTGGCGGGCTGGGCTGCGTCCCGCCACTGGGCTAGCTTTATACCCGAAATAATTACAAGGAAACTGTATTCTTTTAAACACTGCCTGGCCCATTAGTTCCAGCCTCTTATTGGCTAGCTCTTACATATTGACCTAAACCATTTCTAATAATCTGTGTAGCCCACAAGTTGGCTTACCAGGGAAGATCTTAACCTGCGGCTGTGTCAGGAGTGAGAATCATGGCGACTCCTTGACTCAGCTTCTTTCTCCCAGCATTCTGTTCTGTTTTCTCTGCCTACCTAAGGGTTGGCCTATCAAATGGGCCTAGGCAGTTTCTTTATTAATAAGAAATCACTTCCACATCAGAAATGAAGCTTAGGGATTTATAAAGAAGCGAAATTGACTCAAAGGGGACAGTAGTCTTCCAAGGCTAAAGACTCCGAAATACCCAAGGAAGCTCCAAGAATATTAAAGGTAAGATTTCACTGGAAAATCCTCCTCAGAAACAGCCTTTAAACAGTAGTCCTCATCCATTCTGTGTGGGACAGACATGTATGTGGAGGTCAGAGGACAACTTTTAGACATTTGTTCTCTTCTTCCATGATATGGAACGCTGAAGCTGAGCTCAGGTTGTCAGACTCGGTGCTAAGTGCCTTTACCTGCTGAGCTGGCTCACTGTCCCTAAATGATGTTTAGGGCGTCATTTTTTTTAAGTCAAATTAAGTCAGACTGGAGTTTGTGCTGCTATAGCTCCTGAGTTTTGATCTGGATAGAATTTAGGGCTTCCCTTTATGCAATCTGCCAGAGAGAATAAACAGAATTCGACTTTAATACTTCGCTATTCCTATAGACACCCATGATGCAATGGCTAACACTCTTGGCCTCTGAGAAGTTCCTGTGGTCTTCTCAGTTGATGTCAACCTGATTTAACTGTTATTTTTATTGACAGCATTTAGCTCAAGATTCAGTAATAAAAGGCAGCTGTCATATGCAGGTCAATTTGGGGTTGCTTCTGCTCAGATAAGAAGTTATTGACCAGGAATCAGCTTTCTCCCAGGATTCATGGCTCTGGTTGATTAACAGCCACCAATGAGATGGGAAGAGAAGCTGGTCATCATTCTGTGAGCCAAAGATAAATTTAGGTCTTCTGTAATTCACTTGTAATCAGTTTCCATTTTCTGTGTAGATGTGTCTCAAGTTTAATCAGAAGGCATATGTGCTGAATAATTGTCTTTTAGTGACTGTGTAGTGAAAATGTCAGACATGACCTCTGGTAAAGACAAGCACAAGCACATAAAACTGCTTAAGATCGGCTCAAAGGAAAGCCAAGGTACAGTGCTCAGAATGCAGTCCTGTCTCCCCACTCACTTCTAAAACAATAGATGTTATAAGATTTGAAGAATGGGTATTCAATGGTTTAAGCTTTGTGGTGATCGCCTGATGGGAGCCACATATCATCCTTAAAATGACATCTATGATTTCATCCCAAATTTCCTTTGTGGGGGTGAAAGTGAAGCATCTTTTACAACACTGTTTCTTCTGACCAGGCTGCAGAGTGTTAGCAGAGTGCAAGCTAAGTAAGTCTGTTTTGCATCAGAACATGAAGTGGTTATGGAGCACACATTGTTTCTCTAGGTTCTGAGCATGAGCAGAGCAGGTTCCGAATAAATAACACACACACTGAAGGCATGTAAAGCACAGTCTGCCATTTCAAAAGTAATAATAAGAATCTATTGAGACAAGGTCTCACCAGGTAGCCCTGGATTGTATGGAACTTTTATGTGGACCAGGCTGACCTCAAACTTAGAGGGATCCATCTGCCTCTGTCTCTGCCTCTTGAGTGCTGGGTTTAGAGGTGTGAGCCACTGCAGTTGGCAAGATTGTCCTTTACTGCAATCAACTTGTAGACATAAATAGAGATGGCTAAATGAAACACAAGTACTTTTTAGCAAAAAAAATTGAAATCTATATAATAATTTCTATCACCAGAGTAACTGTGTGTCACTCAGCAAGAGCTTGGCCAGGCTGCAATGCAGCAGTGTGAAGACCGGCCCTGCCTTCTGGGAGGCAGAATTGCATCCACTTCATTCGAAGAGGGAGAACTGCTTCTGGCTTTTGACATAGCCTATATTTGACAACATCCATTGAACTTAGGAATAAACAGTTTAATTAAAAGAGGTCTTTGCACTAATTTGACTGCAGCATGGTAAGAACTGGGAGTCACTCCTGACAGAGGTTCACAGTCTCTTTGAGGGTTTTCTAATTTTAAATGTTATATAGCACAAGGATTCTGGTTGTGGAAGACTCTGGCAACCTACAAGGTCTTGATTAAGAGGAAGAAAGCACTGGAGGATGACACAGAAGTTACCGAGAAAACTACATGGACAGTCAGTGTCCAAGGTTCTTTGCCACACATTGATTTTGGTTCACAGTAGAGTGTTGCAATGCAAGTTTAAAAGTTAATAATGTATAAATAAATAAACCTGTTAAAATTTTCTGGACAATGCCAGCATTTGGATTTTTTTCTAAAATAAGCAAATTTCTTATTGACGGAAAAAAAAAGTAATAATGTACAGTAAAACTGATATGTGTGCAGGCATGCGTACATGTGTGTAGGTGTGTGTGTGTGTGTGTGTGTGCATGCACATGTGCTCAGGCATGTGGTGTGTGTGTGTGAAGGTATGTCTGTATAGCCATTGCTATCGTGGAAATGTAGAACAATTCCTTCACCAGAAAAATTCCATGAAGAAATTCTGTCCCTACTTTAACCACTGCATTTGCCTAATCTCTTCTCTATTAGTATTATTCTGTCTTTTAAAAATTTTTGCATACATAGTTTTATACTTATATGTCCCTTGAGCCTGATTTTTCTGGTCAGTATAATTCATTTGATATTTACCTGTTTTAATGTGCAGGTCAACAAATGTTGTTGTTGTTGCTATTGCTGAGGAGTTTGTTATATGGGCATACCACAATTTGTTCACCTATTTGTCTTTTGAAGGATATTTAATCCATTCCCATTTAAGAGTGAATATAAATGAGCTTTTTATAAACATTTATATATTGGTTTTCATATCACTATAACTTATTTTTTTAGAGTAAGTACCCCACAAGTGAGCTCACTGTCATGTGGTAAATACATATTAGCTACATATGAAAGGAGTGAGCTGTTTTCCAGAACTGCTACACACTGATTTCTCACTTGCCATATAGTCATGGTCCAGGTGACTCCCTGGTGTGGGAAGCCCTTCTGTATATGTGTTTCTTTTATTGGCCAATGAATAAAGAAGCTGCTTTTGCCTTTGACAGGGCAGAATAGAGCTAGGTGGGAAAACTAAGCTGAATACTGGGAGAAAATATTTCAGTGAGATGCCATGAAGCTGCCACCTAAGGAGACAGATACCCGAGAACTTTACTGGTAAACCATGAGTCTCATGGTAAAATATAAAATAATTAAAATGAGTTAATTTTAGATATAAAAACAAGGTAGCAATATGCTTAAGCTATTGGTCAAGTAGTGTTTTAAATAACATAATTTCTATGTGATTTATTTTGGGTCTGAGTGGCCAGGAACAAATGAGCAGTCTCCACCTAAAGAATGGCACTTACCATCTAGGGTATGGATCCACATAAGACCTAAAAAAGCATTTTAAAAAGAGGGCTTCTAGACCCACAAAAAACAGGAGCCATGCACAGTTTCTTGGTAGCCACAAACGTTTTTTTCTGGATGGGCTCATGGTGAGAAGAGGGGCAAAAAATCCTTTAAGAGAGGTGCAGTAAAAACTGCACAACTTCTTTAAAAATGGTGGATTTCCAGTTTGCCAGCATAAACAACTTTGACTCTTTTGAGAGGTCTGGCTATGGAGCTTTGTGAGCAGAGTGCTACAACTTGCTTAATGGCAACATAGACCCGCCATGTGCCTGAAAATGGAGCTGTGAGCATGGTTCACAAAAGCTGTGAACAAGCCTCCACCATGTAGTACTTGGTGGAGCCAAAAGGCAAAGCAGCCTTAGTCCTAGTCAGGCTGCTTAGCAATTTAAGAAGTGATCCTGGTCATAAAAGGATTACAGATATACAATAAAGAGATATTTGGATGAAAAAGACATCTAAATGGGTCACCGTGTTGGATAAATGTACGTAGACTTGGGAAAGAGAAGAAATAGTTATAAAAAGAAGTAAATGATTCAGAAAGGTAAAGTCTTTAAAGAGACACAGTACAGATAATCATAGATTAAAGGAGTACAGAAAAATAAGCCACATACAGATGGAATGTACACAGAGTCTGAATTATATTTATTATTGTGTTCTCTTTGAATTTTTTTGATTATGAAGAAGCTAAGAACAGAGAGACATCTCATTGTACAGGTTGCTAAGCTAAACTAACATATATACTTTAAAATATCTTGACTTCAAAATTTGGGTCTAAGGATATGTTGCTTTGGAAAAGAAGTTTTTCTTTTGTGTAACATAAAGGGCCAGGCCTGCTTGTTGATGGGGTTTTGTTTTGCCTGGTACCCCCAGCTGTTTGGCCCCAAAGAAAATCACACATAGGTCTCCATAAATTATAAACTGATTGGTCCATTAGCTCTAGCCTTTCACTGGCTAACTCTCACATCTTGACTAACCCATTTTTCTGATCTATGTTAGCCATTTGGCTCAGTACCTTTTTTTAGTGGGGTAGCTCACATTCTGCTGCTTCAGTGGTCTGGGCAGGGGTGGGAGGAATCAACTTTCTCCTTCCCAGAATTCTCCTGTTCTCATTACATCACTTTTGTTTCCGTAGAGGATGAGAACCTGTATATTCCTTCCAGACTAATGTGGCTTGATGAAACAAGACCCCCCTGAAAGGTCTCCATAACCCCCCAAAATTACTTTGCCCAACAAAAAGGAGAAAGCAGTTTGGAGTGAACTATGCCCAAATTCCCAAATATTGTTTACAAATGTTTGTTTACATTTAAAGGGGGATATGCTATAAACACAAATACATTGCATTTGTATGGATCTTGGCCTATTGATACAAATTTAAGGCCAATTTTATTATATGCATATTTCTGCTCTTGATTAAGGTATTGTGTTTGTGCAGCTCATTTAAAAATGCATTGTATAATTAAGAAATAGAGGTTAATAGATAGTCATTTGTAACATTCAAGCTTATGGTCATTTTAGTTAGGTTTTGTAAATGTACAGAGATATATTTCAGATGGATAGTTATTCTGAAAAACTTTTAAAGACTTTAGATTATGCCCTTTAAAGAGTTTAAAGAACTTAGGACTTTTTCTGACAATGAGACACATCTGCTCCTGGCACACCAATCTACTTCAAGAGGATTATGGTCATTGTGAAGGCTTCTTTGGAGCTTACTAGCCATTTGGGCAAGAAACAGCTCTTGCCTGGACTGTTTGATGTTATGTTTATATGAGCTGGATATGCAGGACCCACAGTAAAATTGACTGCTAAAGTTGCCTAAGGAAGATGAGACTATCCTTCAGGGTTCCTGCTTTATGAAAGAAGCAGACATTCTGCAGGACACAGAAGAAAGTGACTGACAAACTGCCAATATAGGCAGAAATGTCTTTGAAATTTCTTGCTTCTTGGAAAAGTATGCCAGATACTATGGGCCTGTAGGATGGTAACTGGATGCCCCAATGTTACTGAAAAACTTTTGGTGACTGTCCAGGCAGCGAGATGTCTCTGTCAATTCTAGAGTTTTGGAAGTTGCTTACAATGCTCTTCCTGTTAATTTAGGTAATATTACAATCCTTCTGGGGCCTTTGATAGAGTTGAAGAATAAATAAATATAATTATAGTTTTCCTTAGTTGTGATAGAAGATAAAGTAGATATAAATATATGTAATTTTACTATGTTAAATTTAAAAATCTTCCTTTTTATTTGAACAGAAATGGAGAAGTGGTGTGGAAAGTTCTATATATGTGTTGCTTTTATTGGTTAATGATTAAAGAAGCTGCTTTGGCCTGTGATAGGGCAGAATAGAGCTAGGTGAGAAAACTAAACTGAATGCTGGAAGAAAGTAGGCAGAGTCAGTGAGACACTATGTAGTCACCACCAAAGGAGACAGATGCCTAGGAACTTTACTGGTAAAACACGAGCCTCTTGATAAGATATAAAATAATGGAAATTGTCACTTTAATATATAAGAGCTAGCTAGCAATATGCTTAAGCAATTGGCCAAGCAGAGTTTTAAATAATAAAGTTTCTGTGTGATTATTTTGGGTGCTAGTGGTCAGGAATGAATGAGTAGCCTCAGACAACTCCTCCCTCCCCAACAAATCACACACAGAGAAGCATAAATTCGTTTGCATTTTTAGCTGTCCTATATGTGCAGCCATATTATATCACAGCTCTAATTCATTCTCTAGTGGTTACTGGTGTCCAAACACACTCATTCATCATTCTTGTGTAATGCTGAGCAAAATGCCCAGCCCTTCCCCTCACTTTTACAATTCTTTTTATTTTCTTTCATTTAAGTTTTGAATGTGCTTTCATATTTCTGACCCAAACCTTCTCATGTAAATTTTGTTGGGGGAGGGGGGAGAGAAGATTCTCATGATTGCTTGTATGTGCAGGTGACTGAGGAGGCCAGAAGTACACATTGTATCTCCTGGAGTTGGAGATATAATCAGTTGTGAGCTGCCTAATGTGGGTGGTAGGAGCCAAACCTGTCATCTGGAAGAGCAGCAGTTACTCTTCCAAACCATCTCTCCTGTCCTCAAATCCTTTCTTGGGCATTGAGTGTGCCTTTCCATTAGTTCCATGGAGCGTTCCTATTCCATTTGACCTATGTGTGCATCTCTTGGTAGGCACCTTTTTATTATTACATCTTTTATGTATAAGTCTTAGTATGACTTAGTATAAGTTATTTTTGTCCATCTTTGTCAGAATTATTATGGCTATTTTAATTTCATTGCATTTAATATGCTATTCTATATAAAAATATCCTGCTGTGATTTTAGTTGGAACTGTGTTAATCTGCAGATTAATTTGGAGAAAACTGGCTTTGTAACTACAGTGAACTTTCAAAATTTGGATTAAAAATTTACTATGTTCTCAATTTTCTTATTTCTCTCACCATTTTGTAGCTTTTTTTTTTTTTTTTTTGGTTTTTCGAGACAGGGTTTCTCTGTGGCTTTGGAGCCTGTCCTGGAACTAGCTCTGTAGACCAGGCTGGTCTTGAACTCACAGAGATCCGCCTGCCTCTGCCTCCCAAGTGCTGGGATTAAAGGCGTGCGCCACCACCGCCTGGCCCATCTTGTAGCTTTTTGCGTCTAGTTTTAGGTTTGTACCTAATTATTAATTTTTTTTTACCATCTCTAACTTGTGTTAAATTTTACTTTTGTTTTCTAATCACCCATCACTAACTTAGAAGTAAAATGTGTTTTCACATTATTATTTTAATCCTGCAACTTTATTAAAACTCAGTTCACTAGCTGGGCGGTGGTGGTGCACGTCTTTAATCCCAGCACGCAGGGAGGCAGAGGCAGGTGGATCTCTGTGAGTTCGAGGCCAGCCTGGTCTACAGAGCTAGTTCCAGGACAGGCTCTAAAACTGCAGTGAAACTTTGTCTCAAAAAACAAAAAACAAACAAACAAAAACTCAGTTCACTGACTTTAAAATAAATGTCACTGGGGTCTTCTCATAAGTGGTCATAGTACATACGAATAGAGGAAATATATTTCTTACTGTTTTTTTCTAATAAGAATGGGATGAATCCTCTTTGTCTGTATTGACTCATTGCACCACCGAGGGCTGCTGGTGCATCACAATAGTGGTGGTGAGAGTGGTTTCTTAGTTAGGGTTTCTATTGCTGTGAGAGACACCATGACCATGACAACTCTTATAAAGGAAAACATTTAACTGAAGGTGGCTCATGTACAGTTTCTGATGTTCAGTCCATACCACCACTTCTTGAAAGCATGGTAGCATGTAGGCAGATAAGGTGCTGGGGTTGAGAGTGCAACATCTTGCAGGCAACAGGAATTTGACTGACAGTTACACTGTGTGTTATCCTGTGTATAGATGCTTCAAGGCCCACCCCAATAGTGACACACTTCCTCTAGCAGGGTCACACCTCCTAATAGGGCCACTCCCTTTGGGGGGCCATGTTCATCAAACCACCACAGGGGGCATCTTCGCTCTTATTCTATTCACCAGGACGAGCTTTCCACAGTTTTGTATTACTGCTGTGGTATTTTTTGTAGGTATTCTTATCAAATTAAAGAAGCTTCCTTTGAAGCGATTTGCAGGGATGCATCGGAGATAGTGAGAGTAGGCAGGACATAAGAGGAGAACAGCTGGGATATTGCCTTCTCAATTTCATGTCATATATATTATCTATCTATCTATCTATCTATCTATCTATCTATCTATCTATCTATCAATCATCTATTTAGATAGCTATGTAATATCATTGTATATAATTAATGCAGCCTGTATGGTCATGTATGTGCAGCCAACTACTGGAATATGGAAAATCTACCAGTGGACATAATACCAAAGAAAAATGACTATTCTTACCCAGCCAGCATTGACAGTCAATAGCTTCTCAGCTATGGTGGACCAAATCTATTAAGAAAAAAATATGAATAAATAACCAAGACATTTCCTTCTCTGTCTAGTTTGTTGAATGTTTGTTCTTTAGTAGAAATATATGGTTTCAATATTAATTAATATATTAGCATTTCTTCTTTAGTCTTCTAGCTTCTTTATGTGGATTATATCACTTTATTTCCTAATAGTCACACATTCTTATACTCCAGAATAAACTCTCTTTGGTCACTTTGCATACTTTTGTTACACACTGTGGGGTTTGATTTGCTGGTGAGCAATGACAAAATTACATGTGTGTTCAGGAGAGATGCCTGTCTTTTCCTTCTTGCTGCGCTGGCACTGGTTTGTATAGTTGAACAATGCTGCCTTCATAAAATGAGGTTAAGATACCAGATAGATAGGTTAAGACAAGGGCCACTTGTCTGTTAATGTTCATTCTTTGATATTTTTACTGATTTTCTGTCTACTTTTGTACTTGCCTTTTTCATTTTTTTAGAGAAATGTTAAAAATTCCAAATGTAGTTGTAAATTTCTTCAATACTTTGTTCATACCTTACAATGTCTCTCTTTATTCCTGGCAATGCTCCTTGTTCTAATGTCTGATTCATAGGATGTTCATATAGCACCTTCATCCTTACTTTGATTAGCATTTCCTTGACCTTTTTAACATTATTTTATTTACCCTACTTATAAATAGTGTAGAATAGATTCATTTTAGAAAACATGCAGTTGAGTTTTGTAGCTTTGAATAGCTTATGATGAACTTACATATGATATAATTATTAATATATTTAGCTTTTGGTGGACTATTTCTAATCTGTTTTCTGTTTCCTCCAGTTTTTATTACTCTGTTCTTCCTTTTGTACTATTTGAATTTTTTCTTCAGCTTGTATTTGGATACATATTGCATAAATTTTTAAGTGGTTGTTTTAAAATATTCACACT
Organism: Microtus pennsylvanicus; assembly: GCF_037038515.1. Taxonomy (NCBI): domain Eukaryota; kingdom Metazoa; phylum Chordata; class Mammalia; order Rodentia; family Cricetidae; genus Microtus; species Microtus pennsylvanicus. The sequence continues at coordinate 110,883,020 of NC_134586.1, read as the reverse complement.
TAAAATTTCAGAATTTACTTAGAATGAATATTTTATGAATTCAATAGGAATGCAGAAGTCTTCTACCTTCTAGTCTGTTTTGCCTCCTCCCTTCATGTTATAATTGCCATGTGCATTTAATTTACAGACATTGAAAATGCCATCAGGCATGGCTTTGATTTTTACTTTCAACAGCTTCATACATATTTAAAGAATGCAGAAAGAGGAAAGAAGAACCCGTTATATTTTCTCAGGTACTTTAGATATTTACCACTTCTGTTGCTTTACTTTATTGTCAATATTCTAAGTTTGTTTTTGGTATGATGTGTCTTCTGGGTGACAAATTTTCTTCAGGATTGCCATGCAACAATTTTTTATTTTTTTCTGAGAATGTCTCTTTGCTGACCTCTAGATCACTATGTGTGTCCCAGGCTGCCCACATATTTGCTCTTCCCCTGCTTCTCACCCCTAATTGCAGCGCTTCCATGCACATGCCACCACACCCAGCTCCTTGTCTCCCGTCTTAAGTGATATCTTTTAGAACTTAAAAACATTGTTCTTTATATGAAATTCAAACCACAACACACTAAAATATATGGGGTGTAATGAAAACAGTGTTTTGAGTGAATTTGTAACTATACATTCTTTTTTTGTAAGGTAAATTGATAGAGAGTTTTCCTTGTATGAAAGAAGTTATGGGTCCAACACCAGTATCATATAAAGCCAGGAATGTTTGTGCACATCTGAAAACCCAGAAATAGGGAGATGGAAGCTGGAGGTTCAGAAGTTCAAGGTTATCCTTGGCTACATAAGAAGTTAGCTAGACCTACATGACACAAAATAGTGATTATTAAAAGTAAGATATTAAAAAGTGTAGTAATACGAGCGGTGGGGCTGTGTCCCGCCACCTGGCTAGCTTTACCTGAAATAATTACATGGAAACTGTATTCTTTTAAACACTGCTTGGCCCATTAGCTCTAGCCCTTACTGGCTAATTCTGATATTCCGATCAACCCATCTCTAATAAACTGTGTAGTACCAGACTTACCGGGAAAGATTCAGCATGTCTGACCTGGCGGCTTGCTTCATCGCGTGCATCTGCCCGGGAGAGGGGAGCATCGCCTCTCTGAGCTCACTTCCTCTTTCTCCCAGCATTCTGTTCTGTTTACTCCACCCACCTATGTTCTAACCAATAAAATGGGCCAAGGCAGTTTCTTTATTTTTAAACTAATGACCTTCCTCCATCAAAAAAAGAATAATTAAAAGGTGATGGAGATGGGTCTTGTATCTATCTGTTGCTTTCATTGGTTAATTAATAAGGAAAACTGCTTGGCCTGATAGGATATAAAATTAGGTAGGTGGTGTAGACAGAACAGAATGCTGGAAGAAAGAAGCAGATTCAAGGAGTCGCCATAATTCTCCCAACCCACAGAGACGCAGGTTAAGATCTTCCCTGGTAAGCCACCTCATGGTGCTACATACATTATTAGAAATGGGTTAGATCAATATGTAAGAGCTAGCCAATAAGAGGTTATAACTAATGGGCCAGGCAGTGTTTAAAAGAATACAGTTTCTGTGTAATTATTTCGGGTAAAGCTAGCCGTGTGGAGCTGGACAGGAACGCAGCCTACCGCAACTTCCTACTACAAAAAGGAAGACAATAAAAAGGAACTCAACTATCTAGACTTTTACCTTAAGGAAGGAAAAAAAGTAAAGAAACAATAAATAGGAATAAGGATTGCAACATAAATATATAAAGGGGGAAATAGAAAAAAATATACTAAAACTTAAAGGTGATTCTTTGAAAAGCCCAATATGACTTGTAATTGGACAAAATCTTTGACAAAATGAATAAGAAAAGACAGATGACTTAAAATAGCAAAATTAGAATAAAAGGCATTGCAAATGAAGGCTGCATACTGCATGCTAACAAAAAAGGTGATCTAGGAGAGACAGAAACTCTTAGGAAGATCCAAAAAGAAGAAATGAGAAAAATTTGAAAAGGTTTACTATATAGAGTCTAAGTTAGCAATAGAAAATTGAAGAACTTCTCACAAAGAACATCCCTAAACCAGATGACTTCAATGATAATTTTGCATTGTTTCGTTTTTCTGAAATATAGTCTCACCATGCAGCAGAGGTTGGCTAAGAACTCACAATTATCCTGCTCCGCTCTTTCTTCTCAGTTGTTAGGATTGTCTGTGTTTATACCACACCTAGATTCCTGGGAGATTTGCATTGAATATTTAGGAAAAATTCTAATGAGGGTGTCTAGGCTTTGGACCTGTGACATGATGGTGTCTATAATCATGTTCAGATGTATTCATAGGTATTTTCAGGTGTGTGTGGTTCATGAGCTGTAGGATGAACATGCCTGTGTGTAGAAAACAAGTGGATAGTTCTTAACTAGTTCTATGAGATGATAATTACTCTGATTGTAATATCAGGAAATATTATATAAGGAAAGAGGATCATACATGAATACCTATAGGGCGGTAGTTACAAAAATTGTCGTTAAAATACTAGAAACTAGGCTGGGATATAGCTCATTTGGTAGTGTGCTTAGCATACAGGAAGCTCTTGGTCTAATCCCTAGCAAGACATGAACGGAACATGGTGATATATCTCTGTCATCCTATCATTCAGGAGGTGGAGACAGGAGGATCAAGGGATCAAAGTTATTCCTGACTACATAGGGAGATCATGACCGCGTTGAGTTAACTGGGACAGGAAAACCAAATTCATCAACATATAAAAATAGATTATATAATATAACATGATTAATGTAGTTTATTCCACAAATTCAAGATTGGTTTGACATATGAATATAAATGTGCAATGCCCTACTAAAAGAAGACAGAATATTATTGTCTCAGTAGATATTGAAAAATATTTTTTTAAAAAAATATACTACTTTATAATAAAGAAAAACAGCAACACCAGGCATGGTGATGCATGCCACAGGTAAAGTATTTGGGAGGTGGAGAAAGAAGAATTGGTAGTTCCAGCCCAGCCTGGGCTACTTAGTAGCAAGATCCTGACTCAAAAAAAAAATAGCAACAACAAAAATTCTCAAGATATCTGATGAATACTCTTGATAAAAGTCATATATTCAAGCATGTAGCTCTAAGCATTTGCAACACTGAGGGCTGCAAGCTTTCTACCTATGGTCAGGAACATGACAAGGATTTCCACTTTGATCATTTCAGTTTAAAACTATGCGGAAGGCTCCATATATAATAGTTGTGTGATGAAAATAAAACAACCCACACTGAAAAATATTAAAATGGCATCTATTTGTAGATAACGTGATCTTGAATACAGAAAATTTTAAGGAATTGGTAGTCATGAAATTTTAGAACTAATAAATATGTTTAACGGGGTTGTACAATATGAAATTATCACACAAAAAACCAAGGGTATTTTTATATGATGGTGATAAGCACATTAACAGGTAAGGGGAAAATCAACTTCATTTACCACAGAATATAAAAGCATAAAATACTTAATAAATTTAATCACATTGATATTAAATTTATAGTCAGTAAAACTGTTACACATTGATGAGAGAAATAGTGAAGACCCAAATAAATGGAAAGGCATCACTGTGTTGGAAGTGTAAGAGTTAGTTATCTTTAAAATAGCAATAATACCCAAATTAATCTATAGTTTCCCTAGAATTCTTGTCAAAATTCCAGGTATGTTATTTACAGAAACTGGCAACTTATTCAGAAATGCAAAGGGAAACAACGGCCAACATAAACTTGTAAATGAAGAACAGATGTGGAGGATCAATACTTGCTGATTTCAAAACTCAAATAAAGCTTTAGCAACAAAGACCATGAGCAACTGATACGAAGATAAACACATGAATGGGTAAAATTACATGGAGAGATCAGAGGCCGGTGTAGACTTGTTTTTGACAAGAATGTTGAGACATGTCATCATAGTAGTGAATCAACCGTAATTGGACAACTGGACAAGACCATCTCTAAGAAGTAATTTCAACCTTTATCTTGGATCATTTGTAAATATCAACTTGAAGTGGATAAAAGGTTAAAATGGGTAAAGGATTTGAAGACATGTTTCTCTGATCAACTCATACTTCAAAAACCTGAAAACAGATACACACACACACACACACACACACACACACACACACACACACACACACAAGCACAGGCCTCCCAGAAATATTATTCCTGATTATTTAAAAAAAGAATCCAAATGGCCATTGCTGGGTAGGTAGATAAACAAAATGAAACACATTCTTTTGGTGGAAGATTATAGATGTGGCCATTAAGAATAAATTAGTGAAAAAAGGATACAACAAAAAATCTTGCAAGAGTATTTGCAAAATGAAAGAATCACAATAGATTGCATGGCAAATGATTATATTTACATGAAATGTTAATAAAGCAAAAGCAAATCTGTAGTTGGAGGAACTCAGAGGGAATTGGGATATGGTGGGGTGGAGAATGATGGGTAGCGGGCTTCTGGGGGGGGATTAGATAGAAATGCTCAGGACTTAGCTACCGGATAGATTGCAAACCTTTGTGAGTACTCTAAAGCACTGAATTGCTTACAACTAGATAATGAACTTATTGGTACATGAATTTTATTATTATTATTATTATTATTAATGAATTATAAAATTTTTCACTTCTTTCCAGTGAACTGATTTTTATAAGAAAGTCATTCATTGGTGTCATTTTCCTATATGAAATGTTTTTTCCTTCTCTTGGTAAAATTTATTTTATTTTCTTCGGTTCTATTTCTCTAGGTATGGGTTTTTTTCACTTTTTCTTATTTGGGTTTTGCTGACTTAAACCTAATGACTGATGTTTTATCAAAATAGAGTGAGGACTGAATAATTCCTGTCAACATGTCTTTATGCTTATTAATTCTTTTCTCTGTAATTTTTATTATTCTATTGAGCTCACCATAGAATTTCTCAATTTTGTTTTTGTGTGTGTGTGTATGTTTAGGTATAAGGCCAAGATATATGCATGTATGAATCTGAAACATTTTAAATATTAATTTTGTGCTGAAGAAATGTCTCAGTGGATAAAGCACTTGTAGCAGAAAGCATGAGGATGGGGATGGGAATTTGGAACCCCAGAATATGTGTATGACTGCGCAGAGGTGGAAGCTGCTATAATCCCAAGACTAGAGAGGCAGACACAGGGATGCCCCAGGTTATGCTTGCAACTGAAATTAGTCAAATTGGTAAGCTCCATGTTCCGTGGGAAATCTTCCATAAATCACTCAAACAATACAAACAAAATAGTAAACCAAGTCAAACCAAAACACTATGAATAATGGGGAAAGACAGTTATGGTAAACTCTCGGTCTGCACATTCATGTGCACATTTGTCTACACATACACACACCAACATACAAATGCATGTGCAAAAAAATTTTAGTGGGTTTTTGAAATTCAAAATTTTAAGTGAATTTATATTTTATTTACTCAATATGATGAGTTCATAATGACCTTCAGTTGTACTGGTTATTTTTATGGTTTTAAAAAGTATTATAATAATATACAAGAGTGCTTAGTAGAAACTGTACTTTGATTTTTGAATTTTGATCTTTTCCAAAGTTGGCAATCTTTGGTGTGATACTAACTCGTATTGCTGGTCATCATCATGGAGTTACTGCTTGAGGGTAAGTACTGGTATTCCATACTTAGTAAACTATTCAATAGATTTGTGTTAGATGATCCCCCCCCAAACTTTAGGCTAGTGTAAGTATTATAAGCATATTTAAATATGTTAAGCTAAGGTATAATATCTGGTAGGACAGATGATTAACTAGGGATAGGTTTATCAGAATACAGTCTCACCAAGGAGCATTTGTACACAGAAGAAGGTGTATTTTTGTCCTAAAAGTTCATAGGTTAGTGGAGGAAATGTGTGTAAAATAATTGTGAAGAAACATGAAAAAGGCATTGGTAGAAATAAGTATAAAGTATTATAAAAATAATGAGTATTGGACACTAGATTTGGATTTGGAAGAGAGGAAGGAGGAAGGAAAGAAGGAAGAAAGGAGGGAGGAGGAAAAGAGGGTTTACTAGGTGAAGTGATGTTTAAGTTGCATCCTAAAGAATCAGTAGAGTTTACCTCTACTGATCAGCAACATTTATACGTGTGACTGGCATCTAAAAGGTCTATGCAGGGAATCTACTGGGGCTGACATACATCCCTTTTAAAGGGGTGTGTTGAAATAAAGTGACCTGATTTTGAAGTAAGAACTTAAGATTAGGTCATATGAGATGAGGGTGGTCCTGATCCAATATGACTTGTTCTTGTAAAGGAACAATGACGAAGGACGTCAAGGAAATATTTGGGAGAAGTGGGAGCCAATAAGATGACGCTTCAAGGTTTGAAGGGTATAGATAGATACCAGGTCAGAGATATTGGATTTTGTCACTTTAATAGTCAAAAAAACCTGAGAGTGAATGGGCCAGAAGAAGAATGGATTAAAAGGAAAGACTGATATTTTCTGTATTTAAGAGGGGGAATGATATAGATGTACATAAACTCACATGAGTATAACAGATATGGCATTCTGTGCCTCCTCACATGGAAGCCAGAACTAGCACTTGCCTATTCCTTTGACTACTGGGAGTGTTAGAAAGAGAAGGATCAGCAACATTTATACGTGTGACTGGCATCTATAAGCTCTATACAGGGAATCTACTGGGGCTGACATACATCCCTTTTAAAGGGGTGTGTTGAAATAAAGTGACCTGATTTTGAAGCAAGAACTTAAGATTAGGTCACATGAGATGAAGGTGGTCCTGATCCAATATGACTGGTGGTTTTAAGAGACTAAAATAGAAACAGGAAAGGAACCATCACATGAAGACAGAGACTTACCAGGGAAGGAGAGGGGGTAAAGTGAATCAATGAGAGATAAGGCTTGTTGGCTGTCACCAGATGACGAGAAAGAGATGTGGAGCCAATGTTCTCTAGCAGAGTTCCAAAGAGGACTTTCAGCTTCCAGAACCACGAGAGAATGACTTTCTGTTGTTTTCAGTCTACCTAGTTTATAATTTTGTGTTGTACGTGCCCAGGTAGAAACTAGCACAGTGCCCAGTATTCTATGAGCAGTGGTTACACAATTCTAAGGAACACTGGGGAGACTGTCTCTACACAAGTGTTAGCATGGAGTGAATTCTAAGAAACACTGGGGAGACTGTCTCTACACAAGTGTTAGCATGGAATGAATTCCATTACTGCTTTCCTAAAGAGTCTTTGATCTCCCCCCAGTTGCCTCTATGAAAATTTAATATTATAGATATGTTTTGTGTTTATTTACATACTATATGTTATTCATACCTAAATGAATAAGACCCCCCCCCACACACACACACTATCCCTGTAAGTCCTGGATCAAATTTGCCTTCTTGGAGGCAATATTGCTCTACTGGGAGAAAACGCTCTGTATAAATAACTGGATTTTCCTGGGGAGGAAATGGGAATCTCTGAGGATATGTGAGAAAGGCTGGATAAAGAAATGTTGCCATGTTTTTTACTGCTGAGTAATACTCTAATATGTAGATATTCCACACTTTCTTCATCCATTCTTCCGTTGAAGGGCATCTAGGTTGTTTCCAGGTTCTGGCTATTACAAACAATGCTGCTATGAACATAGTTGAGCATATACTTTTGTTGTATGATAGGGCTTCTCTTGGGTATATTCCCAAGAGTGGTATTGCTGGATCCAGGGGTAGGTTGATCCCGAATTTCCTGAGAAACCGAAACACTGCTTTCCAGAGTGGTTGCACAAGTTTATGGAATATATACATATTAGAGTATTACTCAGCAGTAAAAAACAAGGATTTCTTGAATTTTGCATACAAATGGATGGAAATAGAAAACACTATCCTGAGTGAGGTAAGCCAGACCCAAAAAGAGGAACATGGGATGTACTCACTCATATTTGGTTTCTAGCCATAAATCAAGGACATTGAGCTTATAATTCATGTTCCTAGAGAAGCTAAATAAGAAGGTGAATCCAAAGACAAACACATAGGCATCCTCCTGAATATTAACCTTCATCAGGCGATGAAAGGAGACAGAGACAGAGACCCACATTGGAGCACCGGACAGAAATCTCAAGGTCCAGATCAGGAGCAGAAGGAGACGAAGCATGAGCAAGGAACTCAGGACCGCGAGGAGTGCACCCACACACTGAGACAATGGGGATGTTCTATCGGGAACTCACCAAGGCCAGCTGGCCTGGGTCTGAAAAAGCATGGGATAAATCCGGACTAGCTGAACATAGCGGACAATAAGGAAGAATGGGAACTCAAGAACAATCGCAGTGGGTTTTTGATCCTACTGCACGTACTGGCTTTGGGGGAGCCTAGGCAGTTTGGATGCTCACCTTATGAGACCAGGATAGAGGTGGGCGGTCCTTGGGCTTCCCACAGGTCAGGGAACCCTGATTGCTCTTGGAGCAGATGAGGGAGGGGGACTTGATCGGGGGAGGGGGAGGGAAATGGGAGGCGGTGGCGGGGAGGAGGCAGAAATCCTTAATAAATAAATAAATTAAAAAAAAAGAAATGTTGCCATATTCTTTCTTGTGTGGAAATGAAAGCATTATAAGTTAATTCTGATTGACATGCAAGTAGCATTGGCAAATTCTCATAAAACTAGACGGAGAAACAAAGGGATCATTTCCTATGAGAAGAAAGAAACAAAGAGAGCCCCACCCTCCACTGCTTTTCTTAATGCCTGAAACTCTCAAGTTAGCTTTGTGGAGCCCTGTGTGGAAAGGAGTGGAAGGGCTCAGCCCAGATCAAAGCCAGGGGCTGCACAAAGGTGGATCCCAGCACATAGGCCGCTTTAGGGATGGTGTCTTTACACAGCTCTGTTGCTGGCTCCTCAACAGTCGCCCTCTTCCATGTCTTGTTAAATAAAGCGGGCCTGGATGAAATGCCTGAGCATCTGCCCTTGATTCTCTTGATTTTACTGAAATACCAGCCTCAATATGATTAGTTGCTTCACTTGAAGCTGTGCCCAAGAGGAAATGCAGATGAGCCTAGAGCCAAGAGTCAGGTCAGCAACTTGCTTGTTGCTTTTTAGTGGGACTGAGTCTTGACCATATTCTCCAAAGCCTGAAGACATTGAGAATGTGTGGGCTGTGACTTCCCTTGTTCCTTAACAAGACATTGAGAGAACTCACCATTACCCTTGCAATTTCAGTTTGTAGAGGTCAGGGAAAGATGATAGGATCAGTAATAATGCTGGACAGGAAAGCAGGGAAAGTCATTATCTAGGTAACCTCTAGCTGGAGAAGAGTAGAGTAAATTTAATCTTTGTAAAAATGCCCCACGGGCCTAACGACCCCTCCAAGAAAAGGTGGCACTGAGGATGGCAATTTGCTTTCCTCTGGTGTTAGCAAGCTGATCAGATTAACAGGTACCCTAGAATCTGGTAGGTCATGGTTTCTTCAGTTCAGACAGGATTTGCTGTGCACTGGGACAGAACAGTCACTGCTATAAGGCCATCTGAACCTTGGCTGTTTGTGAAGGAGGGAACAATACTCCAGTTTGGTTAGAGTTCAGAACAGTTCACCACAGAAACTTGTTCTGAGAAAGGCTGCTTCTCCCCCCCACCCCCCTTTTTTTTGTATCCATCAAGGGTTTTACATAGAAAATGGCCAAAGCTTAGAGACGAGAAAGTATTTCTGCTCAGTGTTCCCTTTGAATTCCAGTCCAGCTGCAATCTCAACAGAAGCAGGTTGATTTCTAACTTAATAAGGAAAAAGCAGTTGGGACAACTCTTTGTTTCAAAAGGTGTGCAATGTGGGAGGGACTGGGGAAGGACAAGGAAGTAATGAGGGACAAAGTGTCTTCAGTTTGTTCTTCTTGACCTTCCCTTGACAGTCCTGCCACAGACCGTGGTAGAGAGAGAATGGAGCCCCCACATTATCCAGCCTGAAGGGAAACCTCTTCTAGAACACAGGGTTCCGTCTGTGAGGAACAGAACATACTTCAGTGGAGGAGATCTGCTTTCAAAGCACTCTTTGGGGCAGGTGGAGAGTGACAATAATATGCCAATTAATATGCAAGAATTAAAGTGAAGAAAACCCAAGTCAGGTGTCAGATTATATGTTTCCATTTAGGAAATTGGTAGGAGCAAAGCCTCTGGAGAAAGATGTCACAGCAATCAATTCTGGACAAGTGAGGGCAAGTGGAAAATGTCAGGGGCTAATGACATTGAAACACGACACAAAGCACATAGATGGGGTGCTTTTCAGCAGTGTAACTGCTTTCTCAAATTGTAAGGATCATCCCTGAAGAGAGCACGAAGGCCTGTGTTGAAGGTTGGAAGTTTCTGCATATATTACATGTATGTACATGTTTTAGTGGTGCTGTATTGGCAACCTTCTCCCCAGCTTTCTCCATCACTGGCCACCACTACATTCACCACTGAGACCTAACTTTCACTGTTCCAGAAAAAAGTTACTTTATATACTAGACTGACAACCAGGTGGATTCTCTCTCTCTCTCTCTCTCTCTCTCTCTCTCTCTCTCTCTCTCTCTCTCTCTCTCTCTCTCCCCCCTCTCTCTATATATATATGTGTGTGTGTATATATATATATATATATATATATATATATATATATATATACACATATATATGCGTGTGTGTGTCTCTCTGTGTGTGCTACATTATACACACACACATAATTAAAATTCAAATAATAATATTGTATACCTTTAAGAGCCAGGAGGCTGAGACAAAAATAAATGGAAAATAGTTAAATAGGGAAAAGCAGTCTGCTTTCTCAGAAGGCAGACTCAGCTGGCCTTGGCCCATTCCTCAAACAGCCCATCTCAGTCTCAGCACTGATACATTGGGTCTTCCAGAACAATGTACCTCTGTCCTTGCGAGCTGCACTCCCATTCCAGATGGCTGGGGGATGCTGACTCAAGGCCACTAGGCAGACAGACAAAGCACTAGCTGTAGGAAGGTCACTGGGATGTGTTGACCTCACTTCACAATGCCTAGTTGACTGGATACATTGAAGATGAGCAATGCCAGTTCAGCAGGGGAGCCCATGGCAAGCTAAGGTTTCTTGCCCATCCCCAAGTCAGCAGCGAGAGCTAGTTGGAAAGTTAGTGATATTAACTGGGTATAAAATTCTGGATTACAGGCTCCTGCTCGGTAATGAGCATTTGCTGTTCACTTTGCTTTCTAACCAGCTAGAGAGAAGACCAAAGAGTAGACTCTTGGGAGCTGGCATCTTTTGTACTAATTTTTAAAATTTCATTTTACATTCCATCTGCAGTTCTCTCCTGCCCCTGCAGTCCACCCCCATCCACTCCTCCCAACTCGTATGGGAAGGCAATGAAGTTTGGCACATTAAGTTGGAGCAGGATCTTCTGCATTAAGGTTGAGCATGGCATCCCACAATAGGGAATGAGCTCCAATAAACTAACTCACTCACCAAGGATAGATCCTGATTTTACTGGGTAGCTGGCATCCTGTGTGGAGACAAAGGACTGAGTGTGTACCTTTCCTTCCTGAACTCCCAAGCCTGAAAAGCCTCTAACAGGAGGCAGGATATCATGTTAAGTGATATGGTGATATCTTAAGGGCAGAGGGGAAATGTAACTACATGTAGAGGATGTGTAAGCCAGTTCAATAAAGGGGCCGGGATCCTGAAGTTGGCCCCAAACAGTGGCAGTTAGAATGTAGGGGAGTATAACCAAGGAGGAAAGACAGAGTTCCCAGGCTCAAGTGAATCAGCTTTACTGTTAGGCTGAGGACTGACATGCCATTCAGAATTTAGAGGTGCAAAATGAAATCAGTGAAGGAAAGGAAAACCCCATGTTTACTGTCATCCTGCTTTGCGGGCACTTCTTATTGTAAGAGCATCTTACTAAGCTCGACCAAACCTCAGGCTCGCGCAGAAATATTGTGGGCGCTATGGTTACAGCAGCAGCGCCTACCCGGACTTCGCTCACTAGTTTCTCTCCCCTCTAGAGAAACGCCTTAGTGTAGTTGAGTCACCAGACTTCATCCTTGGCTAATGAACCTCACATCTCTCTAACACAGAGCTTCCCATCCTCTGGGTCACCTCACACTGCTGAGCTCCCACGAGGCCACCCGTGTAAAACTGGGACTTGTCTTCCGGACTTCGCACCCTTCCATGGGGCCTGCGGGTAGCCTCTCTCCCTAAACAGGGCTGCAAGAAGCCATCCTTTACCAGCCTCATCTACGTGTGCCACGATATTAGAGAGCACTGTTCATTTTCTACAGTGGCTAAAGAAACTCTGAGAGGACAAAATCTCACATCTCACTGAGAGAGACTCGGTGCACATTAGCTGCCCAATTGAGTTCATTCTCCAAGATGGTGGCTATAAACACATCCTGTATGACTTGTCTACCGTTTTTCCCTTTTGAGCATCTGGTTTCCTCTGAAGCAGCCGCTGCTTCTGGAATGTACCATGTATTCATATCTCTGCCTTTTTCTCTCATGCTGTCCCCTCAGCTTGAAATGACCTTCCTTCCTGGACCTCATGGGACTTTTCTCTGTTCATCTGAGATAATTCATTGTCGTTTTTATTTCCTCTAGGCAGAGGCCTCTGGCCTCCTCAGGCTCTCCTGAGCCTTTCTCCTCCCAGAGCAAGCCCTCTTACTGTCCTGTACATATCCATCTGATAGTGCTTATTTCATTGCTACGATTATTTGCTGACCTGACTGTTTTGATTGATTATAATTAGCCCCAAGAGACAGACTCTGTGTTTCACTCATCTGTTGTTTTGAAAATTATAGGTGATTAGGAAACACTGGGGAATAATTGATCTATCTTTAATGGTTAAAAAAGAAGCCATCTGATTATAAGATGAGAAGATTGACAATGGCTAATCACAAAATTATTAATAATGACTACCTTTTGTTAGGAATCTGCTTTGTCTCAAGATCTAGAAGGAGTCTTTATAGGCTCATTTTTCTAACCATTTTAAAAATAACCATACTAAGTAAGAACAACTAGCCTAAATTTTTATAGATGAAGGGATGAGGCTGAGGGGGACCATGTGACTTCCACAAGTTTATACTATTTCTGAGCAGCACAGATAAGTTTTGGGCAGGTTATTTCTGATTCTAATGCCGGAACTCTTTCCTCTCCATCACCGCAGCTTTCAGAAGTGCAATGAGATCTGTTTTCAGAATGTATTCTTTACCTGGCTGCATCAATACTGTGATGGCTAATTTAATGAGTCAATTTGACTGTATCAGGAAACATTATTTCAGAGTGTGCTCTATGAAAGTGTTTGGAAATAAAATTAGCATCTGATTCTGTAGAGTGGAATTTCTCTTTCTTTTGTGATGGACACCATCCAATCCGTTGAATAGAACCAAGAGTTAGAGCAAGATGAAGTCAAATCTTTGCTTCCTTGCTGGCCTATTTTAACTGTAACATTAGTGTTAAATGTAGACTGGAATTTTCTTAATCAATTCCATTGGTTAATTGCTACAGAAATTATTACACTGTGAGTTTTCTCCTGGGTATCTTGCTTAGAGATGGTAGGTCATGGGATTTTTCAATCTTTATGATCATGCGAGTCAATTTCTCAGAATGAACACTGATCTCTATCAGCAAATATATATTACATTATATACACATGTATCTGTCTAATATCTATCTATCTATCTATCCATCTATCTATCATCTATCTATCTATCTATCTATCCATCCATGTATCTATTTATCATCTATCTATCTCATCATCTATCCATCACCTGTCATCTGTTTTTTATTTATCAGTCTTTCACCTATCTATCTGATGGAGGAAGGTCATTGGCTAATAAAGGAACTGCCTTGGCCCTGTGGGTGGAATAAACAGAACAGAATGCCGGGAGGAAGAGGAAGTGAGGTCAGACTCGACAGCTCTCCTCTCGGGAGCAGACGCCTCAGGAGAGACACCATGCTCCAGGCTCCTGGGCAGACACACGCGATGAAGCTCTGAACTAGAATCTTCCCGGTAAGACCGGTGCTCACAGATTGTTAGAGATGGGTTGATTGGGATATCAGAATTAGCCAGTAAGGGCTAGAGCTAAGGGCCAAGCAGTGATTAAAAGAATACAGTGTTTGTGTAATTATTTTGGGGCATAAGCTAGCCGAGCAGGCGGCTGGGGTGTTGGGGACGCAGCCCCGCCGCCGCGGTCCTTATTACTACAAATGACGCCCAGACGTGTGGCTAACTGAGTCCACAGAAAGCCTGAGAAAGCTTGGGAAAGAGTAAAGCATGTTTTCTTGATTGTGACAATTTCTCTGGTCTACTCTGCTTGCCAGAGGAAAGCAAGCGCCTCATCTAAGAGAGGCTTCCTGACTCAGCTTTAGCTGCAAAGCCTGCAGCTCATTAAGAGGTCCTGCCACGAAACACTTAAACGGTGTTGACGAAAAGCTGAACACATGCTTTTCAGTTTTCAGCCGTAGCAGAAAAAAAGCTGTGCCGTTTAAAAATGCCGGCTTTCTGGGCCATCCTGCCAGGGCAAACTCTGACTGTTTGAGGCAGGAGGGCCAGCTACTGAGAGAGGACTTGAGTGTTGTCTGTTGTAGCTTGCTGGCTGGCAGGGACCTTGAAACGCCATAGAGGTGTGGCTATAAACATGGCTACAGCCTGTATATCCGCCATGAGGCTGGAAAGCTAAGGAATGGGCTACATCTAGCCCGCAAAGCCACGCCTTTAGTCCTACTGAGATTGCTTGGCAAATTAAAGACTCATGTGGTCAGAAAAAGAGAGATATACGGTAAAGAGAGATTCAAAGACAGAGAAAATTTCTGAATGGTTTAAAGTGTGTTAAAAATATATGCAGACTAAAAGTTAAAATTCTTAAAGTAAACCTCTGTGACTTCAAGGTGTGGTAGCACACGCCTTTAATCCAGTGCCTAAAAGGCAGAGACAAACAGATCTCTGTGAGTTCAAGGTGTAGTAGCAAACATCTTTAATCCCAATGCCTGGGAGACAGAGACAGGCCCATCTCTGAGAGTTCAAAGACAGCCTGATCTACAGGGTTATTCCAGGTCAAAGATATATGCTCAAAAAGCAAAAAGTTAACCTAGGAATGTCACAGCTTAGATTCTTAAGCGCCTAGTGATTTAAAGGTGCAAATCAAAAGTGCTCCTGGATAGTAAAAAATTGCAGATTCACAATAGGACAGATTCAGACCACTAAATGAGTCACACTGTTGGATGAATGTACGTAGGCTTGGGAGAGAGAAGAAAAAGAATATAGAGAATAAAGTTAATGGTTTAAAAAAAAAGGTAAAGTCTTTAAAGAGACAGAGTACAGATAGTTAAGAGATTAAAAGAAATAAACAAAACTAAGCCACGTAAAAATGGAAAATTCACAGAGAGTCTGGATTATGTACATTGTGTTTTCTTTAAAATTTTTGACTGTGAAGGAGCTAAGTACAGAGAGACATTTCATTATATGGGCTGCCAAGTGGAACCAGAACAGATATCATGAGGGTATGACTTCAGAATTTGGATCTAAGGATATGATACTTTGGAAAAGAGATTCTTCTTTTGTTTTCACAGAGGATCAGACCTTGTGGATTGCATCTATCCAGATTTGGTATGATGGACCACGTCCTCCTGAAGGGTTGCTGTGGACATCTTCAGAAAATTGCTTTGCTCAACTGCCAACTGAGATGAAACTAGCACACAGGTTATACCATGAGAGACCTAATTAACGACGCCCCCATTCAGCAGTTTGGAGAGAAAAAACTGTGCCCATGTTTCCAAAATATTGTTTATAAATGTTCTTTTACATTTAAAGGGGGATATGATATAGGTATGAATAATTTGCATTGGTATGATTTTAAGGTCAATTTTGTTATATGTATAAATGTTTCTGATTTTGATTAAGGTATTGTGATTGTGTAGTTCATTTAAATATGTACTGTATAATTAAGAAATACAGGTTGTTAATGGATAATCATTGATAACAGTAAAGCTTGTAGTCATGTTAGTTAGATTTTCTAGATATATAGAGATATATTATAGATAGACATTCTTCATGTCTTTCAAAGATTACAGAATAGGACATTTAATGTTTTAATAACTGAGGACTTTTCATGACAATGAGACACTCTGCTCCTGGCAGCACCAATGTACTTCAAGAGGAAGATGGGCATCGAAGAGGTACCTTATGGAGTTTGATAGCCATTTGGGCAAGAAACTGCTTTTGCCTGGACTATTGCAAAACTGGACACAGAACCCACAGAGATAGGACTACTGAACTTGCCTAAGGTGAGATGATCTTTCGGGGTTCCTGATTCATGAAAGAGTCTGCGAGACATTCTGCAGGACACAACAGATAGTGACTGAACTGACTTTGAATTTTCCTGCTTTATGGAAATGTCTGCTGGATACCATGGGCCTGAAGGCTGAAGATGGATGCCCCAATGGTACAGAGGAACTTTGGGTGACTGTCCAGGCAGTGAGATGTCTCTGTCATTTCTAGAGTTTTAAAAGTTGCTTTTTTCTTGTTTGCTTAGGTAGTATTGTATCTTTCTGGAGTCTTTGATGGAGTTAAGAATAGTTAGTTATAGTTATAGTTCTCCTTAGTTATGATAAAGATTATTGTAACTTTTACTTGATAACTGTTTCATTATATGTAATTTTGCTATGTTAAAGTTAAAGCCTCTTTTTTTTTTTTTGTTTAAACCGAAAAAGGGGAAATGATGGAGGAAGGTCATTGGCTAATAAAGGAACTGCCTTGGCCCTGTGGGTGGAATAAACAGAACAGAATGCCGGGAGGAAGAGGAAGTGAGGTCAGACTCGACAGCTCTCCTCTCGGGAGCAGACGCCTCAGGAGAGACACCATGCTCCAGGCTCCTGGGCAGACACACGCGATGAAGCTCTGAACTAGAATCTTCCCGGTAAGACTGGTGCTCACAGATTGTTAGAGATGGGTTGATTGGGATATCAGAATTAGCCAGTAAGGGCTAGAGCTAAGGGCCATGCAGTGATTAAAAGAATACAGTGTCTGTGTAATTATTTCGGGGCATAAGCTAGCCGAGCAGGCGGCTGGGGTGTTGGGGACGCAGCCCCGCCACCGCCCTTATTACTACATCTATCCATCCCATTGATTCTATTTTCCTGAAGACTCCTGGTTAATCGAAACACACATGCACACTTACACACACACATATAAGTTGTGAATATCACCTGTCTTTTATTCTTTTTCTTCTTTCATATGTTTCACTCTGAATGCTCAACCCCACCTTAGAGCTTTGGTACCTTCATATCTGATTCTAAGGTAGACAGAGGGCTAGAGGCTTATTTGGGTCTCAGCAGCCAGGAAATGAACAAGAAATCCCATCTATGAAAAGTGCCCATATCTTTGGAGCTAACCTGCATGGTCAGCCACACACTTGTGGTCCAGGTGCTTGTATACCCACTTGGGGTTAGAAGGAAAGTAGCTGAGAGCACCGCTGTTGCTCTGCACCCCTGCCTGGTCAAACTGCTGGATCAGATCTGCTAGGCATGGACAGACAGGAAAGCATTGTGGATTCCCCCTGCCAAAAAGGGAGACATTTCCAGGCCAAGCAACATGCTGCATGGCAGATTTAGCTTTTACTCAGACAAAAAGAGTTTGTGTGTCCCACAATGCTTCCCAGAGGTGAGATGGTGAGCATGACTCCCACCCAGCAGTCCCAGAGAGGATGATAAACGTACCTCTACAATATTGAAAGGCCAAGAGAGGTAGAGGCAGCATCCAGGGCTGCCACAACCACATTGCTTACCCTTTTAAAATACCCCTTGTCATAAAAGGATTTCAGATACACAATTGAACAGATTCAGACATAAAAGACCTCTAAATGAGACACATCATGTTTTAAAAAATGCACATAGTCTTGGAAGAGAGAAGAAAAAGAGTATAGAGAATTATAAAAAGAAGCAAAGCCTTTAAAGAGACAGTAAAAGTAATATAAAAGAGTACAGACAGTCACAGATTAAATGAGTAAAGAAAATATGCCACGTAAGGTGGAATATACACAGAGAGTCTGGATTGTGTTTATTATTGTGTTTCCTTTTAATATTTTGACTGCAGAGAAGCATTTGATTCTGGGGGCTGCTAAGCTGAACCAACATAAAGGTATCTCGACTTCAAATTTTAGGTCTAAGGATATGTTGCTGTAGAAAAGAGGTTCTACTTTTGTTTCCACAGAAGGTGAGAACCTGTGGATTTCTTTCAGGCTAATGTGGTCTGATAGAACAAGACCCCCCCAAAAGTCTCCATGAACCCTAAAAATACTTCATCCAACAAACAGCAGGAAGAAGTTTGGAGAAATCAACATTCAAATTCTCAAAATTATTGTTTATAAATGTTTGTTTTTATTTAAAGGAGGTTGATTACAAGTGTTTATGGTCATAGTCAATTTCTAAAAATAAAAATAAGGGGGATATGATATAGAGATAAATCCTTTGCACTGGTATGGACTTTGGTTTATTGATACAAATTTGAGGTCAATTATGCTGTGTGTATATTTCTACTCTTGTTTAAGGTATTCTGTTTATGCACTTCATTTAAAAATGTAATGTACAATTTAAAATTTCAGATTAATAGTTATTTATCTCTAATAATCAAATGTTTAATTATATTAGTTATGTTTTCTAGATATACAGAGATATATTTCAGTTAGATAGATAATATTCAACATTTCAAAAATGTACAGAATATGGAATTTAAAATGTTTTAAAAACATAGACTTTTCTTGACAGTGAGACACATCAGCTTCTGGCAGTACCAATTCCTTCAAAAGGATGATGGGCATTGAAGAGGCTCCTTATGGAACTTGCTAGCCATTTTGGCAAGAAACTGCTCTTGCCTGTACTGCTTGATGGTGTGCTGTATAAACTGGACATGCAGGACCCATGGAAAAATGACTGCTGAACTTGTCTAAAGAAGGTGAGACAGTCCTTAAGGGTACATGCTTCATGAAAGAGTTTCCCAGACAGAAGAAAGTAACTGAACAGTCTTTCAAATTTCCTGTTTCATGGAAAAGTCTTCCAGATATTATGGGTCTATAGGCTGAATATGGATGTCCCAATGTTACAAAAGAACTTTTGATGACTGTCCAGGCAGTGAGATGTCTTTGTCAATTCTAGAGTTTTGGAAGCTGCTTACAATGTAATTCCTGTTTAGTTAGATAATAGTATATCTTTCTGGGGTCTTTGTTGGAGTTGAAGACAGATAGTTATAGTTTTCCTTAGTTATAATAAATGATAAATTAGATATAAAACTTTAGACTCATAAAGAAATATTTTAACTGCAATTCTTGGTTGATACATGTTTTGGATATGTAATTGACTATGTTAAAGTTAAAACCTTCCTTTTTATCTAAGCAGAAAAGGGGAGATGAGTGATGTGAGATTCCCCTCTGTATGCTATGAATATGTTTTATTACCATTGGTTAATAAAGAATTGCTTTGGCCTGTAGCAGGGCAGAATATAGCCAGGCTGGAAGAGATATACAGTGAGAGTAAGCAAAATCAGAGTGACACCATGTGGCTGCTGAAGGAGACAGATGCCGGATCATTACCAGTAAGCCACAGCCTTGTGCCGATACACAGATGAATAGAAATGGGTCAATTTAAGATGTAAGAGTTAGTTAATAAGAAGCCTGAGCTAATACACCAAGCAGTGTTGTAATTGACATAGTTTCTGTGTGATTATCTGCATCTGGGCAGCTGGGAACGAACGAGTTGTCTCTGCCTACAAATCCCCATTTTTTTAATGCTCTTTATATTATTGCATCATTTCTGCACCATGGCAGCTAATATCAACATCATTCTTCATGCCAAGCATTGTTTTAAGGACTTTACCTTTTCATAAGCTTACATCATCATCTGAATTACCAGATAAGGTAGGATGACTTTCTTCCTCAGTTCACAGATGAGCCAAAAGACACAGTGCAGATCTGCTCCAGGAAGTGGTAATCACAGGATTTGATTTGCAGTCTGACCTTAATGCTGATTCTCTTGATCATTTAATATACTGTTGCACACAATAAGCTCCTTGATAAGACTTCCTTTTCAGAATACCCGCATTGCAAAAGGCTTTTTTCTGAGTAGAGACACAACACTCATCTATACCACGGAGAAGGCAATTAGCTCATACATTTCAAACACAGTGGGATTGGTAGCAGCCCAACATTTTGTCAGTTGTTGGTTGATTGCACAAAGGTGAAAAAGTACAGTTTTTCAGGTGCCTTTTGTAACTGAATAGCAGAGGAGGATGGCAGTTTTATTGATTGAGATCATACTGAGAAAGCATCTCCTGACAGCACTCTGCAGTGGTGCCCTCCAGGGCCCCTCAGCATGCCTCCATTATGAGCTTTCACAGGAGGCACAAGAAACCATGGCAGCTGAGCTGGCAGTGAAGTCTCCATCTTCTTTACACATTCCTATTGAGTGCTGCTTCTGCAGTGCCTTTCCTGCTCAGTAATTGTTCCTTACAATCGAATGGTGTACTGTATTTACAGTGACTCCACATGGATCACCCTGTGGGATTCTCACAAGGTTTGAGTGAAACCCACGGAGCAGATAGTATTATCCCCAATGTATGGAATAGGACACTGAGGGAAGAGAGAAATTTACTCTGCTTCCAAAATACTGTGATAGTTAGATTCGCTTACACAAAATACTGTGATAGTTAGATTCGCTTACACACGCCGTCATGGTGCCAGTGCTCATGCACGTGAGGTGGACACTTTGGCTATGTGTTTGAACTTTTCTTTTATTGGTATTCTGGAGATCAGCAAAGAGTAAAAATAAAAATCCATCCTAATCTCCAGGTTTCCATTCACCAGACTACATGAAGGGATGCCCGAGGAGCTTCTGAAGAATATGTATGTGTTTAAGAGAACGTGAAGTTCAGAAAGAGAAATATCATTTTGTCCTACCAGAATACACAGAGAAATATTCATAGTTGAGCTAATGATGCCTTGGACTTGCTTTAAAATATTACGGCATAGTGGGAGGTGGAGGTTGTAGTGAAATAAGAGTAGCCATTTATTCATCACTGTTGGCCTTAGGTATAATGGGATTAATACGCTATTCTCTCCATACTTGGAAGCGTTTGAGGTTTTCAGAACAAAATGGTAATGCTAGAAAGATAGACTGGTCACATTGAGACGTGCCTGTGTTTGGAATCTTTAGGCAGAAACAATAGACCAATCAAAGAGAATATTAGATACCTCCACTAGAGCCCAACACTCCTTGTTGTTTCATTTTTCCTCTGGGCATAGAGAATCCTCATTAGTCATGGAGTGAAGGGTTAGTCATTTCTTGCGGTCCCACAAGCTTCCATTGTTGCAGGTGATGCTTTATTTATGTGTATACCGGATGTGCTGGTGGGATGGTATTGCATATTTATTTGGATGGAGCATTAATGCAAAATGGGCTACTTGGGATCCAGTTCTGAGAACCTTTATTCCTAGACTGAGTCTCAAGTACCCTGTTAGCTGAGAACAGTAGGGTAGAGATGAAAAGCCCTGAGGTGTATGAAGAGGAAAGAAAGGGAGCAGTTAGCAGGTCATATTAGAACCACAACAGGAGGAGTTAAGGCAAAGTCTGTGAAGGTAGAGATGCTGGGAAGGGTGTTTTTCACCCTTTCACTGCAAGCACTGACTGCCATTGACCTTGGGGAGGCTTCCACTTGTCAATATCTTTGTTCTCGGAGTCAGTTCTATCAGGCAGGCGTAAGCCATTTCAATGCAGTGTTTATCCCAAGAGCAGAACATGGCATGGGAATCTCTGCAGATGTTCACATGAGGATCCCCGAGAGCCTGGTCCTCATTGGGGGTTAAAGGATGTACCCTGGAAGGCTACATTCTGGAACTCCCGTGAATTCTTCTCTCCCGGATTTTAAGTGGATGAGTTGCTATGTAAACAGATAATCTAGCAATCTCTCATGTTCTGTGCTAGGGAACTGCACATCTCCAGACAAGGGGAACAGGGCACTTAACTCAGCAGATTAGGCGGGAGGGGAAGCTTTAAGTCAGAAACGCTTTGAGGCTATTTTTGTTTTTCTTCTATCCTAATGCAGTTTTTCCCTGTAACTTAAACCCATGAACATTGCTTCTTCCATGTCTTTGCCTTCAAAGAAACTACTTTATAACATTGAATAGCCCCAGCAGAAATACAGTTTTGGGTTTTCTACCTTGGCAGTGGCATTTCAGGTGTTTTCTGAGCAGGACCTAAGGAGGGACTATGAACACCCAGAGGGAAGTCTTAGCTTCTGGGCAACTAGAGATGACAGGCGTGTGGCAGAAAGCGCTGCCTCTGCTGATCACATGCAAACGGCCTTGCATGTATCTACCCCTTCATCTCTGGTCCTCAAGTTCCTGATGTTGTCTCCACTGAGCCTTACCATCCTGTTTATAGACAGAATGATTAAACAAGGAGATCCGAGTCAGCCGTGGACTTCTTTTAGTTCTCAAGTCACACCATTATAGTGATATTTTATTATGTTTTATAAATAAAGCTTGCTTGAAGACTAGAAGGTAAAATTAAGCCACTTGAGGCCAGGCAGTGGTGTCACACACTTTAAATCCCAGGATTTGGGAGACAGAGACAGATGGATCTTTGTGAGTTCAAGACCACCTTGGGCTACGGAAGATCAATGTAGAGACAGATCCAGGAGGTTGTGGCTCACACCTTCAGTCCCAGTACTAGGAAGTCACACACCTTTCTTTAATCCTAACACTAGAGAGGAATATAAGGCAGGATGAGACAAGAACTTGCCCTCTTTCAGTCTAATGATTTCTCAGAAGTGAGAACTCGCTAGTGGCTTGGCTGCTCTGCTTTCTGATCTTCAGGTTGAACCCCAGTACCTCTCTCTAGGTTTTCTTATTCATGCTGGTATGCTTATCTGCCAGAGAGCTGTGCTCTGATGCCTGTCTCATGGCAAACTCGTTCTCCAGCAAGTACCTCTTTTCTCTCTCTTTCTTTTTTATCAGAAGATGGCTTCCGACAGTACACAGAACCCCAGCATTTTCCCATCGCCAGTTTACAACCACCCATACCTACAGAACCTTTGACAACTAAGTTCCACGTCACAGAGATGGTTGTTATTGAAACACCAAATGTGATGATTGGGGAAAACTGCCTCTGTCTCCTGCAGAGCCCTGTGTACTCCCATGTTGATTCTAAACCAGGGCACCAGTCTTCTGACATCACTTAACATGTCAGAGCAAGCCTGCTATGCTTTTCTTTGTTTAAAAATTTCTTCTCAGCCTTTGGTAGAATATTTCATGCAAGACATACACACACACAATGAATGAGAAGGCTTTTGTGTTAGCTTAGAGTATTTTCTTCAGATTTTAGCTCTGATACCTAATAGTACCTAATAGCTATGTGACGTAGAGTGGGTTAAATGTTTTTGGTCTCAGTTGTCTCAACTATAAAAAACAAAAAGAGAATAGAAGTCTTTGTGGGGTTGCCATTGCACTCAGAAGAAGCAGGTGAAATGTCCCAGAATATGCGATAGAACACAGTCTCGATATTCACTGTGCTACTTTGTATTTCTCAAGATGTCTGATGTTGAAGTGATTCCTCTCACTCTCACACCCTGAGAGACTGAGGCAGCACCCTGAATTAAAATAAAAACATTAACTTTTTGGTGGGAGGGAATGATGAATCCATGTTAGGTTTAGAGAGCTAAACATTGTTACAGTAATGACTGTGCAATTGTTACAAGTATTAATTATGATTAAATGAATGCAACATTGTAGTAGGAGCTGCGGGCCTGCTTTTCATCCCACCTGGCTCCCCCACAGCTAGCTTTACACCAGAAATAACAACACATAAACTGTATTCTTTTAAACACTGCTTGGCCCATTATATCTAGCCTCTTCTCGGCTAATTCTTGCACCTGGACTAGCCCATTTCTAATAATGTGTGTAACACCCCAAGGTGCGCTTAGCAAAAAGATTCTAGCCTACGTCCATCCTGGGTCGGAGTTTCTCATCGTGTCTGCCCGGGAGAGGGGAGCATGGCCTCTGAGCTCACTTCCTCTTCCTCCCAGCATTCTGTTCTGTTTACTCCGCCTATCTAAATTCTGCCCTATCAGATGGGCCAAGGCAGTTTCTTTATTTAATCAACCAATGACCTTCCTCCATCACAACATGAAGAACAAAGAATCATTTGAAAGACAGGAGTCACACAGAAAGCATTGCTTGATACTGTAAAGCGGGGTGAGAACTATGCTGACTTGACAGAATGTTCAGGATGATTATTATCCACAGAGAATGTTCCAGTGCAGGGCCATTCCTAGAATCTATGTGTAGAAAACAGCCTCCTCAGCTCCTATAACAGAGAAAGTTTGGCTTGCTAGAGGAAGCAAATGTAGAATGGCATGGGCACCGTGTGGCTATTTAAAGTTAGTGAACATATTAGAGAAATAAGGGACATATATGGGAACAGGCTAGAGCCAGTGACCTCTGCCTCCAGAGCAGACCTGAGGCTGGGACTTCCACAGGATCAAGTACAAGAGAGTGACCACCGAGGAAGTAGGCCCAAGCCAGAGACCTCTGTGGGACTGGGTCTGAATCAAAGACCTCTGATGGAGCAGGCCCAAGCCAGTGACCTCTGCTGGAGTAGGCAATTGCAAGTGATCTCTGCAGGAGCAGGTATAAGGGAATGACTGCCTAGGAATCAGGCCTGAGCCAAAGACCTCTGCAGGACTGAGACCAAGCCAGGGACCTCTGTAGGAGGAGACCCAAGCCAGGGACATCAATGGGAACAGGTTTTAGCCAAAGACCTCTACTGGAGATCTGAGCCAATGACCTCAACTGGAGCAGGCCCAAGCCAGTGACCTCTGCTGGAGTAGGCAATTGCAAGTGATCTCTGCAGGAGCAGGTATGAGGGAATGACTGCCTAGGAATCAGGCCTGAGCCAAAGACCTCTGCAGGACTAAGACCAAGCCAGAGACCTCTGTAGGAGGAGACCCAAGCCAGGGACATCAATGGGAACAGGTCCTAGCCAAAGACCTCTACTGGAGATCTGAGCCAATGACCTCAACTGGAGTAGGCCCAAGGCAATGACCACTGCTGGAGCAGGCACAAGTCAGCAACCTCAGTGGGAGCAGCCCCAAGCAAGCTACCTCCCTGGGACCAGACCTGAACTACCTCTGGGATTGCAGAGCAAGGCCCAAGAGTGCTGAGTGACCTTCAGAGTTACTGGAACCATGGCCCTAACTGCATGAGGAACAACCATCTAAGCCTTGGATCCACTGGCACCTGAAAGACTGATCACCAGAGATACAGCCCCAACTACACC
Source organism: Microtus pennsylvanicus (assembly GCF_037038515.1). Classification (NCBI taxonomy): domain Eukaryota; kingdom Metazoa; phylum Chordata; class Mammalia; order Rodentia; family Cricetidae; genus Microtus; species Microtus pennsylvanicus. The sequence goes on along the minus strand of NC_134586.1, from coordinate 110,857,718 downwards.
AATCAGAGAAAAAAGATGGGTAGACAAGGTAAAAGCACACTCAACACGACAAAAAACAACACAACACCAACAAAAACTGGTGGTTCTACAATGGCAAAACTTGAACACCCCACTATAGAGGAAGAAGAAGAAAATGACCTAAAATATAACCTTAGGAGAATGTTTGATACCTTTAAAGAGGAAATGAAAGATTCCCTCAAAGAAATGGAGAAAAAGATCAACAAAAAAATGGAAGAAATCAATATATACCTTAAAAAAAAAACAAGAAAAAGCAATCAAACAGATGAAAGAAATTATTCACAACTTGAAAGCTAAAACAGAGACAATAAAGAAAACATGAACTGAGGGAATTCTGGAAATAGAAAATATGAAATAATGATCCAGAACCACAGATGCAAGCATAAACAGCAGAATACAAGATATGAAAGAGAGAATAACAAGTGCTGAAGATAGAGTAAATAATCTCATTGGTTAAAGAAAATAGTAAATTTAACCAAAGCTTCACATAAAATATCCTGGAAATATGGGACACCATGAAAAGACCAAACCTAAGAATAATAGGGATAGAAGAAGGAAAGGTACAACTCAAAAACAGAAAATCTGTTCAACAAAATCATCAAAAAAAATTCCCAACCCAAAGAAAGATATGGATATGAAGATAAAGAAATTAAAGATTACCTAAAATTTAATGAAAATGACCATACAATATATCTAAATTTATGGGACACAATGAAAGCAGAGCTAAAAGAAAAAGTTCATAAATGCCTACATAATGAAGCTGGAAAATCCCACACTAGTGAGTTAACAAGAACATTTGAAAAATCTAGAACAAAAAGAAAAAAAACTCATTCAGGAAGACTAGATGGCAGGAAATAATCAAAGTGGGAGATGAAATCAACAAAGTAGAAGCAAAGAGAACAATATAAAGAATGAATGAGACAAAAAGTTAATTCTTTGAGAAAATCAACAAAATAGACAAACCTTCATCCAAACTAACTAAAAGGCAGAGAGAGAACATCCAAATTAATAAAATCAGAAATGAAAATGGGGAAATAACAACAGACATGGAGGAAATCCACAGAATCATCAGGTCATATTTCAAAAACCTGTACTCCACAAAATTGGAAAACTTAAAGGGAATGGACAATTTTTCTGGATAAATATCACTTACCAAAATTAAATCAAGACCAGATAAGCAAATTAAATAGACCTATAACTGCTAAAGAAATAGAAACAGTCATCTAAAGGCTCCCAACCAAAAAAGCCCAGGACCAAATGGTTTCAGCACAGAATTCTATAAGAATTTCAAAGGAGAACTAATACCAATACTCCTCAGATTGTTCCACACAATAGAAACAGAAGTAACATTGCCAAACTCTTTTTATGGGGCTATGATTACCCTGATACCAAAATCACACAAAGACATTGCTAAGAAAGATAATTACAGGCCAATCTCACTGAATATTGATACAAAAAATACTCAGTAAGATACTGGCAAACCCAATTCAAGAACTCATCGGAAAAATCATCCACCATGATCCATGTTGGCTTCATACCAGAGATGCAGGGATGGTCAAAATCTGTCAATGTAATCTACCATATAAACAAACTGAAAAACATGATTACCTCATTAGATGCTGAAAAGGCCTTCGACAAAATACAACATCACTTCATAATAAAGGTCTTGGAAAGAGCATGGATACAAGGAACATACATAAACATAATAAAGACAATATACAGCAAGAAAACAGCCAACATCAAACTAAATGAAGGGAAACTCACAGCAATCTCACTGAAATCAGGAACAAGACAAGGTTGTCCACTCTCTCCATATCTATTCAATGTAGTTCTTAATGTTCTAGCTAGAGCAATAAGACACCAAAAGGAGATCAAGGGGATAACAAATCAGAAAAGAAGAAGTCAAACTCTCACTATTTGCTAATGATAGGATATTTTACATAAGTGACACAAAAAAATTATACCAAGGAACTTCTAAAACTCATAAACACCTTCAGTTATGTAGCAGAATACAAGATTAACTAAAAAAATCAGTAACCATCCTTTACACAGATGATAAATGAGCTGAGGAAGAAATCAGAGAAACATCACCCTTCACAATAGCCACAAATAGGCTAAAATAGTTTGGTGTAACTTTACCAAAGAAGTGGAAGACTTGTATGATAAGAACTTTAAATATTTGAGAAAGAAATTGAAGAAGACATCAGGAAATGAAAAGATCTCCCATGCTCTTGGATAGATAGAATTAACATAGTAAAAATGGCAATTTTATCAAAAGCAATCTACAGATTCAATGCAATGCCCATCAAAATCCCAGCAAAATTCTTCACAGAACAATACTCAACTTCAAATGGAAAAACAAACAAAACAAACAAACAAAACAGAACAAAACAAAAACAAAACAAAACAACAAAAAAAAAAAACAAAAAACAAACCCAGGATAGCCAAAACAATCCTGTACAATTAAGGAACTTCTGGAGCCATTATAATCCCTGACTTAAAAATCTACTACAGAGATACAGTACTGAAAACTGCTTGGTATTAATATTAAAACAGACCAAGAGGACAAATAGAACCAAGTTGAAGACCCAGATATCAATCCACACACCTACAAACAGATGATTTTTGACAGAAAAGCAAGAAATATAAAATGGAAAAAGAAAGCATATTTAACAAATGGTGCTGGCATAACTGGATATCAACATGTAGAAGAATGAAAATCAATCCATTTCTATCATCATGCACAAAATTCAAGTCCAAATGGATCAAAAACCTCAACATAAAGCCAACCAACTGAACCTCATAGAAAAGAAAGTGGGAAGTACACTTGAACTCATTGGCACAGAAGATCACCTCCTAAATATAGCCCCAGTATCACAAACCCAGAGAGAATCAGTTAATAAATGGGACCTCCTAAAACTAAGAAGCTTCTGTAAAGCAAAGGACATGGTCAAAAAGACAAAATGGAAGCCTATAGAATAGAAAAGATATTCACCAACCCCACATTGGACAGAGGGCTGATCTCCAAAATATACAAAGATCTCAAGAAATTGGTCATCAAAATAACAAACAATTCAATAAAAAATGGGGTACAGACTTAAACAGAGAACTTTCAACAGATGAATATAAAATGACTGAAGAAAACTTAAGGAATTACTCAGCATCCTTAGCCATTAGAGAAATGCAAGTCAAAACAACTCTGAGATTCCATCTTATACCTGTAGGAATGGCCAAGGTCAAAAACACTGATGACAGCTTATGCCTGAGAGGATGTGGGGTAAAGTGAACACTCCCTCATTGCTGATGGGAGTGCAAATTGGTATAGCCACTTTGGATATCAGTATGGTGATTTCTCAGAAAATTAGTAAGCAACCTACCTCAAGACCCAGCAATACCACTTTTGGGTATATATCCAAAGGATGCTCAATTGACTACAAGGACATGTGCTCAGCTATGTTCATAGCAGCATTGGTTGTCATAGCCAGAACCTGGCCCTCGACTGAAGAATGGATAAGGAAAACATGGTGCATTTACACAATGGAGTACTACAGAGCGGAAAAAATAATGACATCCTGAATTTTGTGGGCAAATGGTTGGATATAGAAAATATCATATTGAGTATGATAACCCAGACTCAGAGAGACAAATATCAAATGTACTCACTCAAAAGTGGCTTTTAGACATAAAGCAAAGAAAAACCAGCCTACACACAATCTCAGAGAACCTAGGCAACAAAAAGGGCCCTAAGAGAGACATACATGAATCTAATCTACATGGGAAGTAGAAGAAGATCAAGATCTCCAAATTAAATTGGAGTCATGGGGATCATGGGAGAGGGAGGAAGAAGAAGGGAAAAAAGGAGGGAAGTGGAGAAAAATATATAGCTCATTAAAAATAATTTTTAAAAACAGTAGGAGACCTGGAGGAAAGAGAGAGATGGCTATAGCTGTATACTTCTTGTTTATGGGTCTATAATGTTCTGAACATTGATTCTAATCCCAGCACTTTATGCAAATAGAACACAAGCACCCTCAAAGCTGATTGTCTTCCAAGATCACTCAACACACTTACTTAGCACCTTCTATGTCACAGATACTGTAACAGATGTGGAAAGAGTGAGCAGGGCCAACATGGTTCTAATTTCTGCAGATTATATAATATGCTAGAATAATTAAATTATGGGACTCAAGTCAAATAAATATGAAGCTGCTGGAGAGAAGCTGAGCTAATCACAGAAGAAATGTCCCTTGGAAGACACGTAATTTCTGGAATTGTTAGTGATAGAGCTTGGGTTTGAACCTGGGAGCACATACCTCCCAGGTTCAGACAGTAGAGACACAGCCCTACTGTAAGTTGCTGTGCTGTATACCACACGGATGTGGAGGAGGTTGGGTCTTCACTCCCACTGGCCTTGTTGAAGCATCAGTTGTGTCTGCTGTAGCTCCCAGTTTAGGGAGGCCATGGTTTATGCCTGTCATGATGTTGAGCATCCGGGCTTTAACAATGACCAGAACAAAATTGCTATTCTCAAGTATCTCAATCTAAAGAAACAATCAAAGTTTTTGATTTATTGTTACATACAGCACCATGAGTGAAGAGTCGTGGTAGCTAGTGTCTTCTGAAGCTGGAATTCTAGGTGAAGTGCTGTGGTAGCTAGTATCTTCTGAAGCTGGAATTCTAGGTGAAGAGCTGTGGTAGCTAGTATCTTCTGAAGCTGGAATTCTAGGTGAAGAGCTGTGGTAGCTAGTATCTTCTGAAGCTGGAATTCTAGGTGAAGAGCTGTGGTAGCCAGTATCTTCTGAAGCTGGAATTCTAGGTGAAGAGCTGTGGTAGCCAGTATCTTCTGAAGCTGGAATTCTAGGTGAAGAGCTGTGGTAGCCAGTATCTTCTGAAGCTGGAATTCTAGGTGAAGAGCTGTGGTAGCCAGTATCTTCTGAAGCTGGAATTCTAGGTGAAGAGCTGTGGTAGCCAGTATCTTCTGAAGCTGGAATTCTAGGTGAAGAGCTGTGGTAGCCAGTATCTTCTGAAGCTGGAATTCTAGGTGAAGAGCTGTGGTAGCTAGTGTCTTCTGAAGCTGGAAATCTAGGTGAAGAGCTGTGGTAGCTAGTGTCATCTGAAGCTGGAATTCTAGGTGAAGAGCTGTGGTAGCCAGTATCTTCTGAAGCTGGAAATCTAGGTGAAGAGCTGTGGTAGCTAGTGTCATCTGAAGCTGGAATTCTAGGTGAAGAGCTGTGGTAGCTAGTGTCATCTGAAGCTAGAAAACTAGGTGAAGAGCTGTGGTAGCTAATGTCTTCTAAAGCTGGAACACTAGGTGAAGAGTGGTGGTAGCTGGTGTCTTCTGAAGCTGGAAATCTAGGTGAAGAGCTGTGGTAGCTAATATGTGAAGCTGAAGTACCAGGTAAGAGCGGTGGTAGCTGATGCTGTCTGAAGCTGGGATACTGTTGAGCAGACTGACTGTGCTGTGCTGCAGGATCACTATGCTGCAATTATGGAAGCAGGAAAGGAGCAAAGACTCCTGTGGAAAGAGACAGGGTATCTCTTACCAGCTCTGCCAAGAAGGTGAGTCTTGACCCTTATTTGTAGGCAAATCATTATGAGGAGGCTGAGAATGGGTTGGGTGAGAACTTCATGAGAATGGAGTCTGATATGTGAACAAAACTGTGAAGACACTCACTGAGATGGATTGGGATCACAACTGGGCCATGCTGGGCAAATTTGAACTTTGTTCCTGGTGGAAGAGGATAAGGAGGGATACTGAACATTTTAAGCAAGTTGGGAGGAAGGAAGTGAGACAGAGAAGCCGTGAACTAACAGGCTTAATGGCCATGAGGAGAATGTGGGTTTTAACATTAGACAGATTACATCCCATGTTCCTCTTTTTGGGTCTGGCTTACCTCACTCAGGATAGTGTTTTCTATTTCCATCCATTTGTATGCAAAATTCAAGAAGTCCTTGTTTTTTACTGCTGAGTAGTACTCTAATATGTATAAATTCCATACTTTCTTCATCCATTCTTCCATTGAAGGGCATCTAGGTTGTTTCCAAGTTCTGGCTATTACAAACAATGCAAGCAAGGAACTCAGGACCGCGAGGGGTGCACCCACACACTGAGACAATGGGGATGTGCTATCGGGAACTCACCAAGACCAGCTGGCCTGGGTCTGAAAAAGCCTGGGATAAAACCGGACTTGCTGAACATAGCGGACAATGAGGACTACTGAGAACTCAAAAACAATGGCAATGGGCTACGGCATATACTGGCTTTGGGGGAGCCCAGGCAGTTTGGATTCTCACCGTACTAGACCTGGATGGAGGTGGGTGGTCCTTGGACTTCCCACAGGTCAGGGAACCCTGATTGTTCTTTGGGCTGATGAGGGAGGGGGACTTGATTGGGGGAGGGGGAGGGAAATGGGAGGCCGTGGCGGGGAGGAGGCAGAAATCTTTAATAAATAAATAAATTTAAAAAAAAGAAAAAAACATTAGACAGATTAGGACCTCAGTGCTGCTTAGAAGCTCTGTGAAATCTGAGCCTCAGTTTTCCTCTCTGTGAATGTGGCTAAAATGGGTCTTCCCATGAAGGCACTAATTGTTTGAAGCGAATGCAAGTGAGGCTTTCAGTTCCGTGTCTCTCAGAATCAACCCGAGTTTGAACCCCTAGGACCTGTGTAAAGCTCGGGAGCAGTAGCATGGGTCTGGAAACCTAATGCCCCCACAGAAAAGGGGAGGTGTGCATTTGGGTGTGGACATGCATCTACAGAGATCAGATGACATCTTTACAGTCAGTTAACTCCTTCCAGTGTGGTTTTTGGGGTGTGTTTTCAGGGTTGTCAACAGTGTCTTTACTGCTGAGCCACCTTGTCTGTCATAATAATACCTTTTTATGTGCCCACATTTTACCACTATCTTTCTTAGACTCATGGGTTTAGTTCAAATTCTGTACACTCTCTATTTTGTTGACACAATAAGAAAGCCACAAGAAGACGAAGGGGCAGTTACCCTTCTTGTTCTATTTCTGTGCAACTTTGTGTTAAAATAGAAACAATGATGCCAGGAAAGTAGAACTTTGGGCAGGGGAAAGAACCTCCGCTCCCATCTGCTTGCCTGTGCAAACATGGCCTAGGCCCTGTGCGAGCTGCCTAGAAATGCTGGTGAAGATAACTGGAGCAATGGCAGAGTTTACAGGCTGCCTGCTCTTAAGTAGACAAAATATAGAATGAAAGACAATAAAAAGAACAAGAAAAAAAGCATTCAAAGCAAATGTCTACCTCGGCTTTATATTTAAACTAGGTCAGTCGCAGAACATCCAGCTCTGAAGTTCAAGTGTCAAGTGTCCACTCTTCCAGGTTTCAGCTCAGCTCTCTCTTTATGAATCATAACGACCCTTTCCCTCCTTGGTGTGCCATTACTGTCATCAGGGAACGAATGGGACCCATCACCTCATCTCTCTACACCTTTCATTTGTTCACGCTTCCAAGGCTCCGCGGAGTGTCCACACCATGATAACTTATTGGCAAGACAGTAACAAAGGAAAGTGAGTAGAGAAGTAGATATTATTTTACTTTGTGCTTCTCTGTAGCTCACGCTGACTCACAAAATCTAGCAGATTCGTGTGTTTCTGCTGAGGACCCATAGGAGTCCCAAAGAGTAGGCTTGTATTTCAGATCAATAAGGTGTCTTATTGAAAGCCCTGGGCAAAGAACCTGAAGGGGAAGAAAGATGTGCAGTGGCATCAAGGGTCTACTCAGTGTGTACTGGGGCATTAGAGTAGTGGTGCCATGGACCACTATTTTGACTTTCTCATTTCTGTCTGTCTTTCTGTTTTTCGGTTTCTTCCCATTTGTGCGTCTGTCTCTGCCGTTGCGGGTTATCTTGTGTGATAATTCTTGGAAAGGAGTTCTTCCCTGGTGACCACATCTGGTCACACATTAACTCTCTCATCTGTTTCATAGGCTTGGCTTTGCACCATGGTGATGCTCACTACTTAGAGCAAAGGAGCAGAACACCCAACACAAAGGAGCACTTTAGTCTCATTGTAGAGAAATGTGCAGAAGCAGTGCCATAGTTTAATCACGTGGCAACCCTTCTCCCTGAACTAAGGACAAGGGTGAGGCACAGACTGTTCTGGAAATTCTCTTTGAAAACGTGAATTTGACTGATGAGCTAGAATCCCTCTGGGACTTAGATCTGTGTATGGAGCACCAGAGGGAAAACAAAGAGCTGGGAAGGTGTCTACCTACTCCCAGGCTATGGGCTTCTGTCAACTGAATGAAAACTGGGGGAGATATCTGCTTCCACATCAGCAAGGAGAATGCCATTTTTAAGGCATGAGGGAGTTTCAGGGTGGTTCTTAGGGAGAGGACGGGCATGTTTCTGACACAGTCAAAGTAGGAGAGCTTCCGTGTGTGGCCAGCCCAGAGGGACCAAATGGGAGAAAAGGTGCTTCTTCCAGCTTCATCTCAGCCTGCAGGACTGAGCATCATGTGAAGTAGCTTCCTGGATTGAAGCGATATAAGAACACATCTGGGCATATGAACCCAATCCAGGACTTTCATGGGACCATCTAAAGATCAGATAATGTTTGCCGTTGCTGGGGACCAGAGAAGAGAAAGAGGAGAACAAGAAGTCCTAGGTCTTTGATTTCCTATTATAGAATTATTTGTTGGTGTTATGCTGGTGGCATGTTAGAAAACTTAGGTTGCATACATGACTAGCTCGGAGTGTTCTATTAGCAAATAAGGCACAGTTTGGCCCAGTATTGAGAAAAAGAAGCACCTGGTGTTTTGTTGTTTGTTTTAGTGATTCAGATTAAATCATCATCTCTTTTCTAAAAACTTCACACTACAAGTTTCGTTTTAATTTCCCTTTCAATTCCATCGATGTAATTTATTTCACACCTGCACAATTTTGCTCCAGTTTTGTTTTTTCAACTTTCAAATCACTGATTGTTTTTGCTTAGTTTGACCAAATCTTTGAACACTGAATTATCTTATAGGATTCTTGTGCAAACATTTTGTAAACATTTATAATAGATTGCAAGTGATATTTAGGTAAAATCTATCACTCTGGGCTTCACTTTCTGTGCATCTGTTATCATCTTAAGATGTAACTCACATAAAATAAGTGGACCCAGGTATAAAAATGAATCAAAAGCCCAAAAGAACCACCATTCTTAGACCTCACGCCTGTAGCTGGCACAGCTTGCACCTCAGTCTTCACATCTGCAGGCTGGGCTACTATTGTTGCCCACATTATATGTCATTTGTAGTAATAAGAGTGGCGGGGCTGCGTCCCCAGCACCTGGCTGCCCACATGGCTAGCTCTAGCTTATGCCCCGAAATAATTACATGGAAACTGTATTCTTTTAAACACTGCTTGGCCCATTTCTATCTAGCCAATTCTAGGCTAACTCTCGCACCTGGACTAGCCCATTTCTAATCATCTGTGTAGCACAGCTGGGTGTGCTTACCGGGAAGATTCTAGCCTACGTCCATCCTGGGTTGGAGCTGAATCGCGTCTGTCTGCCCGGGAGCAGGCAGCATGGCATCTCTGTTCCAGAGAGCAGAGCTGTCAGTCTGAGATCACTTCCTCTTCCTCTCAGCATTCTGTTCTATTTATTCCTCCCACCTATGTTTTAACCTATGAGGGCCAGCCAAACAGTTTCTTTATTACTTAACCAATGAAATCAACAGATTGATATATGACACTCCCACATCAGTCATTGTCAGGGTTAAATGGCAGAGCACTACCATATGGTGCAAATGGATAGAATGGGCACACAGGGAGCTCAGTGCTAGCTCTCAAATAGAGAAGAAAGTGATTACAGTTCAGCCGTCTAGATACAACTCTTATCTCCGAAGTTATCAGGGTGGTAAAAATTCACTGTGAATTAAAATGGAGTTTACATGAGTTTCCTTCTTGATGAAACTGATGGATTATAGTTTCTAGCCTTAGCCAAGATGGTCTTTTTGTGGTTGGTGGGTGCTTACAAAGAAGAAAGGGAAGAATATGTACATGTTACGACAGTTATGTGCATCTTGGAATCCGCCTGGCTTTGGTGGGTTCTGTCACACCCACTGTACTCTAATGACTGCTACCCAAAAGAGATCCTGTTCTGTGCTTAAGAGAGGAGCTGTTCAGAGCAGACACACTGCTGGCGTCAAATCCTAACTTGGGGACCTACAAGGTACACTTTGGATATTCATAAATCCCCATTGGGCATCACTCTCTTAGACACACAGCCCATCTAACATGCACACCATCCAGGGCTTTTACAAAGGGCTATTGCGATAGCTGCTGAACGTGGGTGCAGAGCACACCTCCTTGGTCTTGGCGCTTTTGTGCTACTCTTTAAATTCTGAACCAGTATCACTCTAGTGTAAGTTAGTCAAGTTTTAAAACATACCAGTGAGCTACACTGTAGCCTACAAGTGGATGGTGATGGATTTGGGTTTTCTTTTCTTACTTAATTCATTTCTAGGGGACAGGAATCTCTTTGTGACTTCCAGCCTTCCAGATGATGTCTCTCACCATTCTGCATTCCACAGTCATGCTTTTAAAGAGGCATTACCTTAAAATATGAAATTTGCCTCAGGTTCTAGGTGGTCAGGAAAGTCCATGTGTTTGGGCACCAGATGCTGCTGTTTTCTGAGCAGTTACTATGTGTCACTCACCACTGACAGATTTCCATGATAGGATTTTATTTTTATATTTATTTATTTATTTATTTTCAGTGTTTTGAGACAGGGTTTCTCTGTCTGTTCTGGTGGTGCTGGAACTCACTTTATATAGCAGGCTGGCTTCCAACTGACAGAAATATGTCTGCCTCTTCTTCCCAAGTGCTGGAACTAAAGGCATGTGTCACCATTGCCTGTCTGGTTTTAGTTTCTTAAAGAAACCTTTGGATTCAATCTGCTTTATTGTTTTTGAAGTATATAAATACATAGGACCAAATCATTTAACTTTTCTGACTTCCAGCGTTCTTGTCGGTGCAGAATAATAATCTCTACTTTAGGCATTAATAAACCAAATGAGATAATTCCAAATTGCTTTGGAAATGGTATTTATTGTTAAGCTGAAAGATCTCTTAGGAGCAGAAATCCTGACTGTCTTATTGCTTAAAAAACTTGTAGTCATGGGCATCTCTGGGGTTAGGTATGGTGCAAGGGAGCAGCCAATCATTTATTTGCTGTCCTTAATCATCTAGACTTCTTCAGAGGCTTTCACTTCCTGGCAAAGGTGCTTGGGTACCAGAGACTGACTAAAATTTGGAGATGACTGAAGATGCCACCATGCATGTGAGAAAAGCTCCAAAGAGCCTCATGCATAGAAACATCAACTCCTCTATCTTGGAGTCTGTTAGAAGAGGGCTTGGGACCACAACAAGGTCTACATGTCTTTCATTTTTAATAAGTTTTTTTCTTAAGAAAAATTCCCATGAGGAAGCAACTTCTGTCTGTCTTATCCCTTCAGGATGGGGACCAAAATAAACACCTTTCTTGAAAGGTGACGTTTTCCCAGTTATTTATTTATTCAAGAAAATTGCCCTCTAAAGAACTTCCGTCAAGTTCTCTGTTGTGTTTTCCCTCCCAGTGTCTGCTCATCCAGGCTTCATGCATGCCACTGCAAATTGCTCATAACTAAAGAGTGAGAGCCTGTTGGGTGGCATGAGAGGTGAACTTTTTTTGATTCTCAGTTTTGAGATAAAATGTGCTTTGCCTAAAGCATGCTCCAAGCATTTCCCTTTGTGCCTTCAAGAAAGAAAGAGCCAGCTAGAAGCAGATTGGCAGACCCACCTGGGCATTTTTCTGACTTGCAGGGGAGTGAACTGGTCCCCCCACTGATTTGGCCGACAGAACTGTCATTATCCTGAAGCTTGGGTGGGAGATGGCTCTAGCTACTTTGAAGAATGGAACCAGGGGGGTGACAATAAGCTTTTGAAGCAGCTCATTAGTTTCTGTCGTTGCAATAGTTGGGGTCTCCATTGACTTTCCTCTTACTGTCAACTCTCACCATCCAAAAACCAGACAACTGCTTCCTTGGGCATTTGTCTTGGACTCAGCCAGCTTCTCTATTCCTAATTTTACTCTACTCAAGTCTTGGTTGTCTCATGATTTCTTAGCTAGAGAGACGTCGTTGTTGTCTCCATTTCTACCAGTTTCTCCCTGTTGAATCTATCTTGGACATTGATCTTCAGAAGAACATTTTGGAATCACAACTTCCCCTTCCTGATGCAGGGCTTGCATGGTGTTGCACCATCAGTTAAAACACACATAAGAGATCTGAGACCTGAAAGGTTCTTTTGATGAAGAAGCCATTCCTGTGAAAGGAAAAGGTCACCTTTTGCATTCTGTTCTCAAATTTGCAAAATCTTGGCTCCAAATCTCAGCTTCTACTCTAAAATGAAGATATATATATATATAATTGTCTGGTTCACAATGATGTACATGCCTGAGAATTGTAATAAAGGTCTTTATTGGTCTTTCTTTTTTTTTAATTTATTCCTTTCTCCACATTTCAATTTCAGAATTAAAAAAATATTCAGTGTAGGGATGCGGGGGTGAGTTCCTGGGTAAAAGTGGTTGCTGTGCAAGTACAAGGACCTGAGTTTGAATCACTGTGACTGTGTGAAGATCTGGATGGAAGTTTGAGCTCTGTAATCTCAGTGCTTGCATCAGGAAATGGGATGGGAAGACATAGGAATACTCAGAAGCATAGAGGCCAGCAGCTTTGGTACACAGAAGGAAAACACAGAGATCCTATTGCCTCCTGACCTCCATATGAATGCCATGGCATCGGTGCACAGCACCCTTCCCCAGACTACACACACTATTCAGGGCATGAAGAAACTGACCTAATTGAGGCATATGGAGTCTGCTTTCTTCATTGTATCTGTAATGATTGATGGAGGAGGAATCATGTGTCACTAGCAAGATTCAGGTGTCCGAGTCCTCCCTCCAGACTTGTTCCCTGGAAAAGCAGGTGAGGAGGGAGACAGCTGAGGCAAGGGCGGGGGCAAGTAAGGAGGAAGAGCGTGGAATGCTGGTGCCAAAAGGAGCAGGCCCAGCAAGTTTCAGGTCGTTCTTGCACTATCACTAGGAGCAGGCCCAGCAAGTTTCAGGTCGTTCTTGCACTATCACTAGGAGCAGGCCCAGCAAGTTTCAGGTCGTTCTTGCACTATCACTAGGAGCAGGCCCAGCAAGTTTCAGGTCGTTCTTGCACTATCACTAGGTGGGCCAGGGCACATGGCCTAAGTTTGGAGCTTGGAGAAAGTTGCTTGGCTGTTAGGAGGCAGGGATAAAACTTCTAGTGGAGCATAATGCAACTGTTCAGACTTTCTTGAACATTTTTAATTATAAATTTTTATTGTTAGTGTTCTATGTGCAAGTGATGAGCAAGTTTAGTATGGGTGGTATCAGATGACATGGAAGAAAGTAAAATATCCAAGCCATAATAATCTTTAGCTTATAGAGTTATTTTTTATAGACCTGATGCTCTGTCTTCTGCAACGTGAAATCTTTTCCTGAATTTTTCCCATACAGCCCCATTTCTCCTAGATCAGTGATTCTTAGTCTGTGGGTTGTGAACTCTTTTGGGGAGGAGTAGAAGGAACCATTCACAGGGGTCACATAAGACCATCAGAAGACACAGACATTTACATTACAATTCATAACAGTAGCAAGATTACACTTATGAAGTAGCAGTGAAAATAATTATCCTGTAGGTCAGCACAACACGAGAAGCTGTATCAAGGGTTGCAACATTAGGAAGATTGAGAACCACTGTCTAGATTCTTCTTAATCCTGGGAAATAGATTTCTATTTTCCTAAGTGTTCAGGTTCATAACTCTATAGTCATGTTTTTTCCCTCATATCCCACACTTATCATCAGGTTGTTGTTACTACTTTTAAACTTTGCCCAAACACAGACTATTTCTTACCGTTTTTTTCTTTTCTGCAACTGACTTCCTGAAGTCTATTCTCTTTAATTGATGGGTTATTTTAAGACCTTCCTAAAAGTCCTTTCAGGTTCTGTCTGGGCCTCCTTCATCTGTATTTTTTTTTAATTTTTATTCTTATCCTTTTCGTACAAGGCCTCACTCTGTAGCTCAGGATAGCCCAGAACTTAGTATGTAAGCCAGGCTGGCCTTAAACTAATAGCGATCTCTTTGTTTCTATTTCTCAAGTGGTAGAATCACCAGTGTGGGCCTCCATAGCTAACTCTCCTCTATCTACTTTTAAAGCTTCCATACACGTATGTGTTTTACATTGAGCATATTTCCCCTATACACAGCTCCTCTCCCTTTTCTCGTCCTTGTCAGTCCTATCTGCAACCCTTATAGTAATACTGTAACCTTCAGGAATGATAGCATTTGTAAAGAATACCTTGTGACTGTGTAAGAGTCTATAAGCTTTTAACTGTATGAAACCTGTTGCTCTCTGACCTTAATGTGTTCCTTCACTTCTCAGTTTAAATCTTTGTACATACAGACTCCTTGTACATACAGACATTCTCCTGTCTCATCAAAAGCTCGGGTTTCCTTTTCTCCTGGAATACTCTTCTCTCTTGTTTTTACATGCTTTATTTTTTAAGCTTTAGGGCATTAGTGAATTCATTTTTTTTAGGAGGTGCCTCCTAGTCAATGTTATCTACCACTCTGGAGCTACCTATTTCTTTTCTCTGTTCATTTCTTGCAGTGGGTATAACACCACCTAGAAAATTAGACAGACAGCACTTTCAAGTCATCTGATGAAGAACATAGACTCCAGAGAAACCATCGTCCCTTCTTGTTTTGTTTTTCTTCATCTCTTCAGAATATAGAGCAGTATTGGATGTATAATTAGCAATCAATACATATTTTTGAATAAATGAGTGAATTGGTACCAACTAATCTTTGTATACTTATTTCTTTAGAAAATAAGGTTGAGCTTATCAAAGAGGTTTTAAGTCATTAACAACCTAAATTTGAAAATCTTTTGGTCTCCTAGATTGCATTTAGATAAGAGAAGCAAGGAGTGATTATACACTTGCACAGGAAGTGGCCCTCATTCCCCAGTCTTGAACATTGCAGCAGTGGTATGGATAAGCATCAGTTACTAACAGACCTAAAGATTAGAAACTGTGAAAAAAAAAAGATTAGAAACTGTGGAAAGGTAATGAGGTCAATTAACCTGGTGTACTTCCTCTTCCCAGAGCAAGAGCTGAAGGGCAAACTGTCAATAAAAACACAATGGTTCTGCTACCTTATTCTCGGTGCTACTTAGTTACAAAGAGTCAGAAGGAAAGAAGCTGGGGAGATAAGCAAGCTGCTTACCATCCACTCAGGGTTTCTAGAGTCGCAAATGGCAAAGCTCTAAAGGGCTTCTGGAAGTGGTAAAGTGGGAAGGCTGATGGCCTAGATAGGCGGCTGATTCTAACATTAAATGATTGAATGACTTCCTCAGTCAGAGTTCATTCCCAGTGCTCTAATTCTCCTTCTGTTTTGCAGGGATGAAGGGACTTAAGAGATCAGTATATTCAGTTTCATCACTTTACAGAGAAACAACTTCAGGCCCAAAGATGTCCATGATTCTCCACATTTATCCAACAGCACACATTTGGTGCTGGAACCTTATCTAGGCTTTCTGGTCCATCGCTGGACTTATTGTACCAAGATGCTGACTCTGCTTCTGTGTCCTGGGGCACACCTCATAGTGTCTGGATCTTGCTGCTTCATACAAAACTGGTAAGTGACCTTTGTCATAAGGAGGTCTTTGTCTAATTTTTCTGCTTCTTGATTCAACAGAAGAAAAGATGGCCCACTTCTGTGGAGCTGTTTGAGAAGGGCGGGCAACTGAAGATTTGTTTGGACAGTGTGGTAGAAGCATCCTTAAAAGGCCGAAAATAACTAGCCTTGGGTGACAAAGAGTGCTAGTGATAACGTAATTAAAATATCTGATTATATAACAGGGCACAGATAAGAAACTACAAGAGAAGTTAATTATGAAGAACTAAAAGGAATAAAATATGGAATGAATGTTTTATGTATGTTTGATGTATTCATTAAAAACTCAAAAAAAACCCTCATACTGTGGCTCGGCTGTGGTGGTGTATGCCTTTAATCCAAGCCCTGGAGAGGCAGAGGCAGGATCTTTGTGAGTCTGAGGCCACCTTGGTCTACAAAGTGAGTTCCATGAGAAGCCCCAAAGCTACAGAGAAACCCTATCTCAAAAATCAAAACAAAAAAACCTTATACTTGGTAAGATTATTTTTCTTGGAATGCTGTGGTTTTCTCTCAGTGACCACAATTATAATACCATAGCACTATAATAACACACACACACACACACACTTTTCATGTTCATATATATATATATATATATATATATATATATATATATATATATGGAAGACATGAAGTTTGGAGGGAGATAAAACAAAGGAGCCAGAAAAAGTTAGAGATAGGGATAGAAGGTTTGCATATTACCAAGATACATTATATATATTAAAGGAATTTTCAAAGAATAAATAAAGTTAAAAGGAAAAGCAAAGTGAAGCTTAGGAAATAAAAGAAATAATACTTTCAAGGATATCTCATTGTACATTCATATAAAGAAGAATAACTGAAACCAATACTTCCAGAAGACAGGAGGCATAAAGTATCATTGGCTGTCTTCCTAGCTTCTTAACCAAGGATACCTGTTATGCGAAGCATTGCACTGTCTTCTGTTACTTTGGGGTTAACCTTCAAAGTGTGGGTATCTACTTTTAGATGTACTTTGCACATGGCTTATAGGTCAAGATTCTGGAGTAACTTATACAAATGGACACGAGACTCCTTAATCTTGGAAGAATTATTATGAGTAATGATATTGGATTAGAATGTAATATGATATCACCCAGATTTTCAGAATGATGGAAAATATTTGGAAACTCTAGATCACAAAAACTAATAAATAACTCCTACATAGTCCTAATTTTTACCCTTATAAAAGATAATGATTTGAACACATCAATCATCCTAGATCCTTCAACTGACTCCTGACTGTCCAGTGATATTCAAACGCATCTCAAATTTGTCTTCCAGGCTATACTCTTGTACTTTTCCTTCTCCCTCTCTTCTTACCAATTTATCCCTTGCTTAACCTAGAAAGCAGCATCACCTCTCATTGGACTGCTGAGGACAGAGCTGGAGCTATCCTTGAAACAGCCTCTTCTTTGTTCACATTCCATTACTAACATCTGATGACTCTGACCTGTCTCTTGCCTTCCTTTTGCCACCACCTGCCCAGAAAACCCCACTCAGAAATAAAGGATGCCAAGCAACTTATCAAGGAATAATTTCAATGTGCTCATAACCCTAAGGAGCTTGCACCTTCAGACTAAGTATAGTCAATGACCAGAGTCAATTGATTAGTTCTGATTCTGGCAGATGTATGAGTGCCCTCTATGTGGAAGACTCAGTGGAGATACCCAGTCAGTCCTTACCGGTGGGTAGGCACTTATATTTCCCACCTTTCTGAAAAACTGTGTGATACCGTATTACATTCTAATCCAATATCATCACTCATCATAATTCTCTCCTGTCCACGTGTACAAGACAAGCCACTGGTACACATAGCCCACATCAACAATACCGATATTATGTATACATATCTCAAGGTTGGATACCACATTATATAGAGATAATATATTAATTGCTTATATATTATGTATAATATTAGTATATAGTATATGATGCATACTAGATAATATATGTTATAGTGTCCAACATTGATAATGCCTCTGAACCTGAACAACAGTTGAACACTGGATTATTATAACATTGTTTTGAAAATAATGGAAAAATACAAATAAGAGATTATGTATTACTCCTAGAAGCTTTTATTTATGCTATCTCCAGAAATGGGAACCCAGTGCAAGCTAAAAGACCATGGACAGCATGATCTAGCAGTTCAAACCAGGCAAAACTGCAGTAAATTTACACGAGAATTCTGGATATTTTAAAAAGTTAAGTCCAGGAGATTGGAAAAGTTTCTAAATACAAGTTCTCAAGTAGGGAACTTGTATTTTTGTTTTTCCTTTTCCTTTAAGTCTTAGTATTTTCTTTAGTAATAAATCATGAATTTTGAAGCTGCCAAACTCCAAACGCCTCCTCTACTGCCCGTCACGCCTATGGAAGTTTAAGGGAGATGTCTTTAAGTCTTTGTTTCTGGCTTCGCGTCCTGGTTGCCCCTCGTGCATGAATTGGTTATTGAATGTTTCATGCCTCAGTTTCTTCTGCTGAAAACAGGGTAGCAGAGAGTCCTGTCCTATGGGTCACTGTGACTACTTAGGATGACAGGTTCCAGTACTTGGAGCTGAGCCTGGCACACAGTGTGTACTCAGTATGATTGAGAACAATGACTTGCTTGTGTCACCAGGTCCATAGGCTCAGCTAGTCCCCTGCTTTCTTGTGTGTCCTTGACCAAGTCACTTGAAATCATTTTCCTCAAGGTCCTAGAAGTCTGACACTCTGGCCATTCCAACTTCTGGCCTTGATTATATAGTCAATAGACAACACTCTAGCCTTCTGTCCTAGCTAGGTTTTTGTTTCTGCCATAAAACTCCATGATCGAAAACTACTCCCCAAAAGGAAGAGTTTATTTTGGTTTATGGTTCCAGAGGAAAATTCAGTAGTGGCAGGAGAAGGCATTGCAACAGGTTGGAAGAGCTGTCTGATCACATCTCTTTACACAGGAAGACGAGAATGCAACCTAGAAGTGGGACAGAGCTATATTCCCAAAGTCCACCCAGCTCCCGGTGATGTACTTTCTCCAGCATGGCCCAGCATAGGAAAGTCCCATAACCCCCTCAAACAGTGTCACCAACTGGAAATCAAGTATTCAAATATCTGAATTTGTGGGGAGCATTTCTTATTCAGACTACTACACCTTCTTCTATGCTCACAGTGGACGCCTGTCAGTTCATAAATACACACTTAAAATTCACTTTAGTAGCATCCAAGTCAATACAACTCATCAATTCACTGTGAGTGGTTAATTATTCCCATTCAGAATAATCTCCTGTGATTTCAGACTTGTATAGCATTTGGCATTCCTGAGACAAATAGAAAGGAAGCATGGGGAATCTTCCTCTCTGAGATTCTTCCAAATCTTAACACATTCTGTCATTGTACATCTTTTTTAGTGGAGAGAAAAAGACACCATCCCCTTGGGGGCTTAAAGGGATTTTTCCTTAAATCATGAAGAAAAGAATGTTTAGCCAGTTGCTGGAAAATTCACTTGTACTAAGTGGTTCTAATTACTCTGCCCTTGAGGGAGGAGTTTCTGAACGCTGGCAAGCCTTCCCTGGAGGCTGCAGCAGGCAAAGTACTCAACTTTGGTGAAAACAAGAGTGTGGTTGTTGCAAGGTTCAAAGAACAGCAAAACAAACAAAAACACCAATTATGATTCCAGGGAGGCACAGTCTTTTCTATTTAGTCAAAAGGAATTGATTTCCCCTGGAGTGTCACTTACACTATAATGATTATTGGAAGGGAGACAACTTAACAGAGTGACATAAACAGAAAATGAAATGGGCTGCAGATCTTAGCGGATCTGTACTGCCTGCCTCGGAGGCAGAGCTGGAGAAATACAATAAATGGAGGCAGGATGGTTACAGCATTTTCTTCATATTTATTTCTGTTGTCAGTATATTTATTTTGAACTTTAAAAAAAGCTTAAAAACAAGTTTTAATTATGCATTATGTATATGTTTGTGTGTACACACGAATGTGTGCTTCTTGGGTCCAGGGGCATTAGATTCCCTGAAAGTGGAGTTATGGGTAGTTGTAAGGTCACAGAATGGGTACTGTAAGCTAAACTCTAGTCTTCTTCAAGAATGGTCTGAGGTCTTAACTGCTGATATTCATTTTTCCATGTTCATTCTTTAATTTATTATTCTGTTCTTTGCTTAAGCAGAAAGAAGAGGTGAGAGTGGACAAATAAAATAGTGCATTCAAGTTACTTTGGGAAAAATTTTCTACATTTCATTGAGATTGACTTACTATTACATGTAAAAGGCTGATTAACTCAATGGTGTATCTGAAAATATACTGTATTTCAGAAACCTGTAGCTTCACAATTGAAGTTTTTCTAGATACATTAAAATCTCAGTCAATTTCTATAGGCAGTTGAAACATGAATGAAAGTTGAAATTTTTATTGAAAGTTATGTGGTGACTCAAGCCAGTTGCAAACTGGGGCAGGGCCTAAATTATTGTAAGTTTAGTCATAGAAAATTTTTAAAAATACATTTATCACACTGTTACATTACTCTGAATATTACCTTCATTCTTTCTACATAAACCTCTGAAAAGTATTAAAAGAGAACCACATTATTTCTTGGTGGAAAATCCTTAAAGATATGGAATAGAAATGCTTCAGTTTTCCCCATCTCGGACCTAGGTCTGGGCAAGAGAGATTTCTGGCAAGAAACTGATAATTCAGAGGTTATATTTCCTTCAGAAGTAAAACTGTTTCTTTATTGATATTCCACCAGATCTTCAGATACACAGCTTCAGATCCAACCCTGATCTCACTTCATTACACATTTGCATATGCTATGTTTATGTATGTGCTTCTTCCAAAGAACTGCAGGGCTCTACTATTTTCTGGCTTATCCTATCTTGATCACACAATAACTTGAACAGCCTTGACTTGTCATGTGCTCATGCTTTGATGTGTCTCTATTTTCTTCTGTTGCATTTAAATGGCCTGTTCATTAGTCTTTGTGTCATTGGCCGTCCATAAAATGGCTGTGCCCATTGAAATTTTTCAGAAAAGATGTATTGCCTCGAGTTTGGGTTCTTGGATGGTGTATATATATTTTATAATCTCAATGATTTGCTGAACTTAGATTCTTATATAAATTTTGTCTTGTTTCTTTATGGTACATCTGTATGTTCTTTTCTGGTAGAATTTCTTCAGACAAATGGTCAGCATTGTAAACACACAGAAGGAAAGTCCTTTTATCTCTGTCCTTCTCAGGAAATAACAAATCTGTTCTTTTACTTTGTTCTAACTGACTGAAACATCCCTTGAAAGCATCTCTTTGGTTGTAATCCCATTTCTGCATGTTCAACTCACACAGTGTTTAAGAAACTGTTAGGTCTGCCAAGAAGAAAAATTACTGATCTTATTTTATTGGAGACAGAAAAATTACTGTAGACCATACTAGTGTTTGGCATGTGGGTCCTGCAAGTTCTGTGCCACTATTGAATTGGTATATTCTGCAGGAAGGGAAGATTGTAGGCTAAAGGTTTTGTAGTTGGGATGCTGTTCGCATTTCTCTTTTGATAGCTTGCAGAGTATTTCCTCACCAAAGAGACCAGAACATAGGGGTGAAGGCTCCATGTAGACACCAGTTCTGCCTCTCATGTTAAATGAGTGGTGTGGATGTTGTCCTCAGCAACAGGGCCCTGCTGTCAGTTTGTAGAAAGCAACCCTCTGTCTTAGCATCAGTCTGGGGTGTTTGGGGATTTCTTTTTTTTTTTTTTTTATTTTTTTTTTATTTTTTTCTTTTTTTTAATTTATTTATTTATTAAAGATTTCTGTCTCTTCCCCGCCACCGCCTCCCATTTCCCTCCCCCTTCCCCAATTAAGTCTCCCCCCAGCCCGAAAAGCAATCAGGGTTCCCTGGCCTGTGGGAAGTCCAAGGAACCCCCACCTCCATCCAGGTCTAGTAAGTTGAGCATCCAAACTGCCTAGGCTCCCACAAAGCCAGTGCGTGCAGTAGGATCAGAAACCCATTGCCATTGTTCTTGAGTTCTCAGTAGTCCTCATTGTCCGCTATGTTCAGAGAGTCCGGTTTTATCCCAGGCTTTTCCAGACCCAGGCCAGCTGGCCTTGGTGAGTTCCCAATAGAACATCCCCATTGTCTCAATGTGTGGGTGTACCCCTCGCAGTCCTGAGTTCCATGCTCGTGCTCTCTCTCTTTCTGCTCCTGATTTGGACCTTGTGATAAAAGTCTTGGAGAGATTAGGGATACAAGGGTCATACCTAAATATAATAAAAGCTATTTACAGCAAGCCGTCAGCTAACATTAAATTAAATGGAGAAAAACTCAAAGCCATCCCACTAAAATCAGGAACACGACAAGGCTGTCCACTCTCTCCATACCTCTTCAATATAGTGCTTGAAGTTCTAGCAATAGCAATAAGACAACATAAAGGGATCAAGGGGATTCGTATCGGAAAAGAAGAAGTTAAGCTTTCGTTATTTGCAGATGATATGATAGTATACATAAGCGACCCCAAAAACTCTACCAAAGAACTCCTACAGCTGATAAACACCTTTAGTAATGTGGCAGGATACAAGATCAACTCCAAAAAATCAGTGGCCTTCCTATATACTAAGGATAAGGAAACAGAGAGGGAAATTAGAGAAGCATCACCTTTCACGATAGTCACAAATAACATAAAATATCTTGGGGTAACTCTGACCAAGGATGTGAAAGATCTATTTGACAAGAACTTTAAGTCTTTGAAGAAAGAAATTGAAGAGGACACCAGAAAATGGAAAGATCTTCCTTGCTCCTGGATTGGGAGGATCAACATAGTAAAAATGGCAATTCTACCAAAAGCAATCTATAGATTCAATGCAATCCCCATCAAAATCCCATCAAAATTCTTCACAGATCTGGAGAAGACAATAATCAACTTTATATGGAAAAACAAAAAACCCAGGATAGCCAAAACAATCTTATACAACAAAGGATCGTCTGGAGGCATTACCATCCCTGACCTCAAACTCTACTACAGAGCTACAGTATTGAAAACAGCTTGGTATTGGCATAAAAACAGAGAAGTCGACCAATGGAATCGAATAGAAGACCCTGACATTAACCCACAAACCTATGAACACCTGATTTTCGATAAAGGAGCTAAAAGTATACAATGGAAAAAAGAGAGCATCTTCAACAAATTGTGCTGGCAAAACTGGATGTCAACCTGTAGAAGAATGAAAATAGATCCATATCTATCACCATGCACAAAACTCAAGTCCAAATGGATTAAAGACCTCAATATCAGTTTGAACACAGTGAACCTGATAGAAGAGAAAGTGGGAAGTACTCTACAACACATGGGCACAGGAGACCACTTCTTACGTATAACCCCAGCAGCACAGACATTAAGGACCTCATTGAATAAATGGGACCTCCTGAGATTGAGAAGCTTCTGTAAAGCAAAGGACACTGTCACTAAGACACAAAGGCAACCCACCAACTGGGAGAAGATCTTCACCAACCCCGCAACTGACAAAGGTCTGATCTCCAAAATATATAAAGAACTCAAGAAACTAGACCGTAAAAGGCTAATCAACCCGATTATAAAATGGGGCATTGAGCTGAACAGAGAATTCTCAACAGAAGAACTTCAAATGGCCAAAAGACACTTAAGGTCATGCTCAACTTCCTTAGCGATCAGGGAAATGTTTGGGGATTTCTATGAGACCACTTTGGTGAACAACTCAATTGAATGCAGCCTAGTCCCTCTACAGGAAGTCTTGCCTGGCTATAAGAGATTGTCAATTGAGACTTAGTGTCCCCCATTACTAGAAATCTTCATTGGAATCACATTCATAGATGTCAGGAAAGAGTCGATGTCTGACTTGCTTTAAGGTCCATTCCATGAGAAGGGATCCACACCTGACACTACTTGGGTAACCAAAAACCAGAGGCTGGAGAGCCCAGTGACCTAGGACAGAACCAAACATGACTGGTATAAAAAGTGAATCAACACAATGATTCCTAATGATATTCTGCCATACTTATAGATGAATGCCTTATCCAGTCATCATCAAAAAGGCTTCCTTCTGCAGCAGATGGGAACAGATGCAGAGACCCTCCACCAGATATTATGCAGAGATAGATAGATAATAGGTAGATAGATAGACTAAATTGGAGGTATCTATAATTCCCCACCCCCTAGAGTTCAGAGAATCCTGCAGAAGTGGAAAATTTGTAAGAAGTAGGGGAGTTGGAGAATATTAGGAGAACATGGCCCTCTGAACCAACTGAGAAGAGCATATGCAAGTTCACAGAGACTGAAACAGCAAGCATAGAGCCTGCATGGGTCTACATTGGTCCTCTGGATATATAGTATAGCTATTAGCTTAGCATTTTTATGGGACTCCTGACTGAGAGAATGAATGAGTCTCTGACTCTATTTCCTGCTCTTCGGGCTCTTTTCTTTCTGTTGGGTTGCCATGTCTAACTATTATATGGAAGTTTTGCTTCATATTATTATATTTTCATGTTTGGTTGTTATTTCTTAGAGGACTTTTCCCCTTTTTATGAGAGCCGAAAAGGGAGTAGATCCAGAGGGGAGGAGAAGTGGGGAGAAACTAGGAGGAGTAGAAGGAGGGGAGATTATAATTGGGATGTAGTGTGTGAGAAAATAATTTATTTTCTATTAAAAAAGAGTTTCTCCATAGCAAGGTAACAATTAAGTTAAAATGATGCTTTCATTCAAACTTTAGAATATGAAATTTGAAAGCAGCATATCTAAAGAAAAAAATATGCCCTAAAATGCCTTCTTGTTCATAACTAATCGTATTTTATAATTTCACACAAGATTTATATGATAAATATATTTTCTGTCATCTGTGTACGTATTTTAATAATAGTAATCCATATCACTATTGGTATAGCCATTATGTGTGATATATTTATATAGAAAATATCTCTGCATGTATGTATGTCATTGAATATAAGTGCTTTTCTGTATTGATAGAATTAAAAACTAAAGAGTAAGTAAAACAAAAAGGATATATTCTAGAATTATTGAAAACAGGGAATGCATACGGAAAGATTAAAGTAAAAAATGAGATTAATAACTTGATTGTAATAATGTTTTAGTTCCTTATTGCTTGCCCAAATGCTCTTTTGTTCAAAGGAACACCAGAAATGCCAGGGATCTTGGTTCCTTCCTGCTTTGCTTTCTGTCAACATACACACTTTCTTTGCTTTATTGATTGGAAAGAGTGGTAGGGTTGACCTCAAGCATGACAGTGCAAGGAGACTAGCTGGTCTACCCCGTGATGAAATATAAGAAATATAAAATAGTAACAACCCATTTAGGGTCCCTGGAAATGACCCTAAAGGCAAGAATTAAGTGAGAAAATGTATCTTCAAAAATTATGATAATTCAATGCAACATGCAGACACACAAACACATGAAATATGAACCAAGAACACTGCTTCCTTCTCCTTCCCACCTCAGAGAGGTAGAGAGTTTAGACTGATCGACTGATCCTGTATAGCTCTGTTTAGTTCTAAGTTGAAGCTGCAGGACTTTAGGATTTCTCATCATATTGCTAACTTCCTGTTACTGAGGCTGTTTGGGACAACTTTTACTCAATCTTCCCTTGGGCATGACCGAGAACTAGTGAGACCTTGACAGCCTGGGTAAGTCCATAGGGTAGTGTTCCATGTAAGCAGAGTCAGAGAGAGGAAATCTAGAGTGATTATTTTACCTTCCACAATGTGCTCGGCTCCCTGAATGGTGGACTCAGAGTCTCAGGAAGATTTGAGCAGTGTTGAAATTCTGATGGAGGCTGATAGGTTTTGCAGGAGACAGTTGGAAGGCAGTTGCAAGGTAATTGAGAGGAGACATTCTGGGTTCTGCACGAATATTCTTGGAAGGAGCCATGATTGAATGAATTTGTTTGTAGAGGAATTCATTCCCCAGAGGATTGTTGGAAATATTCAGTCTGTCTACAATTAGTGAAGTTCAACAGCTTAAATGAACCTTGAAATTACTATTAAGTGAAAGATACAAACATCAAAAGAGGCCATGTGATTCTACTTGCATAAGAGTCCAGAAAAGAAAAACATATAGAAACATATGCTGATTAACTTTGGGCTGAGAGTGAGGAAAAAAATGGCCTGTATCACCCTTGGAGGTGATAAAAGTGCTTTAGGGTCTGGAGAAGTAGGTCAATTGTACAACATTTGCCTGGGATTTTTGTGTCCTGGGATGGATCCTCTGCACTGCAAAAGGAAACCAAAATCTTATTCTCTACCATGGTTATGGTTGTACATACTTGTACAACTGTATACTAATAATCACTGAGATATACCTGTTAACTGGGTGAACTTCCTATTGTCTAAACTGCATCTCAAAGCGTTCTCTTACAAAATGAGACAAAAGTGATGCAGGATGGCAATGAAATGCTAAGAAATGCTAATGGTTATAATATCTGTAAGGTGTTCTTGATTTGGGGAAGTAAATGGTACAGATTGTAGCAAGAGACTGTTTTGTGGAGGAAGGAAGGTACAGTCATCAGGTCCTCCACAGACTTTGAGTACATCATACTTAAAGGTTTTAACTTTGGGAATAGAGGATCAATTTGCAGTGATCTGCCTGACCTCAACTAAGCTGTCTCATTGCATGACTTTATTTTTCAATCTTAAAACAAGGGGAGGGAAGTTGCACATGCAATGTCAATTTCATCTACTGAAAAATGCTCTGATTTGTGAAACAAAGTAGGTTTGCAAAGGAAAACACTTATTCCATATAGAATTTTAAAAAGGATTTTGGATGCTGGGCATAGAAAATCCTGTAATTCTGATATTCAGGAGAACAGTAGCATGCTTGAGACCATCCTGTGCTACATTGAAAGCCCTAAGCAGGTATATGGTAGAGTTAGAGACCCTGTCACAATAAATAAAACAGTCTGAAACAAAACAGAAAATTAAGGTAGGGGAGATTGGTACAACCACCTGCTTTGCATTGTATAATCACCTTTCCATTTTCATTTTCCCTCCTTAAAACCTCTTACTCTTATTGTCCTCTTAGTTTTATGACCTAATATATGTGTGCAGTTGCACACACACACATACACACACACACACACACACACACACACACACACACACACACACACACACATTCAACCAGTGTTATATGACTACCTTCTATGACAGATACTGTTCTTTCTAGCTAATAAGAATTAATTGTACCTAGTAATAAAATTCATTGTGGTATTTACACACAGGTATACAGAGTGCATGGGTAAAATTCAGCTCCCTTTATCTGGCTTGACATTCTTCCTGCCTCTTTTTGAAATTAAACTTTATGTTTATATATAAAAATACAAAGCAGTGGGTTTCATTATGGCACTTTCAAACTTAGGTTGTTTTTATTGATTCTCCTTTCCTTCTCCCATGGTCTGTTTCATGGTCTCCTCAGGGTGGTATCTTTCCAGCTTCTCAGTAATGTTTTTATGCCACATAAAGTTCGTTATCTGCTCTTGTCCTACCTTCTTCCTTTAGACCTCTTATTTCACTCTTATGGTCTCCTCTCTAGTGTTGTGACCACACCATATCTATCTATCTGTCTGTCTGTCTGTCTGTCTGTCTGTCTGTCTGTCAACTATCCATCTGTCTATCTATTATCTACCTGCATATATGTACATATATATACACAAATTTATATCTATAAATTGAAGTCTACGATATGTACATAAGATTAAAAATTTCTATTTTTTTCTGTGCCTGTCTTATTTTGCTTAACAGTGCGATTTCTGGTGCCACCCATCTCCCAGCAGGTGATGATGTTTTCCTTTATGAATGAATGAAATTCCATTGTGCTGGTGTTTCCATAACCATGAATGTGGGTGGACATCTGGTCAGATGTCCTATCTTTGCTATTGTGACCAGTGAGGCAATAAACACTGATATACACAGATCTCTGTAGTAGGCGTCTGAGCTCTTTGGTATACACAGATGGTATAGTTGGGTCATGTGGTAGCTCTACTTTTAGTTCTTTGAGAAACCTACATAATGTTTTCCATAGTGGCTGCCATCAGTTTCCATTGCCACCTACATACTACCTGTGTCAACCCCTCAGTTCCTCTGAGGACATATGGGAATTCATTTGGCCAAGCATATTCTTGGTTAGCTACATCACTATCACAGCTTCTTGAAGTGTGCTCTATGAACCACTTAAGAGTTATTTGAGTTGGACTTCCTTTGAGAGTTCCTGGTTTATTATGTGCATGTGAATGTCTAGAATTAGAGGCACAGCATGCAGCATTTTCAAAACCAACCTGAATTTAGAAAAACTTCAACAGATTTACTTCCTATAGAATGTTTTCTGAAACTAGGGTTGTGAAAAGCTCACATTGAAAAATGACACAGAGTTGACTTTAGTAAGTTGTGATCATACATGACTGCAATCCCAGCAGTTGGAAGGTTGAGGCAGGTGAATTGTTACATGTCAAAGGCCATAGCCTGGGCTATGTAGCAGATACCAGGGTAACCAGTTGGAACTAAATTGAAAGACTATCTAGCAAAACAAACAAAAATGTTTGTGTGTGGAGTCTTATAGGTTTAGAGTTTTTAGCATTTTTAAGCCAGGGAGAAAGCTTAGCTGGTAAGATGTTTGCTGCACAAGTGTGATGATCCTAGATCAATCTCTAGAACCAGCAAGGCTTCATGGTCTGTGTTTGGAATGTCAGTACACAGGAGGTAGAAACGGGTAGATCTCTGGGAATTGCTGGCCAGCTTGCTTAGACAAAATATCAAGCTCCAAATCAATAATGCTATAAAACCAACCAACAAACAATAAACAAAAAACAACAGCAAAACCACCACAAACCACCAAAATACCAAGGTGTCCAGAACCTGAAGAATGACACCTGAAATTGCTCTCTGATCTCTTTTGTGGTGCATTCATACATAGGAGCACGTGCACGTGCACATGTGCACACACACACACTTCTGATGACTTTATAGTTTTATATTTCAATCATAGAGTTATAGAAATTTGAGAAATCTTTAAGGTTTGAGAATTCATTAATGATGATATTATGACGAATTGTGGAGATGATATTTTGGGGGCAACTGAACTTGACACCTCTCCAATTGTGATGACATGGTGATTGGTGAGCTATGGGAACAACTATGGCCAAGGCCTTAAAATCACAGCCCAAATGATAAAATAGAGGTGCTATTCCCAAATCCAGAAATAAGTCTTAGAAAGGAGGTGATAACGTTATGTTAGATCAATATAATTTCCTCCTAAATGGTGGAGAGTTGTGTTTCATTTAATTGATTGTGGAAATTTTAAAGAGCAGCTCCCATTATCCTGAGGCTCCTCCAACCCTTGTCCTTTGCCCAGTGTTTGCTTCCAGCATAAGTCTGCATGCATGCAGAAAATTAGGCATGATTTTCTATTCCACCTGCCAAAAGTTCATTCTTCTGGGATCTGCAATCAAAGGAAAGGCCTAAAAGCCAAAAGGAAGTTGCCAATTGCATCATTCACAGTTATAGATATATTGCTCAAACAGCTCTTTAACATTGAACTACTACTGATTTTTTTGCATTTTATTGCTGGAGGAAGTGTCTATAACATTTACCTTTCATTCCTTATTCTATACAGTCATGATCCCATTGAATAATTCTTCATTTTCCTTTTCCAGTCTTTACTGGGTAGTTATTGAGTACCTATCAGGGCTGGGTATAGTGGGGATGCAGTGGGGGGGGGGGGGGAGGGCAGTGCTAACACTCAAAGCGGTTGCTGAATGCTGGGAACAGGACAACATAGGCATTTTAGATGAAAATACTTCAAGACTTGAACATATATAAGTCCTCAAGTAAAGACTTCAGACTTTCCCTTTGGGAGTTCAGGACATAGGGAGGCCATTTGTATTTCTTTCATGCTTAGTACAAAGGTTGTGACACAAAGAAGCAGGAGGTCTTGGGGCTGATCGATTCTGTGCTTCTCCCTGCTAATCCAGAGAGAGTGGTGATGTGAAGGAAGACACTGTTAGAGGTTAGCCACTCACTGGGACACAGCAGATACTGGTTACATTTCATCCGTTGGATTCTTTGCTTGAAGGAGCCTTTGACTTATTCATTCAAATCATGAGCATATTAAGCTTCTGTTCTATGCCAGAAACTATCAAGCATGGCAGCAACTCTTGCCATCGTGCAACTTCAGTTCTAGTTTCTAGGGGTTGGAATAGTGGGAGACAAGGGAAAAAAGAAGCATTCAAATTGCAGTTAGTTTATGAAAAGTTAGGGAGGTTCACAGGCCAGAGCTGTGTGGGATACAGCTGTGGAGGAGTGGTCAGGAAAGACCCTTTAGGGCAGAAGTTGTGGCAAATAACATTTTCACAGTGTGTGTGGGAGTTCAGCACATCAACTATCCTGCATATCAGATATTTACATCATGATTCATAACAGTAGCAAAATTACAGTTATGAAGTAGCAATGGAAATAATTTTATGGTCCATGCCAGTGTAACATGAGGGACTGTATTAAAGGGTCACAGCGTTTGGAACCACTGTTTTTGGGAGTAGCATTTAGGAAGAGTAGGAAGGTGAGAAATTGCCAAGAGAAGCAGGAAAAACATTCTTGGCAGAGAGGAAAGGAAGGTAAAGAGCTAAGGAGTAAAAGCTTGGATTCAAAGTGGGTCTATGGAGTCTGGAATTATTGGTGATCAGAAAGAGTGCATGAGAGGCATTGGGCTATGGAAGAGGCATACAGAGCCAGTTCAGGGGTGACTTTGTACTCATGTCAAAACATGTGATCTCTACAAGAGAGAATTTTGTTTTCTTCCTTCTGTTGGCTCTCCGGCAGCTAGAAAAATGTCAGTCATCGTCAGATGTTATGAGACGTGGGCTGAATAAATTTAACTCTAAGAGAAATCCTAAGCATCTCTCTTCTGTGCTGATTTTAAAAGCCTCTCTTGCTGTCAACGATGGGGATGGAGCCTGGAATCACCTGAAACCAGAGAATGAGGAGTGGCGGAAGCTTTTTCCAGGAGCTTAGTCCAGATGAAAGTGATGATGGATGGAGCTCTGATGGTGGTGCACTAAGGGGAAGTGACTACGTTACAGCCATGCTTCAGGGACTGAATCACTAGCACCAGGTGTTGAGTTGATACTAGAGATTGGATTTGGTGACACAGGGAGAGGAGAGTCTGCTGCAGAATACTCCTTTTGTACATTGTGAAAATACGTCACTCTCATTGTTAACAGAAAGTTGATTGGCCAATAGCTAGGCAGGATTTGGGGGGCAGAGAGAATGCTGAGAAAAAGGAGGGCAGAGTCACCTGAGTTGTTAGGAGAAGCAGTGAGAGCAAGGCATTCTGGAGGATAGGTAAAGACATGAGCCACATGGCAATACATAGATTAATAGAAATGGGTTAATTTAAGTTGTAAGAGCTAATTAGTAATAAGCAGAGCTTTCAGTGAGCATTTATAAGTAGTATTAAGTCTCCATATTGGTTGTTTGGGAACTGGAGGGTGGGAAAGAAAAGCGTGACCACAAGGGTCTATGAGGGCCTTGGAGGAAGGTGTTTGGTTAGTTCACTGCTTTCTACTTGTTCATTTTGAGACTCCAGTGAGGGATCCAAGTGAAGGTGTTCAGGCTATAGATGAATTTTCCATGCCTGGGGCTCCATAAAGCAGCTGAGCATGGCACAAAACTTCTGAATGTAACGCTATGAATGAGCTCACCACAGAGAATACAGTTGCATGGCAGAAAGGCCAGAATTAAGAATGTGTGCTCCAGCATTGAGATTAAGAAAAAAATTGAGACTGAATCTCTCTACATTCCCCAGGGTGGCAATTCTGTCTCAGCCTCGGGTGTAGTTGGAATTATGGGTACAAGTTAGCAGTTCAGTTGCCAAAGACATTCTTTAGAAGAACATAAATATTTTCTATTTCCATCCATTTGCATGCAAAATTCAAGAAGCCCTTGTTTTTTACTGCTGAGTAGTACTCTAATATGTATATATTCCACACTTTCTTCATCCATTCTTCCATTGAAGGACATCTAGGTTGTTTCCAGGTTCTGGCTATCACAAACAATGCTGCTGTGAACATCGTAGAGCATATACTTTTGTTGTATGATAAGGCCTCTCTTGGGTATATTCCCAAGAGTGGTATTGCTGGGTCCAGGGGTAAGTTGATCCCGAATTTCCTGAGAAACCGCCACACTGCTTTCCAAAGTGGTTGAACAAGTTTGCATTCCCACCAGCAATGGATGAGTGTACCCCAATGGGGCTGTTCTACTGGGAACTCACCAAGGCCAGCTGTCCTGGGTCTGGAAAAGCCTGGGATAAAACTGAACATAGCAGACAATGAGGACTACTGAGAACTCAAGAACTATGGCAATGGGTTTCTGATCCTACTGCATGCACTGGCTTTGTGGGAGCCTAGGCAGTTTGGATGCTCAACTTACTAGACCTGGATGGAGGTGGGGGTTCCTTGGACTTCCCACAGGCCAGGGAACCCTGATTGCTTTTCGGGCTGGGGGGGGACTTAATTGGGGAAGGGGGAGGGAAATGGGAGGCGGTGGCGGGGAAGAGACAGAAATCGTTAATAAATAAATAAATTAAAAAAAAGAAGAACATAAATAGAGTTGTGCACTTATGGGTACCAGTTATGAATGCAGATGCTTAGTTACCCCCCCGCCCCCAAAGCCCTTACTTGTCCTTCAGAATGCTGACAATAAGGGTTTCACCTGCCCGCAGGTGTTTGAAAGATTTTCTCCAGGGAACCTGACCAACATTAGTCTAGACCCTAATGACCCAATTGGGTCTTCTGCTGCGATGATTACACTTTTCGCCACTCTTGTTCTTCTCTCCAGAATCAAGCTGCTCCCAGGAACTGCTCCGTAGGCTTCCTATCTGGTTATCAG
The DNA here is from genome assembly GCF_037038515.1 of Microtus pennsylvanicus. Lineage (NCBI taxonomy): Eukaryota > Metazoa > Chordata > Mammalia > Rodentia > Cricetidae > Microtus > Microtus pennsylvanicus. Next base: position 110,825,028 of record NC_134586.1, on the reverse strand, counting down.
AACTGTTTGTTCTTCTTCCACTCGTGTCTAGTGTTTGTTTGGGGGAATGAGATGCCTTTCTAACACTGTGTGTTCTTCTTGAAGGAGAGCCACTGCTTCTCATGCTCAGGGGCGTGATAAGCAGCGTGGCCAAGACAGGCAGGTTTCCAGATGACCCCTTGCCTATCACGACACTCATATTTTTATGGCTTTCTCCATTTTCTAGCTTAAACCAGTGATTCTTGGTGCATGATTTGCTCCCTTTCCCAGTATTCAGACTTAGAGAAATGCCTCAACTGTTTACCCATAATGGTTCTTTTTCCTGACCTGGTGAAAACCTAGCAATAGCAGGCATATAGGAGTGGCAATAGCTTAGATTTGGTTATGGATACAGTTCATGCTGTGGTCTGAAGACGGAAAGTGACTATTTTGTGTTTAATTTTGTTTTCTAGTCTAAAGCTAATATAACCATACAAAAGAGTTTAAAACTGAGAAGGAAGAGAAAGTCCTTATGCATTCAGGGCACCCAGTGACCCTTTGCTAGAGCCCCTTTATATTATGAAGGTGTATTGCTTTTTTTGTTAGGCAAGTTCAGTGCCATTACCAGCTCTGAAGAGAATGCATCCATATACCATGGTGGTGGTGGAGTGGATATGGCATATGCAGTCCACTGACAGGCAAACTTTTACCCAACGGACACATAATAGCATTTAGGAACCCAGTGGATTTGGGGAAAACCATGAATTTGGAGAAAGGAATCCAGCAGCTCAATCCTCTCATCCTCATGCTCCTTCCAATTCCTTTGTCAGTCTCTCTCATCCAAGCTCAGAGGCTCCCTGGAATTTTCATAATTTGAAATCTTAAAGTTAAATGTAATTAATATCTGAACATATTCCAGTTAAATCCTATCATTAATTTGCTGGTATTCATTCGTTATTATATTTTATTTCTTTCTGTGTTCTCCTTTTTACTATACATAAAACAGAGAAAGCATTTTCCAGCTTTTTAAACAATGGGCGTTTGAGAAGTGGCCCTAGATAGCTCCTGAAGTCAGCCTTAGGGTGGTCAGCAAGAAAGATGTAGACAGACCTCCTTGACTTTCTTTCTGTGCTAGGCTACAGCCCTGTTCTCTCTGAGTTTCCCTGCACCCATTTCTTCTAGTTCTCGTGGGCTGTCATTTCATCTCACATAGAGCAACGTACAATGAAGCATCAAGTTAGTGGTTTCTGCAATGACTCTTCTGAGGGGGATTGATTGTTTTGGGTAAGAGTGAAGAAGAAAACTGTTACTGTTCTTACTTGCTTTTTTAAAAAATTCATAGGAGAAGGGATGCCTCTTATGATTGCTTTCCCAAGTGGGAAGTGTCTCCCACACATATGATCAACAAATATTTGCTGTTAAAAACATGTAAAAATGAACCACTTTCCTATGCTCTCAAAATTATGTAATACTGAAGTAGAAGAGTATATTTAGATGAGAGAAAATAATTATGTTTGTGTAGGGAAATGGAAGATTTATCTGAGGGCTAGGGAAGAGAAAATTGACATAAGAGGGCTGAGGCCAGAAAAGATGAGAGAGGAAACAGGAGTGTTGACTTGATGCTAAAATATATCTGGCTTCTTGCCCTGAATTTGAGAGCTGAATCACAAAGAGTAACCCAGGAGAGGAGAGCTCAGAGAGTAACTGGCAGACAAGTATGTGATAAAGGAGAACACAAGTATAGGGCACACTGTCTCCTAGGGTTGCGGTCCTGTTTTGGGGAGTCAGATCTTACCTACTTTCATAGAGGTGATAGAATATGGGAAGCCACTCCTGATAAGTCTGGAATTCCAGACTGTGACCTTCCCTGACAGGGGCCTCTCTTTTCTATGCAGTCTTACTCCAAGAGGGCATTAGAGGAATGTCATACTCAGCAAAGTTCAGGCTTTGTTTATTTAGGCACAAAGTCACGGCTAGAGCTGAGATTCTTAGCAAATTCTTGTTTGAAATCCCTGTCAGGCTGTAACAGCAATCTAGGTGTCTGTGTGGGTCTTCTCCACACTGGTTCTCACATAACAAAACTGTCGGTTAAGCCCAAGGGAATTCTCACCTACTGAGTCCAACAATTAGAATTATTACCCAGATTTTGGAATCTGAGGACTAAGAAAATCCTATCAGTTTTGGCAAGTTTGGTGCCTGAATGGAATTTGTAAAATGAAAGCTTTTCAGAACTGGAGGAAACTGAGAGTCATTCTAAACCAATCTTCCACCAATCTCCTTAGCATTGTCTGCTTAACCAGTCGATCCTTTTATTTCATTGATGCTTAATGGAGGTTATGGGTTCTCTCTCTCTCTCTCTCCCCCTCTCTTTATCCCTCCTCCCCCCTTTCATGTTTTTTTTTTGTTTGTTTCTTGGAGACAGGGTTTCTCTGTGTAGCCCTGGAGGTAGGCTAGACTGGTCTTGATCTCACAGAGAGGCACCTGCCTCTGCCTCCTGAGTTTTGGGACTAAAAGCATGCATCACCACTCCCCGGCACGGGGTCTCTATTTTGTGGAGGTTTTCATCAAGTGTGGCATTATGGAGATGTTGTACATTTCTTGAAACTGCTGGAACAGGAGTCTGCGCGAGGGTGTTATGTTACTGTTTGATGAAAGAGGTTTCAGAGAACAAATAAGAGAGAATGAAGTCAAACACTCCTAATACTAAAAATATAACTGAGTTTAAGTTCCATGGCAAGGCTTAGCTGCTTTATTTAAAATAGTGTGTGTGTATCCTTTGTGTATCCGTTTGTATCCCTTGAAGAGTTGCAGATCGGTGCCATATTCCATACTAAAGAACAAGGTAACGGCATGCTCAGGTCAGAGACAGAAAACATGCTTTTAGATATTTCAGGGAGAGGTCAGATCAGGAACAATCATTGAAATCTTATTATAATCAGATCCTAGGCAATTAAAAATAATTACTCTTTTTCCTAGTTGACCTTATAGGGATATGTAAGCTAAAATCTTATCTAAAAAAATCTAAATTGGAGAGTCTAAATCTAATAGGTAAAAGAAAAATACAGTCCAATCAACAATAGTGACTGGATAAATCAATTAAGTGGCTTGGAGAAAAATAATCAAAAGTTAAATGAATTTCCTATCTTCTTGCATGATATGTCCTTTTTTTAGATGGAGGCTTCTTCAGTAGAAGACTTGTTGACGAACAGAAGCAGGTACCCCTAGGTAAAGTAACGGCATTTTATTCTCATGCAGCAAGTGAAGTTCTGTGCTATCAAACCCCTATTCTTCAATTGCTGATAATGACTCTGTAAATTATAGCTCTTAGCCAATTCTCAGGGTAGAGTTCATCTTCTGCTTTAAAAGATTTTTTCCCCTTGGAATGTGATTTTTACTCTTTCAAGGTGCTATATTCTATAGCTATTCCTTTAGTCATTTCCCCCTCATTCCTCTGTAGGGAATATAAACCTCTCTCCTGCAGCCCAATTAAATTTCAAACATTGGCATAGACAATTTTTGCTAAAGTAGATACTGGGGTTTTTTTTTTATGAGGAAGTCTTGTACGTGCATTAGCATGAACACAGAACAGCTTGTTTTTCTCACAGAGTCATCTAAACAAAGCAAGGCAGTGGGTGGGTCTGCACTGGGCACCCAGGACAGTCTGCACAGAGCGTTCTTGGATTTTTGATAACCAGACAGAGCTACAATTAAAGAATATATAAGGAATAATGTTCCATGTTTGACATCTGGTACTATTTGATAAAATATATTTTTCTTTGAATATTTCTATCTGGTTGAAAGTGATTTTGTTTAGGGATTTTTTTTTCATCTTTTCAATATTCATAGGTAGAGAGAGACAGACGCTGTTGACTTAAGTAAAAAAATAGTGAGCGGCATATCTAGTGTACAGAATATTAAACTTTTAACTTAGGTGACTTGTTTTGCCTTTTCTGAATAAATTAACAGATTCCAGAGTGATATATAGGTGTTTTCGTCAAACAAACACATAAAAGGCAAGGAAAACAAGAACAGCAACAAATGCTATTGTAGTTCACTGCAGGAAAGAGCTATAATCATCTTTTATAGAAATCTTTTCTTCAATACCAAGGAGCAGAGCAAATAAACAGATGTAATTCTGCCTGATTTATTAAATCATTTGTTCAACACATAGTTGAAGACCCAGGATGTACGTTGCCTTGAACCAGGCACAATGAGTAGCATAAGGGGAATTTTCACTGCAGTTGAAGAAATAAGATACACATGAAAAATTAAACGCAAAGCAAGATTAAGTGTGAAATGAGCTGTGCCCGGGTTCAGATGAAGGAGGATTAAATAAAGAGTGAGTAGCAACAGATGACTTCATGAAAGATACAAACTTTAAGCGTGGCCATGTTAATCAGTGTACGCAGCAAGAGGTCAAGAAGAAACTGGGGGCAAATTGAAGAGTCAATATAAAGACAGAGAGGTAAAGATGCAGTTTGAAACCCTGTGGAATGCACTCCTCCACCAGAGGATGAGGAGAAATGTCAGCAAGGGAAGCTATTGAGCTATTGAATTATTTTTGAAATAGGGCCCCATAACATTGTGATGGTGGCATTTTGCAGAGGAAATGACAATTGAGCAGGCTGGTTTTGGGAAAGAAGGTTTTATTAGAGAGGGGTAAATGAAGAAACAAAAAAGCCAAACTTTGGAGAGCTAGTCCTTCAATCAAAGGTAAAGATGACGGCAATGCTAGGAGGGTGCTTGCTAGGAGCAGTAGAATATAAAATGATAAGACTAGCTCAGAACTAGTAACTTGTAAGAGGTAATGGCTGTTTCCCACATGGTTACAGTGTGTATATTAGAACTACCTTTTATAAGAACAAACATCTTCCAACTGCCATTTCTTTGATATAACACAATGAAAATTCACTCAAGGGCTCATCTCCTTTAGTACTGAGTTAGGAGCCAGGAGTCCTGCTTATGGTTCATGCTTAAGAAGGAATTCTTTCTGGCCCTGGCAGTTGAATAGACTACCTTTTCCCAAAGTATCTGTCTTTTATAGGATCTTAATCCCCACACATGCTCCTAGGGGGAAAAAAAGCTCCATAATTGTGTTTGAAAACATCAAGAACTCTTTTATTTGGATTTCAAAACTCATTGGCATGGCAAAGACATCCCTCTCATGGAACACTGAAATAGCCCTGAGAGCTAAGGTTTGCCAAGCAAGGACTAAGCCAGAAAAACCTGCTCCTAATTAAAAAAAATAACCCAGGGCTCTAGGTGTGGAGAACAAGCAGCCATACAAGGAATCCAAGGTCAAGAAAAAGAATAATAATTAAAAATGATAATTAGAGAATTAGAAGTATGTTCTAGGCAAATGAGATTGCAACCAGTTATGGGACACTGTGAGGAGTGAGTTCAAGACAGGCAGCTTGCAACAGGAGTCCAGTCTGACATTCCCTCAGCCAGGTATCATGTCAGTGAACTCCCTTTAGCTACCACAGTCCTCTGGCTGTGTCAAAGAAAATGATTCTATTCAGAGTGCCTCCTAGATTGAAAATTTTTGAACCCAGACTAAGTGTTTACCTTTTCCCCAGGAATTTCAACTCCAGGAAGAATGAAGGATGATCCGAGATTTTTCTGGATTTGAGGGCTGCGTCCAACTGAAGCAGATTCTGGGATAAGTCAGAAATCATGATTGTTTTCAGGGTGAGCAGAATGAACCTGCTTTTCCAGTGCTTGGCAAATGCCATCAGCCTGTAGAAATGCTTATTTTTTTTTCCTACTCAGTGTATGAAGTTTAAGTGTCATACCCACTGGAATGAGACCACTGCTAAACAAAAGGGAGGTTACAGACTAGCTATGAAAATCAATCAGTTTTCCAAATCATTCCCATCCTTCTCTAGTGGCCTGATCTTCACAAGAGTCCTGTGATTGAAAGTGAGTTTTGTCTAATATTTTACACTTGCTAATATCACCAAAATTCACAAGAACAGCACCGGAGACATGTTGCCGTTCGTTACTGGAATTGTCTTATTTAGTCCCCAGAGCAATTCTGTGAGTCAGGCATACACTGTAATTTCTATCATACAGCCCGTGGCACAAGATGATAGAGTAAGAAGTTATTGGCACCACTCAGGTCTAAAAACTCAGGTCTCTAGAGTGGAGACACTAATATTCTATCGTTGTTGACTTGCCAGAATCAGTTAAAAGATGACCCTGTAATTGCCACTCTGTGTGGCCCGACTCCTGACCGTCCCTGCCTAGTTTAATGCTTTCTCTGTGGTGACATGCTTCAAGTTTCTAGATCACTTACATTCAATTTATTCTCTCAACTCAGAAGAAACTCTCAGTTGAAGCAAGAGTGGGAGGCAAACAACCTAGATTGGGCCAAATAGGTCATTGTATAACCAAAATAACACTGTTGTGATTGCTTTTCTAAAGACCATGAACTAGAAATCTTTTTCAACCCCCCCCCCTTTTTTTTTACAGATTTGGAAAAGCCACAGAAGATTTTGTATTGTAAAAATGACATAAACTTTAAATTTCAGTGTGTGCGTAAAAAAGTTTTGTGAGGATAATTTCATTCATTTACCTGCTGTCTGTGTCTGCTTTTATGCCACCACACTTGAGTTAAATAGCTGCCAAAGAGCTATTTTGGCAACGACCCATAGGGTCCAGACTAGAAGAACAGCATGTTGGTATTTCTTTTCCCTCAGAAGAATAGGAAGGAGTCAGATAATACACATTTCCCACAATATGCAGAGGGCATGCAAAAGCAGACTTAAACTTGGTTCTTAGCTCTGTCACAGAGGAACAGCACTAGGGTTTTTGCTGAAGCTGTACAATTTCTCTGTGCTTCTGAAAACAACAACAGGGCCTCCCTTGAATCTCCGTTGTGAGTTTTCAGTGAAACACTACATGCAGAGCATAAAGTAAGCAGCAGGAACCGATTGGAAAATGCAGTCCACGTGTCTGTCGGTGGCACTTCTGATCACGTCTGTTTATACAAGCATGTGCATGTCATATGATAGCAGCAATCTTTGGTGATGGTGGCGCATACGCCAAATGAAGTGAAACTGATGCAAATGAGGTTGGAAGGCAGGATAAAAACACATGGAGGAACACGGGTGTTTTTCTTTAGGTGAGCAATGCAGCTTTTCCATGTTGATGGGTCAAGCCATTGTAGTCAGTGAAGCTCAGCTTGTCAACCCACCCTTAGCAGATATGACCACCACTGACATCCTTAATTAACTCAGAACACTACAAGGTGAATGAAAAATACCAAACAGAGCCCACAACTTCACCTCTTTGGCCAAAACTCCAGTTTACCCTAAATCTATCCCTATAAGGAAGAATAAAACAATTGTTTATTCAATCGGAATGTCAGTTCTTGATTTTTATCTTCTCTTCTGTACACACGCAAGCTTGCACACAGACACACACACACACACTCCTCACATAATTTTTGTGTTTTATCTTCTTTTTATCAGCATGCTTTGTAAAGAAGATTGCTAGCCTACTTAGTACACTCTGACCTAAGGCCTCCAGAGAGAATAGATCCCCAGAGCTTTCAAAGGCCTGGGCTTATTTCTTTGGGACAGTGATAGGGAATGCCAACAATCAGCAAGCATTTCTTTTGCCCCTTTCAGTTTTATGTATTTCCTCTATTGTATATATCTAAGTAGGGCTGTCCAGAATCAAGTATAAAACTTTTTTCTGCTATTCCATTTAATGTTCTCCCACTTTTCTGGAAAACACCTCATGCTTTTGTTTCAGCTATGAAATGTTCTTCAACATGGATGTACTTTAGTCATTGATGCATTAGTGTAAGAAAAAAGTCATCTTGCTGGTCCTTGTGTATTGTACACACACATTTCTCCCAGTCTCTCCTTTCCTTTTTCCTTCTCCTTTTTCCCTCCCTTGAATTTTTCTTGTTATCCAACTTTTTCTATGTAGGATGGAAAAAAATCCCTCTTCTTAGGAAGAAATTGCAGACGGAAGACCATCAGGCATGGAAGGGAGTTCATAGGGTAGTGGCACACTACTCAACAGTTAAATCTATAGAGGATATTTGCTTCAAAACTTGGATGCTATTGCTTGGTCCAGGGAGAAGTAGAGGAGACCCAGAGAAAGGCGAATTAGTGTGGAGAGGAAAGAACCACATGTCACATGTCACAGTCACCAAAGCAAGTGTTAAAATCACTTTAGAAATAGGAAGCAGAGGCTTGGGGAGGGGGTAAACACCTAAAGCCTGGGGTACAGATAACTCATGGGGCTAAGGGTGCATTGACTTCCCTGTTTTAGACTGACCTCATCCATAGGACTGTCTGTGCACAGCACATCCTTCAGTATAATCAAGAAGAATTGCCTCATCTGGGTAGTGTAGCCAAAACACAGAGATGGGCAATGTTTTCTCTTTGAGCCACTGCTTCTGCATAGTTGCTGTAGACTTGAGAGGTCACGGAAGAGTGATAAATTCCAAACATTATCCTAAGAAGATAATCTGAGACTCACAGTCCTAGCATGGAGTGGAAAGCCCGAGACAGTTTGCCATCTGAGTTACACTTTTGGTTCTCAGTATCTGAACAACCACACAGCCCAGGTCTGGGGCTCCAGGAGAGAACACACTGAGTGGGTGGGCTTGATCCTCTGGTTTATATCCCCAGGGTCCTTTTTGATACGCAGTAAGAGTTTGGAAATTTCTTTAGTGGTCTCTGGATTCCAAATTGCAAAGGGTACAGACAGGGTGAGATATGTCCCAGTTCTTGCCCAACTCTAGGAGAATGTCTAAATCCCATTTAAATACTTTGTATTTAATATTTAAATAAATTTTAATGAAATTTAGTTTTAATTAATATTTAAATGAAATTTAAATAAATATCAGCATAAATCTAGAGTTGGCATCATTTTCCCTGCTGAGTTTATTATACTGCTTTCTTTCTCCCTTTCAGCTGTTCTTCTTCCTTTCTTCAAACTGTTTCCACACTCCTCAAGCTCCCCCTTTTGTTCTATTAAAAACAACCCTGGAACCCCAGAACTCCAGAACTATCTGCTGCTGTCTTCAAAGCCACAGTCCTGGGTGCCTTTGTCTTGAAATGTACCGTGTGTGTACAGCTAGCTGGCTTCAACAAGTTCTTCCTATCTCCAGGTGAAGGTCTCCTAAGTTTTCTACTTTCTGTTCCTTTTTACTTTTCCTTCTTTTCTAGGGAGCGCAGAGATTAGGAGTAAATGTGTCCCCTGAACTGTCCCTGTTTCCCTCCAGATTCAGCTTTCCACACTGGCCTTCCCTGACAAATGCCTATATAAACTCTCACCAAAGTGCCTTGGAAAAGCATAGGACAGAAGCGTCTGGCTGTCTGGCTGGGGGAGTTTGTTTTATTGTGGCTTTTGGTCGGGTCAGAAATATTTCAGCCCGGAAGATATCAGTCTAGTAGGAAAATAACAATAGTACTCGATGAACAAATGGCAGCCACACAGCTGTCCCCGCGGCGATACTCACAGTTCAATGGCGTTCCGGGGGAGGTCGGTTGGAATCTCCGTCACCTTGCTGTCTTGGCAGAGGAAGACCCTGTTAGAGCAATGACAGAGCCAGTGATGACATCCAGTTCCTGAGCCCAGGAGTGCCAGCAAGGAGACCAGGAGCAAGGCCATATTTATTTAACCATCCACCTGTTTTCTTCCTGCACGGGCAGCGAAAATCTCCTCCACACTGCCCGACAAGAGAGATCTGCCAGGAGAATAGGCGAAGTCACATGACCCACCAAGGGATGCCTTTTTTCTTAAATATTTTTTTGTCACTTGCAGACAAGAAAAATTAATGTGTGTCAGTAGTGATTTCTGAGGCAACTTAAGCTTCTCCCTTATCCTTCGAGATGTCTAGTTTTTATTCCTTGACCCAAGAATGACAGCCAATAGAACCTTGGTGCATGTTTAGAGTAATTCACAGTATTTTACTGCTTAAGGGTCCCTGCTAGCCACCACTGTCTTCCTCTCAGTAATGCAAATGACCCTCCCCGCAAAGGACAGCCATATGACACAGCTCTAAGAAGGGACGACACGAGGCAGACAGGACCTACCTTCAGTGTTTGGCATCATAGTATTCCTGTGACTCACCTGATATAAACCACACATCTGGGCTGTCGTCATCGATGCTCTTTCTTACTTGATTAAAAACATGAATAAGCACTATGCACACTTCAGGGAGGTGGGTTAGCCAGCACTAGGTCTCTGCAGGTGGAGGCATGTGTGATATGGGTTCTTTGCAGAGATAATTTGCCCTCATTCACTTTATTTATAAAAGTTAATGCTGTCACTAAAAGTTTGTCATTTAATTTTTGATGTTTAGGAATTTATAGAAACTTGGTGAGTAGTTTTTTGCTGTGACATTTTACACTGGCTTGACACTCCAGAGAGTCAGGTGGGGAGCTGGTCATGTCTCAAGTCATAAAAATAGTCTCCTAGGATTTTTTGATTTTTTTTCTAAAATGTTTTATAATTTTTTCTATAGCTTTTAGGCTTTGACTTTTTTGGTTTTAATAATCATGTATGATTGGAGTCAGAGATTCAGTTTCTGTATTTACTTAAGAGCATATTATTTTACCACACAAATCAGCAATGGTGCTAGGAATATTTATTTAATAGACTCTTTTCTAATTTATAAAACTGTCTTCTTATAATTCAAACAACTTTTGTGTGGGTCTGTGTGTCCTGGTACATCTATATTATTGAAATTAACATTCTACAATGTCCTAATTACTAAAAATTTAAAATAAACTTTAAATAGACTCCTTGAAAGAGAATTCTTGTGTTTTTTTTTCCCCGAGACAGGGTTTCGCTGTGGTTTTAGAGCCTGTCCTGGAACTAGCTCTTGTAGACCAGGCTGGTCTCGAACTCACAAAGATCCGCCTGCCTCTGCCTCCCAAGTGCTGGGATTAAAGGCGTGCGCCACCACTGCCCGGCCTGAAAGAGAATTCTTATAAAAATTTATTAGAAATTATGTTGATTAGCAGTTTTACCATATTATTTTCCTACCTAGGATTATTGTGTGTTCCCCATGTTTTTAAAGAATTTTTTGATGTTATTTTATAAAATGTTACTCTGTTACCCACACATGTCTTAATATTTTTAAACTTATTCCTAAATAATATGTCTTATATTATTATGGTACTGATAGTCAATCTTGTTTTATGTTTATCTCTCTTTTACAAAAAAAAAACATAACAAAATAAAAAGTGAACATCAAAACAAAAACAAAAACCAATAAGACAAAATAAGTCATAGCAAAACAAAAAATCCAGCATGTTTGTTTGTGCTGGCCAACTATTCCCGGGCAAGGACCCGCCCTGGAGTTTGATTGACACACACGGTGACACGCTATTAGAGGAGACTGATTTCCCTTTGCCAGTGAGTGTCCATTACAAATAGTACAATGATTTTATTGCAATAGCTCTGTAATACAACTTGAAATCTTGGTTGGTGATGCCTCCAGAATTTTTTTTATTATTCAGGATTGATTTAACTATCATGTCTTTTGTGTTTCCATGTGAATTTGAAGATTATTTTTTTCAGTGTTGGAATTTTGATGGGGATTGCATTGAACCTGTAGGTTGTTTTTGTAGGATGGCCTTTTTCATAATATGAATCATATTGATCCAGCAGTATGGGGGTTCTTTCCATCTTTTGGAGTGTTTTCAATTTCTTTCTTCAATGTCTTAAAGTTTTTATTAATCAAGTGTTTTATTTTCTTGGTGAGAGTTATCTCAAGATTTTTTAGGCTATTTCTTTGATTTGATCAAAGGCGCTGTTTCTTTGATTTCTTTCTCCACATCTTTGTCATTTGTAAATAGAAAGGCTACTGATTTTTTTCGTGTGTTAATTTTTTATCCTCCTGAAAAGGTTTATCAATGATAGAAGTTTCTTTGTGAATTCCTTAGGGTCTTTCATGTGTAAGATCATATTGTTTGCAAATAAAGATATTTTGATGTCTTCCTTTACAATTTGTACCCCTTTGATCCCTGTCAGTTACTTATTGGTTTAGCTAAGAGTTAACTACCATATTAACTAGATATTAAAAGAGTTTTTAGGAAAAAATCTTAAAAAGAGCCTCTCCACTGGTGCAAAGAACTCCAATCAAACCAAATTAGACTGAATCAAAAATGCCCACGTTTAATGAATGTTGTTCTCTCCTGTGGCCAGGAGCATGGTGAGAAATAGACAGAGACGGAGAGCACACGCAAAACCTTAAACCACAGTTGCAGGAGCCTAAATAGCCTGTGAGAGTGGTCCTGACCCTCCCTGGGGAATGGTCTGCATTTGGTGGACTTTCCTGGAGGTGGAGTTCTGCCCAAGGCAACTCCCAGGGGAGGGGGTCTAAGATGGAGCTTTCTGCTCCATTGGCATTCCATTGGTGCCTCAAGAATAAATGCCAGGGTCTGGGGTGATGCCCCCAACTTAATATTACAAGAGTGAACATCTTTTTATTGTTCCTGATTTTAGTGGAATTGCTTGAGCTCATTTGCTTGGAATACCTTTTTGTATCCATTTACAATAACGTGATATCTATCTTTCATGGTGAGATGTGTTTTTTGGATGCAGCAGAAAGATGGCTCATGTTTTCTCTTTTAATCTGTCAGTCTGGGATTTTGGGGGATGGGTAGGGATTGAGATCATTCACATTGAGAGTTAATGAGCAGTGTTACTTATTGCTATTACTTTACTGTTGTGTGGGAACCCCCACCTTTTGATTGACTGTTCTTGAATAATATATTTCTTGTGTCATCTTGAGTACATTTCTTTACATTGAGTTAACTTGAGTTCTTTACATTGAGGTTTTCCTTCTAGTACCTTCTGTAGAGCTGGATTGGTAGATAGAAAATTGCTTGAATTTGATTTTATTGTAGAATGTTCTCTTCTTCTCTTTTTCCTCCTACTCCCTCTTCAATTGTGATCGATACTTTTGCTCAGTACAGTAGTCTGGGCTGGCATCTGTGGTCTTTCATAGCTTGTAGAGCATCATTACAGGTCCTCCTGGCTCTCGGAATTGCCAGTAAGGTGTTATTCTTATAGGCCTGCCTTCGTAAGTGTCTTGGTCTTTTCCCTTTGCAGCTGTAAGTGTTCTTTCTTCATTCTGTATATTTAATGTTTTGATTGTTATATGTCCTTGGAACTTCCTTTTTTGAGCCTGTCTATTTTGTCTTCTGAATGCTTGTTGTACCTTGGTAGTCATCTTGTTCTTTAGGTTGAAGAAATTTTCTTCTATGATTTTGTTAAAAGTATTTTCTGACATTTGACCTGAGTTCCTTCTTCAACCTCTATACCTATTATTCTTAAGTTTGATCTTTTTATAGTTTCCTGAATTTCCTGAATATCTTGTGCCTGGATTTAAAAAAAAAATATTTCCCATTTTATTTGACTGGGATATCTATTTCTTCTAGGTTGTCTTTAAGATCTGAAATCCTCTCTTCTACAGCTTTTATTCTTTCAGTGAGTCTTACCTATAAGGTTTTTGTTTGACATCTTAAGTTATTCATTTCTAATTTTATTTCAGTTTGGGTTTTCTTTAGTGATTTTATTTCTTTATTAAATTCTGCTTTCTTGTGTTGTATTGTTTTCATTGTTTCATTTTACTGTTTTCACAGTCTTCATTAAGGCATTTGTCCAGTTCCCTGTAAGGTTCTTTAACACATTCATCATGGCTACTCTGAAGTCCTTGTCTTGGGCTTCATTTGAATTGCTTTCCTCAGAGCCTATTGCAATAGGGTCTCTGGCTTCTAGAGAAGAAATGTCCCGACTGTGTTTGTGTTTTTACACTGAGATCCCGGCATCCAGGGTAATGATGTTTAAAATGTTTCTTGGTGTAGTCATCTGTTTTCATCTTGTGGATTGGTGTTCTATTCTTTGATCACTATTTTTCAGTCTGGATCTTCAGCAAGTGTAGTGGCTGTGGTGTCCCTAGTAGACAGTGACTCTTCAAGTCAGCAAGTGACATAGCAAAGGGAAGTTCAGTCAGAAGAAAAAGGCAGAGAGAGTCAGGGCTGGCATGGAGGTAGGTGGTTCCTGAGTTCACACAGGCAGCAGAGTCTCCAGTCATGATGTTTGGGGGAAAGAGCTGCCCTGCTGGCAGGCTGCAGCAGTATGGTAATTTCCTTCTTTTTAAAAGATGAAGTTAGTCATTTGCATTTTATCACAACTGTTGGCTTTTGTTCTGTGCTCCATCAGTGCTTTTGGAAAGACTGGAATGTTTTTAAGGATGTAAATAGACGTGGCTCACTCCCTGAAGCAGCTGCACAGACTTGCATTTTTCTCATAGAGTGGAAACAAAGCCTATGCATGACATTCATAGAAGGGGAGTCACGTTTGTGACAGCAGTGTCTGGAACTATTATTGCCAGCAGAAGAGAAAAATCTCCTTCTAATGTAAAGAGGAATCAGATGGGAAGTGGTGATAAACCTAAATTAAATTTTTTATTACTGAGATTTGAACTCTGAACCCTGAAGAAAACAAATCTCATTTTCCCTGCTGTAAATTTCTTGCTCAACTGTCTTTATCATTTTCACTCTGTCATCGCTTTCCTGCCTGTCACTCTGTCTCATAAAGAGCCCTTTCTGGATGACATTTGCTAGTTCCTCCTTCTTGCAATGGACACTTTATAGACGGCACCTTCTTAGAGAGGAAGAAATATATAAATGTAAGGCTATCATAACTGTGATTGTGATGATTACCTTAGAAATCATCTTCTAAGTTGTCTCTTAGATTTTAAACAGTGCTACAGTGTCACTGGCCTCAAATAAGAGTAGTGAATCTGTAGACATTGCTCTGCCCTGCTGACCTTTGGGACTAAAGCAGTTTCTTCTGGTAGATTTAGTCCTGGCACTTGGGTGGCTAAACAGAACTGCATCTAATGCCTCATCAAGAGAGGTCTGTCATAGGTCAGAATTTACAATGCTTACAAATACATCTGATCACTGATTTCCAAGTAGGTTTTCTCCTTTCTGCATCGTCATGTGAGAACAGCATCTCTGGACGTCCTTTGGTGAACTCCCCTGTATCTCTGGCTGGAGACCAAGCCGACCTAAAGCTTTGAGAAGCTGCACAATGGACATGATTCTCTAAGTAGAACTGAAAATGGGGTGGGAGAATTTCTACCAGGGACTCTTCCAGCAAAAGAAGACAAAATATGAAGAACATAGGATAATGTTGTTTTCACTTTTTTATTGAGACAGATTTAGTATGTAATAGCCACCCACAAATATTATGTCTTAAAATAACCACTTAGAATAATTCACTGCTGTAGGGATATGCAATTTGGTCTCAATTGGGCTGAGTATTTTGAGGCTTAGCCAAGTTCACTTGCATGTTGATAGTCGACTGTGGCTCTATGGTGATCTGCTTGGTCCATAATGGTTTTAGCTCGACTGAAAATTACTCTGTGTTTGGTTTTATTCACATGATGGTATTCCAAAAGATTCCAAACTGTCACATCATCAGTCTTGCTGTTGCCTATTAGGTCACAATGAAGTAACAAATCCACATTAGATTCTAGGTTAGGGGAACAGGGTTTACATTGTGATGATAATGATCCAGTACCATATGGTAAAGTGGGCTGCAAATCGAGGTATAAATAACTGAGACCATTTTAACTAGTGATTTGTCTCCAATACTGAAACATTTATAGGACACCATTGTCCATGCTCTGTAATTGTAACTGTTTTTTCCTACTATTGTTTTTCAAAGCCCAAGTGAAACTTACTCACACACTGGCATGATAATGTTGGAGATTGATTTTTCAGATATTGTCAGTTTCTTAACTGATACTATTAGCTAATTATATTGCTATCCCAAGAAGAAAAATAACATTGGGCAGTTTCTAAAAATGAAAACATTATAAATTATAAAAAAAGATATTTATTTTTTGTTTAAAAATTTATTTTCTGTTTCTATTAATAAAGACAAATTTCTTTCTACTTCATAATATTACTATAAAAATAAGAGTATTAATTTAGTTGTTATCATATACTTGCTTTTTAGACATTAGTCTTTTTAAGTGATATTTTATCTGTGTTTTGGATAATACAAATATAAATGTACAAAAGGAGGTTATATATGTAATAATGCATTAAAATGTATTAGTATATTAATGTATATATTATTAGTACAGTGATACTAACATATTATTAATATGTAATAGTATATTGATGCATTATACTATATGTTGTGTAATTAGGCTAATTCTACAACAAGCCACACATGATTGGTGGTTCATGGCATAGCTTTTCCAGACTGAGACAGGACTGTTGCGTAAGTTGTATGAATGAAGTCTGTTGAGCTGAGCAGTGTATACCACACAACTGTACCTGTTAGCCTCGCAGTAGAGGCTCATATGGGTGCAAGCAATAAGTGCTGAACCTGGAAAAAACAGTTTCATTCGATTCTAGTATGGAGACCGAGAAACAGCACTGGTAGAGTAGGCAGTATGGGGAGGTGGTAAGAATTATAATTTTGAACTCAAGCCTTTGTCTCTATTGCAAAGGAAAAGCAATATGCTAGTATTTTCAAATCCAAGCTCTGTTCATAGTTTTGTCACTATCGTGATATCTCAGGATATTTGTCGTTATCTAGAAGTCAGTTTCTTTTTCTCTGAGACAGAAGTGTGAACACTTACAGTAAGACAGAATGATAGCAGGTGTCCATGCTATGAGAAAGCCTCATGGGGTGTACGACATTTTCCTCAGAGTTGTCATGATGAAAAAGAGGGGCGGCTGGCCCATCACCTTGGGAATAAAGTTTTGCTGTTGTCATTTTTGAAAGTGTCTTATGTTGTAATGCTGGTCTTGACCTTTTCATTCAGCCAAGGATGACTTTCCGCTCTGATCTTCCTGACCTCTGCAATGCTGGATCACAAGTGTGCACTACTATACCTAGTTTTATGCAGTGCTGTAACTAAGTTTGGGTTTCATGCATGATCTGCAAGCACTCTACCAACTAAGCTTCATACCCAGCTTTTGCTTTGCTTTTGTTTTAGTGCAAGTATCTTATGTAGCTCCAGTTGGTCTTAAACACATTATGTGGCCAAGGATAACCTTGAATTCTTGGTCATCCTGCTTCTTACCATGCAAGTATTGCTTTGTATTTATGTGCTACTATGCCTAGCTGAAAACAAATGTCTTATGGAAATTTCATACTTTTTATGAGATAAAAAAGCATATGAACAGTTTCAGATACATAGTTTTTGACTTCCATACATGCATGGACCCTTGAAATGACAGCATGTGGCTCCACTGACCTGCACTTCCTCTTTGGATTTATTCTCTACTGAAGTCCTAAGGACTTCAAGGCAAAACTTTTTGGGAGGGCTTTCAAGACAGGGTCTCATTATATATCTTTGGCTGTCCTGGAACTCATTATTTAGACCAAGGTGGCTGTGAACTCATAGAGACCCACCTACCTCTGCCCCCCACAGGCTGTCCTGATTTTAAAGGTATGGGCTACTAGGCAGAGGCCAAGGCAAACTTATGCTTATAGAGTAAAAATATGTATTCTCTAGCTTGTCCTTGACTACTCTGAAAAACAGATTGTACAGGAAACTTCATATCAACAAAATGTGTTACTACAATTGCTAGTGATAAGCAGAGTAAGGTGTTCTTTTTGACTTACTGGGGGATTTGGTGTTCCTGTGAGTAAACAAAATGGAGTTTGAAATTCATGATTTTCAGAATATCTCATGGAAAGTCTTAATCTCCTTTAATAATAGAGTCAAAGTGAATGCATTTGAGACAGAGCAAGTCACCTCTAGGACAGTTCACCCTTGGCATGTGAAGGCTTCACAGTAAGCAGAACTGAGAGGGACATCCATATAACAGTGGGAAGGGTAGGGACCATGGGAAGTTCATTAAAAATTCAGGGCAGATGAAAATTCTCCACAATGTGAAGAGGATGCTAAAAAAAAGTTCCACACTAGCTCATTATTGAGTATAATAAAGGGTTATTTATTTAGAGCTAGGCTTACAGATCACAATCCTCTGTTCAAACAGGGAACAGTAACCAAATCTGGCAGCTGGAAGAGAGAGGGAGCACACATTTTACATCAGCATTTATAGTATAAGAGGCCACACCCAAGTGGGTGAGTAACTTATAGGGTACTGGCTGAAGGATTTCCTACAGCACCTCCCCCTTTTGTCTAAATAAGAGGGTGCTAAGCCTAATACAAAATTATATGCAATAAGAACAAATATCAAGTATAAAAATTAGAATTACAAACAACATATACAATATCAAGCAAGAAACATGTGATAAATGTTTTAATAATTATCCTATCCTAAGGGGTCTAAGTCTTGTATTATAAATAACTTGGTTATGTCATACAAGGAAAGTAACTATGACTGTCTAGTCTTTGATAACATCAAAGACCTGAGAAGGGAAATGGTATTATTTGAGTAAGCAGAAAGTGCAATCAAGCAATTTCCAAAATGTTAAACAAATGACAGAGACAACTGGTTACCTGGGCAATCACCCAAAGTTTTATTTGCAACATTGGAGTAATTTTACTATGTTAAAATTAAAACCTCCTTTTTTACTTAAACAGAAAAGGGGAGGTGATGTGGGATTCTCCTCTGTATGCTGTGAATACCATTGGTTAATAAAGAAGCTGTTTTGTGCCTGTGATAGGGTAGAACAGAGCTATGTGGGGAAAACTAAACTGAATGCTGGTAGAAAGAAGGTAGAGTCAAGAGAAGTCATGTACCATGCTGGAGACAGATACAGGAACTTTATCCCATAAGCCACAGCCTCTTGGCAATACACAGATTAATGAAGATGGGTTAATTTAAGATGTGGGTTAGCCAGAAATATGCTTAAGCTATTGGCCAAACAGTATTGCGAATAATATGGTTTCTGTGTGATTATTTTGGGGCTGAGCAGCCAGGAACAAACAAGCAGCCTCTTACAACAACAATGCTTGCAGTGGAGCCAATAGTAATATACATGTTCAATTACTATGTACTAGAAGTCCAGCCCTAGGAGCTGATCAATACATACAATGTCTGCAAGAGGCCCAGTCTAGGAGATGACAAGTATACTCACTATATGCCAAAGGTCTGGCCCTAAAAGTCAACATGTACAAAAACCTAGTATGCTGGTCTTTTTTTTTTTTTTTTGTAGAACCCATACATTTGCTTTGAGAACATGAATAAAAACATGGCAGTCTTTACTCCGTGGTGATATAATGGAATAAAATGATAGATGCATGACTTTTCAGTTTTCCAGCATATCTAGTTCTTATACCCACTTATACCTCCAGCAGCCCCTTACTTAAAATGTTTTCAATATATATACAGCCTCAATTAAATATACCAGCTTACCCATATATTCAAAATGTATCAATTTCTTGGGGAAGCATTTTCTTTTATGAAAACACTAAAATAAATTGTCACCACTGTGATGGACCCTGTAAGTCAATTATACTTGGCTTACTTTCTATTTTTGTTTTATACTTCAGGACTAAGAATAATGATGTGCTATATCTGTTCCCTTGGATCCACTCCCTCAGTCTTGTCCTTAGTGCTACACCAGATCACCATCTGCATCCTCCCTCCCCACTGCTCACATCTGTGGGTCCTACAGATCATCCCTTCTAACCTACATCACTTCACTCATCCCTATATCCCAGCTCCCAACTCTAGCAGGCACCCCTTCAATGGAAGATGGGTATCAAAGACGCTCCTTAGGGAATTTGTTAGCCATTTGGGCAAGAAACTGATCTTGCCTGGGATGCTTGATGTTATGCTGTATAAACTGGACATGCAGAACTTGCAGTCAAATGACTGCTGAACTTGCCTAAAGGTGAGACTATCCTTCGGAGTTCCTGCTTCATGAAAGAGTCTTAACAGACATTCTGCAGGACACAGAAGAAAGTGATTGTTCTACCAGGAGCAGATGCAGGAGCAGATGTGTCTGATTGCCGTGAAAAGTCTAAGTTCTTAAACATTTTAAATGCCATAGTCTGAAGGTCTCTGAAAGATTTGAAGAATATCTATTTAACTGAAATATATCTCTATATATCTAGAAAACCTAACTAACATGACTACAAACTTGACTATTATAGATGACTATCTATTGACCTATATTTCTTAATTATACATTGCATTTTAAAGGAGCTGCACAAACATAATACCTTAATCAAGAGCAGCAATAAACATATGACAAAATTGACCTTAAATTTGTATCTATAAGCCAAGATTCATACCAATGCAAAGTATTCATCTCTCTATCATATCCCCCTTAAAAATATTTATAAACAAACACTTATAAACAATATTTTGGAATTTGAGTGTAGTTCTCTTCAAACTGCTTCCTGCTTTTTGTTGGGTGAAGTATATTTGGGGGTGTTCATGGCAACCTTTCTTGATCCATCAAACCACATTAATTTGAAATAATTCCACAGGTTCTCATCTTCTGTGGAAACAAAAGCAGAACCTCTCTTAAAAACCAACAAATCCTTAGACCTAAATTTGGAAGTCAAGATACCTTTATGTTGCTTTATCTTAGCAGCTCATACAATGAAATGTCTCTCTTAGCTCCTTCACCAACAAAAAATTCAAAGAAAACACAATAATATACATAATCCAGACTCTGTGTATATTCCATCTTTACATGGCCTATTTGTTTTTACTCTATTACTTTTTATATTTATTTTATTATCTTTACTCCTTTAATCTATGACTGTATTCTGTCTCCTTAAAGACTTTGTTGTTTTTTTAATAAACCATTTACTTCCTTTCATAACATTATATACCCTTTTTCTTCTCTATTCCAAGCCTGTGTTCCTTTTTAAAACACACTGTGATCCATCTAGAGGTCTTTTTCATCTGGATTTGTCTTTATTGCATATCTATAGTTATTTTCTGACCAGAAATGCTTCTTAGAATTCTAAGTGTCCTTACTAAGACTAAGGTTGCTTTTCCTTTTGGCTCTGCCTAGTCTAACAAGGTGGGGTGGAGGTCTGTTTAACACAAGCCATACTCACAGCCCCATTTTAAGGCACAAAGTCAGTCTGCTGTTGTTGATGTACAGCTTTAATCTGTGATGGTCTTGTATCTGTTGAGACTTGCTTTGTATCTAAGTATATTGTCAGTTTTGAGTAAGTTCCATGAGGTGCTGAGAAGAAGGTCTATTCTGGCAATTCTCTACAGAATGAAAAATGAGTCAAGATGAAAATAAGAAAGAAATTAAAGACTTTCTAGAATTGAATGAAAATTTATACATAGAACACCCAAACTTATAGGACACTAGGAAAATGCTGTAAGGGAAAATTTCTTAGCAATAAGGACTTACATTTAAAAAAAATGGGAGATCTCATTCCAACAAATGCAAAACCCAAAGCTCTAAAACAAAAAGAAGTAAGCACTAAAGTGAAGCAGAAAGCAAGGAATAATAAAATTGAAAGGTGACGTCAATAAAATAGAAACTAAGAAAAAATACAAAGAATTAATGGAACAAATAGTTGGTTCTTTGAGAAAATCAGCAAGATAGAAAAACCCCTATCTAAAATATGGAGAAAGAATATCTGAACTAATAAAATTAGAAACAAAAATAACAACAGACACTGAGGAAATCCATTGAAAGCAAAGGACATCCTTTAAAAACCTATAGTCCATCAAATTGGAAAGTCTAAAAGAAATGCATAATTTTCTCAATAAGTACCACTTACAAAATTTAAATCACTATGAAATGAACAATGTAAATAGACCTGTAACCCCTAGTGAAATAAAAGTTATAATTAAAGGTTTACAAACCACAAAAAAGCCCAGGCCCAGATGGTTTTGGAACAAAATTCTACTAGACATTCAAAGAAGAATTAATGCCTGTTCTCAAATTATCAACACCAATGCTCAAATTATTCTACAAAACTGAAACAGAATTATCCAATTTATTTTATGAGACCACACTTAGCTGATACACAAATCACATAATGGCTAAACAAAGAAAGAGAATTACAGACCAATTTCTCGTACAAACACACATGCAAATATATTCTGTAAAATATTTGTACACCGAATCCAAAAACACATCAAAAAGATCATCTACCATGGTTAAATAGACTTCACCCTAGAGATCAAAGGATGATGGTCCATATAAAATATCTGCAATTCACAGATGGAAAAAGGTTGGGTAAAGGTAAGTGTCTAAGGTGACACATTGATCACCTGGGGAAGGGAGCAGAGAATAGATTTAATGGGGGGACTGTGGGTGAGTGAGGACAGGAATGGGAGGGATCTGCTAGGGGTGAGATGAAGGGAGAATGGAGGGGAGAGAGACAACTGTAGCTAGGTGGCACATGGGGAGTGATGTGGAAACCTAGGGGAATGATGTGGACACCTAGCGCAGTGGAAATGTTGCAATTTGTGAAGGTGATCCTAATGGCAATTCCTACTCATGGGGGATACAGAGACTCAACAGGCCATCTTTTGTCACCAGGTAGGGCTTCCAGTAGCAGAACTGGGTTGTACTTAATTGAGTTATTGGCCATGGAAATTCCCAAATGATGTGGGATTCCCCTTTGTATGCTGTGAATATATTTTATTGTCATTGGTTAATAAAGAAGCTATTTTGGCCAATGGAGGTAAATATATATATTTAGAGAGAGAGAGAGAGAGAGAGAGAGAGAGAGAGAGAGAGAGAGAGAGAGAGAGAATGCAGAGCCGGGCGGTGGTGGCGCACGCCTTTAAACCCAGCACTCGGGAGGCAGAGGCAGGCGGATCTCTGAGAGTTGAAGACCAGCCTGGTCTACAAGAGCTAGTTCCAGGACAGGCTCCAAAACCACAGAGAAACCCTGTCTCGAAAAACCAAAAAAAAAAAAAAAAAGAAAGAATGCAGAGTTAAAGAGATGCCTTGTAGGTGCTGAAGAAGAAGGACACACAGAAACCTTACCAGTAGGCCACAGACTCATGGCAATACACAGATTAATAGAAATGAGTTAATTTAAGATGAAAGAGTTAGTTAATACGAATCCTGAGCTAATAGCTTAAACTGTTGTAATTAATATAGTTTCTGTGTGATTATTTGGGTCTGGGCAGCCAGGAATGAAAGAACAACCTACTACACCCTACCAACCCTGGTTGGTGCTAAAACAAAGGAGTTGGTTAATGCCAGCTGAGGACAGCATCACACAACCCATTGAACATGGAGAAGTCAAGCGCCCACCTACCTGGAGCCTTTACCTCTACATTCTAGTCTATTTGTTGCAGGAAGATATTCTGCAGACTATTGAAATAGAAATGTGGAATCCAACTCAGTAAAAAAACCTTTGACCTACAATCTGTCCTGCCTGGAAAATATGCTATGGTAATGGTGACACAGAACTCGTGGAAGGAGCCAGCCAGTGTCTGATTTGACTTAAGGTCCCTCCATGAGAAGAAACTGATAGGCAACACTGCTTATGTAACCAAGAACTGGAGACTAGATAGCCCAGAGACACAGGGACACAGGCTACAAACAAACACAGCTGCCCTAAAAAAATCAATAAAATTATTTCTAATAATAAGTCAATGTCTTATTCAGTCATTATCTGAGGCTTCCTTCTGCAAAACAAGGGAACAGATGCAGAGACCCACAGACAGGCATTATGCAGAGAGATATTCTAAATTGGAGGTTTTCATCAAATCCTCCAGCAAATCCTGTGGAAGAGGAGACAGACAAATTGTTAAGATTCAGGGGATGGAAGACACCAGGAGAATAAGGCTCTCTGAATTAGCTAACGAAGACACATGTAAGCCCACAGAGACTGAAGCAGCAAACACAGGTCCTCTGCATATAGTTTTTGTGGGGCTCTTGACTATTAGAACTAGAGGGTCTTTGACATTAATGACTGCTTTTGAGACACTTTCTCTCCTTTTGGGTAGCCAGGTCCAACTTTAATATGACAATTTTTGTTTTATCTTGTTATGCTTTGTTTTGTCATGTTTGGTGTTATCTCTTAGAAGCCTGTTCTTTTCTAATGAGATATAGAAAGGGAGTAGATATGGAAGGAAGGGGAAGTGGGGAGGAACTGGGAGTAGGGAGGGGAAACTCTAATCCAGATATATTGTATAAAAAAAGAATCTATTTGCAATAAAAACAAGAAGATGCTGATTGTGTATGACTATTACATATAAAATACAAGGAACTGAAAATTTCTTACTTTGAAAAGATACTTTATTGGGGTTCCTCACAGAGCCTTTTGTCTTGACCTTGTAGCCACACCCCTCCCCTGTGAACACAGAAACAGTGGCTTTAATGCCTATATTCTCTGATCAGGGCCAGGACTGCACTGGAAAGTAAGGCATTCCACAAGAGGATTAGGAAGCAGCTGGCTGTATATGGCTTCCTGGGTCACTTCACTGGGCTGTGTCCCTGTCCTCTTTCTGTGGTCTCATGAACCTGGGAGGATGGGATCCTTCAGTTTTTTTCTGGCAGAGAGATCTGATAATCATTCCAACCTCACTATGGCCAAGTTACCTGCATTGCAGCTGTGTGTTTCTCTTTTCTGTGACTCCGACTTAGCTGAAATAGCTCAACTTCAATGCCAGCTTTCAGAGTGAGGCTTTCAAATTAACAACTAACTCACTGTATAAACCAGCACAGTTCTGGAGGTGAAGGGGCACCCCGCAATAATTATGCCAGGACAATCCCAGCACCTCCTTCCTGAGTACTTGGCTGTCACTTTACCCGTGAGATAAAAAACAACGTCAACCTAGAAGTAGACCCACATTTTCCAGAAAAGAACTTCAGGATAAGGAGCAAACAATAGGAAATGAACTTTGTCTGCTCTAGCAATGGTTATCTCCTGTAGGATGCCAGAGAATGGGGTTTAGATGACTTTTTCTCTTAATCTTCACTGACCTCATTGTTAAGTAAGGCAAATCACTGATTTTCTGTGGCAGCATGACATGGGCAAACTGAAGAGGGGTGTGGGGGAACTGGGGGGAGTAGTTTGCTTACAGCCAAGCAATGAGTTTAGAGTATTCTAATTTAAATGTTTATCCTTTCAAATTCTTTTTTTTTAGCTTGTGCATTTTTTTGTTTAAGTAACTTTTTAATTTATTTTGTATACTCAACATAGTTTCCCTTCTTCCTCTCCCCCTTACCATTTGCCACCAACACTCCCCCTACCCACTCCTTCTCCCTCTCCATTCAGAAAGGGGCAAGCTTCCCATGGGCTTGAACAAAACTTGGCTCATCAAGTTGAGGTGTGACCAAGCTCCTCCCCTTGTTCAAGGGTAGGCCAGGTAATCCAGCATGGGGGACAGGCTCTCAAAAGCCAGCTAAGCACCAGGGGCAGGTCCTGATCTCACTTTTAGGAGCCTTATAAAGAGAGCAAGCTACACCATTGTCACACACATGCACAAGGTCTAGGGTCAGTGTCATGGAGGCTCCCTAACTGTTGGTCCAGAGTCTACTCTTGCTCTTTCAAAATTCTCAGCAAGAAGACTGACTTAAGGAGCGGCTGCAAGGCATCCTGACCTAGGGTGTGGTTACTTGGGGTTTTGGATGTTAAGATGGCCCATAGAGGTGGATCCATTCCACCTTGACTAAATGTCAAGGAATTCAAGCCTATTCCTGCTTCTTTAAGGATATGACAGGAGGTTTGATCCAGGGAGTGGCTGCCTACAGAATGCTTGGTCTAAGGTGTAGTCTTTACATGTCTTTCCTAAACAAAGGAATACTTAACTAAAGGATATAGTTGATTGATATTTCAAGTATTGAAGCAATTAACTACTCTGTTTGTTCTTTGTGTCATGTTAAAGCAGTCTTTTGCCTTCTTTCCACCTTTTTGGAAAATAAATATTTATGACTCCTGCAGGGTCCTATACCACCATTTGTCCATGCTATTCCATTTGGCCAATTTCCAGCTATCTCCTTGTCAGTGAAGTGTAGAAGGAGCCGTGGGCTACTTCCCACCACCTGGCTCCCGGCCACCGGCTAGCTTTACCCAAAATAATTACATGGAAACTGTATTCTTTTAAACACTTCCTGGCCCATTATATCTAGCCTCTTCTTGGCTAATTCTCATATCTTGATTAACCCATTTCTATTAATGTGTGTAGCACCACGAGGCTTACCGGGAAGATTCTAACCTGCATCCATTTCGGAGAGGAGAGCTATGGCGTCTGACTCACTCCCCTTCTTCCCAGCATTTTGTTCTGTTTACTCCACCCACCTATGTTCTGACCTATCAGGCCAAGCAGTTTCTTTATTAATTAACCAATGAAAGCAACACGTAGAAAGAAGACCCACCTACATCAATGAAGGCCTATGGGATCAGTGGGGCCATGGAGAATGGACAGAGGATGCAGACAGATGGTTGGACATTTATGGGCTTCAGATAATTCTATGTGTTGAGATCATAAGACATTTGTTGGGGGCTGTAGGAAGTAGATTTGGAGACTTTAGGCAGGAGACAGACCATAAAATTATTTTGTACCTGGCCAAGGAACTGTGTATTGTGGATCATGGAAAACCTGGAATGCTTTGAAGTAAAGAGCAATTGATAAGATTTAATCCGGAAAAATTTTCTGGCAGCTTTGTAGAAGCTGGATAGTAGGGAAATGTGATTATGGGCATGAGGACCAAGAAGAACTTTGTTGCATCAATTTACACTGAAACAGAATGGAAAGTAAACACTATGGGTATCAGTAGTACAGAAGAAGAGAGACTGGAGACAAAGAAGAGGTACCATCTGATAATGGACTGGGGAAAAACCTTGTGAAAGATGATTTACAGAAAGTTCACAGAGCTTATAAGAGAGCCAGAAGATTGGGGACAAAAGGAGAGAATATTAAAAGAATGATTTGTTGTCTTAGTGTTTTTTTCTATTGTTAACAGTGACTTTTAACTTTTTGACACTGACATTCTTCTTGAACACAGCAATGGTGCAATCTAGGTCGTTCCAAAATCTTAAGGCCTTTCAACACTAATTCATAAATACAAATTCCAGTCTCATCTAGGATGAAAACATGAACTTCTTACTATCTGTGAGCCTGTGAAAATAAGATGATCTGCATCCATTGTGTGCTGGTATAGGGATGTGTTTCAAGTCTGCAATAATCCTGTGGATTTGCTGGTCTTCAGACATTTCTGTTTAGTCTATTGATTATGGCTCTTCCATGGTGGTATTGCATGCTGGTGGTTCTGTAGTTCTGGTTTTCAGTGACTTCCCTGACTTTAATAAACTTTGGCCCATTGGGTGACCTCACTGGCAGTTACATCCTAAGAGACCTATATCTGGGCTCCCTGACTTTTCTTTGAAATCTTGCTGGAAGTTCCCACAAACTCATGCCTGGACATTCTGTGTGGCTATAGAATTAGAATCAAGGTCTGTCTTATGCTCGATACAGAGCAGCGGCACTATTCACTTCTGGACTCACTTGAATGATGTTCTGGAATTGAGGATAACCTATGGAGTCGTTGGGGAAAGTTTCAGAGATTCTCAGAAACAATTTTGCCTTTATAGTCCTTTGGATTTATTATGATTTTATCTATAATCTTATGTCTATGCTCATCTTTCTTATTCTTCTCCTTTTCCTTCTCATTCTCCATCTTATTTTTTTCTCCTTCTTCTTTAGTAAGCAGCTGGGAGGCACACACATGCCTCTGACGGCACAAGTTATCATATGGTAAGAAAGGCTGTTCAGGTGTTTATCATTTGATCTCACAGCCCTGTGCTCTCGTTCTCTTCTTTATTTCTTTTTCCTGATTTCTTATTTATGCATCTGCTGGGGATGGAACCAAAACTTTATATGTGCTGGTCAAATGTTGTATTCCATAACTACTTCCTAAGTACTCGCTCTCTCTTCACCCAGTGCCATCAGCAGTCAATCATAGGGCTCCTCCCTGTGGATTTTGTCAATTCCAGTCATCTCCTGAGGGCTCCACCTCTAAACATATGGTGTAATTTTGACCTTATTCTCTAAAACAAACTTTTTTCTTGAGGACAAAAAAGAAAATAGGAAGTTCGGAGGGTGACATGATGGAGGAGATATGGGGACAGTTGGAGGAGGAAATGAAGGCACCCTGGCAGTTTATGCCTCATAATGGGCACGTGTGAGGGGACAAATACTAGCAGTGGTCAGTAGTATAAGCGAACTTGGGGAAATATTTGCCCATTCAGTGTTAAAGTCATGTTGTGGGTATCCGTGGTGAGCTTTGGTGGAGTGGATCACATTGTATCTGTTGACTTAGTTCTTCAGTCTCTTGAGAACAAAACTTTGAAGAAACTACATTTTATACAGAGAGAATTCTGGCACTTAAGGGACCAAAACAGTCTTAAAGGCCACAGCAAACAGGTAACTTCATTCAGAGTTCGCCTCCTTTAAACTGTGTTGAGCAAGGTCTCAGAAACATCACTTTCCACTATCCTACCCCATGAGAACCTAATTTCCATCTCATAATGTTACAAGCAATGGAAAAGCTTTCAATAACTTGTCAATAAATTGGATGGTGACATCAAAGAGGTGGAGCGAGAAACCCCTCTTTCCTCAACTGTATGGGTTGCTAGGCCATCTCCACAGGCAGACATCATATTCTCTGATTTCTCTTGGCGGGCCATTGTTTGCCACAAGACACAATGATGCAGAGGGTGTGTTTCCCATTACTGTCTGCCAAAGACATCATAGGTGCTATCCTCACACAAGATGACCTGGGGAGCTGTGAAACATATGGATGGAGAGACCAAAGAGGCCAAAATCCAGAGGAAAAGCTTCCTGTTACTTACCAGTTGATGGAGTTAAATGTACACTTCTCTGATACTTTTTTGCACTCAGTTTGCAAAGATTCTTCTTTTCTTCATTTGCATTTTTCTAATGCCTTAAGTAAGGGCTAATTCAGTCTTTTTCTCTGTCTTAAAAAGTTATATTTAGTTTTTAAGGAATGGGATAAACCATAGCTCCCCTAGAGGAGTCTTCTCCTCCCAAGAACCAGTCTGTGACTGAGAAATGGTTCTGGTGTATGTGTGTGTGTGTGTGTGTGTGTGTGTGTGTATGTGTGTGTGTGTGTGTGTGTGTGTGTGTGTGAGAGAGAGAGAGAGAGAGAGAGAGAGAGAGAGAGAGAGGAGAGAGAGAGCGCAAGCTGTTGTAACTTTTGTTGCAGTTTCTGCCTATTGCTATAGATTAACCTGTGGCATACTGCAGTGAAAGAGAATTTTGAGAAATCAAATACTTTTCTATAGTCTGATTTTAAATCAGAAAGCTTTTTCTCTGACATACTATTATTGAAGGGAAACTCTCCCAACATGTCTATTATCCATTTCCCCTTCAACACACACACACACACACACACACACACACACACACACACGCACACGCACACATTCATGTGTATACACACAACCCACCAAATTTTAAGTGGTTTGAGGTAGAGTGGTAGTGATTTTTAAATTACCTTTCGTTGTTTAGAATTAGGAAGCTTTAAAAAAAACAAACAAAAAAAGAATTAGGAAGCTTTGGTTATTTTTCTCATAAAGTACAAAATATTTTATGATTGAAATTTTAGAAAAGTCTAATTTTTTTTCCTCAGTTCTACTCTAAGAAGGTCCCACATGCAAACTTAGAGGCTGCTCAACCCCAAAGACAAGGTCACTTGGTAGAAAGTAGTGACCTTGTCTGTCAACTTGCTGCAAATTCCAGCTTGCCCTGGATGCTGCATTCCCATGTTGTTGAGTCACAGTTAAGTTCAGAATTGTTTATAGATATTGGAAGAACAGCCGCATCTGTCATGTGCATGGTCAAAACAGCAGTCACTTCTAGGGCCACAGGCACTAATCCTTGGAGAGGGTTTTACTCCCCTTTGAAACAGTTTGCTGGATTTTAATAATCCATTCGTTTTGGAGAAATTCCATGAAAAGGCAGTTGCAAGACTAATCAACATATTTTTTCAAGTCTGAGATAGTCTAATTTAAATAGTGTCATTTAAGTAGCATTAATTATTTAACTTGCTATTTAGAACAATTAGCTAAATCTTTAAGGGGCTAGTCTGGTTTGCCGTGGATGCACTCAATTTACTCGATTGAAAAAAACACACATAGAAACTTTATCTATGCCATCTGTGCTGGTGGGAAGTAAGTGTTTCTTGAGAACTACCATCAGCAAGTGCATAGGGTTCACACAGTTGAGTTCTCTCACCAGAAAGAAATCTGCTTCCAAAATATGCAACAATTTCTAAATTGAGAATTTTTTATCAAATAACAAATACTGCAGTTTTTGCCAAAATAAAATGCTATCTTGTAAAGTTTGTCTTTATATCCTATTACATAAGTATTTGTTTAATTAATAAGTACATTTTAGAGTCCTGTAATGAAAAGCCAAATGCCCCCCCCAAATAATTGGCTTTTAAACTGACCTCAGATTTAGTCAAAGGAGTTAATCTAAAATTATATATTATCAGAAAAATGTATTACTGTGACCTTTATTATCCATGAAATATGAGGTCCTAAGATTATTCAATATTGATTTCTTTATTTTCTTCTTCTTAAGTCAACATTTGTTGTCTAGCCAAGGCTGGCTTCAAGTCTGTAATCTTCTGTCTAAACTCTTGTCAAATATTAAATCTTAATAAAGCACTCAAGAGTTGGAAACAGGAGGATGGAGAATTTGAGGCCAGCCTGAGCTATGAACTAGAGTCTGTCTCTAAAATGTGCTAAGACCAGTAATACAGATCTTAATGAAGACACTGGTTTGGGGCTTTCTTTCATTTTTATTCATTTAATGTAAATTTTGGCCTATTTATGTTAAGTTGGTGAGCAAAACCTTGGAATAATAATAGCATACTTATGCTCACAGGTATTGTCTGAATTACTGAATCCCAAATACACACAAAATTAAAGAATCTGATGTGGGCTCATATTTCTCCTCTAAAATCAATAGTGACAATCTAAGTTCAATAGAATAACATTCCCCAACACAGTGAATTGATGTTTTTAATTTGAATTTTATGGTCTTATACCTTAGTTATTAAAATATAATACATGTATATTTTGCTTTGGCTTAATGACTCTTGTTAGGAGTTTAGAGCCAGAGTTAGGGAATATTGGAGACTACAAGTACTTTTTCTTTCTTTCTAAAAAGGTCCTATAGATAATTCAAATTTGCGAGGCGCTGATGGAGAGACATCAAAAAACCAGAGTTCAACATTTCACCAGAGTACAAAGTGAATTTTACACTTAAAATTGCATAAACTTGAAAGCATTGTTTAACCGAATTGTGTAAATTTTCTTAGTGCTAAAAATAGCGTCAGCATCATCACCAATGTCATCATCATTCTCGTCATCATCAGAATCACCACATCATCATCACCACTATTCCAAACATAATTATAATGTCTACATCCTGGGGATATTGTGGATGGATGGTTTTAAGTATAAGTATAATTCTATATAGTAAATTACTAGCACAAGTATGTCATTATCATCATTTTTTCCATTTTCTTTTATTTTTGAGATTATTATAATATATAATCTCAATTTCTCTCTTCCCATTTTCCCTCTTAACCCAACTTCTCAGAACTAGTGAGGTCATGGACCCTGGAGGAGAATCTGCAATGATTAGTTTACTAAACCAGCATAATCTGTAACTACATTCTAAACATTTGTCCATATACACACACACAAGTGTAATCCTCATCTTTCATCAAGGAAACCTCTGTGCAACAGACAGAGTCCATTACAGAAACAAACAAGCAATAGTTAGTGGGTGCATAGAGTACTGGGTAAACTGCCATTGTCTACTAGAAACTGATAGTGTCCATTTCCTGACATCTTATTGCCTGGAGGTCTTGCCCCTTTCTTATAGCATGGACTGCTTCAGTGTAGGAAGGTGGTAATTTAGTCCTTACAATCTGTTTGAGTTCTATTTCTAGAACTTTCTTGACATGCTCACCATGAATGTCACATAATTCTCTTTCAATCATCCTTTGTATTTGGCCTTTCATATCATTTTCCTGGTCTTGACTCTCAATTTTTCCTAGACTCTCCTGCCAGCTCAGCTCTTCAAAGGACACCCCAGCTTCCCTTACTGTGTCTGCACCTGTGGATTTATTCTATGCCTCAAAAGGGAAATCAGAAGCCTTCTGAGGAAGAAGGTGGCTAGTCAGTGACTTCAAAGAGTTAATTGTATTCTATTGTCATTATCCTCTTTTAAAGCCTAGATGTTTATTGAAATATTTCACAGAACTAGCAAAATAGTCTGATTTGATGCTCCATTGTGGTTCCTGTAACCTTCAAGCCGACCCCTCCCACTCCATGCTGTTCAGGTTATGTTATAGAATCTCAGAGCTGCTGCCCAGAGGGTCAAGGAGACAGAGGGGACTGGGTAAGCAAGAACATGAATGAACACAGGTGCTCTGGAGGGGAAAGAGACAGAAGCAGACAAAGGTAGTACACATAATAGGAGAAGAAGAAAAAGGATAGGCAGTTTCAGCTTGCAGTCCACAAAGAAATTCTCTGTGTGATGAGTTTGTTCTTTTTAAAATACTATTTGGAAATCTTCTTGAACTCCCATTGAAAGCCATTCTGATTCTTTATCATGTAATCCATGGTGAGATTTGCTAATCCAGATACCTGGTTACATTAACATGTAGTAAAAACCCACAAATCCCTGTGGAGAGATTTCTCTCCCTTCTTTTTTCCAAGCATCTCAAACCCTTTCTGTGATTCCAAGGAACATGAATTATTCACTATACACATGACTGAATTTCAAAGTATGCTTTTGAAAAGCAAAACTGCTTAAATCACCCAATACTCTGATTCTGCCTTCATTTTCATTAACTGATCAAGCATCTTGTGGAATGATGACACGCCTTTCTTTCTCCCTAGTTCCACTGCCCATTTCACCTTCTCTCCCATCAACACTGTAGCATGGATCCTCCTGTCTTGCCTCAAGCATGCTGAGCCCAAGGGTTTGCTTTGCACTGTGCCACACTTACCCTTTCCCATCTCCATCCCCACATAGGGATACATTTGATAGGTCTACTCATCTGCAAACTCTAGTGACAGAAGCACTCACTATACACCTGTATTTCTGTAGCTGTTCTGTTTGTTTTGTAGTGCTAGCAGCGATGGCCCCTTGAGCATGATATACAAACCCTTCACGATTGAGCTGCAAAATTAGTACCTTTCATTTGTAGCATTTGTTAAGGTTATAGATTCTCATTTAAACCCTGTGTTGGTCACTATCTAAATGCATAGCCTTAGGCTGACAATGGTCCTTTCTGAGTCTCAGTTTTCTCACATACAAAAGGGAACAATGACAATCTAGAAACATGGTGAAGCTTCAGGGCATCCTTGAAACCTAGCACAGACAGAGAGCATGTTAGCAATGATATAAATGACTTGCTTGATTAATGGAGGTTGCTTGTTTAATATGCATACTCCAGGTAAGGGCACCTGATAACTTCTGCTTCAACGAAGTGGGAGAACTCTTATATCACAAGCTTTGGTCTTGTTCTTTTGAGTTTGCCAGAGTACTTAGTTTATATAAAGTGAATTATGTAAGCCAAGACTAAGGGATGCTAGAAATGTGCTTTGGTGCATGAGCTTAGCATGCACAAGACAGTGAGTTCAATCCTCAGTGCCAAACTAGAAAAAGAAAAAGTAAGCAAGGGAGGCAGTAACATGGATAATGAAGATGCCATTATCCATCAGTTCCGGGGACTTACACTTTGCCTCCCATCAGATTTTCTTTTAAATCCTGTATTGGCCACTTGCTGAACAATGTGAATTTGGATAATTTATTTCATCAGTGATCTAATTGGTCTAAGCTATTTTCCCATGTGAAATATAAGGAACAATTAAAGAGCTTACTACAGTGCTTATGATGACTTAAATAAGATAAGATATCTTATCTATTTAAATATCATATCTGATGTTTATAATCATCATCTAGCCATCCATGCTTTCTCTGTAGCTTTAGACAAATGTTAAAACATGTTGAAAAGGGAAGAAAGAACCAGCCACAGGTAAGGTAATATGATGTTTGCAGAGCAACCTTTTAATTTTTCCCTCATTTTATTATAGAGAATTTAACACACAACAAACAGTGAGTTATGACTAAGAATACTAAAAAGATTACCTATAAAAGTGATATTTTGGACTGTCAGAAAATCTACTAACAAATGCTTATACAGATGTTGTGTGTATGGTAGGGAGGAATCCTGATGCACTGCTCGTACATGTACAGCCACCATGGAAATTAATATTGAAGTTTCTCACAAAACCAACAAGACTAGAAACACCATGAAATCCAGATATTGAATTTCTGGACATACAACAACACTCTAAAAATGCCACACCATAAAGATACTTGCTCATACATGTTGATCACAGCACTATTATAATAACTAAGATGTAGGACAGGTCTAGATGCTCATCAAGAGATGAACAAATAATGAAATGTGACAAGGATGCACACTGGCCAATAAAAATGTAAGTATATCATTTCATGGAAAAATATGTGAAATTGGAGATAAGTATGTTAAGTGAAATAAACCAGACATAGAAAGACAAATAGTTTGTATTTTCTCTTGTCTGCTGTATACACATACACACACACATAATTGTGTGCAACTAACTTGAGTGTAGCAGGAGCATTCTCTACATGGAGGAAAAGGTCAGCCCTCTACGCAACCAGGAAGGGAGTCTAGTCGCCTGCAGAGCAGGAAGTGAAGAGAGAGAGGAGAGGGAAGTGGCCGCTTTTTTAAAGGGAGAGAGACCATGCCCCAATGGGCTGGTATCTCAGCGGCTATAGGCTTGAGGAGTGGGAGGACCTCCTGCAACACTTTCCTCTAGATCTGAGAGTAAAACAACCTCACTGGCCAGCCTTACAAACCAATTGGTAACACATACCTTTAATTCAAGTAGCCACACTAGTTTGCCATAGAAACCAGGCAGTAGTAGTGCATGCCTTTAATCCCAGTTTTAGAGAAGAATATAAGATGAGAGGAGACAACTCTTACACACAATCTCATTCTGAGATCCCTGGAGGATTGACATTTCCAACTGAGGTAGAGGAAAAGCCAGGGAAAGGCTGTTTTGCTTTTCTGACCCAAGGCTTGCTGCCACTACATGGCACTCCACCCAGACAGCTTCTTGTGCCTCCCCTAGACTGTCAATCCCATGTGTGGCTCCAATGTGACTCTTATGGATTTCTTTGGGTCCTGCAGCCTGTGTGAACCCACTAAAGGGCTTTCCTGTCTCTTTAACAAACATCCATTACGTTTGGTTTTGATTTCTGCTTAGGAAATCTGCAGGTTGGCGACATTAGAACAGATAAGTTCAGAGCTCCATCATCTCTGGACAGCTTTAGTAGTATAACTGAGACAGCTACTGGCCCACATTGTTATTGCAGCTTAAAATTCTCTTCTGAACCATGATTTTAATGGACATAGGTCATCTGATAATGGCAGATAACATCATCACCTAGTAATTTAGTAACCTTTTCATTTCTACTATGGAAGGAATTCTTACAGAGATATATGACCTATCTGGGACATATAAATTTTTAGCCATAGCTTCTATTAGTTTGACAATTCATATTATATTCTTAAAGAAATGGTTTGATAGCAGAGTCAAGAATGAGAAACTTTTAGAAATAATATAAACTTTATAGACTAGTAATGAGAAGTTGGCTGAAAGGATTCATGTCATTGAAAATGACAACCATAATTTGACAGGCAAAATTCACTCCATGGCAATGGGTTATGAAACCTTACAGAATGTTACTGAGAGATTATCTGATAGGAGTCATACTGTTGAAATTAGCAATCAAGTTTTGCTAACAATTTCTGACAAGCTAGTAGATAGAACCTTCCTTCTGGAAGACAATCTACATATCATCCAAATAATCTCTTAGAATGAGAAAATATCATTAATGAAAAAACTTAAAACTTAGAATCATATGTATATGGATGAGAACCAGAAATTAATTGATTTGATGAAGTGATTAGAAATATTCATGAGTAAATAAATTCATACTCTATAATAGTGATACATAGATTTGAAACCACTGAAAAACCTATTAGAACTGATAAGCAAAGGGATGCAGTACAAACAAAAAAACAATAATAAAGATTTGTCATCACCAGTGCCTTTCAGGGGTCATAGATGACTTACCAAGCATTTTAGCTACTTATCCTGTTAATATTTCTGAAAATCCAGCAAATAGTAAATACCCAAAAGGATATTCAGAATGTAAATCAGAGCCTATATGTATGAAAGATATAAAATATATTAAGGGGTAGTAGTATCTTATGGCATGCATTCCCCTTATGTGAGCCAGTTGGTAAATCCAAGGGGTCAAGAAATAAGGTTACTCCACATGATTGACTTCAGTTAGTCTCAACTGTATTGGAAGATGGTTCATGCAGTGGAAGAGTTATCGAGAGAGGAAGCTAAGGCCCTTGAACATCAAGATAGAGTCAGAGGTTATGAGACGTCCCAAAATCAAGTTAGAGGTGTGGGTCAATATGCAGATCTAGATATGCAAGCTATATAAATGAACACACCTTGTCCCTGTGCTGTACAGCAGCCCTGAATGCTTGGGACAAGATTCAAGAACTAGGAGAAAGCATTTAAGCATACAGTAAGTTTATACAAGGGCCAGGAGAACCATTTAGTGACTTTTTTTGCAAAGATTAACTAAATCTGTACAAATAGGGGTAGCAGATCCAAAAGTTAAATAAGTAGTCATTGAACCTCTGGCTTTTAAAAAAAATGCTAGTTTAGAATGCAGAAAGATACTTGGGCCCTTATGGGTCAAACTAGCACCAATACATTAATGGATTTTATACACAGCCAATGTTGAATCCTTTGACTATAACACTGAGGCTTATGTAGGAGAAGCAAAGGTATAAAGAGATTCAAAATACCAATTGTTTTAATTGTGATAGAATTAGCCATTTGAGAAGGGATTGCATGCAGAGCATTCTTAGAAATAATGTTTCTTCTGGGAATAACTCAAATAGAAGGCCCCAAACTTCTAGATTATGCAGAAGATGTTGATGGAGGAGGGTCATCTTTCTATCTGTTGTTTCATTGGTTAAGTAATAAAGAAACTGCTTGGCCTCTGATAGGACAGAAAATTAGGTAGGCGGAGTAGACAGAATAGAATGCTGGGAGAAAGAAGCTGAGTCAAGGAGTCACCATGGTTCTTCCACTCCAGACATACGCAGGTTAAGATCTTCCCTGGTAAGCCACCTCGTGGCCTACACAGATTATTAGAAATGGTTTAGATCAATATGTAAGAACTAGCCAATAAGAGGCTGGAACTAATGGGCCAAGCAGTATTTAAAACAATACACTTTCCGTGTAATTATTTCAGGTATAAAGTTAGCCGTGCAGGTGGCCGGGCGCCAGGAACATAGCCCGCTGCTCCACTTCAACAGAGTGGCGCCCAGACATGATGGGCTAAATCCACTTAAAAACCTGAGAGAGATTAATTTTAAACAGAGAAAAAACGGAGTTTAATGCAGAGTTTTGCTCTTTGTTGGTGGCATGCCATAGAGAGATTTCCTGATTTAGCAACAGCAGCAGAAAAAAAGCTGCATCATTTTAAAGTGCAGCTTCCTGGGGCTGTGCTGCCAGCTTGAACTCTGGCTTTAAAGCATTTCAATGGCTTTTATGGGACTGGATGGTTTTTTTCCCTGCTTGGGATCAGAAGGAGAGTGCTCTGAGACCATGCCGATGGTCCGGTGCCACCTGCACCTGGGCAGATGGCAGAATCAGGCTTAGGCAGGCGGAAGAGCATGGCGGATTCCTGCCACCATACAGAGATGTGTTTTCAGACTGCGCAGTGCTCTGCGTGTCAGATTTGGCTGTAACTTGGATGAAAAGAGTTTCTGTGCCGCACGCTCAGTCTCAGAGTTAAAGTACTGAGTGCGGCTCCTACCTGGCGGCCCCAGAGCTAGTAGAAAATGGGACATCCTCCATTTTGAAATTTGAGAGAAGATGTGGCAAAGGCTGTCATTGGACCATTGAATGTAGATTTTTTTTTTAAAAAAAAGACAAACAAGCCAACCTGTTACCTTGAGGAAACTCCTCCAGGGGGCCTTTTGCAGGAGCCCAGGTCAAAAGTGATCCAGTCATTCCCAGTCACTATGGAAGACACACCTCCTCAAGAAAATTAGGAATTCCAGTGCCTGTTGTAAAAAAATGAAACTGCGATGGATACTAGAATAATCATGGAGGACGAATCAAAAATTCTAATAGAAAATAGAAAACATATGTTTTGGTAGACGTCTATAAATGATCAAAGACCAAAGTTGAGAGTACAAATAAATAACATTATAATTGAAGGATTATTAGACACAGGTGCATATGAGACTATAATTTCTCCAGAATCTTGGCATCTGAATTGGTCTCTTCATTACTCAGTAGTAATTTTTTGGGAGGAATTAACAACAGTTATCCAAAAAGCATGATAATTCAACTTATAAAGCAAACTAATCACATTGTATAGGACAACCAATAACTAGAGCTTCTATATTCTATACTGATGCAATAAATCAGGAAAGGTAGGGTACAAGTCAGAAAATTTAAATAAAAAGGAACAAAACCCTTATGATTCTGTCAAAAACTCAGAATTATATGTTATTCTTATGATACTAAGCAACTTAAAAATACCTCTCAACATAGTTACTGATTCTTAATATGCAGAGAGTTGTTTTGCATATTGAAATTGATGAATTTATATCAGATGATACAGAATTGTTTTTATTATTTATTCATATAAAAGATATGATCAGGAATAGGCAGCATCCCATATATACAGCATACATCTGGTCCCATAGAGGTCTACCAGGTCCTCTAGCACAAAGTGATACAGAAATTGATCAATTATTGTTTGGAAATATGTTGAAGGCTTCAGAATTTCTTTAAAAATATCGTATCATTAGTAATGATTTAAAAAATTGACTTTTCTATCATATGACAACAAGCCAAGGAAATTATAAGAAGTTGGACTCTGAATCTATCCTTCTTTAAATCCAAACATGTTAAAAGACAAATTCAGAGTTTCTATCACCTGGTATGGGGAAGAAGGAAGATAAAAATCAAGGGACTAAGGTTATCAAAACTGCTTTCAAAGTTCTCTTTCTCCCCATACCTATTTTTGTCTCTGTTTTTGTATCTATCTCTGGATCTGGTCACTGACTCAATCCTGATCCGCCAGTGTTCTGAGACTGGTTTGGCTCCCAGGACTGGATTTGCTCCTGGCTTCTGCTCCTGATGGAGCTTGTTTTCTCAGGCCCTCTCTGTCCTAGGTGGCTTGTTCAGTCCCACTCCTGTGGAATTTGTTGCCCAAGGTGGAGTTTATTGCCTCAGGGCAACTTTGGCCTAGGTTACTGGCTTTGACCTGTATCTGTAAATCCTGGTCTGGATTCCCTTCTGTAGAAATCCCTGGGTTGGATTTGGACCTGGAAAGGTTTCTGGTTCCAGTCTACTACCTTGGAGGTCCCAAGCTTGGGTGTACCTGACCCACAGAGGACCTGCTTACTTCCTCAGAGGTCCCAGACTCACACTTGAACCCGCAGAAGTTCCAGATTCCTGCCTATTCCCTTTGATGTCGCAGACCAATGTATGAACTCACAGAGTTCCTGGCTTAGGCCTACTCTCTCGGAGATCCCCTTCTGGCACCTGGCCCCACCAAGATCTCTGGTTC
This sequence comes from Microtus pennsylvanicus, assembly GCF_037038515.1. Classification (NCBI taxonomy): domain Eukaryota; kingdom Metazoa; phylum Chordata; class Mammalia; order Rodentia; family Cricetidae; genus Microtus; species Microtus pennsylvanicus. The sequence goes on along the minus strand of NC_134586.1, from coordinate 110,785,411 downwards.
CTGCCTATTCCCTCAGAAGACCCAGGTTCACTCATGCCCAGACTGGCAATGGTCCTGGCTCAGGTCTAGTTCCTGGGAGGTCCTAAACTCACACTCAGACCCACCAAAGTGTTGGCTTAGGTTTACTCCCTTGAAGGTCCCAGATTCATGTGTGGACCCTCAGCATTATGGCTCTGGTTCACTCCCTCAGTGATTACTCACCTGTACCTGTTCCTGTGGAGATTCTTGACTCTGGATCTGGTAGCTGGCTCAATCCTGATCTGCCCATATCCTGGGACTGGATTTGCTCCTGCCTTTTGCTCCTGGAGGAGCTTGTTCTCTCTCTGCCTTAGGTTGCTGGTTCAGTCCCACTCTGGTTCCAGTGGAGATTGCAGACTCTGAGTCAGGTCATTGGATCAATCCTTATCTGCCAGTGTCCCAGGACTGGTTTGGCTCCCAGGACTGAATTTGCTCCTGGCTTCTGCTCCCAGTGGTGCTTATTTCCTCAGCCCCATTTCTCACATTTTTGGAAGTTGCTTGCTCACACTTTCTGCTGACTCAGTTAATATTATTTCCTCCTTTGGTCTCTGAAGGAGTTGAAGACTAGATAGTTATAGTTTTCCTTATTTATCAGATGAAGAAAGTGAGGTATGATAAAAAGTAATTTAGGTACAAAACTTTGGACTCACCAAATAGGATAGATATGGAATATTTTCTCTGAATTTGTCAAATGAAAATGGACTAGACATTGTTGATGTACTTACTGCTGGTATATATTGTGCATAGTCATTTTTCTTATTGTATATCATAGCCTTCTTTTTATTTTAGACAAAAAAGGGAAATGTAGTGATATTTCATTTGGATTTTAATAAATAAAGCTGTCTGAAGATCAGAGAGTAAAACAGCCTCACTGGTTCTTACAGACCAGACAATGGTGACACACACCTTTAATTCCTGTAGCCACACTAGTTTGTCATAGAAACCAGGCAGTAGAGGTGCACACCTTTAATCCCAGTATTAGAGCAGAATATAAGATGCAAGGAGACAGCTCTCACACACAGACTCATTCTGAGATCCCTGAGGGCAGGATTGCCATTTTGGACTACGGTAGAGGTAAGAGCTGGTAACTGGCTGTTTTGCTTTTCCGACTTTCAGGTTGAACCCCAATTTCTGCCTCTTGATTTTTATTAATCATGCTACATTTTCCTTAACAATTTATTTTTATTATTTTCTACAAGTAATATTTGTCTACTTTAATCATATGTTTAGTATTTCTTTTCTCATTATTACACCATTAAGATATTATTTTGTCTTGAACAGCATTTTAAAAGGCTTAGAGGTTCTTGATGACAAATTTTTGAGAACATGAATGCATTTTTACTTTATTCTTGTTCCTTTTTATTTTGATATTTTTGATTTTTTTTCTAGCAAGTTCTCTACCTGTAGCCAAAGCTAGCCTGTAACTCTCCAGATAACCTAGGTTGTCCTTAAATTTACCATTACCCTGTCATTTCTGTTCTTAATGATTTCTTTTTAACAGAATCTACATGCAGATACATATTTCTCTCCTAATCTAAAAATACCCGAAGGTGCTATTGATCAACAGTCTGATTCCTCATCCATCTAAACATCAGGTGTCCATCTCAGTGTTGCCCTGTGGATCCACCATTTCTTTTCTTTAAGACTTTCTCTTTACTATTGCTTCAATTTGAATCTGTGTTGTAGAATAAAACAGTAATTTAAGATTTTTATACTTTTGGGAAGATGGGTTTTACCAGGTCTTTTCTTTTGGGCCACCAACTAGCTCCCAAGTCATGACATAGAGCCTTTTTAGGTTTGAATGCTAGGCCTAGTTTAGGCACATTTCTGGTTAGTTCTTTTAATTTAAATTAACATGTTTCTCTTTATCTGGTTTTGCCTTGGGATTTATGACCTTTCTTCTGTGTATCTCACTTTCACTGCTTCTCTATGCCTAATTTGCAGACATCTGCCTGGATTCCTGCCTTAGGCATGACCCTCATTCTCTCCTTCTCTCATTCTTTTTTTCTCCCTAAGAGTTCTCTTTCTATTTATTCTTTTTGTCCACCAATCACACCTATCTTTTCTTTGCCCAGCTACTGGACATTCAGCTTTTAATTAGACTAATCAGGTGTGTTAGGCAGGCAAGGTGAAGCAAATGCATAACATATTTTTATAATTAAACAAATGCAGCATAAACAAAAGCAATATATCTTTTCCCAGTTAAAGTGATATTCTGCAGTATAAACAAGTATAGTACATCATTGCCTAGTTAAGATAATATTCTACAACAGTGGGTGAATTTCTGGTTCTGAGGATTCATGCTTTCTGTTAATTTTAAGGAAGCTACCAATGTGTTATCTCAGCATTATCCAGCTTCCCTGTTAATATCTTCTTAGGTAGAAGATACTTTGCTGACTTTCCATTTTAAGTTTTCTTTTCTGTTTTGATGTCTTAATTCTTGATGTACATTTTAAATCATATTGACATTTGAATTTCTTATTTTCTCTATAAATATGCCTGTTCTAATGTTTAACCCTTTGGATATTTTTACTAGTAGTATTTTTCAATTTTAGAAGCTCTACTTTAATATTTCCCAAATCAGTTTGTTAATTTTGATTTTCATTCTTCTTGACAGTTTCTTTTACTTCTCAAATATGAATGCGTTGTGTGATTTCTTTTATTTGTATTTCTCTAGTCCTTCCTTCTCTGTAGTAGGGTAAGAGGCTTATGTTGAGTGCTATTGTGCTTGAGACTTTGATTCTGCAGATCTTCAAGGGCACTACTATTGAACTATGTACTTTCACTTAAAAACAGTAGGTTTTATTCTCCCTTTTATCCTTCTCTTCCCTCCCCAAACAGTACTTTCATTTTTGAACCTTTGCATATTTCTTCTGTGTGGTCCAAGATCTGCTGCTCTGTTGTCCACACATACACAAGGTTTATTTATTTCTCCCTTACCTGATGACACTCTGCCTGAATGAATGCTTAGGTGTGCTTCTCGTATGACACAGTTACAATGGTGGATTTCCTCCAAATCTTAAATTCCCATGCCTTCTGACCTCAAGGAACATGAAATTCATGTATATTATTGTAGATTATGCATAAAGTTGCAAAGTCTCTTTAAAAGTATTTGGAACCCTTCAGTAGCATAGTCTTCCAGCGTATTCTTTTCTGAAAACCCACTCTTCTACCATATCCAAAAAGAAAAGAGAAGACAAAATAAATAGCCTTGCCTGTGTCTCTGCGGTCCTGGTCTCATGGGATCAAAAAAGTCGTTTAGAGTGTTCTGTGTCTATCACAGATGTGTCCACCACCAAGATCTCAGTCACCTCTGGCCACTGTTCAATGCTCCCTCTGGTTCATATGCCATGACCCTTATAATTCTTATCGATTTCAAGATTGCTCTATTGTACTGCTATAGCCACCATCACTGTGGGAGGCCATCATTAATGCTAGCTTTCTCTCCTACCCTCAGGAGCTGTGGCAGTCTACTTCTTTGTAACTCACCTGCATGTGGTTGAATCCCCACTTTATCCATCCAAACAAATATAGTCTAACATGGAAATAAACAATGAACTTTTCTGTGATTGTGTTAGAAAGATCAGAAAAGTGACCAGTAGACAAAAAGTAGTCAGAGATCCCTGGATCATTCTATGTCCATACATGGGGGAGAATAAGAGTGTGTTCTTATTCTAAGATATCTGAGACATCTCTTTATGTACAGAGTGAAATTCTTTAGAAATCTTTGAAATCACATGGGAAGCAAGGCCAACAGAGAAGTATTAGTTAGCTCATTCAATATCTTTACAAACACACCATTCAGAAAGTGGATCTGCTTCATTCACCAAACTCCTCAGAAGAACACTTATATTGTTCCTGATCAAAGAGGGTAGGTAGAGGCTGTTTGTTCATTTCCCAGATGCCCAGACCCAGAATAATCACACAGAAACCATATTAATTGCAATACTGTTTGACCAGTAGCTTAAGCATATTTCTAGCTAGTTCTTACATCTTAAATTAACGCATTTCTATTATTTTATAGTTTACCTTGAGGCTCATGGTTTACTAGTACCAGTGCACAGGTATCTTTCTTCTCTGTCTCTACATGGCCTCTCTCTGAATCATATTCTTTCCTCCTCTATCTGCTTAAAATTCCTGCCTTACTATATTCTGCTAATCCACTGGCTGAAACAGCTTTACTCATTAACCAATAAAAGCAACACATATACAGAAGTACTTCCCATATCAAAAGAGGGTTAAAAAGATACAACTAGAAGCACCACTGAGTTACAACTCAAATCATGCATTAGCTACTCAGTTTCAGGGAACACAAGAAGCTATAAAGGTTTGCTATTTGGAGTGTGGCTCAGTGATAGATGGCTTACATAGCATTCAGGAGACCTTGAGTTTGATCCCTAGAACCACATAAATGTTATACTAAGTCAAAGAAAGTCAAAAAGAACATAGGACACATTCAGACATTCTTCTGCCAGGCCTGGTAGGTCATGACTGTGGTCTTTGCTTCTAAAAAGGCTGAGGCATGAGAATCATAAATTCAAGGGCAATTTGGATTGAGATCTCAGTGTCAGGGCATTTTTCAATGTTTCTCTTCAATTCTGCCTTATTTATTCTTTTCTTGTGCTTCCGGTAGCTCCATTTATTTCTTTAATTATTTGGAAATACTCAGTGTATATTTAGTGTCTTAATTATTTGTAGTTTTTGGCCAATAATTTTCATCCACACTTTCTGTGTTTTGGGAAATCACTGTCAATGGAAGAAAAGAATAAAATCAGATAGAAGTTGATTTGATTGACAGATGCACAGGGGTTTTATCATGTCAGTGTCAAGTCTTTGAAGTCTTTGTCTAATTCTTGGTGTCCTCAGAACTATCTTGTTATCTCTCTGTATATTTGATTCTGTGAACCTGTCTCGTTAAATGGGGCAATGAGTTCTTTCATTGTAAGATATACACATATATCATTCAAGTTGCAGATATATCTTGCAAAAACCCTGCAAATAGAATGAGGTACCATGCTTTAGAGTTCAAAACTTGTTCATTTCAGGTTAATAAGGTCAGGATCAATTGTATTGTGAATGTGGAATTAGAGTTAAGTAACCCCTGTGTGTATGAGTGCTGCCTTGATTTTATGGATCAATTTCACACACCAAGCAGTTCCTTGGAGGACTTGTGCTGTGAGACAATAGTCTGTACCCTGTCAATTGTATTTTAATAAAGTGCCGATTGGCCAGTAGCCAGGCAAAAAGTATAATCGGGGTGACTAGGCAGGAAGCAGAGGCAGGGCAATGAGAACAGGAGAATTCTGGGAAGAGGAAAGATGCAGTCTTCAATGGTCACCTAGACTCAGAGTATGCAAGATGTGACTGCCTTGCCGAAAAAAGTTACCAAGCCATGTGGCTAACACAGATAAGAATAATGGGTTAATGTAAGATGTAAGAATTAATTAATGAGAAGCCTAAGCTACTAGGCCAACTAGTTTATAATTAATGTAGACTTTGTGTGTTTATTTGGGACTAAATGGCTGTCGGACCTGGTAGGATAGAACCATTAGTCAACAGACTTGGAAGATAATTGTAGGGACATTAGAAGGCATTTTTTAAAATATGTTTATCAGGGGTTCTGATAAAAGGAAATTCTTATTATCAAACAGCATTACCTAAAACTGTTGAAGTAACACTATTCATTTTTGGTGGGAAAACTGCCTGTATCCAGCATAATTCTTGGTCCTGTTTGAGCCCCATCTTCTTCATTCATTTCTTCATGGGCTCGATCTGCAAAGATTGGCTTAGTGTTTCCTGTGTAGTAGCCTGACACATTTCAGTGTCTGGGGCATGATCTGTTGAAAGCTCAGCTTCTTTGCTGCTGTTGACCTTTAATCATTTAGAACACCAAATGCATGGCCGTTAAGGGAAGGGCCCTGGCTATGTGAGAGTCCCACAGAAGGAGCCACAAAAACCAGGAGACATGCCGAGCAACACGAACTGAATGTCTACAGTGCACCTTTGACACAGCATGACATGCCCTCTCTCCATCTGGGAGTTCATAATCTCCTGGAAGCACCAATAAAGCATCTATTTTGGGGTCACAGCAAATTACTAGGAAGCCAGCTGCTGGGCTTGGCTACACAGGGTTCACAGTTGAGTTCTCTCTTAGATACAAATCAGGCCAAAGAAAATGATATATTTTGAATATTCAGACAATGTCAAAGCTACAGAAACCTCTTTCAATAGACAGGGAAGCATATTTCTTGCTGAACAAAATTTGTAGGATTGTTACTGAAACTCTTTCTATGCATGTACTATTTCTCTGTGCTCTCAGAATAAGATTGCTTATACCAATTAAATTTTCTAAGCAAATTTGCAAATTTACTACTTTATTCATTAGTTTGATCATTTTTTTTGTGTTTATTCCTCATGGTATGTAGTAATGTGCTTACTCAACAAAGCCATACAGAGCTGAAAGCTGAAGGGAGATGAGGTATGTCATACAAAGGGTCTCAATCCCATTTTCTTTTCTTGTAGAATGGAGATTAAAATCTGTACCTCACAATTATCAGAGGAGCCTGTTACACAGGAGTGAAATAAAGACCCATGAACCCAAGGTGGCATAAATAAATTATCAAATAAACAAAGAGTGGAAGGAATAGAGTGGAGGAAGTCTAAATAATAGATGGAGAATGAATTATATGAATGGAATCGCCATTAGAAAGTCGCCAGTCAAGCTTGTTACCGGGATCTGAGGTGCATTTTGTTCATTGCTCTATGGAAAGTATGAAAGATGGGAGATGGTGGAAAAAACTAATGTAGTCAAGGCTGACCTGGAGGAGGCCTGGAGTCTCCATCTGCAAGAGTCAGAGAGTGTTAAGAGTTTTTGTATTGGACACAGGGGTTTATAGCGAGGCAGTAGGTGAGACTCCTTGGGTTGGCTGAGGCCCTGCTCTTCAAATGACCTCCTCCTCTTTGAAGTGGAGTTAGATCTCCTTCATGATCCACCATTTGTAGTTTCATGTTAGACAAGCCAATTCATATGAACATGAGCAGATAAAAGGGGATTGTGGATGGATCCTTAAAAGACAAAGGCAAGAGGAAAGAAAGCAGAAATGAAGCCCCTAATTAGATACCTATACCATTTCTCCTCTGTCAAAGCAAGCAACTTGCCACAGAGCTCTCTGTTCTCAACATTGCTGTCTGTTCACCGTACACATTGGTTTCTGCATACACTGTGACATTCCCCACTGACAGTCCTTCAGTCCATTTTAGTGGGATTGAGGACGACATTTTTGTTCTTTCTTCTTTCTGCTGAGAGAGTTGAGTCTGTGGATTTGGGGAATGGGAGGTCTTGATGATAGGTGCAGGTTCAGGTAGGACCTGAAGAGGGCCTAAGAGCATATCACAACAGGTGTAACCACTCTGAGTTAATAAACTGAAACTTAAGGAAAGACTTTTCTTTAGACAACAGGATTTGATGGGGATAGGAAGTACGAGAGAGAAAAGTGAACCCTGTATAAAGACCCTTAAGTGGATGCTAAAACTCTTTAAGTAGTCTCTCTCCAAAAATGGTTATTGGATTTATAACTTTAATTTGTTTATAAACTATTCAATGTTTTCATTTCTGCCAGGTGCAGTTTCCTTTCTGTCCCCTTGAAAGCTGGATGGACTGAAAATCTTTATAACAAACCACAGGGAAAGAAAGTCTGCATCACTTTGTAGTGGGGACAGAGTTAATCAAGTGCTCAAGCCAGTCTCATGGCTACTGAGTCAAATGGATTCAGCATGTGCACCTGAGCTGATACACTGAAGAGAGCACATCTGTGTTTTTCTCCCCAGTGTATAATCTTCATTAAACCCTAGAACACCTCCTAAGACAGCAGACAGACAAAGGGTCATTCTGCAAATATCTGACCAGCAGTCTTCAATGGGGAAAAAAGATGAAAAGAAAAAGATTAGAGATTAAGGAACATACATGCCACATGGGGTCCCATGCTGAATCCTAGAACTGAAGACAGATAAGTAGACACTAGAAAGTTTTGTGAATTCTGAATATAATCTAAACTTTAGTTAGTGACATTACACCAATAATAATCCTTATTCTCATGAAGTGTGCACTACTTATGTAAGATGTTAACACTGAGGAGTTATTCTGAATTCTCTGCATTATGTTGGTAGCTTTTTGTAAATAGAAATCACATCAAAATAAGTTCAGAAAGCTTTTTCAATAATACTTGAAAATACATAGAGAGTATCAGGTATTGCTTTGAGAGGAAAACAGCTGAAATTTGTTTTTGCTGTGGGGAAACAGAAGCAGAAGAGAGTAGGGTGACTGTTGGGGAATGTAGGAATGCAGGAGATATTTTCAGAGACATTCTGAAAAAGTCAAAGTCGTTCCTCCCGCCTCTTAGAGATCTGTCTAGCTCAAGGCAGTGTTTTTAGCTGGCACGGCCCTATGGCATGTTGCTGAAGGAACAAGAATGCTGTTCACGTGGTTCAGGTCGTGAGGCCAGTAGGATGTCCAACAGAAGGGAAAAGGGATTAGAGCTCTCCAGCCCAAACCATGCTTAAAATGGATAGAACAGCTTCAACTGTATTCTCACAAGGGTGTGGGCCAAAGTCAAGGTTGGTCAGGGGGATGGGCGAGGGGAAGTCTTGAAGGGCCCAGAATTAGAATCCACCAGGAAGAGATAAGAACAGCTCAAGTGAAGGATTTGGCATTTGGAGCAACTCTGTGATTTTGTGAGTTTCCCCAAAAGTCTAGGAGTGCTCCTTGCCCAAGTCTGAGTTCTTATGAAGAAGCTTGGGGCACCCACATCTTTCTCGGAGGTATCCTCCCTCTCTCGAAGAGCCAGCTGATTGGAACCAAGACAAGTGTGAGCTTCCTTCCCGCAGAGAAACAGGGAGTTTCCGTTCCTTTTCAATTCTCTTAGGTGTTCTGAGACAGGTTTTTTTTTTTTAATTAATTAATTTATTTGTTTATTATTTATTTATTTATTTTATGCAGGCTATAATAACTCGCAATCCTCCTGCCTCCTGCCTCCTCTGAGGGTTTGAGCTGGAGTGACTAAGGAAGCCCTCTTGTTACCTCATCCTCATCCAGAAGTCTTGACTTTTGGCTTAGGCCATCTGGGGACCAGTTAGAGAGTATACTCTACCTGCCTTCCTGTGTGCATCTAAATTGTACGGTTGTGTTGAAGCGGGGTACAGGTAGGGTGCTGTGGTGCTTGTAGGTAACCTCAGGCTTGGAAGGCAGAAGCAAAAGGGCTGGGAGTTTGAGGTCAGCCTGGGATTCACAACAAAATTCCTTTTCCAAATTGGAAAATCAGACAGATTTGGGATGTGCAGGAAGAAGAAAAGATCAACTGGGGTCCTAGACAATTCCTTAATAGTGGGAACCTTCAAACTCTTTTCTGGGTTAGTCCCTCACAGAGTCCCCCACAAAACGAGGTGCTTTAAGGCACCGGGGGCCCCACAGAGTGTTAAGATCAGCTGGATCTTTTTCTCCACTTATGGAACTTAGAGGAATTAAGCCCTTCCCTGGCTTCTTCCCACTGATATAATTGTCTCTAGCTCTAGTTGATTCCAGGGTAATCTCTGTAATGGAGGCTGAGGCCGGCTTCCCGGCCGTGACAGTTTCCAGCAGAAAATCAGCTTTTCCCAAAGTTGGTAGGTCAGCTGCTTCACTTCATAATGGGCTGGGAAAATGGCAGCCTGTCAAACCTGATGCAAATGATATTTTATAAAAAGTAGTTTAAATTGGCTGAAGCTGTTTTTAGAGTGATCAGTTTTTTTTCTCTTTTTTTAAAGAAAAAATATATATGTGGGGCATGTTTCTTGCTTGAAGGAACGCGGCTCCTGGGAAAGCAGATTATGCACAGACGCTTTGGGAGAGCTGGGTAGACAGGCAGGTTCAGTATAAAAAGCAGATGATGACTGGGTAATGTGGGGATATGTAAATGAGATTCATGCTGCTCTCGGTTAATCGGAAGAGACTGGTGAGCTTCTTGGGGAGGAAGTAGAAGCCATATTGAAGTCAATCTACTTGCACACCTTGGAGAAGTCAGCTTTGTTCTTTAGTCTCCCCAGGCAATGCAGGAGTTGCAGGAATTCTGCCCCAAGACACAAGAGACAAGGTTCATGTAAAATATTTGGAATTACAATTTCTCTCACTTTTAGCAGGTACCTAAAAAATAAATGCTATTTTGACTCAACGATAAAGGGATTTCAGGAGTAGGGACTGTAACAAGAGACACGATCCTTCTGAATTATGTGGGGACTAGTTCCCCCAAGATTAGATATGCCAGAAACTCGGAATTCCACCAAGGAACTTGGCAGAGTTATTAATATCCAGACTGCCCCAAAGCCTCCTGTCTCCTCCGTTCTAAGCAGATCCTGCACTCTCCTGCTCTTGGCCACTCTACATGCACCCAACTAGCAGGTCACAACACCTCTGGGGAGGGTCAAATGACCCTTTCACAGGGGTCACCTAAACCTTTGGAAAACACAGATACACGGATATTTACATAACGATTCATAACACTAACAAACTTACAGTTATGTAGTAGCAATGAAAATAATTTCGTGGTTGGGGCCATCAGAACATGAGGAAGCATTGGGAAGGTTGAGAACCACTGCTCTAAAGAGTTCTGTGGAAGCAGAAACTCTGACAACCTAGAAGATGCACTGCTAAACAGAGTAACAGCCTCGCTGCCACACATAAACACCCAGAGCCTAGCTCTAGCATAGCTTAGGTGAGACACAGAACATTGAATGTACACGCTACAATTTAGATGTGAAATGGTCAGCAGAGGCTCATGTACTAAAAGCTTAGTCCCCAGGCATGGTTGGAAAGTGGCTGCCACCTATGAGAGACAGGGCCTCTGGGGTAGTTTCCCAGTCTCTGAGGGGGCTCCACTCTTTCCTCTGTTTTTTTTCTTCCAGGCCTTGAGATGAGCAACATTGCCCTACAGTATGCTCCTGATGAGACTGCTATTTCATCAACAATATCTGAAAATAGTCGGGATAGATTATGAACTGAAACCTCAAAAAATGGTGCATTGAAATAAGCCTTTTCCTTTCTAGATGAATTCATTTCTAGTGTCTGTTACTGTAAAGGACAGCTTATTATCATGTTCTTATTCCACTTGCTTAGCATAGAGTAGATGTTAAAAGTTTGTGTGAAATCATTACCACATTAAGAATTTAGAGGAACGGGGGGCACTAAGCTCAGTGGCAGAGTACTTGACTCTAATGCATGAAATTGTGGGGAAGGATTTATGTAAGGTTTTCCAAAGGGCTTGAGCACTTGATGCTATTCCAAAGGACCCTAGTTAGGCTCCCAGGACCCATATGGGATGATTCACAACCTTCTGTAACTCTAGCTCTGATGCCCTCTTCTGGCCTCCACAGGTACCCACTCATAAGTAGCATATGAAAGAGAGACAGAAAGAGACAGAGAAACAGAGAGAGAGACAGAGAGAGATAGAAATAAACATAAAGTAAATGTTCAGAAAAAAAAGAGTTTAGAGGGTAGAAGAAGAGAGGAACACAGATAAAAAGCAAAGTTATCAGGGCTGGCCCTCAGTAAGTTTTAAAGAAAGGCCTGGGAGCAGTTATAATTGTGTAATTTCTTCAATTAGGGAGGGAATTTTCACCTTAATTTTTTATAAGTGTTTGAGATCATTGACATCTTTCCTATGTTATGTGTTAGAGCAAAACTGTGTTGGAGTTTGCTTAGTTTTATATAATTTTGGTTGTGAGGACCATCTATAATTTGAACTGCATTGCTATGTAGATTTCAGACTAGAAACACTTCACTTGGTTTAATTATTCAGCCAGTACAGCTCACTTGTATCCTTGGGTGTCTATTTTCTGCTTACTAAAAAGAAGGAACGTAGTTGTACTTTGAATATTGGACAAATATGTGTATGAAGATAAAAGACAGAAAAAAGTATGGAGATGTTGGCTGACTATATGGAAGAACTACATCATGAAAGTCCTTCAGTGCCTGCCATGTCCTCACGCAGCTAATGTCTCCTCAATTTTGCAGTACATCTAAACGCCAGCCTCTGTTTCTCAGGCCATTCTTTTTGCTGTATTTCCAGTCTCTCATCTGCTCTGTTTGGGTTTTTCTCACTTGTATTGCATGTCTTCCTGTGCTCTGATTCCTTGCCTTTGCCAGGCTGTTGGCATCAGGTAGAAGCAAATGTCCTATCTGTGTTTTCTGTGGAGCTTTGCCCTCCCAAGCTTCAGAGACGGCACTTTCATTAAGCAGAAGGTCTTTCAGATGCCAGAATCTTCCTTTGTCCTTTGCATGTCTTTCTCCAGCTCCTTGACTTATATGGTTCTGTAGTCATAGTTGGCTGTCTCCCTTTGCTTTGTCACATGAAGTGACTCTGCATCAGTGACATAGTTTGAACACTTTAGATTCCTGATGTGGAATTTGTGTTAACTGGACTTTAGTAGTTATACTTAGTAGTCATTCTTTGAATATACATAGAAGCCTAGTCCCCTGACTCCACTGTATCCATTATAGTACATGACACCTCTTTCACTAATATGCTTTTGTGCCCTGTAAACCCTGAATTTTGGCTTGAATATGAAATGCTGCCCACTGGCTCCTGTGTTAAATGTTTGGCCCCCAGTTGGTGGCACTGTTTGGGGAACTTCTGATAACACGAGAGGCAGGAACTAGTTGGAGGAAAGATCCCTGGAGAATAACTCTGGAGAGCTTACCTGGTCCTTGTTCTCTTTGTCTCTCTCTCTGCATCCTGTCTTCCTTGAGCATGAGTAATAATACATTAATAATTTGTAAGCTTGACAGACTTGTCATGTCGTCCTTATACACATTGGGTCAAACAGCCACAGACTGAAACCACCAGTCCAGTTTATTGTTTATCCTTTAACTTCCTTCATTCAGATGTTTTGTCCCAGTAATAAGGAAACTGATATAACTTGTTTCTCTGGCTTGAGGAAGGGACAAGGTTTGGACAAAAACATCATGCTGCCTACTGTGAAAGAGCAACATATGTTAGCATAGCCCATGAAGTAAGGTATCATTCTTGCTTATTATTTTTAATTAATTAATCGAGTTTTTGAGTGTGGATGTGTGCTGTGATATGTATGTATGTGTAGATGGGTGCATACGCATATGGCGGTCAGGGATCAACTTTGCTATCCTCTGTTATTTCTGTCTACCTTTCTTTTGAGGCAGGATCTCTCACTGGACCTATTGTTTGTTGTTTGGGTTGGAATGATTGAATAACAGGGTTGTACCTGTCTCTAACCGTGACCCCCTATACCAGGATGAGAAGTATGCACCACCATGACCATAAGTTTTGTAGTTGCTGGGGATCCAAACTCAGCTCCTTGTGCTTGCATGGGTACTCAGAAAGACTACTAAGACTTGGAAAGGTTCTAATATGTTCCCAGAAATTTGTAGAGGCAATACTAAAATACAGACGTCACTGCTTTTCTTTCTCTGTCCCTCCTGCCCCGCACTTACTACACTCCTCAAAGCAAGGAGGGCTTATTATCTTAATTTGTTTCCCTCAACATTTATCCCATCACTGGCTATATTTTGAGATCAGTCGTAATGTTCTGTGTTATTGACAGCTGAGTCCTGCATAGGAAGTCCCTGTGAATCCTTCTTTATTCAGTGCACAATTTCCAAGGATAATCCACCCCACAAACTATTTTCTAGTGGTTTCTGATCATTTTATAAAGCAAAAAGAAGTACAATCAAGTTAAAAAGAATTTCATATGCCGTGGCTCTCTCAGAAAAGATGTGAGGATTTGGCTAGTGTTTCGAACTATTCACTTGAAAGATCCTCTTGGAATACAAAAGACAGTTCATCTCATGTTTTAAATAGGCAAATTCTGAAAGATGGTGAGCATGAGGTCATGTTGGGTGTTTCTTTAGCACCAACAGACGGAAAGGTGAGCTGTTCTCCAATACACTACAGATTGTAGATGTTGCCAGCTTCTACTCTGTGGATGGCATTGGTGGCACTGATTTGGATCTTGTGGGATAGGGTTATCCCAAAGTGTTCCCTATCTCTCAACTTCATTTCTAGATCTTTCAGATCATGTTTTTGATTTTTTTTCCAAATCAAATTTGTTCTTTTATCTCTGGACTTACTTAGTTTGCTTCATCAGATGAGACGCCCCAAATTAAATGAAGTAATACCTTGTGTTGTGTTGATATTTTGTTTGAGCTCTAACAAATAAAGTCTGGAGGTCTGTACAGTCACACAGGAAGTGATATGGCTGGGTAGAGAGAGGAAGTCATAAGGTGGGGTGGAAACAGGAGTTTGACCTCTTTTCAGTCTGAGAGTTACAGAGGTAAGAGCTCTAACAATCGGCCGCTCTGCTTCCCTGGTCTTCCAGCTTTCACTAAAAATATTTGACTCCGGGCTTTTATTATTAAGATCAATTAGAATTCACGCTACAGTACCTCTCCAGAAATATTACAATATTTTCAGGAAGGCATCTACATGTTAAGAAGAGTGTAAGAAGAATCCACCTTTGATCCTAGTAAGTGAACATAATCTGAAACTTTTTTGTTGCATGTGGCTGACAAGAAGGTTGTCTTTGACTAAGTACCTGTAGATTTTAAGTTGGGAAAAGGAAAAATTATTTTTTTGGCTCCACATTGTATCCACTGCATATTGAGTATTGACAGTACACCTTAATTTATAATGATAGAGTAGTGACTGAACTGAAGAGATAAGGGGAAAAGGTTCAAGTCACAGATGTTTATCATGACCTCTTCTGTCTCCTTGAAGACGGTACTCTTTATTTCTGGCCTCATTTGATTCATTAACTTCATCACTGCTTAGCATCAGCCACACATCTACCTGTTACTCCTTCCTTGTATTCTTTCTCTGGCAACTCTCCGTGCTTTACCCTCACATGGCAATCTACACATTGAGAAATGACCCCTGGCATTCTGTATATATAACAGGTAGGCTTATTCAATTTTACCTGTCACCCCCTATTATTTTACCTAATAGTGTGAGAGTCTATTTGCCAGACAATTGCAGTTTGAACTACAGTTTTGAATAATGTCACCATAGATAGGTTTATTCAGCCTCTGGGGATGGCATCTCTTAATGGCTCTCTGAATACTCTAGAGTATTTTTTCTTCACTGCCAAAGTGCTTGCTCATTCATCTGAAACATTAACTTCCCCAACAATTTATCTTTCAAAATAGCAACTATTGTCCCTTTGAGTCCCCTGAGGACAGGAAGGTAAAAAGCAAATTTCCTTTTCTATAACAGTACAGTGTTAGGAGAGGTTTCCCTGACCACATCTCGATGTAAAGTGATGTTCCATAATTTGGTTCAAAGTTATGAAATCCACACACCTGAAAGTCATGATACTCCCATAACTCTGACTAAAAAAGCAGAATGATGACCAATAAATTCTTTTCTGGTAGGTAGTAAGATCCATCCCATTGACATTTGTCACAAACCTTTATCCATACCTGCGGTAATCTTTGCTTTGACTTGAATACTAAATGCTCTGGACCGACTTAAAATGCACTTCATCCTTAAGAAGTTTACAACCTAATCCAAACATGAAACAAGTCTGTCGTCTACCCATTAATCCAATCTGCTGTGTCAGAGTATTAAATGACTTAGAGGCAGGTTACATTCTTATATGCAAAAAATGACTTGAGTGTCTTGGGGCAAGATTTACATTGCACATTCTTTAGTCTTGAATATTCAATTTCAAATCCATTTTCCTCTTATTTACCCACTCTCATCTCAACTTATTTCTTCTTATGTCTTCTTTAAATAATGTTATTTAGATCAAATATCAACTTTACTTATTTCTCTAGAGACAAATTATGAAAGATTGTAAAGTGAATTTGAGTGTTAAATTAAATAAAGTGGGGAGAGGGGTGTAAATAAGGGCATCATAAACACCCCAGAGGACGGGTGTGCTTCTCATGAGAGCTTTTGCATTATAAATGTTTTCCTAACTGTATTAAGGATTTTTGTGACTTCTGAAGTCAAACCATTTGAAGGATTTAAAAGATCATGAGAAAATACATTTATATGCTTTGTTCATAAGGAATTCTTCTTCTTCTTGTTCTTCTTCTTGTTCTTCTTTTTCTTCTTCTTCTTCTTCTTCTTCTTCTTCTTCTTCTTCTTCTTCTTCTTCTTCTTCTTCTTCTTCTTCTTCTTCTTCTTCTTCTTCTTCTCCTTCTCCTTCTCCTTCTCCTTCTCCTTCTCCTTCTCCTCCTTCTTCTTCTTCTTGTTATTAAAAATTTCCCCCTCCTTCCTTCCTCCCATTTCTATCCCCCATCCCCCCACATCCTCTCCCCCTTCCTCTCCAGTCCAAAGAGCAGTCAGGGTACCCTGCCCTGTGGGAAGACCAAGGGCCATCCAGGTCTAGGAAGGTGAGCATCCAAACAGACTAGGCTTCCACAAAGCCAGTACATGCAGTAGGATCAAAACCCAGTGCCGTTGCCCTTGGCTTCTCAGACAGCGCTCATTGTTTGCCACGTTCAGAGAGTCTGGTTTGATCAAATGCTCCATCAGTCCCAGTTCAGTTGGCCTTGGAGAGCTCCCATTAGATCAGCCCCACCGTCTCAGCGGGTGGGTACACCCCTCGCGGTCCTGACTTCCTTGCTCATCTTCTCCCTCCTTCTGCTCCTCATTGGGACCTTGGGAGCTCAGTCCAGTGCTCCAGTGTGGGTCTCTGTCTCTATCTCCATCCATCACCAGATGAAGGTTCTATGGTAATATGCAAGATATTCATCCATATGGCAATAGGATAGGGCCATTTCAGGCTCCCTCTCATCAGCTGCCCAAGGAACTAGCTAGAGACAATGTTTATTTTTATTAAGTTCTGTACAAAAACTGTTTTCAGGAATCTTTCAAAGTTTGTTATGAAAACTAGCTATCTCTACTACATGATCTTGATTTTCATTTTTCAAGGCAACTTCTGCCAACAGAAGTTGCTTCTATCTATACCCTGTATTACTATCATGACTGAAGTTGGTTCTATCTATACCCCGAATTACCATCACAACTAAAGTTGGTTCTATCTGTACCCTGTATTACCACCACAACTGAAGTTGGTTCTATCTGTACCCTTTATGGCTACCACAACTAAAGTTGATTCTATCTATACCCTGTATTGCTTTCACAACTGAAGTTGGTTCTATCTATACCCTGAATTGCTATCACTACTTGTTTGTTGCTTACTGCTACTGTCCCTCACCCTCCAACCTTAGCACTTCCCTCTTCTCCCTTTCCCAACAGCAAATGAGAAGTTACTTCTTTAATCTACTATGTCACACTTTCAAAACAATTTCCATTGGTTTTGGCATGGTAATGCATGCCCTTACCCCCAGCTCTCTGGAAGCAGAGGCAGGTAGGTCTCTGTGAGTTCGAGGCCAGCTCTACACAGTGAGTTCCAGGACAGTCAGAAATGAGCCCTTGTCTCAGAAAGAAACAATACACAATAATTACATATTGTGTACAGTTCAGGGGGAAATTTCTGTAGGCTTAACCTTTTATTCTTTCTATTAAATATTTTAAAGGCAGGCTGCCATAACTGTGTTATCCAGCAGTTATTTTTCCTCTCTCAGTGTTCCCTTTGCATGACAATTTCCTAATTTTTAAGCCTGACAGTGAGTACTTTCATTTGTTTTCATTTTACCCATGTTATTTTCTCTATTTTAGTTTCTGCATTCAAGTAGAGTTGCCTATTTACTTATATTATTGGTTTCTATTTTTTGTGCTTTTCAGTTTTCTGTATTTCCTTGATTGTTTGGCATATTTAAGAGCCTGGAAACTCCATTTGTATGAACTGCTCACTCATTACCTTTGTTGACTAGTGCTATGATGAGGAACCATCAATGTTATAGCTGAGATGTTGTCTTTGGGACTGATTAGATTCCCAAATGTAGAAATTTTCAGTTTTCTCTTGGGAAGGTTAAAACTTTCTAATATGACTGTAAAGCTTTGACAGGACAATGGCTGGGACAGGAATGAAGACAGTACTATTTCACAGTTATGGCAGCCTGCCTTTAATTCCAATCCACCCTCAGCAATTCCAGTGACAGGTTTAATGTGAAACCCTCAGCTTCTTTGAGTCTGTGTTTCTATTGACTTGGTCAGTTGTTTGATAACTATCCACCCGTAAATAACACTAGGTCAGACAGAGTCTATCTCAGATCGCAAAATCTCAAAAGAGGTAGTGTAATGCATACTACCATGCCTGGAATACCTTGGATTTTAATAAATATTAATTAAGTTGAAAATATGGGTTCATTATTTAGAAAGTAAGATATATATATATATATATATATATATATATATATATATATATATATAGAGAGAGAGAGAGAGAGAGAGAGAGAGAGAGAGAGAGAGATCGAGCATTCGAGGGCATGGAACACTGTCCAGTGTATTTGGAAATGACAAAGCTCCATGTTTGGAATCCCAAGCAGTTTCATAAATGAGCAAAGGCAAGGAAAATATTTGGATCTGAAAGCAATCAAATTGAACATATGTACTTTTGCTTCTGTGTCTCAATGAAGTGGGGTTATAAATCTGGGCAAATCAAGCTAGTAAGCACTTACATTCAACATATTTCTGAATAAACTGTTGAGACTAAATTTACTAAATTGCTTAGTCAAAATTTCTTTCCTATTGACGGTTTGAGTGACAGTTTAGAATCCAGATTTTCTAGGTTTTATATATTATGGGGCAAACAATATATTGATTGTATTCAACCAGTTATATTATCTTCATGTGAACTCAGTGGTAATTTTGTGCTTAATTTGTAAAATATGTAAAGCACTAGAAGACTCTTGTGATGAGCCCATGTGTGGTCCTTTGAAGAGTGTAGGTTGTTGTTGGAAAGGAAATACTGAAACTTGTTCCATGTGCAGGCATTTGTCATTTGCCACACACCCAGTGTTCGCCTGATTGTGTGAGCCTCGATGTCCTTTTAGTTGGATGCAAGGAAGGTTTGCTAATGGGGTTTGTTTGTGTTGCGTATCAGGTAAGAAGAAACAGTGGAGGCAGTGAGAGAAGGGTTTCTACTGAGGACCCTTAGCTGTGTTTTTGATCTCTGGGCAATGACTCCCTCCATCTTCCAGTCGCTCAGAACTCTCAACAATCTCCATACAAATATATTACTGTCACTAATCTTGCAGCATGTTTGCATGTTCACAAATGTGAATGTGAATGTGATGTGTGTCTGTCACAGGGCACATGAGGGGGTCAGAGGACAACACTGCATGTGGGTTCTTGCTTTCTCTCGTTTGTTACATGGTGTTTTGTTGCTTGTCACTGAATACGCCAAGCTATGTAGGCCCAAGCTTCCAGGAATTCTGTGTCCATCTCCTGTCTCATCGCAAGAGCACTGAGATTATAGCCACCTATTACCCTGTCTGGATCTTATATCGGTCCTAGGAATCTACACTCAGTCCTCACTCTTGCTCAGGAAGCACTTCACCAGGCCATATCCTCAGACATGCTTTTTATTATTATTTTAGGTCTCTCTCTACATTAGCTTTTAGAATAATTCCCATTTGCCTCCCTGAATATTTACTTGTAGTCAGAGGCTGCTCGTTTGTTCCTGGCTACCCAGACTCCAAATAATTACACAGAAACTATATTATTTAAATCACTGCTTGGCTAATCACTTAAACATATTGCTAGATAGCTTTTATATCTTTGCTTAACACTTTCTTTTAATCTGTGTATTGCCACGTGGCTGTAGCTTACCAGCAAGGGTCCGGCAAGTCTGTCCCCAGCAGTGGCTGCATGGCTTCTCGTGACTTGGCCTTCTTTCTCCCGGCATTCAAGGTTTTCCCCACCTCGCTCTACTCTGCCCTGTCACAGGACAATGCACTTTAGTTATTCATTAACCAGTAAAAGCAATACATATATACAAGGACTTCCCACACCACTTATTGACAAAAAAGAATAGAATACTTTAAGATTAAGACAAAAAATTGTCTATGGCTTTTGGAAAAGCATTCTATATGTTTTATATTTTCTAGATGCTTTATGTCTATGTCTTTTGTACTGTGGTTTTCTAAACAAATTGATTTACTCTTATTTGGAAGTCATGTATGCGATTAGATAGATATTTCCAAGCAATAAAATAGTCTTCAATGCTAGTCTACTTTATAGTTTGTACACAAATCACAATTTTTAATATTTTCACTCTTTTAATAAGAAAATGTGATTTATTTTTTTAAGTATTCCTGAAAGACATATAGGTGAGAGCTTAACAAGACACTCCAAACTTGGTGACTCCTGTTCAAGGATCTTGTGTGGCCTAGAGGAGTCTGTTGTTTCAGGGCCTTTGTCATATCCTTAGCCACAAAATAGCAGCTGGAAGGTAGGATTGTATTAGAGGTGACAATTTTTTTTACTACCAGGTATTAGAGATGACAATTTACATATTTTTCTATATTTGTGAAAATAGAATCAACTCACTACATGTATCCTATACTCAAGCAGGGAGGACAAGTGTGTGAGTACCAGAAAGTAAAATCATTTGAAGTTCCTTCATAAGATGTCAACTGTATCATTTCCGTCAAGATATACTAATAACAGACAGACAAATTAAACTACATCCCCTTTCACCCTGCAATAAAAACTTACTCCCTGGGGTCACAGTTATAACATTGTTCATTTTTATCCTATATATTTTGTAAAATTCAACACTTATATGAAGCTGCTAAAAGTTTATCTAAAAGATACTCTACTTTCAGGGACCTAGAATTCCCAACTCAGCTTCTGTTCTGGGAACCATCCTCTAATGGTCACAGAAATGGAAAACATGTCCCCTGCAGATTTTCAGATAAACCAAACCCTCCTTGCACTGGGTACAGAAATACCTGCTTTCAAAGGGACCTTTCGAAATTACACCATGCTTGCACTTCAGGCTCCTTCTTAAATCCCGGTAAATGGCAGTGTGCTGTCTTTGGATGGGGGCAAACTTCTGCTGTTAAAAGACATGCATGTGGCAGCCCCCATGCTGTCTCTTATGAGTCCTGCCAATGCTTTGATCATTTTAAATCTAAAAAGGGCTTAAAGTGGCTTTGTTAAAACCCTCTCTATGAAAAGTCGAAATCCTTCAATAAGTCAGAATGAGATGCTGCTATATAAAGACACAGCAGTCACATGATTCTCCTTGTAGGAAATGCATCAGCTAAACTCTACCATATTATATTCGAGGCAAGTTTTTTATGTATACGTCTGAAATATCAGAGGTATGAGAACGTAAGTTTTAATTATACACATTGAGAAATGGGGTACAAGTCTTTAGCCTTGCATGGGGGCAGAGCCAGCACTACCTCGATGATTCAGTTGAAATAGCAACGAACAAACCAACACCCTAAGCAAATTGTACCCAAATTTTCCTATGGTACTTGACATTCTATTATTAAAGAGTTGCTCATGGATAGATGAATTATCATTCCCTTTACAGATACAAATACCTCTAGCAAAAAACCCACAGAGGTTAGTAGTTTTAGAATTCAATAACTTTGAATCAATTAATAAATTCTTTCTATGGGGTTGTTTATACCACAGGACAGAAGAAACTAAGGAAGCAGAACGCTTCTACCAGACAAGGGAGGGGCAGAAATCACATGAGAGGGTATGAAAAAACCCTGTGAGTCAGGCATTTTCTTGCCATGGGAATCATGCAAGCATGATACATGATGTGAGCAAATCCTCACCCAACCTCTGGTAGTGCCCAACCTCGAATGCAGATGTAGCCTCCCCTGCCTTCCCACACAGCGCTCTTGTCAGTGTACCTTCTCAGAATCCCTTTCAAAGTGACAGTAGGAAGCCACCAGCAGAAAGAGTAGCTTACTTTTTTCAAATTGTAAGTTTAAGTAAAGATGAGAAGGCCATCCCGTTCTAGAAATTCAATGGCTTTGTTGCTGTCTTCAGAGTGAAACTAAAAGCTGCACTCACATTTTATCTCTTTGTTTTTCTCAAAGACAGCCGTTTGCTTGATCATCTTCAAATTTCTGTTTTGCATGCTCTGGGTTACTTTGGAGAGATGACTTGGGGGACACTTTGATGGGCACACTTGTTTATGAGCCTTCTTTCCTTCCTTAAAGACAAAAGAAAACCATAAATGATGTTCACATCAATAATCCCGAGATGTCAAGAAAACACCAAATCATACTCATTGGCCTATATATGTGATGGAAAAAATATGCGTTTGTATTTCTGGAGGATTTTTAATATGTTTACATTTCTAAGAATTGGTGACTAGATTCATGAAGGTCAATCCATGCATTAACATGCTACTTCATTACTTAAAATACCCATGAAATATTTGTCATGGTTCTTACTAAGTTTGTTTAATGAAATTGGAATATGTTAAGCAACTTCTAAATGTTGGGCATGATTCCATGAACTAGAGTTGAAGGAGGGAACAAAATCATGTGAGACAAATGGAGAAAAAAATGAGTCAAGTGTACTACCGAGACTTCCAGGACTTCAGGGTTGTAGACAGATGGGTATGCAGGTGTAAACACAGGTATTGGAGGAGTTTTTAGTAAAGGTACTTTTAAATTCCTGAAGAGTTTAAACTTCAATTTTAAATGTTCTAACTTATTTTCTTGAAATTTCTATTTATTCACATGTTGTTTTCAATTGCCTTCTACCATCTGTCCATCTGTCTCCCATCCGTCCCCCATCCATCCACCCACCCACCCACCCACCCACACATCCACCTACTCATTCATCCACCTACCCATCCACTCAACTGTCTATCTTCCCACCCATTTGGTGATTAAAAAATACTCTAGTGCTAACCATATATAGAACACCAGATTGGATTCTGTTACTTTAATGGCAAAAAACAAGAACAAAAAACAAAACAATGGCAACAACAACAACAACATCAAAAACAAAACAAGAATATATCCTTCCTGGAAATGAAATAATGTTTGTTTCAAAGTCCCCCAGAAGAGGAAGGACAAAAGTCACATAGTAGGCTGTCCATTGCCAATCTTCTCTGTGGAAGTGGTACTCAGGTTTGAAACCTGATACAGCAAAAGAGGCAACCAGAAAAGACCATAAAGGAGATCTCAGCTGGACAGGCTCAGCATGGGCTAATGCAAGAACACCAGGAAATTCAAGGATGTCAGGGTCCCAGCATACCAGGTCAACAAGTGTGGTAATCATTCAGGACTGGGGACTTGAACAGATGTGAGTCATGTTGAAGGGACTGAATCTGATCATAAGAAAACTACTGGAATGTTTTTCCATGATGTGATTTCTGTTTATACACATATAATTTACATGTACATCTATTATTCAACATACCTTGTGGAGAATGACCCTGGAAAGAACAGTGACAAGAGACTCCTTAGAAACTTTAGCAACAGGTCAGGTGGAGATATCACAAGGTTTTCACTCAGTGAAGCCATTAGGACACAGAGTCTGCAGCAATAACTTGATTTCTAACTGACATGCCCTCTTCTTTGGGTTTAGAGACTTGAATCAACTGAGCAGTGGCAATTGACTTGTCTCTGGGATGACTTTAACTCAGTGAACTGTCAGGGCTAGTGTCGAGTTCAACCCACACTGAGATTTCTTTCACAATGACTTTGCTAAACTTTCTAATTAAGGAAGTCTTCTATCCTAATGACAATTAGTGTTCTAGACTGAAGATGTAACTGGAAAGCTGTCAAACTTTAACTAGAGAGTCTCAGTTGGCATAGAAACTTTGATTTCAGTGATATCTTGCTCAGCCTAGATATAGTGGGGAAGGCCTTTGTTCTGCTTCAAAGCAATGTGCTAGACTTTGTTGACTCCATAGGAAGTCTTTGTTGACTCTCTGAGGAGTGGATGGGAGGGTATGGGAGGGGACTAGATGGGGGGTGGGAAATGAGAAAAGATAGTTTTTTTTAAACAAAAATAAATTAAAATAAAAAGAGAAACTTTTTGATTTCTACGTAGTCAAGTTATAGCCCAAGTGACTAACCTATTGGTTTAAGGCAGTAAGTTGAATGTTGAAGCTGAAATCACAGTTTGGTTGAGACTCAGTCCATCTCTTTTCCATATTTACTCACTGAGGCTGAGAAGTGTTTGAGAGGAATGCAGGGAGAACAGTTGTCAGCGAAGAGACAGGGTGGGGAAGATTTGAGAAGTTTGTGAAGTTTTGGGCTCCTTTCTTCCCTTTTATTTTGCCATCACCTCTTCCTGCTCCTTACCTCCCATTCAAGACAATGTTGGAGTCTAGGAGTCTAAGGTAGTGTCCTATGTGAGAAGTTGGAACAGGAAAGGCAAGAGCTGGTGACGGATGCAAGGCAACAGTTTTGCTCTGACCGCCAGCAGCATTTATGTTCTTCACACCACTAAGTCGAATGTTTCAAATGGGGGATGGGAGCACTCTGCCCCCAATTGTGCTGGTTTAACTGCACAGAAGACACATCATGGCATCTATGCTCCACATGAAGAATGCTTTAGAAGGCAAACTCTAAATTGGAGGTTTGCCTTCCTTCACTAATTCTGTAGCACAGGTGATGGGAACAATACTGATTTTTTAGGTAGTTCATCAAGCTCCCCAAAGAAAGATATAAATGTAATCCTAGTATCCTATAGATAGTATGATAAATGGATGGAAGGTATTTTCAGAGCAATAAAGAGGAAATAAATTTCTTCTAGCAAATTTTCAGTTAATCTTTCCAATTAGATTAATTAGGTATTCTGTGAGTTGGGTATGTGATGTTTATATTTTAAAACTTGGTATACATATTTAGCAGCTGAGAGGACCACACCACTTTTAAAAGAAAGCCAGTCATGCTCCTCTAAACAACCACAATAAACTCAGTGGCTCACCACACTACCCTTGTGTAGACTGAGACTAAGAGTATACACCTCCACACCCCATCAAAACCAGGCTTTATGAGTAATGTTGACTTAACAAGTTGTATTTACTCCTCAAGTGGCAAGACTTGCTTGTTCCACTCTAAAAGCAAGTCTACAGCGTATAGAACCTCTTCCCTGTATAGTTAGCTCATCTAGCACTCAGGCTGTCTTGCTCAGCACACTGACAGGCTTGGGGGGATTTGCTTTCATCCAAGAGAATTTGCTCTGAGAAAGAGTCTTAATATAGAATTGCAGGAAACAGTAGAGAAGATACTTGAGAGATGGAGGATTCCTTCATACAAGTATTACATTTAAAATCCTGGTGTTCTAGCTTCTTTGCTGACCAATAGGATTTAAATATGCATTTCTCTCCATATAATATCTAAATATTATTTTCAATGCCCCAGCCTCTGGCATGCATACAATATTAGCAATTGACGCAGTATTGAACTCTTAGGACTTGATCAGTCATCATTCACAGTTCCAGAGGCAACTGGAATCAGCAGGGAGGTGACCTTCAAGCAGTGGGAACATCTGGAGTAGCAGCAAAGGTGTAAAGGAAATGATTTCTGCAGAAGTTAGCTCAATTCAGAAAATAAACAGGATAGCTAAAAGATAAATCTTTATATTTTTATTTATTATAAGGGAAAAAACTCACAAAACAGGAATGGGAAGTCCAAGCTCAGCCATGCTGTGAGGGAACCATAGAGAGAGCTCCTGGGCCATGCGCCAATTTTCCTCTGGATCCCAGAAAGCCATACCCTAACTTGGTCCCACCTCTTGAAGATAATTGGTTAACAAAGCTTCCTCATCACCTCCCACTTTTGTCTAAGCAAGAACTATCCAAACCCAATACAAAACTATATACAATAAGAACAAATATTAAGTATAAAATTACAAACAGCATAAAAATATTAAGGAACACATGATAAATGTTTTAATAAACATTCTATTTCAAGAGTCTAAGTCTTGCATCAGAAATGGGCTTGGCTAAATCATAAGAGAAAGGTAACTATGACTATCTAATCTTCAACCCCATCGAAGGCCTGAGAAGGGAAAAAAATATTACTTGAGTCAAGCAGTAAATGGTGGAGACAATTGGTTACCTGAGTAATCACCTAAAGTCTCATCTGCAATGTTGAAGCAACCAACTTGGCTAAGGCCTAGTGTAACTGACAGACCATTTTCAGAGTCAGGGAATTCTTCAGAACTGTCTTACCCTGTCTTGGCAAGGTTTGGCAATCCTTTTCCTTGTGTCCTGCTTATCCAGTATGAATACCATGTACTTTGTTAGTGATAGAGTTCCTTGCCCAAAAGTCAATTGTGCCAAGAAGTAAACAAACTCTGAGTGGAGTGTCTTCGGTACTCAACATTCTCTCAGGAATAGATTGGTGCTGTCAGGAGCAATCATTCCTCATGTCAACAGAACCCTAAGTTATTTAAATGCCGTGTTCTACAGATCCTTGAATTGGCTGAAGATAACATTCTTTCTAAAGTATCTGTATTTGAATCAGATAACAAAATTTCATTCATGTAATGGTAGATTATAGATTTAGGAAATTGCTCATATATTATTCCCAATGGTTAACTGACAAAGTATTGGCACAAGGTGGGGGGGGGGCTATTGAGCATTCCCTATGTGAGGATGGTCCATGGATATCTCCTAATAGGCTAAGAATTATTATAAGTAGGCTCTGCGAAGGAAAAATTTATTCTTTTCTTGTAAAGTTATAGTGAAGAAACAATCCTTTAAATCAATAACCATGAGAGGCCACCCCTTTGATAACAGAGAAGGTGGAGGAATTCCAGATAGAGGGCCCATAGGTTGAATACCCTTTTTGATAACTCTTATCACCATTCTCCATTTTCCAGATTTCTTTTTAATAATAAATATAGGAGAATTCCAAGGGCTGGTAGATTCTTCGATATGGTGAGCATCTAGTTGCTCTTATACTACCTGTTCTAAAGCCTGCAGCTTTTCTTCTGTTAGAAGCCACTATTTAGCCCATATTGGTTTTCTCAGTTAACCTCTTTAAAGGCAGGGCTGTTAATATCTCTGAAGGTTTGTCAACTGCTTTGTGTTCTTGTACAGCCTGAATGAACCTTTGTCTATAATATCTTCCTCAGAAACATAAGTTTTTGGGACTGCAGGAATGTTAATCTGGGTATTTCATTGCTGCAATAGGATATAACCCCACAAATTTATTGCATATTAGCTACATATGGCCTCAGCCTCCCTCTATGTTATTCTGGTCCAATGCATTTGACCCATCTCATTCTTTTTTTCACTCGAGATAGGAACTGAAAATCTTGAAGAGGAAAATTCAGATGCCAAGATTCTGGGGTAATGATACTTTATAATTATAAATCTCACCTGTCCTTGAGTGTGAGCTGGATTAGGTGAAATAACTGTTACCTGCCAGTGATGCTCTATAATTATAAATCTCACCTGTCCTTGAGTGTGAGCTGGAGTAGGTGAAATACCTGTTACCCGCCAGTGATACTTTATAATTATAAATCTCACCTGTCCTTGAGTGTGAGCTGGAGTAGGTGAAATACCTGTTACCTGCCAGTGATACTTTATAATTATAAATCTCACCTGTCCTTGAGTGTGAGCTGGAGTAGGTGAAATACCTGTTACCTGCCAGTGATACTTTATAATTATAAATCTCACCTGTCCTTGAGTGTGAGCTGGAGTAGGTGAAATACCTGTTACCTGCCAGTGATACTTTATAATTATAAATCTCACCTGTCCTTGAGTGTGAGCTGGAGTAGGTGAAATACCTGTTACCTGCCAGTAGGTGTCGTGGCACACTTGTAGCCGCATGGTCAGTTTGAATTTGATTTTAGCATTAAAGCTGAAAGATATGCTCAGATTAAAAACAGTTATTTAGTGTAAATAACAGACTATGTGCTCTGTGGAAGTTCCTGACTGTTCCACGGCTGCACGAGCACAGAGAGAGCAAGAAAGCAGGGACGTTCACTTCCCATACTGGACCCGTAAGCCAGCTGCGCAGTCGCGGGTGACCAAGGCTCTCTGAGACATCTAATGAGAAAATATGAAGGACTGTGGCATGAGAATTCTACACCCAAATGTATGATGTGGAGCCTGACGGCAGCTGGCTAGAGCCACTGGAGACCTGAGCTCCATCTTTGGAGCCAACTGTAGAAGTTAGCTCAATTTGAGAAATAACCAGGCTAGTTAAAAGATAAACAATTATATTTTTACTCATCATAAGGAAAAAAAACCTCATGAAACAGGAAGGAGAAGTCCAACCTCAGCTCTGCCACAAGGGAACCACAGACAGAGCACCTAGGCCTTTTGCCCATTTTTTTTCCAGGTCCCAATAAGCCACACCCTAACTTGGTCCCACCTCTTGAAGACAATTGGTTAACAAAGCATCCACATCAGATTTCTAATAGCTAGGTTTTAGACAGATTCAAATACAAACAAATTCAAACTGATAAAAATTCATGTGGTGCCTGCTCTTTTGTCTGAAGCATTGAGTTTTTGTCAGGATGCCAAGGATGACTGAAAGGAGAAAACTAAAGTACAGTTAGATGGCACTGATAAGGCTCCAGTACAGTCCTCTACTCTATGTCCGTGTCTGTTTAGTCTTTGTATCGGTGTAAATAAATGCAAGGCAGATATTAAAGAACATATACAGCTTTAATGTTTAAATAAACTTACAGAACCGAGGTTCCCGCGTAGCCATTTCACAGGAGGCAGGAAAAGGGACTAGCCACCTCCTGCGCGCCCGATTTGTCCATATGCATTTGCCCGAGGCAAACCCGCCCCCTAAAGGGGCTAGCTTAACCCTACATCTCCCCCTTTTGTCTAAATAAGACAGAACTAAACCAAATATAACTATAAACAATAATAACAAATGATAAATATAACAAACAATATTGAGAACAAAAGTTTTGATAGACATTCTATCTCAAGGAGTCTAAATAATGTAGAGAGTAACTACAATTAAATAATCTTCAACTCCATCAAAGATCTGAGAAGGGAATAAATATTACTTAGCAAATGAGAGATATCCAAAATGTGCAACAAATGACAGAGACAACTGACTACCTGGGCAATCACCCAAAGTCTCGTTTGCAATGTTGACTCAACCAACTTTGGCTAAGGCCTAACATAACTGACATACCATTATCAAATGCAAGGAACTTCCTTAGAATTATCCTACCCTGTCTTGGCAAGATAAGACAATCCTGTTTCATATCTTAGTCAGTAGTTGAGGTATGGGCTTTTCTTAACCCAAAGGCCAGTTCTGCCAAGAAGACAATCTCCCAGTGGAGTGCCTTGGTGCTCAACGTTCTCTCGGGAGTAGAGTGGTGTTGCCAGGAGTAATTGTGTCTCGTTGGCACAGAATTCTAGGTTAGATTAAAGGCCATTTTCTACAGCTCTTCAAAGAGGCTGAAGAGTATACTATCTATACTAAATATAGTCTCTATTTATCTAAAAGACCTGAATAACCTAAAAATAAATATGACAAACATATAATTCTCAATACCTATCTAATTTGAAAACTAAGAGAATAAACAACTGTGCAATATATGAAGACAATGATCTTCACCTGTAAACAATGTCATTACATATCAAATGTAAACAATGTTATTACATAAATAGTATCAGAGGTAGAATTGTACATTGTGATATGATAGATGTATCCATACAATATAAGCATACTCTTATACAAAAATAGAGGTAGGAACACTCACATTCAATATTCAATATATCAATATACAAGAAACAGTACCAATATAATTTTCTAAAACAGTAAGTCACAAATACCAATCATCCCATCAAACCAGTTAATCCCCCCCCCTTTTTTTGAATATACCCCTAATTCCATACAATATCTCCCCATCCCCTCAACACTAAACCAACCAGTAAAAGATGTCCCTAACCCTGTGGGCAAACTCTGTTGGGAGAGGGGACGTCGTCTTCTTAGATTGCTCCTAGGTGACATGGGGGCGACATTATTCTTAGGGGCCCCTGTGAAAGCAAATGATGGTAAAATTCCCAAATTAACCTTTGACCTAAGAAAATTATAACTAGTCTGTGAGTGTTTTGAGAAGGTCCGGCCAGAGTGTTGTCAAAAATGTGCATCATTCGAAATTGTCTCCTGCAGTTGGTACCAAAAAACAGGTCTAATATTAGCACTTAAAAAAATTATGACGTCATAAAAAACAGATTGAGTTGATGTTGTGGGACCCCATCTTCATCCTGGAAACTTCAAAGACTACTGTAGGAAAATATGTTGCTTGTTATGGGAAATTTAAACATTAACAACAAGGACATATACTGACATATAAAGAAAGACAAAGATATGAGGAAAGGCAAAGAAAGTTTATCAAGTATAAAATTATTCTTATTCTGTCCCATTTCATGGCTCCTGACCTGAGACAGAAACTCTGAAATATCTTTTATCAACAGGCTTGGAATTGAAGAGGGACTGAGCCATAGTCTAACTCCAAAACCATCTCTACACATTTATGAAGAAGTGTTCAATAAAACATATAAATATATATAAAAAATCAATATTTACAGAATGTATAAAATTTTATTGTTGATACTTGGTGGGTAGTTACTATTTTTCATCCATCAGTAATAAAATATTCAGGGTCCCTTAAATTCTTTGAAGATGAGTATTTTCCTGTGGAGATAAGAAAAGAACCCTGCCCCCAAACTATCTGTAATCCTTACCATCAGAATGCCCATCATCCTTGTGAATGAATTGTTATTTAAATTTTTCAAGTGACTTCTCTTCTTCAAACTGAACCTTTATTAATTTTGACGGTATCCATAATTTTTCCTCACCTGTAGAGATAAGAGCAAAGAGTTCGATTTGATCTTTCTATAACTGCTTGACCTGTAGGATTGTATGGTATACCTGTAACATGCTTGATATTGTAATAAACAAAAAACCGTTTCATTTTCCTAGAGACATAAGCAGGACCATTATCTGTCTTTATTTGTGTAGGTATACCCATGATAGCCATGACTTCTAATAAATGAGTGATTACTGAATCAGCTTTTTCTGAACTTAGAGCAGTTACCCAATGAAAGCCTGAATAAGTGTCAATGGGGTGATGAACATACTTCAATTTGCCAAATTCTGCAAAGTGGAACACATCCATCTGCCAGATTTCATTCCTATGGGTGCCCTTCGGATTAGCCCCTGCTGGCAGTGGTGTTTGGTTATAGAAAGAGCAGGTAGGGCATTTCTTTACAATCTCCTTAGCTTGTTGCCATGTAATAGAAAACTCTTTCTTCAAACCTTTGCTATTAACATGATTTTTTTATGAAATTCAGAGGCTTGTAGCACACTACCAATCAATAATTGATCAATTTCTGCATTACCTTGTGCTAGAGGACCTGGCAGACCCGTATGGGATCGGATGTGTGTTACATACATAGGGCAAAGCCTGTTCCTGATCAAATCTTGAACCTGGAGAAACAATGAGGTTAGTTCTGTATCATCAGGTATAAATTCAGCAGTTTCAATATGTAAAATAACTCTTTCTGTGTATTGTGAATCAGTAACTATATTAATAGGTTCTTTAAAATCTCTTAGTACCATAAGAATGGCATATAATTCTGCCTTCTGGACAGAATCATAAGGACTTTGTTCCACCTTACCCAAGTCTTCTGATTTGTAACCTGCCTTCCCTGATTTATTGGCAAAAGTATAGAATGTCCGGGCTCCAGTTATTGGAGCATCATGGACGATTCGAGGAAGGATCCAAGAAGTTCTCTTTATGAAGTTAAGCTGCTTGCTTTTTGGATAGTTGTTATTAATGTCTCCCAAAAAATTAGTACAAGCTCTTTTCTATGGTTCATTATCTTCCCATAATTTATTTACTTCATCAGCACTGAAAGGCACTATAATTTCTGCTGGGTCTATGCCTGCTAGTTGACGAAGTCTCAGCTTGCCTTTTATAATTAACTCAGAGACATTTTCCACATATTTTCAGTTTCTTACTTGGTTTATGTGGTAAAAAGATCCATTCCAAGATAATATCATCTCTCTGCATTAAAATTCCTGTAGGAGAAATTTTTGATGGTAATATGATGAGAATACAATCGAGCTCTGGATTCACTCTGTCCACATGTGCCTGTTGTAATTTCTCCTCAGTCATTTTCAGTTCCTTTTCTGCTTCAGCTGTTAATTCTCTGGGACTGTTTAAATCTTTATCACCATCCAAGGTTTTGTTCAAATGAATTATTAGATCAGGTGTTATTCCAATAGCTGGTCGTAGAATGGAAATGTTTCCTAATAGCCTTTGAAAGTCATTAAGAGTCCATAGGCGATCTCTCCAAATTTGTGCCTTTTGTGTCTTAATTTTTTGCAAACCTATTCTATAACCTAAATAATTAACAGAATCTCCCTTCTGAATCTTTTCAGGAGCAATCCCCATTTGGGTAAAAGTATCTTTATTTCTTCAAAAAGTTTGTTCAAGGTATGTATGTTTGAATCGGATAACAAAATGTTGTCCATGTAATGGTATACTATAGGTTTTGGAAATTTCTTGTGTATTATTTGCAATGGTTGGTTCACAAAATATTGGCACAGGGAGGGGCTATTTAACATACCCTAGGGGAGGATTGCCCAATGGTACCTCCTCGAAAGTTGAGAATTGTTATAAGTAGGCACTGTGAAGGCAAATTTTTCTCTATCTTCTTTTTGCCAAGGTATAGTGAAAAAACAATCCTTTAAATCAATAACTATGAGAGGCCATCCTTTTGGTAATAAAGAGGGCAAAGGAATTCCAGATTGCAGAGGGCCCATAGGTTGAATAACCTTGGTGATGGCCCTGAGATCTGTCATCATTCTCCATTTACCTGATTTTTTCTTAATCACAAATACAGGAGAATTCCAAGGGCTGGTAGATTCTTCTATATGTCCAGCATCTAAGTGTTCTTGTACCAGCTGTTCTAAAGCCTGTAACTTTTCCTCAGCTAAAGGCCATTGCTTTGTCCATATTGGTTTCTCAGTCAACCATTTTAGAGGCAAGGCTGTTGGTATCTCTGAAGGGACATCAATTGCTTGTTCTTGCATAGGCTGAATGGCTGGTTTTCTCCGTTTGTAATATCTTTTAATATTATTCTCAGAAATATAGGCTCTAGAAGTAGCAGGAATGTTAATTTGGGTATTCCATTGTTGTAATAGGTCAAGACCCCATAAATTCATTGCAATATTGGCTACATATGGCCTTAATTTTCCTATTTCTCCCTCTGGCTCTATACATTCAACCCATATTGTGCTCTGCCTTACTCGTGATAGGGTTCCAATTCCCAGGAGCTGAACAGTTACATTCTGAATAGGCCAATATGGATGCCAAGATTCTGGGGTAATGATACTTACATCAGCACCTGTGTCCAGCAGGCCAGTAATAAAAATGCCCTTTACACACATTCTCAGCTTAGGTCTTTGATCATTTATAGAAGTTTGCCAAAACATATGTAACTCATCTTTCTGATCACTATTGCTTGTAACAGTAGGCATGTGGCTTCCTAATTGTACTGACGAGGCATGTTCTCTGCAGAAACTGGAAATGACTGAACCATGTTTGCCATGGGGGCCTGTGAGGCCCCCCATCTCACGTTTCCCATCTGTTATCAGGTTGCCTTCTCTGTCTCTTGTAGACCTGCATTCATTTGTCCAATGTCTGCCTTTTTCATATCTTCTACATAAACCTGAAGGCTGAGTCCTGCTATTTCTGTTATTTCTAGAAGATGCATTATTATTATTTCTGAAAATCCGTTGTTTACAATTCCTTTTCATATGACCCATTTTGCCACAATTAAAACGTTTGGTATTCTGGTGTCTCCTTTTACCATTGGAAATTGCTTCTTCTACCCATGCTTCAGTGCCATAGTCAAATGTGTCAACATTCAGTGTATGTAAGACCCATTCTTCCAAGGGTGCTGATCTGAACTTTAAAGGCCCCAAGATCTTTTTTGCATTCCACATTTGCATTTTTGTAAGCCAAAGACTCAATCATTATACGTCTTGCTTCTGGGTCAGATATCTCTATTTGTACAGCCTTAATCTTTGTAAAAAGTCATTAAAGGGTTCTCTCTGACACTGTTTAACTCTGACAAATGATTCCATTCTCTGTCCTGGGTCTTGTACCCTGTCCCAAGCCCTTAAGGCTGCTGTAGTACACATGGAGAGTGTGTTTTTATCCAAATTAGCTTGTTCCTGAGGGTCGGAAAAGAGCCCTTCATCTAGAATTTTATCTAGAGAAATGTCAATTCCCTTTGCCTTTTTCCTGCTGTTCTAAAAGTCTAGCCTCTTGCCTGCATAAGCATTTCCATTTCAATTGCCATCCACTCTTAAGGACCACGGAGCTCAGCTGGAGCCAGTCCGAGGGGGTTGCTCTGCTTGTTGTGGCCCAAGTTCTTAGCATGTCTTTAACAAAAGAGGCGTGCATCCCCAAAGTCATGACAGCCTGTTTAATTTCTTTGAGATCATTCATACGGACAGGCTCTCATGTATCTTCCTTGATGAACCTAGGGTTTCTGGAACCAATCACCTTTTCTGTTGTTATTAATAGAAGGGCATGTAGAGCTGTAGGTAGAGCTTTGTGGAAATTGTCCCGGAGGGATTTATCCACAGATGTAGTTAAAATTTGCCTTTCTACCCTTTGCTCTTCTTCATCAGAATTTAGAAATTCCTCAATCTTTTTAATTCTATTCATCATTGCTTTTTTGCAATGTCTGAATCTCCTGTCCAGAATTATGTTCCAAAGCCTTCATTGAGGATTCTAAAGTATGAAGTTTGTCCATTGGAGATAACTTGTCATCTTTGAACATAATTTTTATGGTATAAACCGTGCCCTTTTGTATTGACAATCTTTCCGCCAATCTGTCATAAGCTTTAGACAAAATTCGATTGTCACATTCAGCAGTTTTGATTCTCTCAGTTAATGTTTCAGTTCCTACAGAAAGGGACTGCTGGAACTTACGATACAATTCAGCTGTTCCTTCTTCCATAGTAATGAATTTCTTCTTAACATCAGCCTGTACCTTTTCTAAATTTTGCTCAGTTAACCGAGTCATGTTAAACAAAGATCTGTTTTCTTCCTGGAGAACTTCAAACTGATTCTTGAGAAGATTGTTGTCATTCTCAATAGTTTTTAAACTTTCAACCTCTGCCTTAAGAGACCTTATCATTTTTCTATTGTCAAACCATATAGTGCTAAGGAAAATTAAGAATCCCAGAAATATCCATAGATGTGGGGTGATAGACACCTCTTGTAAAATCTCCCACATGGTACACTCAAAAAAGCTGTTAAAATCTAAAACAGTCACGTTCTCAGACATTTTATTTATAAAAGAAAAAATTCTTTTACCTGCAATGACCGGTTCCTGCTAGTGGTGGCGAAAGTGTCCACTTGAGTCCATGTGGCCTAAGTCTGAAATAAATGACTCAAAAACAAAAATTGGAGCAGATACCAGGCTGATAAATAGCAATTGGGCCAGAAAGGGAACAGAGAGAAAAGCCGCCAAAGTGAACAAATCAAAGGGACCGGCGTGTTTGAGCCGGCTCGTAGGGCCGCCATCACGTGACCCGAGCCCAGGCAAAGGTGGGAGGGGAACAGAGACTGATCACATTGTTACAGTTGCGCTTGTGCCACTGTCAGGCAGGGCGGGGCGGGGGAGTGCTAATACTCCCGTCCTTTTTGACTTTTTAGCAGGCACCAGGAAAGATTGAGTCGCTCAGAATCTCAGCTGCATCTGCAGCCTTAGTCGGACCAGCGAGGCGCAGTGCTGAAAGGGTACAGTCCGCGCACCCAGGGAGACCTCCGGGGGAGGTGCCACTGGGAGTGGTCACCCCCAGGAGCCTCTGATTTGGGGCGGGTATCCACAAAGCCCCACGGGGTAGGCGCCAAATGTATCGGCGTAAATAAATGCAAGGCAGATATTAAAGAATATATACAGCTTTAATGTTTAAATAAACTTACAGAACCGAAATTCCCGCGTAGCCGTTTCACAGGAGGCAGGAAAAGGGACTAGCCGCCTCCCGCGCGCCCAATTTATCCTTATGCATCCACCAGAGGCAAACCCGCCCCCTAAAGGGGCTGGCTTAACCCTACAAGTCTTGGCTTGCCAGGGCTCTTGGATACCATCCTAGGACTTTATTGTATTTTTTAAGAAGCCAGAGCACCCTTGCCACTTTATCTCCCTAACTAATTTCAAGCACAAGCCTCATATCCAAGCAGTAAAATGGAACACAAGTACTTCTGCTAAAACCTGACAGGGCTATATAATTTAAGGTTTTGTTCAATCTCAATGCTACCTGCTAGTGAGTAAATAGAAAAATCATACCCCAAATTTCAGAAGTTTTTAATCACGCACTGTACTGGATTAGTTTGTGATTGGGTTTGAGACACTGCTATTGTTTCTTGTGTATCTTATTCTCAGGTGGAAGGAATATTAAGTGTAGTTTTACAGTAGCTAAGGATCTGTGGAGCTTATGGAAAAAGTATTGGTCATTCTGGATCTGCCTGTTCTGGGATAGACCAATTGTGCTGATCTCATTTTTGCTAGTTAGTAAATCTGTGGATTTGAAAATATTACTTGAAAATTTCAGACCTCCATTTGTGGGCTGGCTATTAAAAAAATGCCTCCATAAGACTGAGCTTTGATCATGCCTGTGGAGCATTTTCTTAACTAGTGATGGATGTGGGAGGGCCAAGCCCATGGCAGGTGATACCATTCCTGGGCTTGTGGTACTACATCTATAAGCAAGGAGGCTGAGCAAACCATGAAGAGCAAGCGAGTAAGCAGCACCCCTCCAAGGCCTCTGCATCAGCTTTTGCCTCGAGGTTTCTCTCCTGTTTAAGATCCTGTCCTGGCTTCTTTCAATGATGTGGAAGTGTAAGCCAAATAAACCCTTTCCTCCCCAAGTTGCTTTTGGTCATAGTGTTTCATCACAGCAATAATAACCCTAACAAGGACAATTTGTTTATCAATATATCATGGTTCATTCAATTTTCCCTTCTCAATTTTTTTTCTTAAAATAATATATTTTATGTTAATTAATATTTCATTAATTCTTTGAAAAATCCTTACAATGTATTTTGATCAAACCCACTTCCTGGACCCTCAAACTCTTTCCAAATTTACCCACTCTTCCTTATCCTTTCTTGTCTTCATTTTTTCACATAACAGCTGAAATTTTGGTCTTCTGGCTCTTTCAATCTCTCTGCACTCTCTTCCATGATGCTTCTGAGCCTTTAAATGTAGGGTTGCCTTATAAATTTATCAGTTGAGGATAGGTACTTCATAGTCAATTGTTCTCTGCAGTTTGGCCAGTTGTGGACTTCTGTAATTGTTCCTGTCTGCTATAAAATAAGCTTATTTGATAAAGGATGATGTTCAACTTCTCTGTGAATGTGAAGATAAGCACTTATAATGCAATTAGAAATTATACTGGCTTAAGAAAGTAGCCACAGTAGGTTTGCTTCTAGGGTCTGTGAACTCATCAGCAGTGGGCAGGCAGTTGACTAAATGGACAGTAACAGAGGTCAATTACTTCCGGGTGAGTGGGTTCTTTTTTTTTAAATTTTTATTTATTTATTCATTAAAGATTTCTGCCTCCTCCCTGCCACTGCTTCCCATTTCCCTCCCCCTCCCCCAATTAACTCCCCCTCCCTCATCAGCCTGAAGAGCAATCAGGGTTCCCTGCCCTTTGGGAAGTCCAAGGACCTCCCACCTCCTTCCAGGTCTAGTAAGGTGAGCATCCAAACAGCCTAGGCTCCCACAAAGCCAGTATGTGCAGTAGGATCGAAACTCAGTGCCATTGTTCTTGAATTCTCAGCAGTCCTCATTGTCTGCTATGTTCAGCGAGTCCAGCTTTATCCCATGCAAGCTTCTGCAAAGCAAAGGACACTGTCACTAAGACAAAAAGGCAACCCACTGACTGGGAGATCTTCACCAACCCCGCAACTGACAAAGGTCTGATCTCCAAAATATATAAAGAACTCAAGAAACTAGACTGTAAAATGCTAATTAACCCAATTATAAAATGGGGCACTGAGCTGAACAGAGAATTCTCAACAGAAGAAGTTCAAATGGCCAAAAGACACTTAAGGTCATGCTCAACTTCCTTAGCGATCAGGAAAATGCAAATCAAGACAACTTTAAGATACCACCATACACCTGTCAGAATGGCTAAAATCAAAAACACCAATGATAGCCTTTGCTGGAGAGGTTGTGGAGGACGGGGTACACTCATCCATTGCTGGTGAGAATGCAAACTTGTGCAACCACTTTGGAAAGCAGTGTGGTGGTTTCTCAGGGAATTCGGGATCAACCTACCCATGGACCCAGCAATACCACTCTTGGGAATATACCCAAGAGATGCTCTATCATACAACAAAGTTCTATGCTCAACTATGTTCATAGCAACATTGTTTGTAATAGCCAGAACCTGGAAACAACCTAGATGCCCTTCAATGGAAGAATGGATGAAGAAAGTATGGAGTATATACATATTAGAGTACTACTAAGGAGTGAGTGGGTTCAATGGAAGAATGGATGAAGAAAGTATGGAATATATACATATTAGAGTACTACTCAGGAGTGAGTGGATTCTATGTCCAATCAGGTGATTGTTTTTCTGAGATACAAGTGTTATTATTGCTGCTTTGGGACAATCTTCCTGTGACGGTCACTGTTGTGGTTTGTAGCTGGGTACAACGATTGTTTGCTTTGGCAGCTACCATGAAAGCCAACCCTCAGGAAGGAGGTGTCGAGGTGAGCTCAAGATTGAGTCTTCTCAGTTCCATGTCTAATGTATGTGGTATTTTCAACAATAGTTTAAAGACTGATGGCTAAAACTTATTGAAAAATAATGAAACTGTTCTAAGGCCTTAAGATTTAAGTATAATCTATCTAGTGAAATAAGTATGATTTTAGCCATGGTCACCAGGAAGGTTGGGAAAAGGTATGGAATGTAAGGGATACAATAGACTTTACAGAGGAAAATGGCATGGACAGAAAGAGCATACTGGGAATCTTACCTCCAAAATCAGTTATAATTACAAGAAACAAATCCTTCTTCCAGGAGGCTGCCTTGCTGGAGGTAGAAGCTTCTAGAAACCAGTGGACAACTTCTATTGAGCACTGGACACCATGTTGGGTACTGTGAGAATTACAGAAACTGTGAGTTTCCCTCATGGAGATTATAACCTAACTAACTAAACAGGATTCATACATTTTGTAACTGTACAAGGAAGATGAACTTATAAATTGTTAAAGATGTATTTTAAGGAGACTAGAATTTGACATCCTTAAATGAAGGAAAAGATGGGGGAGAAAGGAGAAAGGAAAGAACAAAGGAAGGAATGACAAAGATAGATAAGAAAAGGAAGAAATCAATGGAGACAGAAAGGAAGGGTTAAT
The DNA here is from genome assembly GCF_037038515.1 of Microtus pennsylvanicus. Lineage (NCBI taxonomy): Eukaryota > Metazoa > Chordata > Mammalia > Rodentia > Cricetidae > Microtus > Microtus pennsylvanicus. The sequence goes on along the minus strand of NC_134586.1, from coordinate 110,746,093 downwards.
AATGGAAGGGAGACTTGAAGGAAATGAGGGGGGGAAGGAAAGAAAGTTTGAATATGATTCACGGAGCAGAAACATTTTAATAGTTCACAAATGTCATAATTTAGAAATAGAAAACATGGAAAAGACTTTCATGATATTTAAACATCATGAGTAAGACATACCTGAGGAAATAAAAGTGCTAAAGGGAAAACTGTAAAACACAGTGTGATATATGAACCATGCTTACATAAGCTGACACAGCAATGTCACCAGCCATTCACAACTCCTAGAGCCAGCAATTCCTTCCAAAAAACAGGATCATTGGATGCACAAAATACCTTGTCAGTGATGAGCATTCTTCTAATCCACAAGAACATATCTAAATTAACAAAATCAATAAGGCTGGTATCAATCATCTAAATCAAGTTTGGATCTAGAATTAAAATCAAATAGGTGAATTGATGTAAGAACAAAGCCTTCAGAGAGAAAAGGTTAACAATAAGTAATTGGTTGTCAGCAGTAATGAACTAACAGAAAATCTTCAAATATCTGACTCTAAGGCTGAGGGAAGAGTTCATTTGATGAATAACATCTGCTCTCAGTGATCAAATATCCCAGTGCAACAGGGTTCCTCAGAGCATAGAACTGGGAGAAGAATTTGTGATCGCCAAAATTACAGAACTCAGAAGAAACCCAAAATAGTCCTTAAGATAAATTACTACTGCTATGATGTTTGGAGAAATTTTTAAAAAGAATGGAAAGAAAAAAAAAGAACTAAAATAAATTGTCAAAAAGGAAGCAAACAAATAAATAAATAGTGTTTTAAAACATTGAACTTTGGCTTCAAGTAGTTATATTTGAATATTCTTTCTGTATCTCTTGAGATAATAGAACCGACTTAGGGAAGAAAGTCAGTATTTTCATAGCAGGGATGTCTATTAGGGTAGCCTTGCACACACTTAAAAATTCTTTCTGCAATTTCTCCACAAAGGCTGAAATTTCTGGGTGGATTCTACAGATGCTTCTGTGGTAAAAAAACAAACAAAAAAAAAACTTAAATGGGTTTTGGAATTCTTCTGGCAACATTAGCCCGAAGACTAAGTTTGGCTGAAGCGAACAGGGGTACAATCAGGGCAACCATAAAACATAGCAGCTCATATGTTTTATTACTGAGTTTATAAATGTCAGAACAGGACCTAAATATTAGACTTCCCAGTACAATAATAATCTGGACTTAATTAAGCAGGCTAACTTTTTATTCCTGAGGCCTTTGTTTCTTTCTTAGTATATCCGTAAAACAAAGCAAAGACTAGAAGTTAGGAGCAGACAGCACAATCAGCTGAACTGGCATGTGAAAAAAATTCCAGATCCTCACTGCATAGTTCCAAAATAAATTCCAGATGGTCTGAAGTTTTAAATATAAATAACATAAGCTTGAGTGCATTAGAATAAATAATTAAATAATTATCTTACCCTTGCTAAAAGAGAACTGCCTAGACACATTCCCAGCAGCACAGCCCATAAGGGGAAGTATTGATCAAGTTGCTAACATAAAAATTTCAAGTTTATGAGGCAAATAAATGCACAGACACAATTAAAAGGCAAGTCACGGTCTAGAAGGAACTTTTAAGAGCTTCACTTTCATAATATTAACATGTATTCCTCAATATCTACAAGGCAGTGATAAAGGATTAATTTCCTTAATAATAATTAAAGAAATCATACGAGCCAGTAAGACATGATAATCCAACTGAAAAACTAAAATTATAACCATTAGAAATGATGTCCATTGCCATAAGTGATCAAATAAACACTAATTAAGGTGATTAAAAATTATAGTTTCCACTTTGAGAATATAAAAAAAATATCTAGTATTGAGAAAAGTATGGGGAAAAGATAATGTCATACATTGAAAAAATGGCTAAATTTTATTTAGTGTGTGCTATGTGTCAGATCTGGTTTTGCACTTTAGATATATTTTCATGCTAAAACTTCAGAATGGCTCTATGACTACTTGTGTTATCTTACCTGCTTTCAAATGTGGAAACTAAGACAGGATTCAATAACTGGCCTAGAAGCTTCAAGCAAAGGCAGATGAACAAAGGTTTCAGAGTTCATGCTAGAAGCCATGGTCTCAGAACTTTCAGGCCTTTCCATTTAAGAGGAACAGAAATGTATTCTTCCTTTCTGGGAGACAATTTGGTAAAATCCAGTTTTCTCAAGTTGTTAGAGTGTTCTCATAGTCTTACACAGGAAAAATGTAAGAATACAAGTTTGTGTGTGCAGATTGTTTATTACAGATAAATGAAACTAGAACAAGAATCTGAAATGGGGGAAGACCATTGCACACATGTGAGATGGCGGGGACCAGCCCTGACAAAAATAATTTCTTGTACCAGAGTGGAGGTGTAGGAATGAAAATACAACTCACCAAACTACATCAGGAGAGAGTTTTCAGGGATCATTCATGAAATCGTGCACTCACTTCCTGAAAATCACCTGCGTTTATTCTCCAAACAGCTTTTATATCAAACATAAACTGAGGGGGGGATGTTCATTAGCATTTTGTTTTCTAGGTAGTGGGGACAATGACTTAGGTCACATCCATATCTATGCCTGTTCTGTCGTATAGACTGAAAAACACCTCTTCCCCAGGAGTCCTCCTAAATCACAATAAATCCTCCTAAATCACAATAAAAGGAGGTGAACAACATTAGCATATCCTGATCACTTGCTTTGGATGGTGTCAGGTTGTCTCACTACCAAAGGCTAGGTGACCACCTTCTGTGTGGTAGGTACAAATTGTGCTTTGCCAGGTCACTCAGAATTCTGACTGCCATACAATGTAGGAATATGGCCTGTATAATCTGGCTTCTACAGTGAGACAGCTACCCTGGAATACAACTTAGATATCTGAAGTGCTGTTACAGAAATGCAGCACTGCTCAGGGAAATGCATATTCTTGTCAAGTAGTCTTGCAGATGCTGCTTATGGATCCAATTTGTTGCTAGTCCAAACACAAAGCCTCGGTTAGCAATATTATTCTTACGATTGTTTACATTTGAAGGATGAACTCTGTGCACTGAACATTTATGAATAAACATGTATCTTCCTTGTCATAGAACTTACCTTTCAGTAGAACAGACAGAATAAAATGGACAATACATGCCGCAGCGTGTGTCAGGAGAAAAGCACACACGTCAGAAGTGGTATCAGTGAAGAACATGCATTTTGTGTAATGAAATTGAATATAGAATCTTGAAATAGTTTCTTGAATTCTGACACGTAGAGAAAAAGACTGAACATAGACACTCTTATTCTACTTTGCAATAAACAAAAACTTCAAAGAATGTTACCTAATAATCACTAGCTGTTATTATTCATTACTATTAACTATTATTTGCAATCCTGGAGGTTGAACTTAAGGCTTCATGCATGCTAGGCAAGCACTCTTGCACTGAGTTATAAGTTCAGCCATAGCAGTAACTATTGACAAATGCTAAGATGCCTTTGAAAACCACTGTGTTTGCTGCTGTTTCAGGAGCAGAATGTCTTTTCAGTGATGAGGTGTGCAGTGCTCATGTACAAGAGTGTCCCGGTAGAAACGGGAGATCACGTTTGAATGGATTTCAAGGCAAATATCATGAAACTCACTGCCTTGGCTTTCTCTGTGCTTGCTGTGTCACAGCACAACATGGATCCTACAATGTTAACTAACCTCCTAGTGATGGGGTGTCCTCTGGACTACCTGTACAGTGACATCCTGATGCTCAGCCACTGGATCAATGCTTCCCAAATTCTCTCTTTCAGGTTCCTCTGACAGTTTATGTTCATAATCTCCTCACAACTTCTTCCTCCTCTTATCATGGCTGTGGCACCAATGCAGGCTTCAATCACCCCTCTTCTCTGAAAAAGGAACAAGGGTAACCTCTTTACTTTTAGAACCCAGCTAAGAAACATCTTCCATTCTGGTTAACAGCTGGATTTTAAGCAAACTCCATCAGGTTGTTACCATAGCTTTCAACATCATTCCTATTTCTTTTAAGGTAATCACAAATTATTCATCTTGATATTCCTGGGAAGAGGCTGACACATTCCTTCACAACCATTGTATACTTTTCAGTTCATCCAGGAAAAAGACTGCTGTGTTCATCCAATCTTGTGCCTTTGCCTTATAACTCAGCTCCTTACAGTTGGTCAGGCCATATGGCTGTTCTGGGTAATTAGCTCCTAGCAGAAAAGACACGTGTTATTGCTACACCTCAGCATAGATAACAGGGTGAGTTCCTCGTGGGTTTTATTCTTCTCCTGAAGCAACAACAGAAGTTTCACAGTTCATATTATGTAGTATGAAATGGACTTGAGTTCGCAGTGCTCTGTGATGGAGATGCAGTATGAGCAAGGGTTAAACCTTGGTGGCCTTTGTGTGTTTGAAGTGAATTCATTGCTGTAGATAATGAGTCTCTAACACAGTAAATAAAGATGGTGAATGTCTCAATGCCAGCTCCAAACTGAGCTCTTTCTCTTTCTTCCTCCATTCTCTTTTTTTGTTTGGTTAATTCCTTGCAGCAGGGTCTCATTGTAGCCCAAGCTGGCCTTGAACTCTTGACCCTCCAAGTCCTGGCATCACAGCAAGGTGCCACATGCTCGGCTATGTGCTTTTTTATATTTTCATCTTTACTTTTGTATTTATCTTCCTTGGGAACTGAACAATAAGTTCATTTACTTTGTATCATATCACTCTTTTTACTGACATTTTTACTCATTCTTCCCTGTAGCTTTGGAGCCTGTCCTGGAACTAGCTCTTGTAGACCAGGCTGGCCTTAAACTCACAGAGATACACCTGCTTCAGCCTCCTGAGTGCTGGGTTTAAAGGCGTGCGCCACCACTGACTGGCTAGAATTTGTTTTTCCCTTTATAAACTCTGTCTTGTACTCATCTTCTTTTATGGCCATTGTGCCTTTCCCTTGTCTATTGCAAAGCTGGGCCTTCGGAAGACCTGAAGTCTACGTATGTAACCAAACCACACAGTCCCTTTGGCCTAAGAGTTTTCTGAAAAATGCTTGCTTAACAAGTATTTTTAACTGAGTTACAGGCTCAGATTGTGCAATGTAATTTAATTTATTTTTTATCAGAATGGGTAAAGGAAACCCCCTTTTAGGTGTTTGGGAGACTATTATCTACATGATGAGTTTTTACACAGATTCTCTTCAGTTCCTTTTTCTTCTCTCTTTCTGTTTCTAGCATGAAAGGGCAAAGCATTTCTTCACTGATCTCTTTACAGAGCCTAGCTCACTGCTTGGAACAAAATTAACTGCTAGATAACATGACAGTGAATTAGGAAAGATTCAGTACATAAAATATTACCACATTAAAAATTAAGTTAGCTGAGATTTAATTGCTGTGAGACCTCTAGAACTGGAAAAAGCCCTTGGAATCTAAAATGAGAGAATTTGGAGGTTAGTGTAATATCTTCAGAATAAGAGAAATGAAAACTAAATTTGGGAGAAGTTGTAACAGGGTCAAATATGTATTTTATCAGCTGAAGGTTAGTTGGGTATCATCCCGCTTTAGAAATGAAGAGCTACATTCCAGGGAGGGCAAACACCCTGCACAAGGTCAAACAGCTGAGTCAAAGCTCAGTTCTAAGATCTCCTAGCTTCTGACCTCAGCTTTGTATTCTGAGTTATTGCTTTTCCTCTATTTAAGTTCAGGACACACAACATCTTTGGAGCCATCATTATGCATAATGTATGCATAATTCTGGTGCCAGCAACCAGGTGAGTAGCCAAGGAAGGCTCACATGTGCACACACATACATATGTACACACCTCTTTCAGTCTGGGCTAAAATTGAATTATTCTTGTATTCACTGCTCGTGAAAGCTGAATCCTTCCCTACCAGTGTTTGTGTTTAAGAATAAGTCAGTATACACACTCTGTAATTGAATGTCAAGAAATATGAAAATATATTGTTTTATTGCTACTGTTCATTGATTTATTGAAGTGATTTATTGGTGATGGACATGCAGTGCAACAAATCACCTTGCTGACACCATCAGCTGCCTTAACTAGGTTGTCAGTTCACGACATTAAAGGTAATGGATGGTGATTATTTTACAGTAATGGGTTTAATCAGCGCTTTGAATGACTTAGCAGTCATGTCAGAGCAGAGCTTGCTCATCGTTCATCAAAGCAGCATTTTGTTTACAAACATCATCTATAATTCATTTGATTGTTGACAATCATCTGCAAGGACCTCTCAGGCGAGTTTTATCAGGGATGGAAATGTGCACAGCTGCAGTATACTAAGGCACCCCTTGGGCGGCCTGAGTAGACACAGGTGGGGAAGGATGCCCTTGCCCTGCATCCTTACAGATGCTTCTCCAATGCCTGGGCTTCTGGTCTTCCTGCTTCTTAGGAATAGAGTCATTTTCACTTTTCTCTCCTCAGCTCCCCAACCCCCGCCACACATACATACACATACTCCATGGTGTCTTCAGTAATCCAAGGAGACTAAAGCTCCAAAGTAAGCTATCAACAAGGAAAGCAGGAGACACATGACCTTGTCAGTTGAATTTATGCATCTGGGCTAAATGCCTGGTCTTATCTTTTCCTGAAACTGCACTAGGAGCCTGAACTGCTCTGTTAGCCAAGTTTGGGTATGTTCAGATGGGGATGCAGACCTCCAGGTTTCATAGCAGATTCTAGAACTTCCTATTGGAAAGATACATAATGCCAAGGTCTTCTGTGGCCGTTTGCATGTGTGAAATGTCTCCCCGTAAAGAAAAGAATTCATTTCAGAAGCGTTTTATATATAAACCTAATGAGTTTAGATGTTGTGCGAAACCTAAGCTGTAAAGAGGCAGGGATCTTGCATTTTGAAGGCAGCATACTCTGCATCCTAGTTTGCTTCTCTGTTGCTGAGATAAAACACTGACCAAACTAACTTAGGGAGGAAAGCATTTATTCTTCTTACAGGCTATACTTCCTTATAGTTCATTGCCAAGGGAAGTCAGTCCGGGACTCCAGGCAGGATCCTCGAAGGTAGGTACTGAAGCAGTGATCATGGAGGGACACTGTTTATTGGCATGCTTCCCCTGGCTTGCTCAGTTCTCTTTCTTATAAAACCCATGCTGACCTGCACATGGGTGCTACTACCCACAGTGAGCTAGGCCTTCCCACACAAACCAGCAATCAAGAAAATGCCACAGAGCAGTCTCGGGGAGCAATTGAGCTTTCCTCTTCCCAGGTAACTCTTGTTTGTGTCAGGTTGACAGATGCTAATCAGCATTCATGGTGGGAAAATAAGCTCTGCCTGTTACTAGCTGTTGGCTCTTAGGCACTCCATGAAACACTCCATAGATTCATCAATAGATTAGAATAATAATATGTATGTTTCATGGAGAGTGTAAACACTAAATGAATTAGCATGGCAAAGTGATCAGCAGCATGCCCTGGACAAAGTGTACATTCAGAAAGCATTGAATAATGATAATAATCATTTTATATGTTATTATATATGATATTGTTATATATATATTATATTATTGCATGTTATATACACTATATATAATTATATATTATTATCACTATTACTCATAAATTTAGTTTCAGAACTCCCTTCTTACAGATAAAGGAAACCAGGGTGTATAAATAAAGTGGAAGTACGGCTTTAACAGAAGCAGAGTTCCTGTGCTAAAACGAGGTGGCAGGCTACAACATGCATGTAATGATTGCTTGGTATTCTATGCAGCACAAACCTCAGTGGGCTCCAGTGTTCAGTAGGAGGCAGTGGTGCCACCTGAAGACGACACCAATAGGTGGGCATCAGTACCCAACATATGCACTGGATCTGGAAAGAGGAGTGGAACTGAGAGATGCTACAGGACACCTGGAGGAGACATGGCACAGTAGTGTCAAGAACATGAGTCCAGTAATTCAGGGTTGGCCAAAACAGAGAAGACAGACCAGGAAGCCTTTAATGGCTAGTGGGGTTGCTTCCATTCTGGGTATATGTAGTCTACCCCTCAAAGATTTCAAGAGTATATTTATATGGGACATGCACTAAAGGCTGGACTTTCCCTGGGGGGATGCTACACACACATCTATTCAACCGAGACAGAGAGCCCATGACAAACCAAAGTACAGATACTATCAAAACTCAAGCTGGTGAACCAAGGAGTTTTAGTGGGATTTCTTACAAGAGCAGAAAGAATTCAAAGACACCTGCATCACCAAAACTCACCCCAGATGGATGACAAATGGCAAAATCTGGGAACTTGAAGCATTTTACACATCCTCCAGGTAGCCCAACAGGTCGAAGGGTGTCCTTTACAAGTGAATCAGCTGTCCCAAACCTCTTACTGGCAGCTGGTCTGGCCTTAAGAGACTTTTTGCAGCTTGGATTGTCTGAGCATTGTCTTTATAGCTTGTCTTGTTTACTGGGAGAGGGGACTAGTGAATCTCATAAATTTCAGTGACTTCCCAAAGCTATGCTGAATTGTTTGCTGTACCCCTTAGGAATCTTTCATCCGGGGTAGAGTGTTTCAATATCAGAGAAGACCGTTATACATCAAAACCCTAAACCGGCAAGAAAGGCAGTGAGAAGCAGAGAAACTTTGCTTCTTATAGTAACACAGTCCTGGCAGAGCCATTTCCATCTCTCAGCCTCATTTCCCCACCTTCCCAGAGTTCCTGCCCTGACGTCCTTTGTGGTAGATGCCAAAGGATACTGATATCCGCTGACTTCAAAGTCAGTTGATAATGGTTTCCAAGCCAGGCGGTGGTGGCGCATGCCTTTAATCCCAGCACTAGGGAGGCAGAGGCAGGCGGATCTCTGTGAGTTCGAGGCCAGCCTGGTCTACAAGAGCTATTTCCAGGACAGGCTCCAAAGCTACAGAGAAACCCTGTCTCGAAAAACAAAACAAAAAAAACAAAACAAAACAAAAAAAACCCAAACAAACAAACAAAAAAAAATAAAAATAAAAATAAAAAAAGATAGTGGTTTCCAGAATAAATAGTGTAACCTTCAAAGAATCTTTACATCAGAACTTTGGTGCAAATCAAGTAAGCATTAAGATAGATGTAAAAAAATAAAGTAGCATGCAATGGATGAATATGTATTTAAATTCCCCAAGATAAATTGATAATCATAGATTAAAATCATTTCTTAATTTTCCTTCTGCAATTCTACCAAAACTTGCTGCATGAATTAAATTCATATAACACCGAGTTTCCTTTTATATGTTACGTTTTTTGTATGTCCCTCCCAACCATGCATACTCTCAGGGGAACAGGACCTCTACATTAGATACTTTAGGAGAGGTGTTAGTTAAGGGATGACTCTCAGGTGCATGAAGAAATTCACATAAATATTATAATAGTTATTAATTGCTAACATTCTGAACAACAGTCTTTTTCTAAATTGTATTGCATTTTTAAATTTAATATATTTTATCTCCCCTTTCCCCTGATCTTTAAAATGATTCTGGTGTTTGTATATTTTTCTGTTTTGGTTAGTCTTGGTTTCATTATCTGGAACAAGATTTTACTCTGTGTCCAGGCTAGCCTCAATCTCATCATCTTCCTTCCACAGCCTCCTTAGTGTTTGGAGCAGAGTCATGCAACCTTCCTCCCAATATAAAATGATTTTCATATATTAATCAGTTTAATCATTATAACAAGCTTGAGCTAGAGTTTTGTATTCTTTACCACTTTACATATTTTAAACACTTAACACAATTCTGTCTTGTCCCTCTGTGACTTAATCATGATCATACAGCTGAAGGAAAGATTCGCACTCTTCCTCCCCTTGGAAATAGCTTTCAGTACCTGGGTTCCACACACAGCATTCCATATGTGAATGAACCATTTCTCAGTGGTGTTGAAGGGAGAGAAAATGCCAATAAACCGGCTGGCCTAGAAATCACAAAAGGATAGTTCCAAACATTAGAGCCTGATCTACTGAAGGCAAGCTGGCTGACCATACCCTTGAACCTGGCCAACTCCTGGGTACTCATAATTTGAGATGTTTGAGAGTAACCATCATGCCTTGGAAGAATCAGAAAGTAGGCATGGACGCACAATCCTGAGGAGTGGTAGAGCTTTGAAGAGAGAGAGCAAAAGAAAACCCTTAAAGAGAGCAAGGAAGGCTCTAAATCATTTTTGATGTAGTTGGAAGAAAGTGTTGACACAGCATAGTCAACAACACACACTTTATTAGTTAAACATTTTTTCCACTTAGTTTATCATCTGTAAAAAGCTAGGAAATCCTCATATGTAAGCACCCAGTGTGAAGAAAATAGGGGACTTTAAAAGGGAGGTTTGCTGTGTTGGAAACAGCCCTATTTTCTCACCTCTCCAAAAGGCAACAAGAACTGCTTGCCTCACTCTAGTTCCAGGAAATATTAACACATAAGTCTTTCCTCTGCCCAAACCATCCTTCTTAAGCCCCAGAGACTGGGCAGGGCCCTCAGGAAGGAAACAAGAAAGGGGAGGGAGTCTGTACTATACACTGGTTCAATTTGTCACAGGTTCGATGTCTACCACTTCAGGGATTAGCTTTACTTGCTAGGCTGTGTGCCCTTCACAGTGTCCAAGAGCACATCTGCTCCACACAACAAAGCCCCACTTTGAAGGAGTGTTTTTCCTTACCAAAATCTATCATCATCACTTGGGAGAAAAGAACTGCACACCAGCAACCAGGAAATAAATATACATGGGTTTCTTAAAGCCAATCATAGAATCTGGGATTGTTCTTTGCCTAAAAACACACACATGTTTGAGTAACAGTGCTTCAAAGGCACTTCAGTAATTTTTTTTGAAGTCTGATGTTTAAGGCTCAGAGCTGTCTGTGACATTTCAGCCAAATAAACAGTGTTCTGTGAGGGCCTCCACGTAGGTAAGATAGGCTTCTGAATGAAGGCACTAACAGCACAGGACTGGGTGAGCAAGCAAACTGCAAGAAAAAGCCTGAACTTGCTAAATAATGTTTTGCACTAAGGTGGACCTTGGGAAAATAATAGCACAAAAGGCTGAGGTCAGCTTTGGAAACTCAAACTCCACTAGCAAGGCTGGACACGGAGGAAACCCTCATCCCGAGTATAATTTGATTTTGCTACAAGGGTGTATATTTAATTACTGTCTGAAAGCATGCTAATATTATTGTAATTTTTGATGAATAGCATATGATTTATACCTAATTTTCCCTCCTATAAAAATAAATGGATGGGTAAAGTTTGACAAAATGATGGAAAAAAATATCAATTTGCTGCACTGTGGATTTCCTTCCATAAAGATGAGGGGTAGCAAAGTCTGCAGAAGAGCTTACTCTGAAATATGCCGTGTGGTAGATACAAAGGCTGAACCGATACTGCAGTTTTAAACCATATTTTTTACATTTGCTTATGTATCTGTGTGTGTGTGTGTGCACAGACATAGATTTATTGTGTGGAATTCAGAGGATAATTAGTGGAAATTGGTCTTCTCCTAACACTGTGTGGGTCCTGAGGTCAAACTCTGATGTCTTTACACACTAAGGTATAGTGTTTCTCAACCTGTGGGTCACGACCCCTTCAGGAGTTAAGCAACCCTTTCAAAGAGGTTGCATAAGACCACCGAAAACATAGATATTTATATTGCAATTTATAACGACAGTTATAAAATAGTATGGAAAATAATTTTATGGTTGGAGGTCACCATAACACAAAGGACTGTATTAAAATGTCACAGCATTAGGAAGGTTGAGAAGCACTGCACTAAGGCATTTTGCCACCCTAATTCTGCAGTTGTAGGTGGTGTATAACCGCAGCTTATTTGAACTAACTTGGAATCTTTAATAGAAGCAACATATGACACATTTTCCTTGTAAATCTTTAAGTTCAAATGAAAGAACAGAGATATTTGGAATGTTACTTGTTCCCTTTCCTGGATGAATTAAGCTTTTGGTTTACTGCTATCAAACTGTGTGTATTAAAATGTGTACATTAAAATGTGTATACAACCTATAGCTGAGTTTGTGTGTTATGACTTTTATTGCATCATCTGCCCAGCTATGCATAACTCCTGGTGAAGTACTTTGTCGCATTGACTGTGGGATTAGCCACGTGACTTGCTTTGGTGAATGGGAAAGATGCAATTGGAAGCCTTGATTATACACTGGTTTAGCTTCTTTTAGGATAAAAGACCACATTTATGAATATATATAGTCATCCCATTCATATGAGCCAGGCCCTTTTTGACCTGAGAGCCACATGACATAGCATTGAGGTATAAATGGTTCCCAGGAGAACCCAGCAGGATTCCTTAACCAACCAAAAATTTATGACATAAATTGTTATTGTAAGGCACTAAAATAAGTTCAAGTGTAATTGATAGAATTTTATAAACCTAATTTTTCATTTAATTTACTGAGAACAATTTTATATGTTCTTAATTAGAATCAGTAACCAAATTCAATCACTATACTTTGATTATATTGCATTTGAACATATGTGATATTCTTTTGACTAAGATCTTAGTGTGTGGCATGCTTACAATTTATTTTTTCTCACTCAAGTGATGACTCTATCAATATATCTACGTGTAATTTGAGGAATATGAACAAATATTTAAGCATGTTTCTGTATCGCTATATTGCCAATGGAGAAAAATGGATATATAACAAACTCTTGCTTGCAAATAGTTGATAATTTGAAGTATTTATTGAACAGGAATTGTAAAATAAAGAAAATTTTATGATAGAAAATAGCCCTTAAGCTACAGATCCAGTGTCCAGTGCAGCCAGAAAATATTGAAAAAGACTGGTGCTAGTATTCCTTGTCCCCTGCCTCATACATTGCTGCTTGTCTTGAAGCATGAAGAAATGGGTATTTACTTTGAATTCAGTGTTGCTACATCCAACCTGATGTCCACGTCAATGCTTCTGATTTCCTAATTACAGCCAAATGCAAGGCACCAACTAGCCGGACTGATGCATCTATACTGCATTGGCAGTTCACCGTATTTCTCATCCACTTAGATGCGTATGTTCACGAAAAAAATCTGTCTTGTCTCAGTTACAATATATAACCATATTCTGATCTTTGTGATAAGAAATAATTGTGGACATTCTACTACTTTAAGGTTTTTCCCTTTGTTTCATCATGTAAATAAGAATCATTCAGAGAGGACCACACTACTCTTTGCCATGTACTACCATTCTTCATTAGAGCTAATCCAATATTCCATTTAGGTTTGAATTGAAATGTTTTAAAAAAAGGTAAAGGGATCAAGATAACAATTTCTTTTCCCATTAACCTTGAGGGCAACTTCTTTTGTGTTTAGTTTTCTTTGAATAAGGGCAGTACATTGTAATCTTCATTTTTAATTAGGGTTTAAAGCATATTTTATCTCCCAGTTAAAGCACATTATTCATGTTTAATAGAGTAAATGAACAACCTTAGGGATATCAGCTTCAGACTGAAGCCATGGATCTAAGCTTAGGATTACACCAACTAAGATCTACCAAAGCTGCAAAAGATACTTAGTAGTTTCAAAATTTCATCTTCACTGCTTTTCACGGCTAGCTGATTTGAATGCTTCTCATGTGACTTTAATTTTCCCCACAATGTCATTCTCTCAGTTTTGGGAGAATTCAAGAAGAAAGAGGTCCCAAATTATTTGAGCACTATCTATAGCCCTACAAAAGGATACTTTTCTCCCCCATTTTACAGGTAACACAAGACACCGGGGAAAGCATTCAGAGGAAAATGCTTATAGAGCCGACATTTAACTCTCTTGGAAGTGAAGCATACTACCTTTAAAACTAAATAGTCAGAATTCCTGAATTCTGTTATAGTCCTTGGGAGGTTTTGAGCAAATACCTGAGCCAAAAAGGTTAAAACACCGTTCTTACTTTCATTGAGGTAACTTTGCTTTCCCTACTGATTGCATGGGACTGATAGGAAAAGCAATTAAAAAATACTTCTAAAGCTGAAACATCTTATAGAAACACACTGTCCTAAACCACAGATTCTGAAAGAATCATGGAAGTGTATTGGTCTTCCCATGAGTGAGGAAGAGCAGGGCTCCTGATAAGGCCCTTGAAACTTAGCCTATGTTTTTACATTTTGCTTTGTTTATTTTTTGTTTGCTTGTTTTGATTTTTGAGACAGGGTGTCTCTCTAAACAGGGTGCCTCTCTGTAGCGCTGGTTGTCCTGGAACTTCTTCTCAAACTCATAAAGATCCACCTGCTTCTGTCTCCAAGTGCTGGGATTAAAGGCATGTGCCACCACTGTCTGGCCTCCTGTTTCTCCTTTTCATTCTTATTCATTCTTTACTTCCTTTTTCAAAGTGGACCTTTGTATCTTCTCCTCACTAAACTTTAATAATAAAGGCCAAGCTTCACTCCTGAAGGCAGTGTTTGAGTACTGATGATTTAAGAACGCATATTCTCAATTAGTCAGGGAAGAACTGAGGTGAATTAGAGGGTTTCTAAACTTACAGTGGGGCCTGTGACTGGAACCAGTGGTTTCTATGAATGAGTTCTGTAAGCCAAAGCCCCTCTGTCCACCAAGCTCTCAGGTCCCCCCCCCCAACCTTTTATATTTCTGCAACAGCTTCATCTCTGTTCATTATCCTTCTTGCCAAGAACTGGATGCAAAATGACACAGAGCATTTTCATGGTTGATTTTCACTATGTGTGACTGACTTTCTTTCAGAGGTTCCTCAGGCTCCCTATCTGATGGTATCTGATGGAGAGATGGCATTTGCTCAGGCGCCTGTCTGACCACTGACAAGGGCATCTGTTTCTTTCCTACAGTGCTTTGTGCTGACTGGAGATGCTAGTTCACTGTCAGAGCCCTTGGAGACTTTTCTCCTCCAGAGGCAGTATTTACTTAGTTGAATAATGAAATATTTTTATTAGAGTCAACGGTATACTATTGCTGTGTTTGTAGCACAAAAATGACCAATACTCTGTTTTAACTCATTATCTTTCTGTATATATGTTTATCTTTTAAAATGTGAAATAAACCTTATATATCCACCCTCCCTAAGCTCTCTAAAGAGATACACTGTGTGTGTTTGGTATTATAAACTTCTCCTTTTCTCCCGAGACCTTGAGTGAACTTTATACTGGGTGAAATGAAATGGTGATCTAGCCAAACCTTCACTCTTTCTCTGGAAATTTTAAACAGTGTAATTAGAACTTGAGTACCAATTACACTCCACTGGCCTAATATGTCTTCTCTCACATTGATTTTGCTCACCTTGGAGGTGGAATTGGAAAGCAATTTAAATAATTTCATAACCTAGGTTCCTATGGTAATCTGGGATGGAGAGTTTGAGATTTGCTCCCTTCATATCTCAGTCCTGAGAAGTTGCTTTATTTGTCCCTGTCTTTAACAGAAGCTTGGGGTGTGGTGGAAGGAACATGTGTAGGATGTGAGCTTCTGGGGACAGGAAGCTCTGAAGCTTGTATCTGCCTGTGGAAGGCCCAAGCACAGGTAATTGTAATACTTATGTTCAAAGTCTAAAGAAGCATTGGGTAGTTTGAAGTTTGACCACCAAGACAGAGCCACTTATTTATGGATATTCAAATATCCCTAGGGGATCTCAGTTAGTTTCAGTCTTTAAGTATGAAGGTACCACATCCATGAATATTGACTTCAGGACCCCTCAAATAATACAAAGATATACACTAGCAAATAATTTTTAATTTTAAAAAGATAGTATTTGTACTTATATAAGAAGCTTCAAAGAATCATCTATTTTATATTTACATAAAATTATATACAATATTCACATATATTAATATATATTTCCCTTAGTTATGGTTTCTGTCTTAGTTAGGGTTTACTATTAAGGGACACCATAACCACAGCAACTTTTATAAAGAAAACATTTAATTGGGATAGCTCGCTTACAGTTTGAAAGGTTCAGTCCATTATCATCATTGTTGGAAGCATGGTGGTGTGCAGGCAGACGTGGTACTGTATCTGAGAGTGTTGCATTTTGCAGGCAATAAGAAATTGACTATCTGTCACACTGAGAGAAGCTTGAGAAAAAGAGACCCCAAAGCCTGCCCCAACAGTGTCACACTTCCACCAACAAGACCACACCTTCTAATAGTGCCACTCCCTTTGTGGGCCATTTTTGTCAAACTACCACAATGATATCTTACATATGTATGCAATATATGTACTGCACTACTTGGGCTGATACAAGAAACATGGGCTTGCAGAAACCTCAGTACCAGTCAAGAAATCATCTTTTGAAGGCTTGGTCAGCATGATCCTAGTGACTCCTTAAACAATTGATTATTGATGTAGCCCTTGATACCCCTCAGGGGTTTAAGGTGGGCTTCTATTGCTAAAGATGCCACACAGTTAGGATACATGATTTGGGTGACTTGAGCTGGATCTGACCTGAAAGCCTCTCTCCTGTGATCTACCTTTTATGGTTCCGGAAAATACTATGCAAGTTGCTAACAGGAAGGGGAGCAATTAAATAATCTAATGCAGCTTTAACACCTGTGAAGTGTCACAATTATGACATGGCAAGATATGCATAAATATGAAATATGTGACACTTGTATGACGGTGGCATACACCTGTGTAGCTGGACTTTAAAGGCCGGCTCAAGAGAAGAAAAACATTCCTGGTACTGGAAATCTAGCCAGTACTTGAGGGTGAGGTCATAGACCTTAGAAAAGAATACATTACTGCCACTTTGCTAGAGTAATTCAATCTTCACGGGGTTCTAAATTTTATTCTTGTACCTACAGATAAGTGTAGCCACCACCCATCATCAAGGAAGCTTCTTTTTACATAAAAGGAGGCAGTTTGTGGTCATAGAAAACCACAACTGGACACAACGCAGGGACCAGTGGATTATGAGTACAGCCTCAGTGGCTACATCGGTATCACAGCTCCTGCATTTATAGTTCAGAGAACATTGCAGAAGAAGGGGCAGAGTGATAGTAACAGGCAGAATACCAGGAACTTTCCTGTGAAATTTCCCCTAGAAATGGCTACCCCAAGACAGGAACAGTGCAATGTCATTGTACATGTTAACATGGAAGGGTGAAAATTTTGAAGTGGTCCTACTCCAGGATAAAGAACTACAGTTACCAAGTTCTGGGAAAAGGAGAACTTGGTCATCTAGGGCAGAGTGGTCAGCTTTGAAATCATGCACACAAAACAACAAAAGCAGACTCAGCAGGCTATATAGATCTATATAATATACATTAATATGAAAGTACATACATATATATATTGTGTAACCATTATAATCACAGAAAAAAGTTATAAATTTGCAAGTGGGAGTTTCATAGAAAGGATCTGAAGGAGAGTAACGAGAGGGTACTTTAAAGTATTATTAATGGATACATGTATACAATTCGTAGTCAACATATCAGGGCAATTAACATTTCTTCTTTAAACACTCTCCCTCTTAAATTTTGTAACCTTCAAACTCTCTACTAACATTTTGAATCTTGTATATTATGCTGGTTGAATCTGACAATATATGGTTTTGAGCCTACTTTGTATAAAATATGATCACTTCTATGACATATGTAGATCCCCCTGGGACCAAGTCACCACTGTCATGTGCTGGACAAGAAGCAACCATCTTGCATTTGCCTTAATAGTCCTTTTCCACACCAATATCATTCTGATTCTTTTAAAATTTAAGTGAGAGTTACTGGAGAGATGGTTCAGCAGTCAGAGAACTGGCTGCTTTTCTAGAGAATGTGGGTTTGATTTCCACCACCCACACAGCACCTCATAACCATCTGTAACCTCAGTCCCAGGGGAATCCAATGCCCTCTTCTGGCAGATAAGTATGTGTATACAGATACACATACAAACAAGATAAACAGAAATTAATTAATAATTAAAGAGTCTAAGTCAACACATTTCCAAAGTTCTAGTTTTAATCCAGTTGAGAGGGATCAGCAAGTGAAACATGATGACCCAAGATCAAAACAAGGAACCTATAATGGAAGGAGAGTACCAATTTTTAAAAGCTGTTTTCTGCTCTACACACACACACACATGGGGGCAGGGAGAGGCATGCAGCCACATACACACACATACAAACACACACTTACACATACAGAGGAATATACACACACATGCACGCACACATGTATACACATATACAAACACACACAGAGGCATGCACACATATGTATACACACATACATACAGACAGAGAGGGATGCACACACATGCAGGCACACATGTACACACACATACAAACACACACGTACACATACAGAGGCGTGTACACACACACATGCACACATGTACACACACATACAAACACACACAGAGGCATGCACACGTATGTATACACACATACATACAAACAGAGGGATGCACACACATGCAGGCACACATGTGCACACACAAACACATATGCACAAATGCACATGCACACACATTAATAAATAAATAAATATGTTCTGGTTTTGACTAAAAGCCCAAGTCTTCAGAGCTCTAAGGCTCTAACTGTTGTGCACCATGTAGGACCCTTAACTTCCTTATTGTTCATCATTGTGTTTACTTGCCCTGAGCCCTGCTGGCTTGCTCTCTGTTCAGCAGACACAGTAGTCTTTGCTTTTGTATTATTCATTGCCTGTAGTTTTCTTTCTTCTGTGTATGTATAGCTTATTCCTTCACTGATATCCTTTCGCCTTTCCTGTAACACCATAGCCTGCCTGCTCTACCCCAACACTCATTATTCTACTTACAATGAATTTTTATGCTTCTCTATAGCCCTTTTCACAATCTGATACACATTTATTCAGGGTTTTTCTGGCTAGCCCCTCAGAATATAAGACCAGTGCGCATGAGGGATTCTATTGTTTTGTAGCCCCAGATTGTAGTCATGGTCCCAAGTTTGTCTACATTCAAATTCGTTGAAGATGAGAGTGTAATAAAAATGATTTGTTCTCTCCAGACGCAGAAAAACCCTACATGGAGAATATATGGGTATATTCAGGATCATCCAAATTGCAGTATGTGTATTTGTGTCTACAGGCTATATAAAGGCATGTAGAAGTATCTACGTGCATATGCCAGTGTCTCACCTCATTTCGATGTGCTTAGCAACAAGGATACTGTAAAACCTCCCTTCATTCCCCTGCGGTTGAATTTGGTGCCACTGCCAATAATCTCTTCTTGTCTCTGTCTGATGTTTTGTATGGCTCTAATCAGTATTTGTTGGCTTTATTCTATTTTCTTCCTTTGAAGAAGCAAGATTATGGAGCTTTTTCCTTAGCATGTTGAGTAATATTCTCTGAATTATATTTTAGCAGTGACAACAGTTTATCTGAGCGACAGCCTTTTTCCCATGACATCTGTGCGAGTTCTTCTAACCACGTTCTCATTACTCTCTAATTATGTAAAATTATGTTATATTAAATATAATTTCTTCTGCTAGCCACAGGGTGGCATTCATGCTCTGTGCTATCCTTTTAATGACTGATGGATTACAAGGTCACTTTGAGTGGATAAATAGCCTGTGGATTCTTTCCAGTGAGGCTATCACTCTGATTTTCATATTAACAATTGTAAATTGCAGAACTTATTATGCTACCCCACCTGTACCTCATTTTGCTTCCAGCACCTCCGGTCCTTTTCTGCAGGAATCCAAGATGACTCTATCAGGTGGCCTTGTTTTAATATTCAACTCACTCAAAGAGGCTGTAATAAAAGCCAACAGCTGACACTGCCTTGCTATTTATTTCAACTCAGCCATCACTGGAAGGCTTGCCAGCAGCCTTCCGCACAGGGCTCTGAATGCTTGCTGGCAAAAGCCAAACTGAATAGCAAGTCGGGTCATTCAGCCCAATAGGTTTGTGCCAGGGGAGGTGGATCCTTCAGACTAGTCGTTGAGGTAGTCAAAACATCTATTTAATATTTAAACAACCACGTTGATTATTGAAAACACACATGAGCAGAAGACATACTTTTTGAGAAAGTTCAGCTCTGCCAAAGTACTGTATGATACAGGATTCTCTCCTTCAGTGCTTGAGATGGTACACACATTTCATTCATTCATTCAGGCAATAGAATGAATACTGGTTTCATTTATGACAGGCTCATACATAACTATACCTTTTATAACAGTTTTTCAGACATTATCTTTTTACTGTATCCACAAGGAAAGTGAATTAATAGTTAATAACACTATCAATTAATTGAAAGCAACACTGAGAGTAAACTCTTCAAGCAGAACAAACATGGGGAACTTTAAGCTGCTTTGATTCCTCTTTTACCATCTCATAGTTGTGCACTGGGTGACACTAATGTGCCCTATTTTCTGGTGACCTGTACTCAAAAAGAGTCTATTTTCTTACCTGTCCCTGTGGGATAAGTGCAGCAGGTACATTGCTGGCCTTGCTAGATGCTCCCCTTTCTCCTTTAACCTACTCAACCCTGCCTGTAATCATCTTAATAAAACTTTCCTGTCACCTTTTTCCTCTGAAAAATAGAATATCATGAAAAAACATTTCACTGAATTCTTATCTGTCACCGACCCTTTATAATTAATTTCCAAAAACTTATTTTTTTCCCCTCTAGGTAAAAATGCCTTAGGGACTCTGAAGTTTGAGGTTACTTATAAATAATGAAAATCTCAGTTCTTCTTAACTGATAAATATAAACTCAATATGAAAACTCAGATGTCTATACCAATATCAAGATTTTAATTTTATTTAGTGCAGATACTCCACTGCAATGGTACTCCCTGCATTGGAGTTTTAATTAGATGCCCCTTCCTTACATGTGTTCCTATTGTTCTGCTACTCCCCAGATGCAGCTGCTGGCCTTTTCAGGGTTGTGGTGCATGGTAAGAGGAGAGGCAGTGAGTACAAACATCCTCACAATAACATCTGAAGGTAGCTTTGTTTTCGTTCTGTCTGAGAGATGGAGAAGTCCCTCAAGGCGCCTGTGGGTTATTAAGGCTCCATAGCTGAGCACTCTGTCATAATGCTTTTATAAATCTCACACCTGGTCCCTCCAATCTCTTTCTGGGGTTGATTTTACTTTTGACAGTGTATTCCATATAGATCCTCTGTGGAGATGTCGTTGCCCTTGGAAGAAAATCTTGACCTAGGAAAATTTAACTATTTGAGATTTGTGCATCTTGGATCATCAATGCCAGGGGAGAAATGTAGTCATCCTGGATACCATAAGATACTTTAGGTTACTGCTCATTTTAGCTGTTGTAAATCTAGTCAGTTTGGTTTTCCCCTAACTATACATGCTCCTTGATTTCACAAACTAGCGTCAGAAGTCACTTCTCTAAAGAAGAGGTTGCATCTTTGGGATCTTTGGGACATCCTCTTTGGAAGTCTGCTGTGTTCACTGTTGATGTTTCATTTCTGCAGCACACTTGGTCCTTCCGGGTCCAGCTGTCAACATGTTCCTTTGACACTCATGCAGAAAATCTGCTTCTTTGCTGTTGATCTTTTGTATTTTATAGGTATTGATTGATCCTCAGATGTAAGTTCTATCACACACAGCTTTAAAAGATTGGTACTATTCCAGATTTGAAACATATTTGATGAAATAGTTCCGATTATCTAGCTATTCCACTGAGACTAAAATATTCACTGAGGCTTTTGTTTAGTCTGCGGGAGTGCAGTGGAGCCACAGTCAGTGAAGACCTTTCCCACAGCATCCTGAGGAGCTCAGGGTTTGGCTCTGCTTTTGTCCAGGGGGGATTTTATTGATTGGTAGGACCACGTGGGAGATGAGAAGGCCCTCTGACAGGAAGGCTGGTGAGATGTATCTGGTGACTTTCCTATCAACTGCCTGCGGAACTTCACTGAAGGACAAAGAATAGTTTCAGGTAAAGCAACTGTTATGTGAGCCACATTAGTTCTTTGTCCTCTCAGGGGGAAAAAATGCCCTACCATGTCAGAAGGCTGATCTGTATTTTAAATACTATGCTCAAGTTGGAAAAACATTTAAAAAATGAATAAAAGCAAACGAATACCTAGACAAACCACAGTGAAATGTAGATATTGTCTTTAATATAATAGATGTGGGATGGATGTGGTGGCTCACACCTTTAATCCCAGTGCTCTGGACGCAGAGTCAGGCATACCTCTATGAGTTCAAGGCTAGCCTTGTCTACCTAGTGAGTTTGAGGCCAGCCTGAGCTACAGGAGATCTTGCATCGCATGCAAATTTTGGGCATAGGTTGTGGCTTAGGTTAGTGAGTGAGCATTTTTCCCGCATTGATAAGAACTTGTGTTCAGTCTCTAATATTGCAATGAAAATAAAGTACAGAAACCATCCCAGACAAAGTGCTTTAGATTTGCTCTGAAGACGACTCATTAGATGATGTGCACATATAAAAGCTTACACCACACTGTATTAATTAATTAATTGTTTTTTATTTATGCTAAAGTTTAATTAGAAAGAAAATGCAATACATTTGAATATGTTTGTTCTTTTAATATGTGTGCAGGAAGGTTTAGAGTTGAAGGATCATGATGTTCATTAAACTAATGAGTGATGATAGCTAATCATAAGTAGTTATAATGATAAAGAAGCACATATTATAGTGTCTATGCTCATTGCAATTTGGAAATCTAACTTTAGAAAGCGGTTTGGGAGATTTTTAAAAAAAAATATCAGCATTGAGGATAAAAATAACATATAATGAGAATTCTGTTGACCATTTTCTACCCAAAGAAAAATTTTTTTACTGTTTGCTAGAGACATCTTACAAATGCCCAGAGCAGTATTAATTACAATGATACAAAACCAGAGATCCGGAAACTTCCAGCAACAATGAAATGAGAAAATGGTGACATAAGCACACAATGGATTAGCACTGAACGCTAGACAGCATTGGAAATAGACCGCCCCCCACTGCAGACTCCAGTTTCCATGATAGTCATGACCGCCCCCCACTGCAGACGCCAGTTTCCATGATAGTCATGACCGCCCCCCACTGCAGACGCCAGTTTCCATGATAGTCATGAATGCAACTGTGAATGAATGAAATCAGAATTAAAGAAAATATTATTTATTTTTATTTAATTGGAGTATACATAATTCAGTACTGAAACATATTAATGAAAACTAGTCCCTGCTTTCCTGCACGAGCCAAGGACTGGCTATCTGAATGAAAGAGAGTGATGCCTGGGCCTGAGAAGAGTACCTTAAAGATCTGTATGTTGGTAAGAGTCCAAACCTTGAGCTGCCAGGCAATTCTCTGGATCCTGATATTATATTAATTCACCAGGCTGAAGGTGTATGCTTTGGTCACTTTCTACATGTGTGTTTTATTTCACTACTAGAGACAGGTTTAGAAAATAGGACAAACTGATGTTTCCAGATGCTATGTGGGGAAAAAAGGACTGAACGCATAAGATTGAAAACAGAGAGTGACAGTAGGAACTTGCTGCAGTCGAGGTGGTAGCAATGTGGGATGGAGTATTGCCAGGGAAATCCAAGCAAGTGATGGAAAGTGTATACAGACCAAGCCCCAGTCTTTCCAACAGATGCAGAACAAAGTCTTAGTTTGCTGAGTAGGTGGCTATGTAGTCTCCATGGATGGAGCTGGAGGACATGGAAGAAACATCTTTGAAGGGAGTAATCATCCATTCACTGTTAGAGAGTAGAGGGAGACGACAAGGAGACCAGGACTATATCTCAAGTCATTCAGAAAAATGTGGGAAGGAAAAAAAAAAGTTGGTTCTGTTTGTTTGTTTTTTCAAGAAGGGGGATTAGTCAAGTAAGACAAAGAAAATAAACAGCACCGTGTAGATCAGTAAGATGAAAATCATAGTAATCGAAAGAAGAGTGGCAATGCGACTGGTTCAAGCAATGGAAGTGGGGAAAGAGTGGGACCAGCAGACTATAAAATAGATAAAGAAGACAAAACTAATGGGTAGGTTGAATTAGATTGATAAAATCTCTGGGGAATTCAGTTTTCTAAATTTCCTATTGGAATCCCACACATAATCCCAGGTTCTCTTTCTCCTGACTTCTGTTAGTGATGGAGTAAGATCATTGGTTAAAAAAAATAAAGAAACTGCTTGGCTGGCCCTCATAGGTTAGAACACAGATGGGTGGAGAAAACAGAACAGAATGCTGGGAGGAAGAGGAAGTGAGCTCAGACTCGACAGCTCTCCTCTGGGGAGCAGACGCCTCAGAGAGACGCCATGCCCTGTAGTAATAGGAGCGGCGGGACTGTGTCCTGGCACCCAGCCGCCCACACGGCTAGCTCTAGCTTATGCCCCGAAATAATTACGTGGAAACTGTATTCTTTTAAACACCACTTGGCCCATTATATCTAGCCTTTTCTCGGCTAACTCTCGCACCTGGACTAGCCCATTTCTTATAATCTGTGTAGCCCACGAGCTGGCTTACCAGGAATGATCTTAACCTGTGTCTGTCTGGAGTGGGAGAATCATGGTGACTGCCTGACTCAGCTTCTTTCTCCCAGCATTCTGTTCTGTTTACTCCTCTCACCTATGTTTTAACCTATGAGGACCAAGCAGTTTTCTTTATTGCTTAACCAATGAAATCAACAGATTGATATATGACACTCCCACATCAATGCCCCGCTCCCGGACAGACACACACAATGAAGCTCCGACCCAGGATGGAGGTAGGCTAGAATCTTCCTGGTAAGACCGGTGCTCACAGATTATTAGAGATGGGTTGATCCAGATATCAGAATTAGCCAGTAAGGGCTAGAGCTAAAGGGCCAAGCAGTGTTTAAATGAATACAATTTGTGTGTTGTTATTTGGGGCATAAGCTAGCCAGGCGGCCAGGGTGCTGGGGACGCAGCCCCGCTGCTCTGATTACTACATGTTAGGATAAAAATGTGATAAGTTTCTTTGTCATTAGACTTCCAGCGTAGGACCTGTAAATGGAAACTCTTGTTCCAGATATGGAAGGGCAGAGACATGAGGGTTGAAGGCTGGAGGGCTTTACCTATGGCAAAGTTTGCCCATCACTTTACAATGTCAGAAGGGAAGCAAAGGAGCCTGAGACTATAGAGTCGTCCATGATTTCAGAGTACAGAAATGGCAGCAGCCTGCAGTTCTCCTCTGACTTTCTCATCTTAGGAGAGTTCACACACATCCCAGCAATTTCCTAAGACTTCAGTTTTCCACATCAAAACTCTTTCAGATGGAAAGTTAAAAAAGAGAATTCAAAACATAAATAAGGAAGAAAAAGGGTCTTTTTCTAGCTGATGTGGATACTTGAATAAAAAGGAAATGGCCATGTAGAAGAAAGGTGAACTGCTTTCAGGGATGAGAACTTTAAGCAGAAAGGAATATAGGTAATATCGAGCACATTGTCACCCTGGTCAAAGGGCTAGTTGCATAAGGAGGAACATTTCATATTGTATGTGTAAGACAACATGGAGCACAGGGGAGAAATTTAATAATCTAACAATTTTAACATAAAAGTAGGGATAATTGAATACCCTGGAAGCCCAGAACTCAGATGTAGGAAGATGTTCTCAGAAAAGGAAGACACAAGGTGAGTCTCTAGGACACATCTGGTCTAGCCAGCTGTGGAAGGGAAAGGGAAAGTGCTTTCACAAATTCCCGACTGGTGAACTTGGCAGCTTTACTGTTTGTCACAGTGTGTCTGCTTCTAAACACGTGCATGGGAGCATCCACATCCCTGTGGTTCGCCTGATATGTGATGTTAATTAATATGTACATCCCTTTGTTTTCTGTGAAGTGCCTTGTCCTTCTTGGTAAAGTGCATGATGCAAATGTCACTTACTCTGTCATTTGTGCTATGTATGGGGTGGGGGAGTGATTTACTTTTGCCATTGGGCTCCTGTGTACATTACAAGTGCTTCTGTGGTGGGAGGTGATAACCTGACTTCTTATGGAAGAAGTTACCAGGGTAGAGTGGTCTCCAGTGCTAGGTTCCAAAGATCTCACTCAAAGTTACATCACGATCAAATTCTGTCTCTTTGGGAATGCTTCTCAACCTCTCCTTGTCCTGATTTCCTGCTCTCTAAATGGCGGGCAACAGTGAACTAAAAATGAGAAGACACTTGATAAAAGTGAGGAACATCCACACAACAAACATTCCAGACCTTGTGAGTCTATAATGTGGGTCAGTCCTGCTCCTCAAACAGCCTTCTGGACCTCCTGGAAGAGGGGTAGGGGTTACTGTATCTGGTCTCTGGCTGTGGTACTATAACTGCATTGGCTGGCTTGTATGTGATTCTAGAATGAGACGGATTTTATCTCTGATGAAGTCGTCATGGTCTCCTGTGGTCTCACTATTTTTTTTAAGTGCACTGTCCATTTTGCCAATTTGTTTCCATAGAAACCACTGAAATTTTACAGCTTGTTTAAGTGGAACGGCAAAGAGGCACAGGTTTTTGTGGATATTAAATGAGTTTATGCCGCTAAGCACTTCGTGTCCAGCGCAGGAAAATATGGTGGATAAACTCCAGCCATTACTATGATAATTATGTATATTTTTATACTATGATGATAAAATATCTTTTATGTATTTGTTTTTATTTTTCTATACCACCACGCTTCTACCACCCACTCAGTTTGCTCATGTACAACATGACTGCACTCAAACAGACTATCTGTGAAGAATAAGTAAATACATTTTCTTCCCTCCACAACAAATTCATCGTTAATCCAAGGTTTCAGAATAGAAGTTCCACTTTAAACAGTTGAGTCTTCTCAATGATTACAAACAGTAGGGAAGCTCTCTCCTCAACATCTGGGACAGATGCTGACTTTACTTCTGCCTCTGGTGTAAGCATGTTACCTGGAGATTGCTTTCTGGGGAGAGACAGAATAAAGACAAGAAAATAGAAAGAGAAACAAGCATAAAGGAGGGAAGAAGATACACCCATGGCCCAAGATTTTATGAGATTTCCGATAGGTTCTGCCCTACTTCTTGACCCACCTTTGCCCCATTCTCTGGTGGAAGGATAATACACGACAACATTGGCTTTGGGTTCTATGTTTTGTAAGTAGAAGTGGCAGTGGCAGCTATGTGATTTTAGACAGCAGTCTGGTTTTATTTTCTGACAAGGTCTTTCTCATTTTTTCTGTCATACCCCCTCCCCACTTAATTTTTTAAGTGCATTGTTCATTTGGCCGATTTGTTTCCATGAACACCATTGACAATTTACAGGTCCTTTAAAGCATCTGAGAGGAGGTATAGTAATAAATAAAGCCCTGACATGGCTTATAGATAGCAAAAGGGCTTTGGAGAGCCTGCCTCCATTAGTCTAGTCACCACCTAGCGTTTTAGGCCTTACAGTAAGATGATTAAAGACCACTGGGTCTCAGTTTCTTTCTGGATGAGACTGGTAGAAGGAGGTGAAGATACATTGACATCTGATACTATGATATGATGAAAGTGAAGCCAGATTTAGAAAAAATGAGTGGAGGGTTCCTTCCCCCCCAAAAAAACCTATGGATTACTAACTGGGCTCTGCCCCCCCCCCAATCTGTTACCACTCTTACATGGATAACTAGAAAAACTGTGGCTCCCAAAATGATTACAAACAGCAGGGAAGAAAGAACTAGAGATTTCATTATTTTTGTTGTCGGTGAAGGGAAGGTATAGCACACTGACCTGGAAGTGCTGTGTGTAGGAATTGAGAATTCACAAGGACCATCTCTGGCACTGCAGGGGAGTCATCCTTGCAGTATTCACAATAAAGGAGGCAGGGCAAGAATTGGTTGTTGGGTTCCTGTACTGCTGGGGGAGACCGCCAGTTTGTGTCCCGACTGCTCTGACTTGAAGTAATCACACAAAAATTATATTATTTACAATACTGTTTGGCCAATAGCTTAAGCATATTTTTAGCTAGCTCTTATATCTCAAACTAACCCATCTTTATTAATCTGTGTATCGCCACGTGGCTGTGGCCTACCAGGTAAAATTTTTAATTGGTGTCTGCAGCGTCTGTCTCCAGCAAGGATATATAGCTTCTCACTGACTCTGCCTACTCTCTCTCTATATATATATCTCTTACAGACTGGCTATATTTTGTTAAACCATAGGCCAAAAGCATCTTCTTTATAACCAATAAAAGCAACACTTATACAGAAGGGCTTTGCACACCACTGGACCACCAAGGACAGAGGTTGGCTCAAAGGAAGAGGGTTCCTCAATTCAGATCTCCGAATCTCCTCCTCCACTTCCAACCCCTTGTTCTTCAATATGCATGATGATTAGATGGCACCCCAAAACACAGACTGAAAGTAGGAGGGCTGAGGCATGTAAAACATTTAACAGGAAAATCCAGAAGGGTGTTAGGAAAGATGTAAGTGGAGACAGTAGACATAAAGACAGGCAGCAATTTAAGACTGTGCTCCTGGAGGGAAGCAATTCACTAATTCACAACAGTAAATCTTAAAAGCTAAAGGAAAAAATGGTGATCTGTTATTTTTCATCATTACATTGTTCAAAGTAAGGGGGCAGGAAGAAATAATCAAGCTGTCATTTCTATCCAAATTTATAATGGATTAAAGATTGTTTGAATGTCAAAATAAAGCCTATTTTGCCAATGGCATAGGTTTTTGCTGTTGGGAGAGAAACCTACAGCTAAAACAGAGGGGAGAGCAAACAGCTCCATAAGAACACAGCCATGTTTGTTGCTGTGAATCTGAGTAAGATCAGTTTCAATTTGAGATGTCTATTTGTCCTAAAGTCAAACAATTTGGAAAACAAAGAAGTTAAGAGCAAATTTACATTTTTGACATGATCATGCTTTAACCTGATAGTTTTAGCAATGACTTGTGGTCTCCTGACTTAGGCTTAATACTTGCTCTCTGATTTAGCTTGGATTTTATCTATCGATATCTAAGAGATAATAGAGTGGGTAGCTAAGAAGAGGCTGCTGTTATGAGCAACCTCACACTGTACTCACAAGGGCTTAGCTCATTTGTTCAGTGAGAAGAGGGGTAGATTCCATAGAGGAATCTAACGTGGCTTTTCTGTACCCCATCGGTAAACAGATCATTTATAGGTGGCTATAGAAGGGGCACTTTACATATAATTTGATGGACTGAAAATAAAATATTTTGCTGATGAAATCAAACAGCTCAGAGTTTCACTGCAGTTGTGTGAATCAAGGATCTATGTTAAGTAACAGAATAATGAAAATATAACTTGAGATCTTGTTTTACATCAGTGATCAGAATAATTAGATAAGAATAAAAGTCTAATTGGTCTCTAAGCCACAATATGGAGCAAAGGAAAACTGCCCAAGGATTGCTGGTAAATATAGGGCATTCCTTTAAGAAACCAAGAAAAAAGCCAAGTGGATTAAGAAGATAAATATATAGTAAGTGATATATCCCTGTACAAGGTGCTAAGAGACCTGCCTATTGACAATCTTACCAGTTAGAGAGAAGACATGAAAACAGATGACTAGCCGGATAAATATTGCATACAGTAATTATGCACCGACTATAAATATAGTGAGTTGATGTTTTCTGCCTAGAGGGAAGTGCAGTTTAAATTGGGATGGTGATTTTGATGGGAAGAACATCAGAACTCAGGGAACATGAGTTCAGAATTTTAAATAGCCTGGGGATATGGTCATCATAATAAAGCATTTTACGCAACCAAGAAGAATTTTATTTTCCCTGTGTCACTCCTGTGGGCTTTGCATGTGATGAGGTTAACATTCTATCCTGCCTCCTTGTTTCCAGCAGCCAGATTCCTTGGGCTGTGATGTCCACTCATGTTAAAGCATTTAGCCATGAGCAATCGTGTGGTTGCTTTTTCTTTGCTTGGCTCTTCCATTGAAGCAAAAATAAGATTAACTACACCAAACCAAAATTTTAACCTTTTTTTTCCCCACTGAAACATGCTTTTATATGTTAGAAAAGTGTAAATTCCAAGGTTAAATTCTTTCTTATGGAAAAAAAAATCTTAAGCATCCATCCCATATACATTTTTTTAGAGGTTTATTGTTTTGGTTTTGTGAGTTATGATGGAAATAAGAATTTTATACATGATACTAAAGTTATTCTAGTGTTCAATATATATAACACACACATCATCGTTATGGTCATCCTCATCACCAACATCATCGTCATCATCTCCAGGGTAAACTTTCAGTTTCTGCAATTTCAGCTGTTTTCTCTTTTGTTTTTGACCAGACCTTAGTCTCTTGTTGTATGACACTAGCCAGTCAAGAGCTACAGCCTGAAGTGTCTGTTCTGCCTCTGTCCTAATGAGCAAGCAATGCATGGAAGCTCCCATTGTTGCTGTCCACCTGTCTGTGCTGAACTAACTGGTCCAGGGTCAGTCTCTAGTGACATGGATCCGTTAGTTCATTCATGCTCTTATTGTTCTTTCCACTGCTGCATTTCTTTCTAAACATACTTAGGACACATCTCTATTCAAAGGGACCCACAGCGCTTTCCAGTCTGCATCCATATTTCTTAACATGGCTTCCTGAGATCTTTCAAACAAAGGCCCAGTCATGCTCAAACTTTCTGTTGCACTCTATATCATCCCTGATAAAACACCCAGCCCACCACACCTTTATCCTTTCTTACTTTTGGATATACTGCCTTCTTTTGGGTACCATTCTTTTCCATCTCTGTATCAGTTCTTCCTTGCGAGTCTTAATCTTGACTCCTCATCCTCTATGATCAACCTCACAGTCAACCTCTGTGAAGTGTTCTGTAATAGTTCTTCTAATCTTGAATGAGAAAATGATCTTTTGCTTCTTTTCTCTGGCAAATTGACTTACAGGTCAAAGATTGCATGTTAAATGCTCTTTTCCCCTGTGGCAAGAAGATTACTGGAAACATAGTAAGTACTGAACAGTGCAGAAAAACATGAATTTGGAAATATCAGGTACTAAGAAGACACAAATATTAGTAAATGGGAACCATGACATTATACATAACTGTTCTGTGAATGTGAAATTCATAACTTGATTGATATAGCTACAATATTTATGTTCATTGTGTTACTGTAAAATAAATTAAATCCCTAAGTCAACCATGAATTATAATCTCTTTTGTGAGTTCAGAAGCTTCAGATTTATATGATACATACAGTTATTTTTAGTTTTTATTTCTCTATAAAAGTCTGTCTTAAAACCTAGAAGCTTATACTAAAATTTTATTGTTTTGTTTAAATTTCTCAATTGGGAATTCAGGAAAGATTTGACTGGAGTGTTTGTTTTTATAGTTGGGACTGTCATATTTACTTCTAGATCTTGGCTTTATTTGGAGGTGATTGTGTCTTCTTACTTCTCTCCCCTGCCCTTCTTTTTGGCATCTCACTCTCCAGGGCCTCTTAACATGACTTGTACTTGTCCTAAAACAGTCCTTGAATAGATGTTCTGTTTGACATGTGACTGACCTACATTAGTGACTAAAGGTCCGGCTATATAATTGTCATCAGGTGTTTCCTCAGACACTGTTAGTCAAGCCAGAAACAGAATACATCCAGGTTTGAAGGTAAAGTCACATAAAAGCAAAGCATATAGGAAAAATTCATAATATTATAGCCATATTTGCAAACCAAAATCCATGACAGAATTACTATGTACTTGACAAATGAGTACCCCAAGATATTTGTTATAAGAGATCTAGATGTGCTCAGGGTGAACAGGCACAATCCAGCAAAGTTTCCGTGTAGGCTGTGACATAGAGATGTGATCTCTGCAGAAGAGAAAGGAGCCCAAGTCTACTGTCATTCACCTAGACACTTTGCTAATATTTATACAGCCTGCAAAGCTACATAATTTTAAGTGAGGGACAATTCCCCTTCATGTTTTGACTACAGTCTTCTGTATTTACATTTGCAGGTTTTAGTCGATTAAAATATTAAGAAAAATGTGTCTGTGCTGAACATGGACAGTATACATTCAGTAAATTCGATATTTCCAGTAACCTACAAGTAAAGCAACCAGAAGAACATAGTTTAAATTCAGATACTATACTATTTTATAGAAGGAACTTGAAAACTCATAAATTTAAGTATTCTTGGAGAAAAGGGAGTTCCTATAAACAAGTCCTTTGTGGACATAGAGTGATTACAAAGGGTTCTAAATGTGCTTGAAGAATTTGTGTCACCAACAGATGACTTTGGGCAAATTCACAAATAGGTCTCCCTGACTTAAAGCACAGTAGGAGTGCTAGATATTTGTCCTTAGCCTTCGAGACTGACAGCGAATAAGGCAAAAATTTTCAAGCTGTGGGTTGTGATCCTATTAGTGGCTTATGAAATCAGTTTAGTGGATTGGGGTCAGTAGCTTCAAATAAAAGAAATTCAATACAAGGTGTAAGGAAAGTTTGCACAGGTGTGAGAGTGATTGTGATATTGCAATGCAAGCTCCGTGTCTTACTGGGCCATTGTCAGAAATGTTTTAAAGACCCTAAAATAGAGTCCCACTGTTCTCCCATTAACTTTCTCTTGGTACCACTTTCAAAGGCAAAGCACGGCACTAGAGGAACCATTGACTTTGTTCAGCATGCCATTCTTGATGTTTATATAAAAAATATTTGTTTGGAGTCTAGAATGACAAATAGCTTTGAGTCCAATAGACACATCATTTTCTAAGAGAGGAGATTGCTTTACAGACAGTGTACAGCAAAATAAAATAGCTCACCTCCACAGCTTATGCCCTCCATTGCCTATAAAGACTTTTTATATGAGATTTTTTTCTCCCCCTCTTTTCAAAATGATATTTAGTGGAATAGATTTCCCAAGAGCTTAATTCTTCACCTATCCAGCGTTTCTGACCCTTGACAGTCTGCATGAATACTGCAGGCATATTGGAGGGTGAGCCCTGAAGTATTGAGCAACACCTAATAGTATCATGATAGCTGTATCTGATAGGACTGGGAGACTTCCTGCATAACTCTCAGCTCAGGAAGTCTGTGCTCACAGGTAATGGGTTGCAAAGGCCATTGTTTTGGAAAGGGACTTTAATCTTCTACCGGCCATTCCTTCTTTCCTACTAAACATTTTCCTACCTCATCTTGTCCACACTATGAGTGCAAAATGATTCACTTTAGTAGTCAGTTTTTAATTACAAATGAAACTCGTAAAAGGTGGTGATAGTTATGACTCACAAAGATACTTTACACAGTACTTTTCAAACACACAGTTTCACTTGATAATCAGAATGAATCCATGTAATGTTTATTGTGAGTTTTTTATTTTAAGTTTAGAAAGTTGAGGCTTAGAGAAGCAAAGCTGCTTGTCAAAGTCATAAAAGATATTAAACAATAGACTCAAACCTTAATTTGACTCCAAGTCTTACATCATATTGCAGTTGACCAGAAAAAAATGGGCCTGAGTTAACTTTCTGGACATGTGCAATTTCCTTGATTTTATTTTAAGTTTCTTTCCTAAGGATGCCTTCAGGGCATCTATCCCTTTATTGGTCCAGTTTTCAAAATTAGGCAATAGTTCAATTTTGCCCTATTTCCAGAAGTTAATGTCACTGTAAAAAGAAAAAAAAAGGATAATGATGGAAAGTATTCTGCAGTGGTCAAGGGGAATGTTTGATGTGAATATTTTGTTACCTTGTTGTCAATCAAGTTTCTACATCCACTGGGTTCTTGATTTGGGAGTGTGATGCTTGATTTCCACACAGGACAAGCAAGGAAAAGGGAACCATCACACACTATGAAAGAAGCTTTTAGGAATACATCATAAGTGAAAAGAAGAGTTCATCCTTTGCTAATAAATTTTGTGTGTGTTAGTTTTCTAGATGCCTTAAGGGTTTTTCAGTTTAATGTAAACATTATGAGTTAACAAAAAAGAGGTTCTCAACAGGTTCTGCCCCTTGGAGTGAATTATATCTAATTAGCTGAATAACTAAAGCATGATTATAATGTAAAACATGCCACATTAATATATGCCATGTCTCAATGTGAACATCTGCACAACATACTGATATAACCCTTATCTCTGTGTGATGTTATGGAATATCTCTTTTCTACTTTCCCTGTAGTTTCCTTTCAGTCATAGTAAGTATGCATTATATTGCTATTCAACAAACACATCTCTTATTAGTGGTTATACTTGGGCAAGATTTCACTCTGAAAATCACAGGTTGATGGTTTGCAACACTTGGTCTCCAGATGGTAGATGTCTTTGGAAGTTTAAGGGGCCGAGTCTAGCTTGGAGAGGTGAGTCATGGGTTGATCTTTGACGTCCTAGCTCATTTTCACATCCCGTCCTGCACTCTGCCTGCTGCACACTCCCATTGCCATGGGTTTGGTTGTTCTTGCTGCCATGGTTTCCCTGCCATGACAAACTAAAGTCTTTCAGAAAAAAGAGCCAAGATTTCTCTTTCTTCCTTTACATCATTTGTGTAGAGTATCTTGTTTCACCAATGAGAAAAAATACCAGCACATGTGGTAATTACAAGTATAACTCATGTATCCCGGGCATGAATGGTGGAAGTCTACGAAAGTAGGTGAAATCTTATAGATTTACAAGTCATCCTATGTAGTAGTGCTCACTCCGGGTATATTTGGGAAGTCCAAGTCTCCAAAGTCTACAATCTCAAAGTCTACCATAGCCATGGACCACTCTGACCTTCCACTAATTGGCCTCATTCCCTACCCTGTTTTATGTATTTATAAATGTAAAGAGTGGAAAGTTCATTTCGGGATCCAGCTCAAGTTCTTTCAGTCCAAAGTCACTTTGCTCCATTGCATTTTGCCTAAGTCAGTGTGGGTGCATGGCGGAGAAACTTCTCATTTCATGTTGACTGTGTAGCACAGAGAAAGAGAACAGTGCACAGCACAGGATGCACTTTTAAAAAACATCTTCCCAGTCATCCATTTCCTCCACAAACTCTATCTCTGAGTAGCTATGAGATAAATGGCTTCATTTATCAATAATATAACACCCTCACATTCCAATCACCTTTTAAATAGGGTTATCAACTGGGACCCAAGTTTTCGTAAGTCTTTAGGGGACACTTCATATTCAAAGAACAAGCTACTGGACTCAAAAGGTTTTTGTCTATCCTGAGGAGAGAAGTGTTAGTCCAGGTCTGGGAGTCCTTGGGTCTCAAAAATTCTAGCATTGTTCTAAAGTTAAAATCCAAATGCAAAGTTTCATTTGAGATCAAAGGCAAATTATATGCCATGAGGTCTTATTAGAGAGTTTAAAAAGGAGGATCAGGCCACAGCTAGACCAAAAATCAGCAAAAGGACCACTAAATCCTGCAGTGACATGTTTTGTTTGGCCTAGGACACACATAGACATGAGCTCCAAAGACTGGGTAGCCCTGACTTTGCAGATGCAGCTTGTTTGGCCATTTTCCTCAACCGACTTTAGTTACTATTTGCAGATTCCCTCAGTAGATCTTCCAGATTTCTGACAATATATGAATGGT
Organism: Microtus pennsylvanicus; assembly: GCF_037038515.1. Classification (NCBI taxonomy): domain Eukaryota; kingdom Metazoa; phylum Chordata; class Mammalia; order Rodentia; family Cricetidae; genus Microtus; species Microtus pennsylvanicus. Next base: position 110,710,749 of record NC_134586.1, on the reverse strand, counting down.
TCCAAATTGTGCTACCAGCAGGAACATAGCTACAGTGGCCTCGGAGTGCCTAGATGATTGAAAAAGGGAAAAGAACCAAACCATCAGAAATGTGGAATTAGTCAGAAGCCTCTGAAACTGTGAACCAAAAGTGAATGCCTCCTCCCTTAAGTCATGTCTTGAATATTAAGTCATGGTGATGAGTAAACACATGCCTCTAAGTCCAGTTCCCAACAGAATCACTCACAAGAGAAACAGTCCACATTCTTAACAGGATTCTGGTCTTTTACACTGGGATCATCCACTAAACTCTACTGTCTTAGGATTTCTGTTACTGTGAAGAGACACTATGACTATGGCTACTCTTATAAAGGAAAGCATTTAATTGGGGACAGCTTAACAGCTTCAGAGGTTTACTCCATTATCAACATGGCAGGAAGCATGGCAATGTGCAGGCAGACATGGTGCTGGGGAAAGAGTTGAGAGTTTTACAATTTGATACACTGGTAGCATAAGAAGGCTGTTTACCACACTGGGCATAGCTGGAGCACGTGAGACCTCAAAGCTTGCTGCCACACTGACACACTTTCTTGAACAAGGCCACCACTCTGTAGACGGAGACTATGCTTTTGTTTCCTGGCCATCTAGACTTGAATAACCACACAGAAACTATATTAATTATAACACTGTTTCTCCAATGGTTTGAAAATATTCATAGCTTAAATTAACACATTTTTATTATCTATGTATTACCATAAGGCTGTGGCTTACTGGTAATGTTCTGGTATCTTTTTCTTTCCATAGTTACATAGTGTCTTATTGACTCCACCTACTCTCTGTATATGTCTCTGTTCAAATTTCCTGTCTGGTTTCACTTTGCTAAGGCATTGGCCAACACAGCTTTATTCATTAACCAATAAAAGCAACACATACACATAAGAACCTCCCACATTAATAGTCCCACTTCCTATGGACCAAGCATTCAAGTATTAGTCTATGGGTCCATACCTAAACAAACTATTACATCTACTTAAATAGCCTAGGGCTTCCCTGGACTTTGAATTCACCTTCCTAAACATTTCTACAAATCAATTTCAAAGAATTCTTAAGGATGAGGACATAAAGTCATAACCATGCCAGCTTTTCTGTATGAATCAACTTTTCACCACTGACTGACAAAACAATTTAGAGAAATTATTTTAAAGATGAGAAGGCTTATTTTGCCTTATGGTTTCAGGAATTTCAGTGTAATTTGGGGGAAGTTTTATTGCTATGCTCTTGAGGAAAAGTAAATACCACAGTGACTGGAACATGTGAATTTCTCACTACACAGACACCAAGAAACAATAAGAGAAAAGTAGTTAGATGCTCTAGATAAGGTACACCCTTCAAAGGTAGGCACTTGGGGGCTTCTTTCTCCATATAGGCTCCAACTCCTAATGAACATTAAGCTATGAACTCATCCATTATTAATGGTTTAATTTATTTATGGGGTTAGATCTCATATTGGTATTACCACCTTAGGTATATGTTTTCAACATCTGTGCATTGTTTGATGATATATTGTTCAAATTCAGGTAATGACAGCCTAGCTTTGGCTTCTGGATGCCATTTGAGTTTATACCTATTCCTTCTTGTTTCCAAGTCAGAATTTCTTTAGTTCCACCTGTTACTACTGCAACACAGTCTTTAGGCTACTAGTGTTTTGCAGATCACTGCTTGCCGGTAGACATTGCCAGTGTCTCTATTGTATTCTCCAGAGAGGACATTGTTTTTTCCTGAGTTAGTTCTAAAGTAGAGACTAGCCCTTCAACTGCCACAAATACCTGCAATTTCAAAAGACTGTGCTTTATGTTCAGACTTCAGACCCCTTGGAGACTAAGGTAAGGTTCCTTATAAAACTGTTTGCTGCCGGGCGGTGGTGGCGCACGCCTTTAATCCCAGCGCTCGAGAGGCAGAGGCAGGCGGATCTCTGTGAGTTCAGGGCCAGCCTGGTCTACAGAGCTAGTTCCAGGACAGGCTCCAAAGCCACAGAGAAACCCTGTCTCGAAAAACCAAAAAAAAAAAAAAATTGTTTGCTATTATCCATATGAAAAGTACCAACTTTCATTTTACATGCATCTCTAGGTCTCCAGTATTTTAAAATTGACCCAGCATAAAGCCCCTCATCTAAAAGGAAGACCATTGCTATTCCTAGGAAAAAAAGACTAAGTTTACTTATATGTGTGTAATCAAATGGAATGTACAGTGTTCCTGCCCAGAACACAGACTTCTTTCTCCAAATGCAAACCCAGGGAGAGGAAAAAAAACTTACATATTTTAAGATTTTTTTCTCTCTGTAAAAAATAAAAATAGATTTTTTCAGTGTTAGATACCTGGCTATATGAAGAATTCTAAATCTTGTTATTTGTTATTGCCCAGAATTACTAAATCTTCAAAACCATGTAAACAACTCTGTCTAAGCTGTGATACCTGCAAGTTAAGCATGAAGGAGTTAATATAAATGTTCCTAAAATTTAGTAAATAAAGAAAATATATGTGTTTTTGTGAGCCAACAAATACTAACCTTTAATTCCTTACATTTCTGAAAATTACTCATAAATTTTCTTCTCTTTTCTTTTTTCTTTTTCTTTTTTCTTCCACACTGCCTATGAAGGTTAATCTTCATTGTCAATGTGACTGAATTTAGGATTATGTAGGCGATACTTCTGGGCATTTTCAGTGTTGCTGACATTTTCCATAGGCTGGATGTCCAGACTAAATAGAAGAGGAAAAGGGGAAAATTGAAAGGAGGATCTGGAACCATCTTATTCTGCTTCCTGGTCTAGGAGCTGTGAGGAAGCAGGTTCTTGTTGCTGTTCCCACAGTGAGAGCCACCATGCCTTCCTTACCTTCTAACCAGAACTAACAACAATAACAGCAACAACAGCAGCAGTGAGCCTTCCCGCTTAAGCTGTTATTCTCAGATATCTAGTCAAAGGCGTGAGCAAAATAATCAGTAAATTGCTCGTCCCACCCTAGTTTTGCTATGGAAACCTGTAATGAGATGCAGCACCTGTTGCTTTTCTAAAACACATGGTTAATATTCTATTTTCTCCTTCTCCAAAATTTTGCTGGCACTTGTTGCACCTTAGGCCAGAAGTTCATAGTGGACCCTGAATCTTATGAGGTATACATACTGATCAGATTGTCCAAACAAAACCTAAATTTGCAGCTCATGTCTATCATCCATGTTTCTTCTTAGGGCATACCTGCTTATTTTAATTTTTATTTACTTTTCAGAACATACCTCTGGAAGAGAGGGTTACCTTTTCATTTGTTGGGAAGGACAGCTATCCTTGCATCTTCCACAATGTCTTCTCACTAGCTGAGCTGGTTTTCCCAGCAGAACTCTCATGTGCACTCACTTGAGCCGGTGTCAGCTTGATGTCGGGCACCATTCTTCTCTAAAATCACTCATAGCAAACTTATTTGCCTAAGACAAACAGGGGCTAGGAAATTAAGAGCAAACAGGGCTGGGAGAGGGAGGAAAACTGTGATACTGAAAACACAGAACTGGAAACTGGCTACCTAAGAGCTGTTGTTCTGCTCCCTTACTCAGTCCTTGTTTAATCCACATCCCCCCCCCACAAACCATAAATAATTTAAAGCTCCTGTCACTATACAAAGCCACTAAACTCACCTTTCTAGTTTGCAAAACAAAGCAGTATCACCTCAACCTTCCTCTTTCCTTATCTCTCCATGAACGTCCTGATTTTCATTAGCATGTTAGCCTTTAGTGAGACTTCCTAATAGAATAATGGGTGGATTAGTAGGTGATGGGTGGAGTAGTCCTTCCATTCCTACCCCTTTTCTTCTCCTCCTCCTTCCTCTATACTTATTGAATAGTTTCTAAATATATTGTATTGTCCAAGTTTTTGAACAATTCTAGAAATCATAGTTGAAGATGTTTTTGCCTCAGGGGTAACACAGTCTAAGTCTAGGAAAAAGTCATTTGAACTCATGGGAAATGGTGAATGTCAAATAGTAATGATGATAATAGTAACATGCATACCATGAATTAGATTGAGAGATTTTAAATACTCAAAGTGTAATACAAGCTAGGAACAAGGAGAAAATAGGTGCAGGAAATGCTCAGAGGAAGTGCTGGGCTGTGATGGTGTTGATGAAAATGTGGGCCAGAGGGAAACGTAAAGGAACTGTCCATAGGTGGAAACAGCATTTGCAAGGGTTCTTCCTTTGGAGGAAGATGCCCGAGTCCTTCAGAGTAGAGATGCTGCCATTTGCCAGTGAATGTGCAGCCCAGCATGCACTATATTTCAGAATGAATGCAGAGTGCAGGCATGAGACTGCATTCCACGTCAGCAGAGTCCTCACACTTTGTCCCCTTAGGTCTAAGGCTGGGTGTTTTGATATAAAGGATCCAAAGGTAAAAGCCCTTAACTTGCTTTATTTTGTTTTCCTATTTAAGTATGCAAAGACAATTGAAAAAATATCTATAAGCCACCATCAAGGAAGCAAATATTTTAGGAAATATGATTGCCGAAGACAGGGGTTGACCATGTTACAGCTCCCAATAAAATGACTCTCCCGGTCACTCTGGTGCTTAAGAGTGGATTTTTGGCAGTCTGGTGTGCATAAGCTGTTTTGTAGGTGAGAACCACCTTTTCTTCTCTTAAGAACTGTTCAGGAGCATGGAATTAGTATTCCTTTTATTGCAGCCAAGGGATCATAAATCAGGAGAAGGCGATTTCTGTAATTCTTGTCCCATACAGTCAATGAGCTCAGGAAGAAATGGTTTCAAATCCATATCTATCAAAGGTTCCAACCTTAGGGTGACAAGAAAGTTATGAAAAAACACTTTGAAACATTTCTCCAAAGATTATAGTAGTTATGAAGGAATCTAAACAATGAAATTCTCTCTCTCCTCCTGAAACAGTTTTTCCTTGCTGGCCGACTAGATCCCTCCAAGACAGTAGGTTGTCTTTCCTCCTTGTTGGTGTAAATAGTGATGTTCAGTCAGATTGGTTCAGCTGTCAATAGTTTTCCTTTTCTTATCCAACAACACAGCTGTACATGTGCCCAAAAGTTTGAGATCTTATTGTTAATTTGCTGGATTTATTGAGTTATTCTTTTATTACACTCTTCAGGGGCAAGAGTAGAAAAAAATCCAATTTTCATTGCAACTTTAATCTAGGAAAGACTGTGGGGAACTAATAGAAATTCAGTCATAAATTCAAAATGCACAGAACATGCTAGGTGAGAGATGGGGGTAGAAGGAAGATTTGTTCTGTCACTTACACTCAGAGACTAGCTTTCAGATTTCCCAGCAGAAGGAACACTGTACACAATCAGGGACAGAAATGCACGCATGTCAAGAGATTTTAGTGCTACTCCATGATTTTTTGAGCTTTTACAATGAACTCAATTTTATGCTCCTTAATTATGAATCTTCAGGCTCCAACTGCCCTGCAAGTGAAGCCCATTTTCATAAGAGTTAGAAAAAATAGCTGTTAACCTCTTCTTAGGCTACAATCTGGGGGCAATACACCTCAACGATCCTGCTATATGTGTGGCTGTGACCCAAAAAGTATGAATCCTGTCTCAATGCAGTTGAAAGCTCAACTGTGGGTCATGACCCCTTGCGGGGTCACATATATTGCATATCAGATATTTATATTACAATTCATAACAGTAGCAAAATCAAAATTATGAAGTAGCAATGAAATTTATGGTTGGGGTTACCCCAACATGAGGAACTATATTAAGGGGTCACAGCACTAGGAAGTTGATAACTGACATGGGAAGTACTTCTGTATATGTGTTGCTTTTATTGATTAATGAATAAAGAATCTGGCTTGGGCCTATAGCAGGGCAGAACAGAGCTAGGCAGGGAAAACTAAACTGAATGCTGGGAGCAAGAAGGCAGAGTCAGAAGAAACCACGTAGCCGCCAGAGGGAAAAGATGAAAGCTGCCAGCCAGAACTTTACAGGTAAGCTATAGCCACATAGCAATACACAGATTAATAGAAATGGGTTAAATTAAGATGTAAGAACTAGCTAGAGATAATAGGCCAAACAGTGATTTAATTTATACAGTTTCTGTGTAGTTATTTTGGGGTTGAGCAGCCAGGAACAAACAAGTGATCTCCTACAACAGATAGTCACTGGCTTGGAAGGTTCATGACATACATTCTTTATTTTTGTATTTACTAAGTCAAAACTTGTATCTGGCACAAAGGAAGCCTTTAGCTCATGTTTGTTGAACTAAGGAAAACTTACTGTGTAATAAGAGCTGCTGTTGTGGCTTTAGCTCCATGAGTCTATACAATATGCACAGACTAATTGAATAATAAAACATAAGATTGCCATGATAATTTTTATGCATTAACTTGACTGTGTTAACACCCAGGTAGGGTTGGTCCAATATTATTTCTGGGTGTGTATGTAAGGTGTATTAAAACAGATTAAAATTTGAATAAATGTTGATAAAGAAAGGGGTTGACAACCAATATGGGCAGTAGATACCATCCAATATATTGAGTATCACAAAATTAAAAGGTAGAAAAGGGACTGTCTCATTTTTCTCCATTGAGAATGCTGATTTCTCCCACCCTTGGATATCAACAACTCCTGTCTCAGGCCTCTGACTTACAGGACCTTTTACCTACAATCACTACTGTACTCTCATGCTTTAAGCAGAGAAGGGAGTTGCAGTCACAGTTGTCTTTTGTACTGGAGCCAAATCATGCACTTATTCCGAAGTTTGCAAATACTCTGGGATTTCTTCCCTTCCATGATTGTGTGAGTCAGTTCTCACATACATGCGGTTTCACATCAGGCTGTCTCCCTGGAAAACCCTTACTCACACAAACACTGGATTATTTCTAATCTTCTCTTACCAGTTTAAAAGAAGTATAAAACAGAAAAGAGATGTTTCTGCATGTGTGAATCTGATATGTTGCATAGTTCCCTGCACTGCTTGTCATTTAACAACTACTCCTTGGGGTGGGGCCTGTCCTGGAGGGTAAGCTATGCACTCAGTGGCATTCATTACAGAACTCCAACCCTCACCCCTCCCAGCAGGTATCAATTGCAAACAACCTTTTAGTGGCATAGATCTTTTTGTCCATGTCCCCTTCTATGCAAGATTTTGTCTGGTTTTAACCTGTGCAGGTTTAAAAATGCTGTCACAGACTCCATGCTTTTTTCATGGTGTGTGTATGTGCAATTTTTTGTTTTATATACGTGTGTGTGTCTTACCAGCTTCTTTTTTATTTACTCTGCTTTATTCACTTTTAATTTTTCTTTGAGAGAGATAGAGCATAAATTTGGGGGAGTGAGGAGGTAGGAAGGATCTTGGTGGAGCTAGGAAAAGGAAAGAATATGATGATCAAATTATTGTTTAAAAGTTTGATAACATTTTTAAATAAATAAATACATTTTTCCTTAAAATAAAAACTGCATTGGTTTTATTTATTATTTATGAGTTTACCTCAGTGGTGTCTCTCAAGCCTTAATTGGTAACTCACTCTCGGGAATCCTGCCCAAGAACATCTTAAAAATTGGCAAATCAACCTCAGAAAGCTCAGTGGGTGATGCTCTTCTCTGAACACTCATGTGCAAGTGGGGCAGGGTGAGGAAAGCAACCATTCTGCCAGAAGCCGTGCCCCGGGAGTCCCACGCTTTCTCACTCCTGTGCTGTGGGATGAACTCTATCTGTAGCCTGAGATGGTGAGGAAAGCAACCATTCTGCCAGAAGCCGTGCCCAGGGTGTCCCATACTTCCTCACTCCTGTGCTGTGGGATGAACTCTGTCTGTAGCCTGGGATCACACTGGTTGCCGATAATTCCTTTGCGCTGGATTGTGTCCTATGATGACCTCACAGTGGGCTCCATGCTAGAAAATGTGCCAACCTCTAAAATCCACTAAAACTTTGTGTTATCAACTCTATTTCTTACTTTTCTATCTTAAGCTACTGACTTCAGTTACACATATAACACTTCCTACAAACTCAAATGCACACATAAATGATGACCGTCTTAAAAGCTGCGCCATGAATTTTATTCATCTGTGCTGTTTATTTTAATTTTTATGCATGTGTAAATGTGTATGTATATGTCTCTTGCTGGACCGTGAGTTTTCTAATTGCAGAAACAAGATCATTCAAATTTACTTTACTGTATCTATCACATGGTAGGTTTCCAATTCCTATTTAACTCACATCAATTTTTAAGGAGTTCGAATTGTCTTGACACATCAGCAAAGGGAAGAACAAGCTGACAGTGAGCGAGAAAGCAGCTTCTTTTGCCATGAGCCAGCCATAGGATTTGTCACCAGCCTAGAGCAAACTGTGCCAGTTCATTGCTTAGATTTCTGCCTCTTTTAAAACAAAAGCATAATTCATGAGGCTAAAGAAGGACTCTCTGCAGCACCTCTTTTCTGGTTATTGCTATTTCAGGCTTCCTTCTGTTGGGCCTGTAGCTCCACTGCGTGCATGCGTGTGTGCGTGTGTGCCTGTGTGTGTGTGTGTGCTCACGCATGTGTATATGTGTGTGTGTGTATCTTCATCAGGCATACTTTCTGTCCTGAATTCGTCTGCCCTGGATTTGGTCAGCTGCTAAATATAGTCTTTTATGCAGGTCAGTAAAAATACGGGACTCTAAATCCCTTCCTTTTACTTACTAGGTAAATTACCTCTCCATTCACCTATGAGGACATTGAGGAAAGAGAGTCCGTTCGCTGAGCCAAAGCAACACTGCAATGAAGGCCCAACTCTCATTTACAAGAGATCTTTTCTCTGTAGGCAAAATCCTTTGACTAATTTCTCTCATCCCTCTGACGTCTGAACCTAGGTTGCTTTAGGAGACCACAAGAAGTTCACCAAGTTCTACTTTGTAACAAAAGTTCTCTGCAGATTCCTTTTATCCACTGAATTCCTCAGAAGTCCTGAATCTTTCCTCTTCCTTCCTATACATTCTGAAATACGTTTTCTAATCCAACTTTCAGTCTTTCAAGATTGGTGAGGAATGTCTGGCATACGTTCAAGAAATATGTGATCCTGCTTCTGGTCCCTGACGAACTATTTGGTTCTGCCATTTGCCTACAGCTGCCCAATTAGCACTTGAATTTGTTTCTCCTGCCCTTGGGCTATTTGAGTTCTCACCTGTCTTTTGCAGGGTTTTGCCAAGGGTTTCAGTATCATCTTCCAGATCTGGTCCTCACTGATTGATTGCTTTGTGTCTACTGTTGCTACATCTTCCTTCATCCTGTCCATTCTACCCACAGCTCTCAGCACCTTCTTCAGACTGTTTCCTTTGAACCCAGGGAGATATCACCTGTTGATATGTCCTTGAGACACATGAACAAGAATTTACTTGGATCCTGAAGCAATGATAGACAAAGAAGACAATTCCATCTAAGTACAGCATAGAGAACCAAGCAGTATATTGGGCTTCCTTAGAGGAATAGAGGTTAGGGGTGGCTTAAAGGAGGTGAATGACCATAGAAGAGTAGTGTCACCAAAATGTCCCATCACAGTTGAAACACGCTTAGTTGACGTTTCCCTCTTCCTTTGCTCTTCCAGTTCCTTTTTTGCTGTAATACCTTTGGAGACAACAGAATTGCCTCAGCTGCGAGAGTGGAGCAGGGCAAGAGAGAGTAGCTGGGGTCTCAGGTGAAAGCTGTGGCTTTTCCCATTGGTTTCTGCGAGGGAGTGTCAACTCTCCTGATCTTGTAAGAGTCTTGCTCTGATGATCACGGCTGCTCTGAGTAAGATGGCGAGGGCTGCCTGGTGCATGGAGAACAGCATTTCATGCTGGCTTGAAAGTCACAGGTCACAATATTGCCAAGCAAGTTCTTCGTCATTCTCTTCCTCTCAGGGACTTAACTTCTCAGTAGAACTGATGTAAATGGCACTGATTTATCTCTATATCCCCTTTTTCTCCAGTGACCTCATACCACTGCTTTGCCTCTTATCTCAGTGTTCCTTGCCAACTCCTCTGCTTCTTGATTAATGAACACTGTGCAACCTAGAGCTCTGCTCTGTGCTCATGTCCACTGGTACTCCTGTCTCCACATGATCATGGAGTTCAGACTTAAAATTTAAAAATTCTACCGTTTCAGTAGCTTCAAGATCTAGGTGGATCTAGATAGATATTTCAGAAGAATAAATATGGGTGTCACCAAGACTATGGAATTAGGAAACCAAGAGTTAAAAGTTTTATGCTATATAAGACCTTGAAACTTATATAAGACCCTCAGAAATCTGACAGTTGTTCTTCTTTCTTTCTGTGTGCATGCATGTGCGTGTATGATTGCATGCGTGTGTGTGTGTGTGTGTCTGACAGTTGTGAACCAGATTTAACATCACTTGCTGAACATATATATGAAGCTGTTGTGTATATGAGAGAGATATAGAGTCCAGAGAGTAGTCTTAGGGATGTGAAGGTTGGGGCAGTTTGGTCACTCAATTTTTGGTGCTATCAGTAACTGCTCATCAGCCATGTCTGGAACACTCACAGTGACTTACTGAACACATATTTATGTGACACTTAATTTCATTTACTTTTCAACAATTTCATCAATGTGTATGACTTTATATTATTTTTATTTTGACCTTACTGTTATCTCTGTACCACAGAACAGAAAAAAGTAGGTCATGAATTTTTTAGCTTTTCTCACATACAGAACCTCACATACTGAATACACTAGCACCTAGCACAGGTCTGGCAGGAGGTTCAGTGTTGGGCAATGATGCTATCTTTTCTCAAGAGTTTTAGATGATAAGACTCACAGAGTGTTTTCTTTCCCCAGAGTGGTGTGTGTGTGTGTGTGTGTGTGTGTGTGTGTGTGTAAGAAAGAAAGGGGAGTAAAAGGGGAGAGAAGGGTAAGAGACAAGAGAGAAAGAATAATTACAGGTATCATAACGCATATCATGAATATGGTGTGTGCTTGTTCAATGTCCAGTTTATTCAGTGTATGTTAGGTAGGTGGATAGTTGGCTGCTGCATTAGTAGTGGGTTTTGTTAACCCTCCCCATAGCTATGTCTCCAATGGGTTCTTATTTGTTCCACAAAATGCATGTGGAGTTGAGAGGACAACTTGTTAGAACTTGTTCTTTCTTCCTACCATGTTGGTCCTGGAGACTGAATTCAGGTTATTAAGCTTGATAACAAGCGCTTTGCCAAAGGAACCATCTTGACTGGCTCTCCCATGTGTGTTCCTTCTAGCCAAGCTAGATTTGTATTCTAACTATCCCATACCGGTTGCCATCACCACTCATTTACGATAAGAACGGTCCTTGTTGAATTCTCTTTATACACAAAGCAACCTCCACGAGTAGGGTAAACCATGCTTCCTCAACCCTGGTTATGTTGAGGTCAGCTGGGACAAACTCTATGGCTAGGCCAGATGGTTGAGTTCAGAATGTGTGTTCCAAGTCTAGAAACTTGAACTTCTCTTCTCTGTCCCCTGCTAGAGGTCCCTTGCTTCCAGAAGTTCATCTTTGCCCCATAAGCACAGGATTTATTTTTGCTAAGCAACCTTGAACTGCTCCCAGGAAATCGGCTTTCTGAAGGCATTACAAACTTGCACAACAAACAAGGAGATGCTGCTGAGGGCTTCTTTGGAGGCTGATGGGAAATTATATGCTGTTTCTTCTCTATTCAACACCCGGTTATTAATATTCCTGCCAAAACTCGCAATGCCTTCCTGCTTTTCTCCCATGAGTAAGATTTTTTTATCTCCTTCTTTTCACTTTTTTCCCTTTATTTGGATACCTTGATCTATTTATTCCCTTTACTTTACTCAATGTCTGTTTTCCTTCAGGCAATTGTCCTGAATTATTTAATAGCTGTTCCATATTTTTTCCTTCTGTTTATTCCATTCTATGCTTTCTTTACCAGTTGTTTTGTCTCAGTTCCTTTCTGCTTGTATGCACAACCCACTCAACTATCCTGCTGTCTCTAAGCCATAGAGAAGGCTGTGTTTGGACACCAGGTAGGAGCTTCACAGTTCCAGGCAGTAGTCTAGGGAGGAGCATGCCTCAGTGGCTTCCTTTGGGATGTAACAGATTCCGTTATTTTCCCAGGAAACACAGCAGGCAGTTAGTAACTGGTAATGAAGATTCATTGCTCTGTCATTCTGCAAGACTGAACAGAATGTGGGTTCATTGTGAGTGCAGCTTTCAACCTCCACCTTGCTTTGCTTGACGTAGCTCTAGGTCAAGATAAAAGGGGAACAATTTTGTTATTAAGAATAAATGTATTCTAACTTTTTGAGATTTTTCATGCTAACAGCTGCAAGAGGACCCTCCAAATGGAGAAAATCATCTTACACACAGCTTCATACATTTTATGCACCCACACACATACACCAAGAGAATGGTGACATTGAAGTCCTTCCTTTCCTTCTAGAACCTGCTCTACGGAAAGCACTCACTATTTCCTGTAGCCTCCCATGTAACCTTTAATAAAGAACAATAGGATAACATGGTTATATAGAAGATAAGAGCTTCTTACAAAAAAAAATACAGCAATTAGAAGGCCAAGGGATAAAGTCTAAACCCTAAAAGAAGTAGACAAAGGAGCATTTTAGATCAGGACAGTCCAGTGCAAGAGAAATTCATGGGCAGTAACAGGGCATCTTGATAATTCCTCAAGTTTTTCTTTCCTTTTCTCCTACTTCAGAAATATGTTGAGCAAGAATTGGCAAAATGTCTTCTTATGGCTCATTGCTTAAGGCTGATATGTTACCCAATTGATATGGGGTTCCCTTCTGTATGCTGTGAATGCGCTTTATAACCATTGGTTAAAAAAGAGCTGCATATGGCATATGGCAGGGCAGAATATAGCTAGGCGGGAAAACTAAACCAAATGCCGGGAGAAAGAAGGCAGAGTTAGGCAGATGCCGTGTAGATGCCCAAGAGGCCAGAGGTAACAAACCACGAGCATCGAGGTAAGCTTAATGGTGTTTCTTCCTTATAAGATTTCATTAAATCTCTTTCTATAGTAAATTCTATAGCTAATGGTGTTGGAGGTAGAAGGATCAGTGAGTGGAGTTCTTAGAAAGACTGTGGTGTGGACACTGAGGAATCACTGCACCGGAGATGCAAATGAAGTTGCTTAAGCCAGTGAAGGATTGCTTTTAAACAGAAAAAAACAAGACCTCTGGAAAGAAAGTTGAATTTGAATTGACCAAAGTGGTGGATGGGATTTTGGAATGGATTTCCCAAAAAGGAGGAACAGATTCTCCAAAATAAAATCAAAGAGGTAATTGGAACTTCATATGTAAGAGATTAAATATGGTAGGTTTAATGACATAATACATTCCTGAAAGTCACTATGTTGATAATCCTGGCAATGTTCACTCTTTGTTTTAGAGGTATGAACTTACTTTTGCTGTGTGCTTTATAAAACAAAAATAAAAGCTTTTTTTGTAATTTAAAAATATGCTCTCCAGGCACAATGACAAGCATAATTAAAATATTGGGTAATAAAAAGATTTAGTAGCTTGTATCTTTGATCAAATTCTTACATCACACTGATCTTTTAGTTTCTATATAAAGGAAGTTGGGGATGGATATAATAATGACTGGATTATTATGTCATCAAATACATGTTACACTCAATATGTTTAGCATAGCATTTATTTAATATATGGAAATGTGTCTATAAACACATAAATAGTAGTTGCTGTGTTCCTACTTCTTTATGAAGAACGAAAAATACGGATAAATGCGATGGGTACTCCTCAGACAACACAGACAAAGGGCAATTCCAGCTGTTTCTCTCACTGTTTGTTAATACTCCTATACTGATGAGAGCATGAAACAGAAACTGAATCTGAGAACGTCTTTGCTGGAGACAGGATGCCAGATGAGCAAAGCTCCTGTTTCTTTGTTACCTCCTAAGTGAGCACCCTTGCCTAACGGCTGCATGTGACTCCATAGCAGACACTCAGGAAAGGCACCCGGACACCAGGACTGACCATCTCATCTTCCTTCTTGCACTTTACTCTAGTTTCTGCTCTAAGTCCTTTCAAAGCCTTATAATATCTGCTGGATGATAATTTCCTGAGATTCCTCCCATGATGCTGTTTTCTCTCCTAAGCTCCCCGCTTAAGAGCACACAAGATAAACTGCTCTCCAAACTCTACCTCTGTGATTGATTAATTTAGTTCTTTGAATTCTTGGAACCTTAAGGCAAGAAAAAGCTTGGTCACTTTCAAAGACATTCCTGTATTGTACATTTTAAATACGCAACTTTAATGAAATGTCTTTGGGAAATTTATTTTTGCCAGTATCTGCTCAATTTTAATGAGTTTATCATAAATTGGTCATTGTTCAATAACTATGCTCCCATCACACACACACACACACAGAGAGAGAGAGAGAGAGAGAGAGAGAGAGAGAGAGAGAGAGAGAGAGAGTCTAACTGATATTATAAAGAATAAATAATTATGGTCCATGTTTGGTATGAGGCATGTCTAGAACTCATGAATGAATCATAGATAAACAGGAGGCACTAGTCATCTGTCATCCCTAGCTAGCAACTGGACTCGTCTTACGTGGGTTGGTTTTAGTTGGTCTTAAGGTTAAAACATTACAGTCTACTATCTAACTAAGCCAAGTAACAGCCAAGTTGAGAATATCTCCAAGCCCACAAGAATTTTTAATGCAATAAGGATTTTGAGCATTAGAAAATGTTTCCTGAATTTAGTAATGTCATGTTGTCATGTGACAGCTATCACATGAGCTCACACGTTAAATATGCAATAATACTATTGTCTCCACCACTTTAGAAAGTTTCAATTATAGCAGGACTATATACCAAACCCTGATTATAGTGTTCACTGATTTCTGTAATTCAAGTACTCTTCTTATCACCCATTTCAATAATAGTAAATTATAAATTACAAAGTATTATGTTTTGAGGGTTTGGTTTTCTTGTAACTTATTTAGTTGTGAATTTATATAAATTTTAAAGGATGAATGTGTTTATCTGATTTAATTAATTTGAAAAAGTCCTCAAAATTGCACAGTGAGGTATGGAATCTGATCAGATAATGCTGATGCCGAGTGTGGAGGGTTCATGTTCTGTTCCAATGGGGTCCTTGGTAAAGAAGAAATTTACAAGGAAACATTCAGGCATAGATGGGTGAAGAACCCATTTCCTTGAGGAAAGACTCTTTGTCATGCAGGTGTATTTGTTTCCTGAAGGTAGTGGTGCAGAAAAGATATTCTCCTCATGGAGATGCTGAAACAACCATTTCTCCTGCTTTCCCTGTGCCTTCTTGCATTGAGTTTTCCAGCAGAAGTCTACCTCCACTGATGACATTTTCATTCAATGCTAGAATATTCTTCCTTCCCACCTGCTTTAATTTCACCACAGCATGACACAATAACATTTCTCAGCTGATGCTTTCGCTATTTGGCATCCGCAAATATAAAATAAATGAATGCTGTATTTTCACAGACAGGCACATTAATAGGTAAATGCAATAACTCTGGTCATTATGTCAGGGGATACTTTGACAGGCTTTAGGTTTCTGGAACAATTTCATGTGTGGAAAATTTAGTCACTTCACCAGCATTACAGTTTTGTTTAATGACTAATTTGTTGCTTTAATTCATTTTACTAAAATAATTGTCTCTAGAAAATATCAATGATAGCCTGCCACATTTCATTTGTAAAACTGTCTCCAGAATCCTGTATGTAAATGAGGAGCATCTGATTTGAGGGTATCCTTTCTCCAATTTGATTCTTCCAGTAGAGCTATGACTAGGTTTCTTTCTGTAACTCCTAGGGAACTCTGACCAACACAAAAAAACTTTTTTCAAACCTATTTTAAGATATGGAAATAAAATTGTGTACACATCAACCATATCATCAGCAGAGGTTAGCGTTAATTCTAATTCCTAAGATGGGCACTAAGGACAGCAATCACACAGGTTATGGCTGCCCATAGACATTAAAATTGTATAATGATTGATCTTCAGGCTCAAACACTCCTGTTCCTCCTAGAATGCTCTTCAAAATGAGGCAGGCTGGACAGGCAGACCAGCATCCATCTGTTGGCTGCTTTTTACAGAAAACATCCACTGTATTTGGCTGAACCAATTTCTACTTTTGTTTCTTCAAATATACTTGTGCTTCCAACTTAAGATTTATTTTCTTTCATCCCATTGTTATAAAGGTGTTTCAACAATCGCATTCCAGAGGAAGGCAGTCATTAAGATGATATCAGGGACAGCGTGTTTGTGCCCCTTATTTCACTGGAGGGTTTTATGTTTTTTCTTTTTACATATTATACAGATGTGAATAGTATCCCTCCTTTTAGATGTTAATGTGGGTGATAAAATCCCATGATCTCAAAGGTGGTTTTAAGATTTTCAGAGTGATAATGCCTGTATCATTTATAGAATACAGTAGAGATGGGTTTGCTCATCACCTCACAGAGGCAGAGAAAATTAGGACAAGTGCTTGCCTAATCATTTTCCAGGGGCATAGAAATGCTACCTTTCTCAAACAATCTTCTAAGAAGGATATGCTAAATGGCCTTAAAAATACAACTTTCA
Source organism: Microtus pennsylvanicus (assembly GCF_037038515.1). Classification (NCBI taxonomy): domain Eukaryota; kingdom Metazoa; phylum Chordata; class Mammalia; order Rodentia; family Cricetidae; genus Microtus; species Microtus pennsylvanicus. The sequence goes on along the minus strand of NC_134586.1, from coordinate 110,694,191 downwards.
GATTGCCAAATTAAAATCGAATGATGTGGTCTCTTCAGTCTTAAAGCATTTCATATGATGGGACCTTGCTCTTCTTCCCTTTCTCTATTCTTCCCCTCTTCCTACCTCTGTTCCTTCCTCTTTCTCTCTCCATTCTCCTTTCCATTATCCTTTCTTCCCTCTGTCTCCCCATCTCTTTTACTCCTCCCTTCCTCCCTCCTTCTCTTCCTTTCTGCTTTCCTCTCTTCCTTTTCTTCATATTTTTCCTATCAAGTTAATGGATCTCCTATTGCCAGTTCAGTAAGTTTTGGATAATTGAACATTTGTTAGAAACAAATATGCCTACTGTTCCTACTGTAACTCATAAGGTAAGACAGAGGGCAAATAAAATACAGGAAGACATCTGAATGTTGTAGTCATTACAACATTAACTCATCTCTCCAAAGGATTTTTCTCTGTTCTCTTACGTGTAACCTCTTGCAAGAATCAAGCACTGGCCATTATAGAAGTGAAAGGTATTGAAGACTTGAATGAGCTCATGAGCATCCATCTCCTTGACTATAGCACAGTGATTTCTCATGCATAGTCTTACGATAACTTACTAATTCCTTTACACACTTGCATTGCTAACTGCTATAATTTACCACAGAAACTCATTGTAGAATCATTGAGCATTTATTAACACAAACTGGATCACATCACCAACAGGTTTATCTGAATGAAATGTGAACACCTTTACTTGTCTTCCAAAGCCCTCCATGACCTGCTGCCCATTGGCATTTCCCATCCCCCATTGCCAATCCATCTCACTTTACATGTCAGTGACCATGTTTCAGCTACCATACAATATACTCATTTCTTTTTGTAGTCTACATGGCTACATGTAGGCACACGGCATCTTCCTACTTCTTCCCAGGACACTTTATTCTCTTTGCTATATACATGGCCAGGTCATGCTTGTTACTAAAATCTCTCCTTGGCACCTTGAACATAAAAACTGACCAAATCATCTTTCTCATATCATTTTAAATTATATTTATGTATTCTGTCTCTCTTTCTGTCTCTCTTTCAGTGTATAGGTGTGTGAGAGAGATGAATGACCATACACATGTATATCATGACTCAAATGTGGAGGACAGGAGAAAACTTATGGATCCCAAGGAATAAATATGGCTAGTGCTTTTGCCAGTTGACTCACCACACCGGTCCATTTCACCATAATTCAATTCTCTGCAAAGTTCTGAACATTACTAGATTTTGGTCTTGTTTATGAGTTTGTTTTTGTTTGTTGTTTATGAATGATGCTTCTCTCTGACAAGAGTAAAATCCAAAGTCATGAGCAAATTAAAATGCAGTTCCAGGATATGAAGGATCTTTCCCGTCTTGCCATTCCCACATCCTCAGATCTTAGAGTAGTGTGGGGGACATAGAGAAATAAAACACATTTTACAAATGAATAAATATGTGCAAGAAATGCAAGAATGCCATAGAGAGGGAAATCTGTCACTGACATGCCTCGTGGCCTTGCTTTCTTCATTGCCTGCCTTCCATCCTACTGCAGTGACCCCCTGCTTACACAGGCCTGTGCTGAGAACAGATAATAAATGCTGCTTTTTGTAGTTTTTTCTCAACACAGGGTTTCTTTGTGTAGTTTTGGAGCCTGTACTAGAACTTGCACTGTAGTCCAGGCTGGCCTTGAACTCACAGAGATCCACCTACCTCTGCCTCCCAAGTGCTGGGATTAAAGGGTGTTCCACCACTGCCTGGCACTTCTTCTAGTTTTAATTTATATTTTTCCTACCATCTTGTTTCATTTCTAAGGACTAATATATTTTACTATGAATTCCAATTGTATTTTCACCATTATTACTTTGTTTCAATTTGCAATATTACAAGGCTAATTCTATGTAATATGTATTATTACAGATGTCTTCTCCAATTTATAACTTGCTTTTACATTATGTTGGGGGTAAATCTGTCATGTTGGATAAGTTTACCCATGTACCCATTCTTATTATGTTGGGAGCCAAACATGAGTAGAGAGAAGCAGACAATCAGGCCAGCAGCTTCGGCTTCAACCTAATGGTTAGAGAGAGATGTGTCCTTGGTGCATCCTTGTAATCTGCTACTGCATTTAACTCTTTCTAAGTCTCACTATTTTCTACTTTTCAACATCTTTGAAAGAAAAATGAAAGCTTCAATATGTGGAAATATCATTAAAATACGAGTTGTGGCATTAAGACTTGTCCCTGTTCCTGAGTCTCAGCTCCACAGTCAGGCAATTCTTCCTCTGCTCAGTCATGATACCCTGGGAGAATCATTTGAAGAAAGATGCTGGGTCCTGCTTTTGGCTTGAAAACCTTTCATTAACACTTTCTGAAAGAAAAACACCAGCATTAACATTGCAGAGAGGGTGTCTGTGTTCACACTCTCTAATCCTCATCTTATGCTCTAATTGTTTCCATGGAAACCGTAACAAAATAGTTTGAATAAGTAACATATTCACACAACTAAAAAATAAAATGTAAAAATGGCTTTAAAGTCTGCAGTTAGTCTCCCTTGCATCTCTGTCCTGCTGTGTACATTTCATTGCACAGATGCATCATGGTTTATGTATCTGGCCCTTATATGCAAAGACTTTGAGTGATTTAAATAAATTGTTGTTACTGAAAGCATGAAGTAACTTTGTGTGTGTGTGTGTGTGTGTGCAAGAAAAATCCTTAGAAATAAAGATCCTGATCAAAAGAAATATTAGATGTGAGTGAAGCTATGTCCTCTTAAAAACCAGCTTAACAAGAGATCTTCAGAATTGGCCTTTGTTGTAAGTTAGATAGATTTGAAGATATAATGAAGGTAAGGCCATATGACCTTAAGTTGGTCCTCATTCAGTGACTGGTGTCCTCGTATAAAGGGAAATTTGGGTGGCAGCATACAGGAAAGAATGCCATGTGAAACCAGAGGGAGAAGGTGGAATGTCATGGATTCCTAGCTACTGGGAGACACTATCAACAAAGGCAGATTTCTTCCACACAGCCTGCGCAATGTCTCTGAGGATTCTTTGATTTGGAGCCTGCCGTCTCTATGATGTAAGGAAAGAATTTTGGTTGTTTTAAGCTACTACACTGCGATGTTTTGTTAGGAGAGTGCATTTGTGATTTGATTGCTCTCCCCATATTCCTGGCTGGGCTTTGTGGTGCGCTACCATCTCTTCAGCAGAGCGTGGCCTTGAGTACCATCTTACTCTCCAGCAGAGCGTGGCCTTGGGTACCATCTCACTCTTCAGCAGAGCGTGGCCTTGGGTACCATCTCACTCTTCAGCAGAGCGTGGCCTTGAGTACCATCTTACTCTTCAGCAGAGCGTGGCCTTGGGTACCATCTCACTCTTCAGCAGAGCGTGGCCTTGGGTACCATCTCACTCTTCAGCAGAGCGTGGCCTTGAGTACCATCTTACTCTTCAGCAGAGCGTGGCCTTGGGTACCATCTTACTCTTCAGCAGAGCGTGGCCTTGGGTACCATCTCACTCTTCAGCAGAGCGTGGCCTTGGGTACCATCTTACTCTTCAGCAGAGCGTGGCCTTGAGTACCATCTTACTCTTCAGCAGAGCGTGGCCTTGGGTACCATCTTACTCTTCAGCAGAGCGTGGCCTTGGGTACCATCTCACTCTTCAGCAGAGCGTGGCCTTGGGTACCATCTTACTCTTCAGCAGAGCGTGGCCTTGAGTACCATCTTACTCTTCAGCAGAGCGTGGCCTTGGGTACCATCTTACTCTTCAGCAGAGCGTGGCCTTGGGTACCATCTTACTCTTCAGCAGAGCGTGGCCTTGGGTACCATCTCACTCTTCAGCAGAGCGTGGCCTTGGGTACCATCTTACTCTTCAGCAGAGCGTGGCCTTGGGTACCATCTCACTCTTCAGCAGAGCGTGGCCTTGGGTACCATCTCACTCTTCAGCAGAGCGTGGCCTTGGGTACCATCTCACTCTTCAGCAGAGCGTGACCTTGGGTACCATCTCACTCTCCTTGGCAGAGGCGACCGTTGTGTTTCTGTGTTTCTGCCCATCTGACCATGAAGAATAAGTTTGAAATGTTATTTTCCTTTCACAAGTAAGTGCCTTGACTTATTTAGGGCTGCTACAATTCCCCCACCGTGATTTCTGTTTATGTCTTTTGTTATTTTGTTCAATTATTGTCATTAATATCACTTTATAATATTATTACAGAATTGTTTTTATAAAGTATGACTTACTGCCACTGTCTTCTTTGGGTCATCGTTTGTCTTTTGAAATAGTCATTTGCTAAACTGTTTTTTAGATTCTCACTCTTTTGTGGGATGTCAGAAATATGAATAACAGAAAAGTTGCCAGGGAAAATAATGCCTCTTCTCTCCCTTCTTCATCAAGAAGTTTATTAGAAACCTTGAAAGATTAAAGTCAGATCCAACTTTATCTGTTTCCAGATGGTACAAAGTTGATTTTGACACCATTTTTTCTTGAAATGTTACCTTTATGATATACTGAGTTCTCGTATATATTTAGTTCTATTTCTGGATATTCTATTCTATTACATTGCCCTGCCTTTCTATCCATGTGCCAATAAAAGCTGGCCTCAATTTTCATAGTTCTATAAGATGTTTCAGTATATGGGTAGGTGGGTCAGTTTTATCCCTACTTCCTCTGATAAAATCAATCCATGTAAGGGCACCACCATCACCCCAGCCCCAGTTTAACATTTTATCTCATGTGTTATGTGTGTCATGCACACTGGTAAATGACACTGTGGCACAGCAGTAGAGCTTTATGTGGGTTTTGTTTGTGAGTTTTCACACTGCCTCAGTAGGTAGAAGATAGCATCTCCCTACTTATGAGAGATAGAGGTGTTGTGTAATTGACCAGCACCCAGCATGTCAAAGATACACCATTATAGGGAGCATAAGAAGAAAATACTATGGTTTCAGCCTAGGCTGAAGACGAGCCCAGTTTACAGTACGAGCACCCTGCACCCCGCCTCCGGCAGAATCTCAGGAAGGCTGCAGACCTAATCTTTCCATCCTCTGATGCGAAGCCCTTGGAGGTTTAATATGCACACATCACAGGTTCCAAATTTTGCTATTGAAATTCCATCTTCTACAAAAAAAGCCTAGCTGCCTCTCCAACTTGAAATGTGTTCTAGGATGTGAGAAAAAAAAAAAAAAACCCTCTATTGAAACCCGTAAAGCATCTCTGAAAATGCCAGCTTAACCCACACAGTCAATTCTCTTCATGAATTCAATTTGTATTATTTGGTTGAAGAGACTACTCCCTGAGCTCTGACACAAGAAAGTACTGGGGCCTAACACATGGTCCACAGTTTCAGAGGAAAAATATGCAGAAAAAAAATCATGTCATTAATGTCATTTGATAGGTTTCTTGGGCTTTGCCTGACTTGCAATCTCTGTGTGCCTTTCTCCAGAGCAGAACCCCTGACCACCAGAGCCCTGGCCCTTGGTCCCCTCTCCAGAATTAGATTAGGGAGCTCCCTCCTCCACCCAAAGTAATGAATGCTGTTGGTGGGGGCCAGAGCTTGGTTCTGGCTGAGCATGTGTCTGGGAAGTGTGCCCCAGATCTCATAAACAGACCCGTGCAGTTTATTTCTGAGTCCAACTCCCTATACTATATGATTTGATCCTGCATGGAAACGGAGTTCTTGATGCCTGAGTCCCAGGCTGCCTTTTTCGTTTAGTTTGCTCAGTCCTTCAGACAATAGTATCTCTCACCTGTGTATGCTGATCTAGCCCACTCCAAACCCAGACTTTCTCAACATGGGCTTTACTAAAATGTTGGTTATGAAAACTCTGTCATGGGGCTTTCCCTGGCATTGCAGGATTCATATCAATACCCTCTCTTCTACTCACTGAGCAGTACTGGCACCTCTATTTCAGTCATTACAAACCACAGCGGTCCCTAGATGCTACTGGTTCATAAACTATATTTTAATTCACTCCAAAGGTCCAACACACTGTTCTTGCTTTCCAGTGTAGTTGCCAGTACTGCCATGGAGCTTTACTAATGTCAGTGATGTCCAACAGAAGTGTAAGATGAATTTCAAATGGGAGACAGAACATTTAATTAAAAATTTTCTAATAGATACATAAGCAAAGTAAAAGCCACAGGTGGATTCATTCTTAAGGCTATATTTTAGATAACATGTCTTACTTTATCTGCGTTTGTTGCATCTTTGACAGCTAGTATATATGTATGTGTGTGTGTGTGTGTGTGTTTGTGTGTGTGTGTGTATATATATATATATATATATATATATATATATATATATATATAATACTTAACAGCATGCCTCAGTTTGAAGTAGCTACTTTTTAAATGGTTAGTATCCACAGGTGGTCAGTGTCTATGATATTATACTGTTCTTGAGTTCTAAAATACTCCTGTTTTGTCTCTGAGAATCAGAATGCTATTGTAATACAGGATAAACTATTTCTATGACTCTGATGTCATGAGCCTGAAGTAATTATGTACTCTCTTAGGTGCCTAGTTCTCATTTTTCTACTAGGGAAATAATAATAGGTACTCTTTAATGTATTGTGTGAAACATGCGAAACAGTATATGCAGTACAACGCATACAGCAAGTGCTTCATAAAGGAGGTGGTTTTGTCTTCTGTGTCTCTCTTATCATCAGAGAGAACTTCACTATTTAGCCCCCTTAGCACTAGCTTGAAAAAGCACACATGCCCCATCCATTATCACCATGCCCTATGTCTAATTGAATACTCCACAGGACTGCAAAAGACTGTATCATCCCAGGGAATTCAAGTTCATCTCCACTTGGTCCTGTCTAGATGCTGTTAATTAAGTCCTGATTAGTTGTGTCTGGGGAAATGACAAATAGAAAAACAAACACTGAGCCCTCTCAGGGTCTTTTTCTTAATCTCAACTGAACTCTTCCTACCTTATCTGCAAGTCAAATAACAGAAGGTAGAAAATCACATTCTGAATGCATTCTGCCTATCAAGAAGGTGCACTCACCTGCCTAGTTCATTAATCTCAGGTAACATGTTGCCTGCAGATGTTGTTTGCTAAGACAGATTTGAAATTTTGTCTAATGTTAAATAGAAAACAAACGGCTATTAAATCCATTTTGATACCAAATACATAAAAGAAATAAAGACATTGTCAAGAGGAAGACAGTAGATAACATATGTATTGCGTTTCCCTAAGTGCATGTTTATCTCAGCACTCATGCTCGAGGATATTTGTGGTTAACTGTGTATGTATGTGGTCTGATTCTTCATAGTTCTTCTACTGTAAGAGACTCCCTTTTCTTTGTCCACCCCATTTTAACTGATGTGAAAATGCACAATGCAATACCAGGTGCTAATGAAAACTCTGGTATTTGGCCTGAGTTGTCTTCATGCTTCACAAATAATAAGTCTTTTCTGGATAACCATGAGGTTATGAAAAGAAAGCCATCAGGATTAGCTTAATGATATATTCAAAGTGTCTCTAGGATACCAGGCACTGGAGAGAGTCAGAGGATTAAAAGGCAGTGTCTGCTCTCAAGGACTTCACTCTTAAGAAGGAACTAGCATGCAGGTTAACGATCACAAGATGGAATATTCTGAGGGAAAATGTTGGAATATTCAGTACTCTCAAAGCTCAAACAAAGTATCAATTTTCATTCCATCCATTTATTGAACAACAACTGTGGGCTACACAGTCATGGTACAGTAAGGAAAAGTGACATTAAAAATACATTCAAAGATCAAAGGGAAGAGAGTTATATATTCTGGATTTCTTTCCTTGTAAAATTGTTTCTCATCCAGGGAAGCAAACTAGTGAGACATCTTTTGATCTTTGTTATATCACAGAAGTATTTCTGAGATTGTACTTTTTTTCACTGCTATTTGCCTACTTGTATTGATTCTGACTGTAAGTGTACCTAATTAAAGCAGACAAATTCAACGAAAGATACAACAGCTTTCCAGTTTATTTTCAACTGTTATAGATATCAACCTCCTTGACCAAATTAATGAAGAAGGGATTCTAGTTGAGATTTTCTGTATTTGATAACTCATTTTCAGTTAGGGTGTAGTGCACTACAGTTAAGTCTGTGTCTGATCTAAAATTGTTTTCTCTTGCAGGGTCTTAGAATCGTCACCATATATATCAGTGACAATTGCACACTAGGAATATCAAGTTCTGTTTGCGTATTTTTAGAAAAGAATTGCATTCCAGATAAAGTCTTTCCATATCCAGCATTTTCTCTTTGAATTTTTTTTAATTTAATTTCTTACTTCCATAAAGCTGAAGCATTTTTATACTACGATTTTTCTCACTTTATGGATAGGTCAGCAGAACAGAAAAGACTAAGTGGTTTGACAGGGGTGATGCCGAATAGTGTGTCTTCAAAGACCAGACTATATCTCCAGTTTCCTCAGGCTGTAAGCCAAAATACAAAATTTCTACTTGGTTTTCCTAAAATATATTCAATTTTACTGTCCTTCCTTCTGTAACTTTCTAGCCTTCAAATACATCAACTTTATTCCAATTCACTTCTCAGCGGAAAAACTTCACAGCTGTGGCTAGTCAGTCATTACTGATCATTTATTAGGTGTAGAGTGACGACAAAATAGACAGCAAACTTAACTTGCTTTCCTCAGCAACTGCAAGTAGAAATATTGATGCTGTATGAAGTGGCTATAATAGGTAGTATAAACCTACTACTGTCCCAGCCAATGTAAGGATTATTAGTCAGAACGCACTGTGAAGGAATGTCGTCTTTGACCCTACAGTTAGTGTGATTTTACTTGAGGACAGAGAAGAATATCAAGATATCAGAGTAGCGATTCCGCAATTATGCTTACATATGTATAGTTTCCTAATACTAACCTTATTATGGGAAGAAAAGGATTTTTTTTTTAAAGAAATGGTTCTTAGTTACATGGTTGTTCATATGGGAAACAAATATCCTTGACCCCTATGTCGCACCACCCATAAGGAGAGTTGTTAGAAACCTTGGTCCTCAATGGAAAAGGCAAAGCTGCAAAGCTCCTAGCTGTCTCAGGAGAATGTGTTTGTTCTGTTGTTATGGGCAGCAATTTTAAAGCTAGAATATTAAAGCATTACCTACAAAATGATGGTTAAAATGATTTTTATTGAAGTCAAGAACTCTTCTCCGTCAAAAACGGTTATGAATAAATAGAACAAGTAGACTATCAGAAACAGCAAATATGCTGCAACAGAACTGTCTGACAAAAACTCTCTGAAATATGCAAATTAGTTTTAATGAATGAGGAAAACAAACTAAAAATAAAATGGTCAAAAGACTGTAAGACAGTGCACATAGCCGGTAAGCATAGGAAAATGTGTTTGAAATAATGGGTCTGGTGGTACGTGATTTTACTCCCAGCATTCAAGAGACTGCGGCAGTTCATTCTCAGCCTGGGCTATATAACAACATGCTATGTCAAAAAAAATCAAACAACATGCAAAATTTGCTGAGTAGTACTAGTCTTCAAGAAAATGTAAGTCAACGCAAAATGGAGTATCAAACCAGTAGGTGTGATAACATTACACCTTGATGAGAAAATAAGGCAACTGAAACATTGTGTTGGATGGTAGAGTAAATTAGTCTAGTTGCACTAGAGAACCCTTACAGAATCTACCTGTTGACATATGTATACACATGTGTCAACAGACATGCAAAAATACCTTCATGGTGGCTATACTCACAATAGCCCAAGCCTGTAAGCATTCTAAAAAAGGGCACTGAATAAATGAAATAGTATGTTCACGAGATAAAATGCCCCAAAGTAACAAAAATGATAGTGCTCTTGTAGATGGACAATGGTACTCAGAAATGCACTATAAAGAAAAATGATTCCAAACAGAAGTAATGCAATTTGTTTTATTCCATTTCCATAAATTTTTAAAAATAGAGAAAACCAATCAATAGTAATAGAAGGCCCATGTGGCCTTTTTTGGATAATTGCAGGGATAGTGAGAAATGAAAAGGAGTTCCAGAGAGAATGGGAATGTTGGAAATGTTTTCTATCTTTCGCTCAGTGGTTACTATAGGCATGTGTTTTATATATGCATATAAAACTCACCAAATTATCTCCTTCAGATTAGTGGATTACGATTTGTATTGTACAGTAGAGAGAATGATGGACCCTTAGAGGTGTCCACATTCTCACTTGGAACTTGGGAAGGGAAGTTTTGCAAAGGTAACTAAGTTCAAAGATATTTAGATAGGGAAATTATCCTGGCCTCACCCCAATAATCAAACCACACTAGTCTTTACAAGAGGAAAAAATAAGAGATGATGCAAGAGAATGCAATCTATCACTGAGGACTCTGAGGATGGAAAAAAGGAGGGCATAAGCCAAGGAATGTAGGTAGCTTACAAAGTGAGAAAGCCAAAGAAACAGACTCTCTCCTGGAACTTGGAACTTGTGGGCAATAGTGTACTCCGGAGACGCCTTTGTGTCCAGTCAGTGAGACTCATTACCTACAGGACTAGAAAACAACATATTTCTGCATCTGAAAGGCAGTAAACATGGATAATCTGTGGAAGCAACAATAGAAAATTAATACATTCCCCAAAATCAGAAAAACAAAACCTTATACCTGGAGTGCCCATAAAACTCCATTTCTACAACTCATTATAACTTATAGCCCCATAAGATCACATAGGGATGTCTCTATCCTCTTCATACAGTACAGGTGCCTGGCACCAAGCACATGTGCATTTTATATACTAGATGATCTACACATGTTTAGTAAAATTGAGCCATTTGTGTGTGAGAGAGGTAGCGACTAGGACAGACACAATTGCACTAATGTGCTCTCTCAGCCCACTTAGCAGGCTTTCCCCGCAAAGATGCATTAATGTGAGTGGCTCTGAATAATGAGACTGAGGTTGTTTAAAGCAGCAGGCTGGCATCAGATGAAACATTTCCATATCATTCTAGATTAAATAAAACATTTACCATTTCATGCTTTCTTTCCTGGTAATTTTGCCTTGTCCTTCACGTTGGTGATTTGTTCCACATGGCCACTCATTTGGGATAATAGCAGGCCAAGAGGCGTGACAAATAAGACAGGGCTGTACCTGATCACCAATATTCCATTATGCTCCCCAGAGCTGTGGGCTTGGTAAAACTGTCACTGTCTTAAAACAAAGGTATTGTGTTTGAGCTTACATATTAGGGATTCAGTGGCTGTGGCAGCAGTGATCAAATTATATAGCAAGTACAGAGACATGGCTATAAAGAGAGGCTACATTCAAAATGAACTGCTTTGTATGTGTGTGTGTCCAGTCAAGCTGTAGAGATATTTCAGCACATACATACACAGTACCATAAAACAAACTGTGGGGTGTCATGAGAAAGAGAAGATGGATCACAAGATTTAAAAGATGTTGCAGGGAGGTTGTTTGTTTGTTTCCCAGTTGCCTGGCAGCTCAGATCTAAAATAACCACACAGAAACTGTATTAATTAAATCACTGCTTGGCCCATTAGCTCTGGCTTCTTAATGGCTAACTCTTACATACTAATTTAACCCACTTTTATTAATCTGTGTATCTCTACATGGCAATAGCTTACCGGGTAAAGTTTCAGCCTCTGTCTCTGGCATGGCTTCTCTTTCCTCTGCCTCCTTTCTCCCAGCATTCAGTTTAGTTTTCCCCATCTATCTAAGTTCTGCCCTATCAACAGAGCAAGGAAGTTTCTTTATTCACCAATGGTATTCACAGCATACAGAGGGGAATCCCACATCAAAAGGGGGCTTACTCAATGGATAAAATAAAACATTTAAGATAAACAACCCATGAATGAGACCCAAACATCGTCTAAAATTTGAGGAAAGAGCAGCAGGATTTTACCAAGAAGGCTTTGGGGAACTGGTAAGAATAAAAGTTGCGGTGAAGTCTGAGCATCAAAGAAGGTATGTTGATGATGCCTGACACATCTAGAAACAATTCTCAGCTTTGCTTATATATAGTGATGTTCTCAGCTTCCAGCACTATTGACATTCTGCACTTCATTGTTACGGGACCATCTAGGGAATTGTGAGATAGCTTTCAGTACCTCTAACTTCCACCAATTATTCTACTCACAATCATATTTAAGGCAGCCATGTGTACTCTGAGGGACAAACTCTTTCCAGTTGAGAAAAAGTTCATAAGCAGGGAGACACAGAAGTTACCTGCTGTGTCAACAAATTCACACATGATGGGGAGCTGGTAAAATATTTGTCCTGCAAATGAAAGGCTGGAAATGTTTGAAAAAAGTTCATCTGTCTGAAATGTAGTAAAAGGAGTGGCAGGCCATTTCCCGCCACCTGAGAGGAGTGCGGGCCCTTTGTTTCATCCCACCCAGCTAGCTTATACCCAAAATAATTACATGGAAACTGTATTAATTTAAACACTGCCTGGCCCAGTATCTCTAGCCCCTTATTGGCTAACTCTCACATATTACATTAACCCATCTCCATTAATATGTATTGCCACTTGACTGTGGCTTACTGTCATGAGTCTAACCAGCATCTGTCTTAGAGAAGAGAGCCATGGCATCTGCCACACTGCCTTCTTCCTCCCAGAATTCAGTTCTGTATTCTCTGCCCATCTAAGGGCTGCCCTATCAAAGGCCAAGGCAGTTTTCTTTATTCAACCAATGAAAGAAACACTTAGAAAGAAGACCCTCCTACACCACTGAAATATCAGAGAAACATGGAGCTGGATTCTGAAGAGGGTGTGGGGGAACCATCCAAAGGCATCACTTTAGTTCAAGCATGTAAGGATAGGTTTTGTTGGCACAGGACTAGCAAGCCCCTAGAAATGTGCATATTCTAACAATGCATAAATGCAGAGTATTTTACATGTCAGCATTTCCACGCCACACCTTTTTTTCATGAATACTCAGTACTCAGAGGTACCTATTTTGCTTTGGAAAATGAAGCATCAACATTTTTTTTCATTCTCCCATGGGCTGCCTTGTAGATAGAGCAGCCACCAGTAATACTGTAAATCATTCTGTAGCTTGGGAACTTTGTCTGGGCACACTCCCTAACCTGTCTGTAAAGAAGAGCAGTGTGGCAGCCCGGGTCAAGCATGTGGTACAAACCACAGGGGCCACCTTCAGCTCCACAGAGAAATCCATCAACAGTTTTTAAGGCTCCAAAGCTACTAGCCAAGGAAGTAAATACATAGTTTTTTGCTCTCATTCCATACGCTCTAAAAATTTCAAATCTCTATATTATAAAAAATATTTTGAAGGTTTTGTAGGTTTTTTCCACCTAGGATGAAGAAAGCAGAAAATGAAACATATTGTGTGTTTCTAGCAGCAATTTTAAGGCCTCAGCAATCTGGGAAAGAATGTTTGAAAACTTGTCATTGTGGTTGAACTACATTGAATGCCACCAACTTAGTGACTTAAAGCTGCTAATTGACCTGGGCAGGGAGGTGTCCACATTAGGACACTGTACAAAGTTAGCAATGTGCTGTAAGGTGTAGAGCTGCTGTGGCTGGCAGACCCAACATCTGACACTTACCTTGAGCTTATATTTGGGCTCCCCATTTCAGAGGGTTCAGGCCATCTCAGTCAGCTCTATGGTTTCTGGAATTTGGGGGAAGCAGAGCAGCATGGAAGCAGGAGCACATGGCAAAGGCTACTTCAAGGCAGAGAGAAAGCAAAAGGCTACAGAGGGGCTGAGGACAAGGGGTACTCAAAGACCTGTCCACAGTGACATGCTCTCTAAACTTTCCAGAACCTCCTAAAACGTTGCCATCACTGGGTTCAAGCCCCAATCATGAACTTTTCTAGAGGATAATTCATAAACAATTCGTGATGATCAGCAATCACATCTGAACAAAACAAAGCAACAATAAACAAACGTCAAAACCCCAAACCTATAATACTTAAATATGCATGTATAGTTTTAATAAATGTTTTCACCTAAGCTGACAATGAAACCCCAATAACAGGCCTGAACAGCCCTCTTTTGATTCATTGGTCAGGATTGTTGAAGGGACTCCCCAAACTCACAGCCTATTACTTTGCTTTTGGCTGTCACCTCCTCAAGGTGGAAAGTACTTCAGAACATGACTCAGTAACCCCTAAGATGGGACTGGTCTGAACAGCTCATCCCTGAGGATTAGCTTTCACAGAACTAGGACAACACCTATGAGAGACAACAATGATTGAATCATTTTTGCTATCATTCCTAGCTTGGAGAATGAGATCAGAAACTGGTAACTGAGTTCAAATCCTGCCTTCACTACATTCTGGTGCATTTCTTCTCTATGCCTTGGTTTCACTGCTTACAAAATGGCTCTTAAATAGTACTAACCTGATTAATAATGTTTCACATAAAATACATAAATGCTAGCTAGCTGAAGCTTATGCTATATGCAAATTTATTATTAAATTAGCATTTTAATATTTATCTTTAAAATTTTAATTGTTTAAAGTCTGACTACTAAAAAAGAACCTCTAGAAAATTGTACTGAGAAATCAACATTTAGCAGTTGTGGGTCTTATGATACTGATTGACAAAAAAATAGAAAATTTTCCTAGTTATGAATCATCAGGTTAGCAGCAAAGAGATGAAATAGTGAGAATGTGGGCTGAACCTTGTCAGGGACACCCATCCTTGCCTGACCTCACGGCCTACCTGCCATAACAGAGAACTAATGAAAAGAGTCTGCATTCTGCATCCTTCAGGGCAGCATCTGGACCACAGAGAAGTCTCGTGTCCCATTTACTTGTTTCAAAAAAAGACACTTTAGCCCATGCCACTACATGAATCTCCCCTTATCCTAGAAAACCTCAAAAACATGAGAAGTTTTGATGGGAAAGTTCTCATTCTCCTATGAGTGAAAAAATATTTTCATTTCAATGACAATCCCAACCAAATGCATGTCTCTCAATCAGCTTTACTTTTTCATTATGTACATCAAGTAAATGGGCTTTATTCAAGTGGGCTACAATGCTTGCTGGGGTAAAGAATAGGCAAAACAGCAGAAAATGAAGTCCTAAGTTATACGTCTTGGAGAAGAGTCATATCCGCCTTGCAGTGATCACACCTATGGCCCACAAAACTTGTCTTTAATTGTCTATAGAATGTAGACATACTGTCAGAATTTTTAAATCAATTTTATACAATCATGGTTTGGAGCTATATTATTCCAATGAGATTCTTATCTGCAGCTGATATGGAAGGAATTGTGACTAAAAATATCAGCTGCAGCACTTATTGAAAAATTTCTGCCTGCAGATTGTTATTTTTCTGATGCTTAAAAGCATGATGCCAGAAAGAAATGAATCCCATCGTACATCTGCCTCTTCAAGTGTGGGCTTTTAACTATTATAATTCCCAAGTCTAGGTTCACACA
Organism: Microtus pennsylvanicus; assembly: GCF_037038515.1. Taxonomy (NCBI): domain Eukaryota; kingdom Metazoa; phylum Chordata; class Mammalia; order Rodentia; family Cricetidae; genus Microtus; species Microtus pennsylvanicus. Next base: position 110,678,827 of record NC_134586.1, on the reverse strand, counting down.
TACCACCTTGCTCCAAACACAACATTGGGATTAATGGCATGAGATTAAAAGCAGAAACCAGAAGCAATTGCTTTGTGAGACACTTAAGTACAGCAGGACCTAGCAGAAGGAAAGAGTTGATGCATAGCTGAAGTCTACTTTTACATTAGTTACCAATATAATAATGTTGGAAAGTAATGGATCATTCTTCCATTTACTGGTACTCTGAAACCACGAATATCATTATGTGTTTAACCCTTGATACAGTGGGCTCATCTACCGAAACATTGAAAATCAATAGAAAATACAATTCCAAGTGCCTCTCTTTTATCCCCTACTAACTAGTAAGCTGCATTAAAATTGTGATTTCCTTTCATCAATCTTCCTAGGAACTGCAACACTCCACCTATACCATGCCTTCAGTATACTCTGCTATGCTGTTCATGCCCACGGAAGATGATTTGTTCTCTGAATGTGCTTTTGGCAGTTGGAATGAGGCCAAAGATTAGGAAACCAGACTAGGAAATAGGCTGCAGTATGAGGGGACATAGGGGCTGTACAGGAGGCAATGTTCTAACCATGCCCTTTCTTTTCTATTGTATCTGTTTAAATAGATCATCATCTGTCCAGTAGTTACCATGGAAAAGTGGGAGATTCCAGTTAGTGCCAGCCATGGGCAATAAGTTTCTATCAGAATGAAAATTGGACCAACAGGCATTTGTACCACCCTAGGACATACTTATCTTCCTTCCAAGTTCTTCCATTTATAAGCAGTAAAGTCAATTAAATATAAAGGATGGTGAGGGCCCCAGAAAAAAAGTATATCTTAGGGCTGAGATACATTGAAATTCTCTGGAGTCCGGAGATGTTCATTGGAAATGTGGAAGGGTTATAAAATATGTTAAATTACTATCTTAACTAATTTGCTTTAAAATGTACTGAAAGTACAGTGTCTCAAATGACATCAGGGGATAAGCCAGAAATTCTGCCCTAAGAATGGGGGTTCTTAGAAGGTGTTTTTAAGGGCAAAACTCTATAACTTATACACTGTTGTATGTCTGTATTTGTCTGTCTGTCTGTATATATGTATGTCTATCTATAGTTATCTTCTAATCACATCACCATATAGAGATCCAGTTATAATCTATAAAAATTGCCCTAAGTGCATTCAGAAAGTGAAATATTAATTCAAGCTTGTCAACATGTTACTGCCTTTTAAGCTGCATTCTCCTAACTGAGGCCGATAGCAGCTCTATTCAACACATTTTTCTTACATAATCTTCCAATCAAAGCATCTTCCAATCATGAGTGTCAGGGTACCATCATTTTTAATCATCCCTAGCACCAAGTTGTAGAAACTAATAGTATTGGATTTACAGTTCAGGGTTATAGCTTCAACTTATAATGTAAAGGTTTATCAGCATGATAGGCAGAGAACACTCAAGCTTGGGTGCCTTTCTACCAATTTGTGTGTTTGACCTACTTGCTCTGCTACGGGAGATAAACAGTAGCAATCAACTGCTTCAGACCCCACCATCCTGCTAGTAAAGGAGGGGTGCCACTCATGAGAAGCTAGCCACTGCTTTCACTTCCAGTTACAGAAGTGAGACTCCAGGACATTTCCCAAGTGGGATTAATATAAAGAGACTTCCACCTAAATATAATAAATAGTAAAGCTTTATTCTAAGTGTCCAGAACAAAGAGAATATCTTAAAGCAGTGAGTAAAAAACAAGTTTATACCAACAAGAAAACCTTATGTTCAACAGCTGACTTCTCATCAGGAACAATGGAGCCCAAAATATGGAAGGCAGCTTGTTCAAATTCTTTTTTTTCTATTGATTTTATTGAGTTATACATTTTTCTCTGCTCCCCTCCCTGCCTCTCCCCTCCCCTTCAACCCTCTCCCATGGTCTCCATGCTCCCAATTTACTCAGGGATCTTGTGTTTTTTTACTTCCCATGTAGATTGGATCTATGTATGTCTCTCTTAGTGTCCTCATTGTTGTCTAAGTTCTCTGGGACTGTGGTTTGTAGGCTGGTTTTCTTTGGTTTATGTTTAAAAACCATTTATGAGTGCATAAATGTGATAGTTGTCTTTTTGGATCCAGGTTACCTTACTCAATATGATGTTTTCTAGCTCTATCCATTTTCCTGCAAATTTTAAGGTGTCGTTATTTTTTTCTGCTATGTAGTATTCCATTGTATAACTCTACTACATTTTCCTCATCCATTCTTTGGTCAACGGGCATTTATGTTGTTTCCAGGTTCTGGCTATGACAAATTCTTAAATAAAATAACTGACAATCTATTATCTTAATACTAGAAAATGTATGTTTTAAAATTGAAGACAAAATAAACGTATATAAAAACTAGAAACACAAAAAGTTAGTTTGTTTCTGCAGACCCACTATACAATAAATATTTTAATATGCTAAAGGAAGATGTTGTGTCTAAAGGAAATGAGCCCATATGTATCTTACTCAGTGTTCTATTGCTGTAAATAGACACAATGGCCACAACAACTTTTATAAAAGAAAACATTTAACTGGTGTTGCTTACAGTTTCAGAGATTAGTCCATTATCATAACGGCAGGAGCATGGTAGTGTTCAGGAAGACATGGTCCTGGAGAATTAGCTGAGAGTCCTACATCTGGATCTGGAGGCAGCAGAGAGAGACACTGTATCTTGTTTGGGCTTTTAAAACCTCAAAGCCTGAAGCCTGTCCCAGTAACACACTTCCTCCAAAAAGGCCACATCTACTCCATCATGGACAGACCTCTTTCTCAAGTAGTGCTATTCTCTAACGATTAAATACTCAAATGTATGAGCTTATAGGGGCTACCCTTATTCAAACCCCAACAGTGTGGAAATTCAAAACCAAATTAAAAAAACAGAGCACTGGCAATGATAATTATATAATTCTGAAACACAAATAAGCATATACCTTTCATTTGCTCTTGAGTGATTTTGAACAATTTTATAAAACACTGTGTATAATCAGCTCTTTTGGACAATGTCAAAGAGAAATTAAGAATGTTTGTTACTACTAGCACCAGAGAAAGGAGGATTAGATGTGTTTGGGAAGGCAAATGATATGAAAGGTAACTTGAATCCACAGGAACAAAGACTGAGACTCAGACAAGGTCACAGGATTAATAGAGCAAAATCTGTAGCTGTGTCCTTGTTTTCCTTCTTCATTGCTGCTTCTTAAATAGCTATAAGATTATATAAAGTAAGTATCATAGTATACTTGGGTAGTTGTAACTTATGCAGATATAGTAATTTTTTAAAAAAATAGCACAAAGAAAATGAGCAATCCGAGCAGAGCTGTGCAGAAGTAAGATTCCTGCATCGTCTCATGTGGATTCATGTCACATGTGCAGAGCTATGCATGACTAAGATTTCAGCATCTCATGTGGACTCATGTCATATGTTCAGAGCTGTGCAGGAGTAAGTTTCTTCATCTCATGTGGACTCATGTCATATGTTCAGAGCTGTGCAGGAGTAAGTTTTCTTCATCTCATGTGGACTCATGTCACATGTGCAGAGGTGTGGAGAAGTAATATTTTTGTATCTCATATAGATTCATGTCTATGTGCTTTGCCTACATGCAGACATGAGGAATCCTAGTTTTTCTCCTGACTGCATTAAAAAGTAATGGTTTCCAATATTTCTAAATGGTCGGCTGCAAATCAATGACTTTGGCTTATATGAGATAATGTTGATAGATGAAAAATTATTGCACTATGTTAAATATACCAGTACATGTTTAACACTATATTAAATATAACACTTTGTATGGTGACACACTCTTGAGGCAGATGAAGGAGAAATATTGATTTCAAGGGCAGCTTGAGATGTAGATTGGGGCCTTGTATCAAAAATAATCAATAAAAGGTAGTAGTTAAGTAAAAGTATGAGACATATGTACAAAGGGTAGATATCAAAGAATGAAAAATATAAGGTAAATCCCAACAAAATGATTCTGACAATATTAAGGTGATGTATGTGTTATACATACATAACAACATGTATCTACTCTTACATGCTCAGAAAGAGCAATGGAGTAATAAATCAAAGTTATACTTATGTAGGATTTTGTTGGCTCAAATCAGATAAAATGATAATTGTTAAAAAATATCAGAGGTAGATTCATTATGAACTACAGCTACAGGCTATGACACACCTCTACAACATACCAGCTAGGTTTAGCAAAACAAAATACAGTAGAGCAAAGAGAACTTGGATAATTAAAATGACAAATACTTTAAATATACAAATAAATACGGAACTTCAAATTAATAAATACAGAAAAATCATTCTGATACATTATAAATTTATACACATGTGTAGATATTAATCATGCTGACAGAAACTGCTGATATATTAGGACACTTACTAAAACTCTAAAAGAAATATGAGTTGAATATTAAAATGATCACTTTTTAGATCTTATACTAGACAGAAATTTCAATTCTGCATAAATTGATGACTACATAAATAAACCAATGAGCAGGCCAGTCAGTGAACTGGGTTGTGCACAGAACTGATGTAGTATGTCTACAAGCAAGGATTACAGGTAATCTTAATGTTTAGATTCAAGGTGCAAATACAACATAAAGTTTAATTTTATTTCTATATGTAAGCCTTGGGTATCAAGGAAGATAACAAAAAAGGAAATTCCAAGAATCTACCTTCCCAGAAACCCACAACAGAGTAATGGGCTGAGCTCTAAATGTACAGTTGAAGGGTGGGAGGAGTGAGATTATGAGCGAAGAGGTCAAGACCATGATGCATTTACCCACTGAAATAGTTGACCTGAGCTAATGGGAGCTCAGCAACTTTAGTCGGACAGGGAAGGAACCAGCATAGGACAAAACTAGACCCTCTGAATGTGGGTGACAGTTGTATAGCTAGGGCAGCCTGCAAGGCCACTGGCAGTGGCACCAGGTTTATGCCTACTGCTTGTAATGGCTTTTGGGGTATCCATTCCCTTTGGATGGATACCTTGCTCAGCCTAGCTATAGTAGGGAGGGCCTTGAAACTTCCCTAAAGCAATGTGTTTTACCCTCTTTGGGGAGTGGATGGGAGGAGGAGAGGGAGTGGGAACTGGAATTGGTATGTAAAATGAAAAAAGATAGTTTATTTTCTTTTTTAAATAAATAAAATATAAAGTACAATTTGCATCTCTTGGAAGCATGTGCAGCTTCTATAGCTTTTTATTAATTAGTTTAAATGTATATTGTTTTAAGTATGAAAGCAAACAATAAACACATTTTGTTGTATTTCAAAATAAAAAAAGAATCTGTATCCCTACCAAGACCAAGACCCCCACTTTGCCAGAAAACATTTTTTGAAGGCTTGAATGTTTATTTAGAGTTTGCATTACCCCAACAGTAGCCCCAGTGCTATGTTCTAGTCTCAGCTATGAAGTCCTACAAAAATAAACCCAAGCTTTCGCAATGTGACTTCATCAATACAGAACTAAAGCTTTATAGCTATTTTGAAGGGGTTTTCGTTATCAAGGTGCTTATTTTCAACAAAATGCCCTGTCAGTCAGAGGACGCATGCTTATATAGAAAATCTGACCCATTTACTCATCCAACAAGTTTATGTTCCCACCCTCCCTCCACCACCTCCTTTAAAATAAACACACAAGAACTGTTTACAATTGAGGAAACAAGGCCAGTGACCTTAAAAAAAAAAGACTGGCTCATTTCAAAGTGGATGAGAATACTTAGGTGCAGCCAAAGTCTTCTAACTATGGCTGACCTGGGCCAGAGGCAGACAAGGGCAGGAAGTCGGGCACACCACATCCCTTGTCTTGGATCTCGACAGTAAGCCTCAGTAGTTGTGGAAGCCAGGCTCTACAATGAACTTCTTCACTCATCCCTCTGTCAGCCTCCAGCACTGAACATCACTGGTTCATTACACAACATGATCCAGGAAACCCCACCCCCTTCACTGCCCTTGGCCCTCCCACCCCATATGACTGGTTCACCCTGTGCTGGCCCTGCCTGGCTCCTGAGATTTCCCGCTTTTAGCAGTTGGGGTACCAGGCCAGCAGCACCAGGGGCCAGATGGGTTGCAGAGCCATTTGGACAACATATGTGCCAAATAAAATCTGGTTCTGTTTTAAGAGTCAAAGCTGTCATTTAAAAAAAAAATTACAAAGTGAGGATTGAGCCTTTGCCTATAGAAACCTTTTTGCAAAATACCAAAATCTTACAATTAGTCTGTGTGCAAATAAGAAGAAAATGTAAGTCAAGATACCTTCACAAGGTCACCCACAAAATATTTCCCCCAAAACAAGTGGTTCTAATCAGACCCATCCAAGTTTAGGTTGAATCCAAAGCTAAGTAGCTAAGTAGCATCCAGACTTGGTAAACAAGATCACTTCTCCGGTGACTGTAGCATTCATTTCCTTCTGTCCTCTTCCTTTGATATAATCTTCCTGAATCTCCATATTTGTTTGAAGGTTTGTAGCATCCAGGATAAGGCTTGTATATTAAACCATGGTTAATTTATGTCAATTTCAGCTCTTAAGGATTGTGGACACCATCTTATTCCCCAGCTCTGTCAGGCAGTTATGCTTGAATTCAATAAGCAGTTATTGAACAGTTTGTGGGAAACTGGGCAGGGCAGTAAGAACCATGCCTTCCAAATATCTAAAGTATCTGATGTAAAATATCTTTGCATAAAACTTTTACACAAAAACAATATACTAAATATACAAAATTAAATGTAATCTGTGAGGAAACAATTATTTATGATCAAACAAAATATGTACACATCAGTAATAAACTATAAATCAATAGACATATTTAATTATGAAGAGTTAAATCTAAACAATTTTATGATTGTGCTGCATAAAATTCTTAAACATATATAATCCCTTTTAAATGATGAACAAAAAGGCAATCTAGACAACTGAAAAAAAGTAAATCCAGCAACTAAAATGAAAACAAATTTTATACCTGTGGAAAGAAACTAAATGTAAGCCAAAAGGTGTTGGCCTTTAATCCCAGCACTTGGGACACAGAAGCAGGTGGATCTCTTTGAGTTCAAGGCAACCTAGTCTACAATAGCTAGTTCCCGGACAGGCTTCAAAGCTACAGGGAAACTCTGTCTTAAAAACACATAAATAAATAAATAAATAAATAAACAAACAAATAAATAAATAAATAAATCTATAGTACTATTTGCCCCAATGGTAATCTGTTGTGGAGATCACCATCAAGCTGGAGTCCGCAGAGATGCAGGAACGGCTTGAGACAACAAATGTGCTGATACCCATTTTCTCTGTAAGAGATGACAGAACTATGACTGCCTATAAACCTTGAACACGTTGTTATTATTCACACTACAAGCTTTTAGAAAACTTGAAATAGAAGGAAGTTTTCTTGTCTTGATAAAGGTCATGCAACAAAAGCCTACAGCAAATACCACACTTAATTTAACAAAGAAACTTTGGACAATTTCCCTTCAAGCGCAGGAATATAACTGTTATGCTTGCTGTAATTGTTAATAATTAATAGAGTTCTCACTTCTCTTCTATGTATCTGCGTATGCAAACATGTGTGCAAACATACACACATACACATGTAACATGAGGGCCTGTTGTTGGGGTTTCTGTCCTACCCAGTTCCCACAGCTGTTAGGTTCCCCAAATCATGCAGAGGTCTACATAAGTTATAAACTGATTGGCCCATTATCTCAGGCTTCTTACTAACTCTTATAACTTATATTAACCCATTATTCTAGTCACAGGAGACATAATAGAATCAGAAGGAACACTCTGGAAAGTTGTTGTCATAGGTTTTAAAATTAATTTCATGATTATTCTAGACTAGCAAATCATAGATCCAATTTCTTAGCAATATCTAAGAGGGCTTCATAGCATACGAGAAGCATATATTTGAAAGAATGAAGATCTGTCAGGAAGCTGTCATTCCCCTGATGTGTCAACAAATTTGTTAACAGTGCAAATAATGAAATTAAAAAGCAAAGAAGAAAGTAGCTGCTGAGAATTTTAACATAAATATTATCATCCTCACTTTTAGTAGTAAAAAAGGAGGGAAGTTTTTATGAAAATGGATGAAGCGCTGAGTGTAATGGCACACACCTGACATCCCAATACTAGGAAGAAAGAGGCAGGAATATCAGGAGGATGATCAGGGCTCCACAGGCTTTTTTGTCTACACAGTGAGTTCTTGACCAGTCTTAACAAAACAAAGCAAATGTTACTTGATACTAGATATAAACACCTATCATAAAGCCACAGTCATAAGAAAATCTATGCTCCAATAACATAAGAACCCAATGACAGATAATGGAATAAAATAGACATAGAAAGCCTAGGATAGACTTGTATGAAGGGAAACTATTTTATGGTATGGTGGTGTCTAACACTGGTCGAGTAAATAATGAAATTTTTTTGCAGCAGTGGTATCAGAAAAATAGGAACATGGTATTGAAAATCATAAAACCCCAATTTTACCTCTATCTCATTTCTGAATTCCAGGTGGATTGGAGGCCTGGATGCTTATCTCTAAAGTGAAAAAGCACAAATACAGAAAAACACATGTTAGTTTGAGATGATGGAAATGTTCTAACTCTCGTCCTGGGAGAAAGAAAAACTTTCAAAAAGAAAAGTTGAGCCTTTGCACACATCAAATTTTATTAGTCTCTTTACTTAATTGACAAGGTTATCAGCTTTGTGAAAGGTATGAAGATGATATTTGTTCCATTTAACAGGTAGCACTTGGTACCTTGAATAGGTAAATAAGATAAATAAGTAACTAGCTGGAAGCCCAGTAGAGATCTGGAGAAAGCATCAGAGCAAGAAAATCCTAGGAAGAGAGAGATAACTAATAACAAGTAAAGTATTGATAGCAATTATCATAATAAGAGTTAATTTTATTTTCCCAATAAATTTTTACATATGCTTATTTACCAATTATATACGACAGTCCTCTGTAATAGGTATTATTAATAATACATATAGATGCTTGCCTTCATTAATGTTCTCAGCAGCACAAAGGAACCAATTACAAGACACTTTCAATGATCATATTAGAGAACAATATGAAAGTTGAGGAATAAAAATCTTGCTGGGAACAAGAGAAAATAGGCACGTTCATGTATTTTATGGTAATGTTGATTGAAGGAGGTACTCTAGAGACAAGTGAATTGGCACTGAATAAAAATGAATACATGTATAACCTTGCATGGGCATGACACTGACCTTTCATTTATATGCCAGCTCACCATGAAACATTTGCATAAAACCCATCTCTGAACTATTGAAGGTAAAAATACATAGAATACTATAAAGTAATATAAAATACGGTAAGGCAGTAAAATGTGGGCACATGGTACATCACTAAACAACAAAGGAATGAAATGTTTGTACAAAGCCATGGATTAATGCTGGAAATTGAATGAAATAAATATCCAGTACCTTTCATCACAACTATTTAGTACCCATAAAACTCTAAGCTTACACATTTGCCTATATCCAAAAAATGGATCTCATTAATGGAGAGGAAGAGAAGGAGGAAAAAGCAGAGAGAGAGAGAGAGAGAGAGAGAGAGAGAGAGAGAGAGAGAGAGAGAGAGAGAGAGAGAGAGAGAGAGAAAAAGAGAGAAAGAGAGAGAGAGAGAGCGCCTTTGGGTATGTAACCAAAATTGGTATTGCTGGGTCTTAAGGAAGGTTATTTCCTAATTTTCTGAGAAAGTGCTACACTGACATCCAAAGGGATTATACCAACAATGTAGAAGTTTTCCCTTTACCCCACAACCGCTCCAGCATAAGTTGTCATCAGTGTTTTTGATCTTGTCCATTCTTACATGTGCATGATGGAATCTCAGAATTATTTTGATTTGTATTTCCCTGATAACTAACAATGTTTAGCATGTCCTTAAGTGTCTTTCAGCCGTTTTAGATTTCTCTGTTGAGAGTTCTCTGTTTAGTTCCGTATTCCATTTTTATTGGATTATTTGTTCTTTTGATGACCACTTTCTTGAGTTCTTTGTATAATTTAGAGATCAGACCTCTGATGTGGAGTTGGTGAAGATCTTTTCCCATTCTGTAGGCTGTCATTTTGTCTCATTGACCATGTCCTTTGCTTTACAGAAGCTTCTTGGTTTCAGGAGGTCCCATGTATTGTTTCCCTCAGTGTCTGTGCTACTGGGGTTATATTTAGGAAGTGGTCACCTGTGCCAACACATTCAAGTGCACTTCCCACTTTCTCTTCTATGAAGTTCAGTGTGGCTGGCTTTATGTTGAGGTCTTCGATCCATTTGGACTTGAGTTTTGTGCATGGTGATTTATATGGATCTATTTTCATTCTTCTACATGTTGATATTTAGTTATTCCAGTACCATTTGTTAAATATGCTTTTTTTCCATTTGATATTTTTTGCTTCTTTGTAAAAAAACAGGTGTTTGAAAGTATGTGGATTAATATCCGGGTCTTCAATGTGGTTACATTGGTCCTCCTGTCTGTTTTCAGGCCAATAACCTGCTTTTTTCAGTACTATGGCTCTCTAGTAGAATTTGAAGTCAGGGACTGTGATGCCTCCAGAAGGATTGTTTAGGCTATCCTGAGTTTTTCAGCATCTATCTCTTGATTGTTGTTTTAAGTTTAATAAAGAGATGAGAGCTTTACCATGCATTCTTGCTCAACAAATTATAACCCTGTCTAGTAACTGTTAACTTCCTAAGATATTAGTGTTTCATATGAATTTTGAAAGAGATCAAAATTTTTCAGACACCAAGTGGAAAGTTAGACTGATGATCATTCCCCAACAGCAGTTAATCCTGGGCAAACCTGTGAAGCTTCAGGTAATTCCTCTGAGAGGATTGGTAGGAGAATTGTGTGGTCTGGAAACCAAGGTTGTATGGAAGGTGGGAGAGGGAGAGCTAGGCAAAGGCTAGCTCAGCGACCTTCCCACTTTTCTAGCACAAACTGCTACTTGATTGATCTTTGCTTTAAACCAATAGCTTTGTCTTCAGAGACTAACTCTTCTAATATATTTTGGATTTCATCCAAGACTGATGGGGAACACATTTGAAAAATAGGCTTAATTTAGGTTTGGTTTTAGGTTGTACTGTTAAGGAAAATTGTTGAGTATTTGGTGATGGAGGAAGACATTCCTTGTGTTGTTAAAAGTCCTTTGTCAAGTAAACTCGTGGGGCTATTAAAATCTTGGGGTGTTCTATGACTTCTCGACTCACTGGCCCTTTACCACATAAAAATTCTCCAAGGACTTCACTTGGAGGTGTTATCTGACAAACCATGGCAAAGAAGAATGAGAAATATTCCAGGAGACTGAGTTAAGCTCAGTGAACTGATGAACTTTCAAAGGACCAAGAAGGATGCTGGCTTTCAAAAGCAGTCCAAGGTCATTTATAAGAATATCCCTTTTTAATACATTTAAAAATAAATAAATTACTAAATAAATTACTAAATAAGGATTAATGTTTTACTCTTTATTTGAAGTTCTATTTTGCAAGGATAACAAAAGAGGCAAGTATAGCAGAATAGTCATTATCTTATATTTTCTTTATGTAAACTAAAGAATATAAATTTTAGAACCAAAGGCAAAAGCAATCATACAGCTAGCTCTGGATGTTAGCAGTATAATTTTATTCTAGCTACCAAGTGTTCCAATGTTCTTTTTTTTTCTTTTAAAAGCTGAGTTCAAATATACAATGGACATTAAGCAGGGTTTTTATTTTTTATTTTTTTTCTTGTTTCTTTACAGTTCAAAAATATCTGAGTTATTTTTTTTCTAAATGACAACTGCTCTGGACTTAGAGGGTGTCAAGTGTAATGCCTCCTGGGGCCTTGACAAGTAGGCAGTTGCCATGATGTGTTCTGAAGGTAAACTGAGGTCAGGAAGGGACAGACTACATAATGGATAAAACATACAGGCTAATTAATAGTGGAGTCTGCATTACTGCCTATCAGCATAATGACATGGCATGACATCCCCTGGAGCCCTTACGGTGATGCTCCCAGAACTCACAAGGGCATACTCAGCTCTTACTACTGTTTAAATATTGATTTAAAACTCACTAGAAACTAGAAAGAGTGAAGTATTCTGTCTTTAATTTTTTTTCTGAGTGTAAGTTTGCCAACACAGGGTTTGTCACTCAGGGGCTGTCCTTCAGCATACAACTTGGAGAAGGAGCTCTTACTGTGCATGCCAATCAGGCCCTGCATTGCTGCCAAGAGCAGAGATTAGTATCCAGTAGATACATGTGCCTCCTCTCTGCTGGGGGCAGGGGTGCATTTGCATGGGTGCCTGATTGCTCAGCCCTTTCTTTACCTTTTTCTGTTTTCAAAACCTATGGACCACTTTTATCTAAAAAAAAACATCTTCTTGGCTTCCTTACCATTCTGTCTCTTTCTAGGTCCTTTCTTCCTCCATTCCCTTTCTTTCTCTGCTTTCCCTTCCTCCTCTTCTCTCCAGCTTCCCTCCTCCATTCTCCCTCCTCTTTCTGTTTTCTTCTTATTCTTTTTGTCTTTTTACAAAAAAAAAATTAAGGAAAAAATTTAGATACAACCATGTCACTTAATAAAAATTAAGGAGAGTTAATACAACCAAAATTGTTATTGAATATCTGCAGCCTGCCCAGGATTTAGGCCTGGGCTTATATTTTTCCTTCTGTCTTGCTTTTGTCATTTTTCATGGAAATTTTTTCATACAATAGTATGATAATTTTCCGTACCCCAACTCTTCTCAGATCCTCCCACCTTCCCATTCACCTTTATTCTCTTTTTATCTCTTTCAGACTCCTAAGGGCTCATGACTCTCACAGAAGTCTTGTGTATAAAAAAGAAATAGATTTAATATTTTACAATGTAAATTAGCACTGGCCAATATCCCATTCATGTAACACTTCAAAGTTCACAAATGTTATCCCTAGAACAGAAAAAGACCAAACTGGATTCTGTTCCTATAATCATAACTTCAGGATGAGCTCATCAAAAGCCCCCTTGTTTATTCCAAGAGTACCGAGTGTGACTCTGCACTAGGACCCCAGTGGAGGACAGCAAGACTCTTTATGGAGGGATGATACTCTGTAACAGATGCTGCACAATTACATTGCTAGTCAAACATACAGTAAGGACATCCACTTCATAGAAAATAGGGAAGCAAGACCTAGGCATAGAGGGTTGTGCGTGGTTGGTAGGGGAGTGGGTTCTGGTTGCAGTTGGTGAAGAAATCCCTAGGCAACAAAAGAGGAAGTACAGAGTACCTGCCTGTCTGTTGAAGGACCTGGAGACAGACACCCAAAGAAGCAGAATACGTGAGGAAGCTCATCTGAAAACTGGGACAGAGAGGTGGCTGGAAAGCAGAGGACCTGCAGCCTACCTGGATTGCTCTCTGCAGAGTAGAAAATCATGCTGACAAATGTATGTTTTGACAGTCCACTGTTTCCCAGCAAACCTCTCCTTCCTCCACTGGACTTCTGATACATTTTGGTGGGCGGTTGTTTTAACATTTGATTTCCCAGTGTCAAACTACACTCTGGAATAGATCCAAACAACATACCCACAAGATGAATATCTACTGAGGGGCATTTCTGTAACTTTTTTTTTCCTGACTGGGTTTATATTGGAGTTAGTCAGGTCAACATCCTGCTATAGTTGAAAAAAGAAGTCCGTTGCAATTCTGTTTTACATATCCACATTTGGGTACATGGGTTAGTTATCTAACCAAGCGAAGGAGGAGGAGACTAAGTAAAAATGTGCAGAAAAAGGTTCATTAAAATAGCCTCAAATTTATGCAGAAATAAAAACTAGGTGAAATTACACAGGATGAGTCAGAGGGACAATAAATTTTATGATTTCTAGGTTGAGAAGATTAAAACATTTCCATGGATTTGGACAGTTAAGGAGCTAGCTTCATATTATGATGGTTTGAGGGGAGCTGAAAGGCTCCAGTGGTTGGTAAATGCATGTCACATTTATAGTATGGGAAATTTGTATAAGAAAATTACTTAAAGTGGGCTATCTAGAAGTAATGAGTTACTAGTTCGTAATCAGTAATTGGTATCATGGTTGGAGTTAATCTGTTGGATTAGTATATGTCCTAGTGGGTGATAGAAAACAACACACATTAGTTTGGATAGAAATGAAAGGAGGGAAAGTGAGGAAAACAGGATAAATGTGGGTTTCTTCTGGGAAGCCATGATGAGAGAGAGAGAGAGAGAGAGAGAGAGAGAGAGAGAGAGAGAGAGAGAGAGAGAGAGAGAAATGTGTGTGTGTGAAAACAAGAATTTTACTTACTTCCACAGCTCTTAAACACACACATGTCAATTTGATAATTAAACTAATAGTGAACAGATGAGAGTAGAGAGGAAATTAGGATAGAAACATGCCTAAGGTGAACATTATTTTCACCTGGAGGAAAGCCTGTACCTGAAGGACCTTTTTGAACCCAGGCGATGTGGAAGGAAGGAAACATAGTGGTAAATGTGATGAGATAAAGAAAGTAGGTAAAATTCAGGACAGACATCACCTTTATGATCAATTCCAGATTACAGATCACACTGCATATCCCATAACTACCAAGATCCCAAGGCTAGACCCGGCCCCAGATGCTCCCTACTTCCCCATTGTTTTTGAAATATCTTTGAAGACAGCATTGTTCTCGCAAAATTGTTTAGGCAGTTGTTCACCTCTGTGGAAGGATGGAAGGAGAGCTCAGGGCAGAGATTAGAAATCTGCTCTGTAAGAAGTCTTACATGGGTTTTAACCTCCCACCCACTCTCAAGCAAAAAATTAGACTCACATTAGGGAGTCACATATGAAAAAGAAGGCATGAGATTAGAAGGGTGACTTCTTGTGTATTAGGGTTTCTGTGGAAGAGAAGAATAGGGGGTAGAAATGACTAAAATTCATTATATAAATGTATGAAATTTTTGAACAACTTTTAAAAAGAATGGAAAGTGGCAAAGCAGCCAAAGTGTCCTAGAAATTCAGTATTATGAAAGGGACCAGCCTCTCCACAAGACAAATCTAAAGTTGTGTGATGTTTGCCATCTGTATACTTGTGAATACATCTATACCACCTGGAGACCTTTTAAAAATATAGTCTCTAGATCCCCACCAAAATAAAAAAGTAGGTCTCCAAGCCCTCTGTGTTTCATGTCTCCTAAACTATAACTTACTTTTAAAATGAATATTGCTCTAAATATCTTTGAAGACCATGTCCTAGCAGCAAAAAAAGGCACTTTTGGTTGGATTTAGAATTTCTTTGTCAAGTTTCTTGGCCTTGTAAATGTCATCTTCCCACTTTTCAGCATGAAAGTATTTTTTTTCTCTTTCTTTCCTGCCTCAGGACAATGGCTTATTTTTGTGTCCTAAGCCTTGAATGGAGCTGAGGTAGATTAGGTTCACAGGGCCATGAAGGTGTCTGAGTCCAGGTAAGGGAGATAGACACGAAAGGAAGAAAGAGGAGATAGGTTTCCATCCTGCTCAGGATTGCGTGAAGGCTGCACCAAGGAGGTGGAGCTCTTCTGACCAGCTGGCTTCTAAGTGACTGTTTTATTTGGAATTTTACATTGCCATTTAGTTGCTAGGCAATTTGCTTAAGGTCACTGAAGCTGATGACCATGCCAGCATGTGCACACATGTACATGTGTGTGTGCATGCATGCGTGCATGTGTGTGTGTGTGTGTGCATGCACACATGTTTCTGTGATTCTATTTTCATCTGAAAGTAGCTATATTTTGGTGAAAAGGTGATTTTTTTTTGTGTTTGCATAACATCACCTGGCTATTATGGAACAGAGACATGTCTATGGTGAACTAAATGTTTGCCCATCCCCAAGTCCTGGTAATAAACTGAACAGTAGCTGATAGGCAAATGGTAACAGTAATGGAACCACTAACACTTTCTAGTAGAAGGTAGGACAGTCAAAGGACACTCATCTGGGATTCTAAACATTGCCCCTTCTTGTAGTCATTCCCCAGGTATGCATGGTCTCAGTTGGGAGCTAGAGTATGGAGAAGTAGAAGGTTAACTGATGGGGAGACCTCAGCAATACAACTTTCCTGAGAACAGCATCCATGTTGCAGCAGGACTCTTTGATGATGACTTTACTAGCCAGGATTCTTTTGAAGATCAGACCTGATTGAATGAATATATGTTACAAAGAAGATTTATTATTTCAACTTACACAAATGAGACTGGGTAGTCTGACAACAGCCACCTGCATATTAAAGTGAGAAAGAACCAGGTAGTTGCTTAGTCTGTGAAGTTGGATGGTTCAGCAATGTTAATCAGGTACTAAAACATGGACAACTGCTTGTCTTCAGTCTATGTAGGAGGCCAAAGGAGCTGGGTTTTAACTGTAGCAAAGGAAGGCAGCCGCAGCGATGGGATAGATACACTTACAGCAAGAGGTAAACTAGGTCAAGAAGCCCCTTTTCCAGGGGACTTCTTTATAGCTGGACCATTGTTGACACGCTACCCACTCTAAGGGAGGGTGTTCTCCCTTCAGTTATTAAACCCTTGAAGACATACCCAGATAGGTTTTTTGTTGATTCCAGTTTCAATTAAATTTATGTTTAAGATCAGTATCATAGTGATGAAGCTGTGTGGGGGCCATTAAAGTTGTTCTTTCTGCGGTAAGTAGACATTTCTCCACATCTCCCCAGTAAAAGTCACACAGCATTGTATCACAAGATTGGAAACATAACCAGGATCCTGTGCAGAATCATTGGAGGGAGATGAGAGTTCTAAGCAGAGTCACTTCTTCCCCTTCTGCATTGTGACTTTCATTTTTTTTTTACATTTGCAAAATCAGTGTGTTTAATGGGAACCTAAAAAAAAAAAATCCCAGACTGGAAGATGACTTCTGCAGATAAGATACACAAGGCTTTTATTCTCCACCTTGCAATGAAGCAGAGTTCTGACTGACAGAAGCTTCTAGGTCCCAATGAGTAGGACTTCTGCATTTCTCAGCATCCATGTCTTCTCTATTAGAATTCGCAGTCTCTAATTCATTGCTTTTATTTCTCTCAAAATCTGCCTGAGAGACAACCTGGGACCCAGGTCCTTTTCCCTCATGGAAAGAACAGATTAGCCTATTCATAACTTAATTTTCAATATTCTAGTCTTTAAATCAATGTCTTTTTGTAAATTTTAAGATGATCACATGCATGGAGGGGAAGAAATTAAACTTCCTTTTGTATTTCACAACACTTTTAATGAATTTCTTTTCCTTTCTTTTTATTTCTTTTTTTCCCCCTGAGACACGGTTTCTCTGGGTTATAGTCCTACCTGTCCAGGAACTAGTTCTTGTAGACCAGGCTGGCCTCCAACTCATAGAGATCCACTTGTCTCTGCCTCCTGAGTGCTAGAATTAAAGGCATGTGCCGCCACCATCCAGCAATAAATCCTTTTTCATTGACAAACTTCTGTGTAATTGCTTTTAAATATAAGGAAGCTAAGATAATGGGTTTATGATTCTAAGTGTCTAATAGTAATAATAGGATTAAATAGTGCGCTTCCTGAGGAAGAGTGAGAAGTTAAACTCTGTACTCACATTGTTTTATTGGTACTCCCAAACAGAATTCCAGTGGGGAATGCAGTTCCATTTTAGGTATGAAAGGACTTAGTAAAATAATTTAGTAGATAATGTGTCTCTTCTGAAAAGACCATTGGCTGCACTTGTGGACACAAGTAACTCAAAATCAAGAAGACATTCCAGATCTCCTTGGAACACTGGAAATTTGAAGCTTAAAGGAACCCAGAAATTAATGTAGACTTTTTTTTAGATAAATTAATGTCTCCAAGGTCACAGAGTTAGTAACTTAAGAAGAGCTGAATTGTAGTGTTTAACTGAGGTACATAGACACAGTAAAAGTGAACTATTACTGAACTTGCACACATTTCTATCTCATGTTCCTAATTTTTAGGCCCCACACCTGCATCATATACTAGTCTTGTCTTTAGTTTACAGTGTGGGACAGTGATCACCATTTGTGGAAGGAGGCAGTAGTAGTTAATTTTGTCATCTTGATGGTCTCTGGAATCAACTAAGAGATATATCTCTTGTATTTTTGTGAGAGAATTTCAGGAAAGTACTAATCTAGAAGAGACTGTCCTCCCTCGGAGTGGCCAGCACTCTCCTCCAGGCAACTCAGATAATTTCAAGATTAGAGGAAAAAGCAATGTTGTTTTCCTGTCTTCTTCCACTTCTAGCTGGTGGGTGCTCCCATCTCTCTTTTCTTGCTGTTGTCTCCAGGCTTCACTGACACTGGTCTCTAGCTTCATTGGTTTCCAATGTGGGCTAAAGACCAATGACTCGCAGAATCTTGAAAGTCTTCAGCACTAAATTGGAACTGCTCAGGAAGCTTCCTACATGAAACAATTTTGAGTTCCCACCCTCACCAGTGTACAAATGACTACTGGTGTATTACCCAGCTCCTAATCTGTAAGCCATTATAGTGAGCCTTCTTTTGCAATATGCAAATAGCCTAGCTATTCTGTTCCTTTAGAGAGTCCCATCTGATGAGATAGAGTGGTGTTGAAAAGAGTTTCATCAGATGTCTTAGCCTTTGAGTATGTTTGGGAATAAAATGGCTAAAACTTAGGCAGCTAGTTAGATGTTATCAGTCTTGATGGTCATCAGGGATGGACCCCCTCACTCATAACCAGCAGGAAGTGAAACTTGATGATATAATTCACGGTCAGAAGGTGGCATTTGAGATTTATCTTTAGCCTGGGTGGGCACATGATAACCTGAACAGCCTGTTGTAAAATTACTAACGAAAGCCTTTCTGGTAAAGAACAGATATACTGTTGGCCCTTCCCCTAAGAGTTATTCCAAGTGAGACTGTCAATCTCCTGAACAAGAAAACATTATTTAGACAAGCAGCACTTTTTGTAGACTAGAAACTAGACAAAGGCTACCTAAACGTGTAGATTGACACAATGGTTTCTTCAGCCATTGCCTGTTCATGACCCTTAACAGTGCTTTTCCTTCACTTTGCAATAAATTACTTATTTTCTATGCTATGCCCTCTGTGTTTTGTCTAAATTCTTTCAACAGGAGTCACAAGGACTAGGGAATGGAGGGGAAGTTGGAGGGAAATTCTTGTGACATGTTGTGCTTTGAGTTTTTCATGATTGCTCTTAAACCTGGAGAATTATATTTACATTTTTGCTAGTAGGTCATGGATTGGCACTTCTACTAGTGGCAGCATTACATAGAGGGCCGGGAGACCAGTCTTGGTAGTTGTTAGAGCATTTGAGATACAAAGTTCAAGCACATATATTGGCAAGGGAAAATCAAGAAGTCTGTTGAAGCATGATTAATAAAAACTTAGAGAAACTGGGGTTCAACCTGAGGATCCGAAAAACAAAACAGTCAGTCACTGGCTTTACCTTGACCTCAGCCTGAAATGGTGATCCTGCTTCTTGGAATCTCAGAATGAGATTGTGTCTCAGAGTTGTTTCCCCCCATTTTGTGTTCCCCTCTAGTCCTGGAATTAAAGGCATGTACCACTGGGATCAAAGGCATGCACCACTGGGATTAAAGGCATGCACCACTGTGATTAAAGGCATGCACCACTCGATTTCTATGGCAACTAGGGTGGCTACTGGGATTAAAGGTGTGTGTTACCATAATCTGGTCTGTAAGGCTGACCAGTGGCACTATTTTACTCTCAGATCTTCAGGCAGTCTTTATTTATTAAAATACAATTGAAATAACACTACAGTCTGTAAGGGTGGCAGCTGGTATTTGTGACTTTGACACTCCTCTTGGAGAAAGAAGGAAAGTTGGTGCCCTGTTTGTAGCTCAGAAGCAGATGTTAGCTAAGAACCAACTGGAAAGAGTTCAAAAACACACATCAGTGAGATGAGCCTATTTCTGGGTTTGTCTCTCAGCTCTCTTCACCTGGGATGAAGGCAAAGATGTGGAATTTTCAACGGAAGTCAAACCTGAGTCACCAGAGCTGAGCCATGGAGAGTTGTGGAAGTCCTTAAATACAGATCAGAGAAACCAACCCAAGCGTGGTGAGCTGCACAGGAGAGCACAGAGCACTGCCTGGCCACACATCCTCCCTTCCAAGATCCATGATCAGACTTCATCCAAGAAATCAGTGAGTAGTACTGTTAACATACAATGTTTGTTGGGCTTCTCTAGTGGAGCTGAAATCTTTGCATCAGGGCCCCCTGTGATCTGCCTTGGAAGACACTATTCTTAGTCCTCATGACTAAGAGATGACTAACAGATGAGAAAACTGAGATTTCAGTGAGCTAAAATGCATCCCAAGAAGCCTTTGGATATGGAGAGAAAACTGAGGTTAGGGAAGGAAAATGATATTATCTAATTTAAACATATTTTATATGTACTATTTATAAGGATTGTACATTGCCTCTGTGCTAAAATATGTAGTAAAAACAAAAAATCTATAAAACAATGAGCTCAGTAATGCATTTGTGTTAGTTCATATTGAAATTTACCTTTCTAATTTAAAATAAGTTAAAATTGGGTGCAGGGTTGTTCTGTCTTAGCTGATTTTGTAAATCTAAAACTTTTCTAAAACATATTATTTAAAGCAAAACAAATAAGCATGTCTCTGAAACTATGAAGCTTCATGAAGTCAACTGGAATAGATGTATGGGCTAGTGGGAAGAGGCAGAATTGACCAGTTAGGATGTTTCCCACTAACACTGTGAGGAAGAGTGATGCTGTTAGAGCATTCCACAGATGTAGTAAGGGCAACAGATGAGCTGATCAGCGCTCACTGGAAACAACATTGGTTCTCCATTTCATAGGTTGCTGAGATCAAGTAAAACACAGAGAAGGAGAACCTCAAACAAGTATTTGAAGAACCCAACACTGTCAAAATAGAGTTTTATAAGATTGCAAAAGTGGTTTAGTGTTTAACTTATAAAATGTTTAGCTATGAAAGAACGGCTGGGCGGTGGTGGCGCACGCCTTTAATCCCAGCACTCGGGAGGCAGAGGCAGGCGGATCTCTGGGAGTTCGAGGCCAGCCTGGTCTACAAGAGCTAGTTCCGGGACAGGCACCAAAGCTACAGAGAAACCCTGTCTCGAAAAACCACCACCACCACCACCAACAACAACAACAAAAAGATAAGGAGGTAGTCACTCAGAACAGTGTCCTGGAAGACAAAAGATAAGACAGCTTCAAGCTTAGGAGATGGCTCGGTGGGTAAAAGTTTTTGCTGTGCAAATGTAAAGACTCATATTCAGATCCCCAGCATGCACATAAAAAGCCAAGCATAGCGCTCTGTGCCTGTGCTCTAAGAGCTGAGAGGAGTCCGAGGGTGAGCGAATCACTGGAGCTCATTGGCTGCCAGTCTAGCTGAAAAATGACAATCTCTATGTTCAGGCAAAGACTTTGTCTCAAGATAATACTATGGAGAACAATAGAAGTTTGTGCTCATAATGTGTGAGCATACAGACACACAGACAAACACACATATCACATTTTCTAAATGATTGTTTCAATGAGATGATATTCAGTGGCAACATATCTGTCCATTCTCTTTTGTTCCTTTGTGTCACCATCTCAAATCAAAACAGAGGGCATAGTATTTGTCCTAGCAGAATCAGTGACTGACCATTCCTGTTACTAGCTCTCTCTTGTATTCTGACGACTGGGCCAGCTAAAAGATGCTCTAACTCTTACTACCTGGATAGCTCAATTGGTAGAGCACGGGACTCTTAATCCAATGTTGCTCCACATTGAGTTTCAGATATTACGATTTCTTTTTATTGCTTTATTAAAAAATAAAACTTGGGAGTAAATACTAGGGAGTAAATATTAGGGATCTCTTGGAAAGATTAGTGGAGTGACAGAGAAACAATTACCTGCCCTCTACTTCACCTCCACAACTGAAAAGGCCATGCATCCCTTTAGCCCCTCATTATTTCTTCTCTGTATGTCCCTCTATCTCGCTCTGAATCAGTCAGAAAACTCTATAGTCCGCTTCAGTCAGCTAAATATTGACTCTGCCCACCTAACCGATGTTGGACTCTGTTGGTGTTCTCAGAGCAATCAACACAAGCAAATCTCTCACAACAATCCATAGGAGGATGGACTGGAAGCATTGTGATTGCGGCTAGTTCTGGTACACATCAGAGGAAAAGTGTGGGGTTTCCAGTGGCCATGTGACACTTACATAAGCACACCTAATTCTTGCATATTGTATGGTCTGTTGGAATAAACTTTTAAAAGACTTTAAAAGGAGAATGACCTCATTTCAGAAATAAATACATTCCTTGGAAGAAAGAGGAAAGATAGACTTTATCCAGCAGCATCACACCTTTTGATACAATTTCTCAAAATATTACAACTTTTCACGATAAAAACCTAACCCTTAGCATTTTAGATTTATGAGTCTGGAGGAAAACATTTACTTCTAAGAATGGAGCAAATCAGGGACAGCTTTCTGGCCAAGACAGTGCAGGCGTGTTAGCTTAAAACAACAGTCTATGGCAGCAGACAAAGCAATAAAACTATTTTCAGGATGAATTCTTATATTTTATTAGCTCACATATTTTAAAAATTGTCCTTGCGTTATGGATTCAGGGAGCTTGCATTTAATGGAAGGATGATTAAAGGGATCCTGGGTAAGGGAAAAGCACAATGTAGCAAAGAAAATTGTGTGAGGTAATTTATTAGCAGACATGAATATGCTCCCTGGAGCCATCACAAACCCGGTTTGTGTCTATAAACGTGGTGTTAGCAGAAAGATACTGATCCTGATGCCTATGTCTTTCACGGTTTTGTACACAAGGCATGTGGTGCTACATTCTGAGTCTAGTACCTGCTTCTGGCCAGAACAAGCAGACAGTTATTGAACCTCAAATAAACACTTCCCTCAAGGCTGGTGGTCAGAAACTTAGTCAGACCTGGCACATAAGTTGTGTGGATGATAAAATCAGTGACTTGGATTATAGTTAACTAATTAGGTCATGTGCTTATAGACTTTTAGTGGGAGTTTTTATTTATACTTTTCCCATTAGATTTCCACATTTTCACATTTGCAAGAAAGGCTTCATTTGATAAATGTTGTCATAGGAGAGTAGGGGTAGAAACAATATGGACAATTAGTCTGTTTGTGGTCTGTTCTAATTTCTTAATTCAAATCTTCCATTCCTAGGATTGAAATTTTTCTTTTATTGCAAATAAAGTATTCAGTCACATGAAGAGGGACTTCGGTATAACACCAAGAAGTGCATACTTGGGCATACTTGGATGTCTAACAAATGGGCTTAGAACTCAGTTTGTTCCTTTACTAAATCCAACATTTTGGACAATTAGTTTAATCTGAAGTTTTGTTCTCTACTTGGCAAAGACACTTCATGAGGCTAGTAGAATAAAGAGTTAAATATGGTGATGTACATGCTAGGCACACTGATCATCCATGAAAGGTGGGGGGTTGTCCTTACTGTGAAGTCTTAAATGGAACCTATGCAAAGAAAGTACCCTTGGTTACTTAGCAATAGGTGCTTATGAGAAGGTGGGAAAGGCAGCTATAGTCTCAACATTTCAAAAGAGTGGAGGGAGCTGAAGATCAGTGTGACTCCTGAGTATCAGAAGCACCTGGTAAATGGACTTAATAGTTATTTGTATTTTCTATGGACTTGAGGCATGAATATTCTAAGTTTTCAAGTCATTGAGCTCATCAAGCCCCTAAGGCTAACAAATGGGCAGGTTTGAGAAGAGAAAATTAATACTATCTGAAGGGGTGGGGACAGTGTCAAACCAAGCCCCGTTGTTATTTATAGCAGTAAATCCTATACAAAAACTCGCCCCATGGAGAATTCTACCCCAGTTACCTGAATGTTTTCTTCATTTTAATCTTGACCTCATCTTTCTGGACAAACCATAAGTTGTGAATAAGTTTCCCTGATTCTTTATATAGCTGTGGAAAAGTCAAAAATCATTTTTCCCTGTTGGAAGAATTGGCCCAAAGTTTGCTTTCTGTTTAGTTAGTACCAACATGCCTACCACTGTTTTTTTCTGATCATACATCTAAAACTCAGACAAGAACTTTTGATTTGGAAGTTGAGACTGGAGTTAAAAACTGAATTCCAGAAGAGCTTGGCTAATTCTAAATCTAAAAATCTGAATTATTAAAGAACCAAGTTGGAAAAGCACATACAGATGGGTTTTCTTAAGCACACTTTGCATTTCAAAGACACCACTCTGGTTCTGAGCTGGCCTGTGCAGGGTATGGAGGGTACAGGCCTCCTAAGTGACGAAGTTTAGATTCTGTTTTCATTCATCAATCACATTCAAAGCAGTTTGAATTCTAGATGTAGCTTATGTGGCTACTGACGGTTTTTTCACTCTTCAGATTGGGATTATAATGATCCCTGGAAGACAAAAAAATAATTTTCTTCAAGGAGAAAAGGAAGAAAGCGTATATGACAGCCCAGTGGTATGATATTGAATATGCATTTTAGTTCCCAGATGAAGCTTCATCTCCCCGGCATAAAATAGGTCTCCGTTGTGTGACTCTTTCCTGTACTTCTGTAAGTCAGAACACTGGAGCAAGACGGATCATGTTACCCATTTGAACTGTGACTGATGTGCACAACAAAGCAAACGATACTACTGTTTGAAGACACAAACAACACTACACTCCCAGTTTCCGAGTGTCCTGACAGCAAATCCTTCCCATTAACACACTAATCAGGTGGAACTCCCAGTTCGACAACTGGACAATATACAGACAGTAAGAGACTCAAGAGCAGCTAGAGCCTCAATGGATGTTTAATTGCATCCCTCCTCTCAAGGTTCGGGGCTCTATGCGGAAGAGGAGGTGGAAAGATTACAGAAGCCAGAGTGGTGTGCGACTTCAAGAAAACAAAGTCTTCTAATCACAGTGAGCTGATGCACAGACGAACCCAAACACACTGTTTGCTCATCAAAAACTCACGCCAGACAAAATCCCAGCACAGAGAAGTGAGAGAGGGCAAAAATCCCACCCCACTTCAAATAGCTATTTGTAATTGATTGATGATGGGAAAGCAAAAATCAGTTCTCTTAAATGGAGTGACAGTGGGTATGTATGTCAACCATGCTCCAGGCCTGGAGTGACAGTTGGTATGTCAATCACACTCCAGGACAAACTTCACTTGGGTTTAGCTGGCTAACACAAACAGGAATTCATGGGGCTTGGTTTTTTTTTTTTTTTTTTTTTTTTTTTTTTTTTTTTTTGTGTGTGTGTGTGTGTGTGTGTGTGTGTGTGATTTTTGCATTTTGCTTTTTTTTTCTAAGAAAGAGAATGATATTAGGTGGATTAGGAGAATCTGGAAGGAATTATAAGAAGATTAAAGAATATGATCAAAATGTATTATTTGAAATACTAAAAAAAAGCATAAAATGAATTAAAAAGCAAACTCTTAGTTGTGTTGTACCTAATGAAGCATCCCTCACACCACATATTAGGGTCCCATACCACTTGCTCAATGTTCTAAGACCCTCACAGGCAAATACAGATGTGGTGATTGATGTACTGAGTCCCACGCCCCTGAACTTTTGTTTTTAATAAGTTCCACTGTTTCAGTTGCATGGTGCCTGGCACCACAGTTCCTGATCATAATAGATGACAGGAATAGGGGGTTCAAATCAACAGTGCTGGGTGTTCAGGCATCTACAGACTTAGAAGTAGCCCTGTCAAATATATCAGTTCTGTGAACCTTTGTCTGACAACTTCCAGAAAGCCACAAATCTAATTTATTTTGTCTAATCCCCCAACCTGTAATGTTTTCTGCTTATTCATTGCCCATAACGAACTGATTTTTAACTTTACGGAAAAAAACAACAATTTGATTTGTAGTGTCAGTCAGTTTTTGGTGCAGATACTCCCCACATAGTTAAGTTGGCAATGTGATACAGAACACAGGCACTGTGGCAATAAATCCTCCCACCCCAGCACAGGCCAGCCTATCACACCACTAGTCTGTGACCTGCATACCAGATATTCTTCATAAGGCCACATAGTAATCCATGACAGATCAAAGCAGAAAACTGTCCTTCGGGAATTAGGAGGTACAAACTACCAGCTGGTTGCACACCACTGTAAACACTACTTTTAAATTAGTTGACATAAGATAACCATAGAGCTGCTGGCTCCAGGCTATTGTTTGAAAGATTTAAAATATGAAGATGAGAACTCAGTACATTCCCCAAATTCTATCCTTCACTCTTTCTTTGTTTTGTTTCCCCAAGAGTTAGATTTGTCCAGAGCAATTTTCACCCCTTCCTTTATTGTTGCATGGCAGAATTTATTAATTATTATTATTTTAGATCTTCTATAAACTTTATTCTTTTTAGAATTTCATACATGTAAACTATATTTACATTATTATTCCTCTTCCCTCTTTCTCCTCCAATATCTCTCATTTCTGCCCCTACTGTTGCTCAAATTCATGGCCTCTCTTTTGGTAATTAATATTGTTTTACACACACACACACACACACACACACACATCCTAATGAGTATCTTTAGGGTTATTCATATGTATGTACAGATATTTGGAGTTGAGCACAAGGGATCTGATAACCTATCCAGGGACTTGTCCCTAATGAAAACTGATTCTCTCTTCCTCAGCATCTTGTAGCTCTTCATCTGGGGTAGACAGAGCAAGTGAGAATTTCCTTTCCACATTTGCCTGTCTACTATGTGGTTGATCTTTATGTAGGTGTCCTCTCTTTTTTAAATTTATCTATTTTACATCCCAATCACAGTTTCTCCTTCCACCTCTCCTTCCAGTCCTCCCCTTTTCTTCCCCCAACTACTCCTTCTCCATTTCTGCTTGGGAAAGGGCAGGTCTCTTATGAGTGTCAACAAAACATGGTATCAAGTTGCAATAAGACTAAGCACCTCCCCATATATTAAGGCTAGGTAAGGTGACCCAATATGAGGAGCAGGGTCACAAGAGTAAGTTAATGAATCTGAGACAGGCCCTGTTCCCACTGAGTAGCACAAGAGGATCAAGCTACACAACGGTCACATATAGTCAGAGGCCCTTGGTCAGTCCCATGCAGGCTCCCTGGTTGTGGGTTCAGGCTCTGTGAGCTCTTAAAAACCCAGCCTACTTAATTCTGTTGGCTTTCTTGTGGTAAGACCTCTGGCTCCTACAATCCTTTCTCCCCATCTTCTGCAGGATTCCCCAAGATCCACCTAATAGGAATCCATATTATTGAGATTTCACAATTTTATTTTCCTTGTGTAATATTATCTTGCAGCAGATATGCTGACCCTTTGAATCATACCATCTTCTCTGAGTTTTCCCAAGGCTTAGATATAGGATTGCTCTGTAGATGTACAAACAGAGTCTGGGTACCCCATGGTCAGTTGTTGTCCATAGTTTGGCCAGTTGTTGGTGTCCCTTAAAGTCTCTATCTGCTGCAAAAAGGAATTTCTTAATAACGAGTGAGAGGTTCACTATTCTTGATCTATGAGTATAAGGACAAATATTTAGAAAACAGTTAAGATTACATTGTTTTAGAAAAATGGTAGTAGCAGGTTATTGTCTATGACCTCTCCAGTCATGGGTAGTTGGATAGGTTTACATTACCAGACATGAATTCCTTCCCATTGACCAAACCTTAAGTCAATTGAACACCTGTTGATTACTTCCAAAACATAATTGTTGCTCTGGTCATTATTGTGGTTTACAGGCAATGGAGCCTGGAAAGACTTCTGGTTGCTTTTCTACTTAGGTAGTTTTTTTAAAGAACCGTTAGCTATTCTGAGCACTAGTTCTCTAGTAAAAGTTAGGATGCCTTTGGGTCAGTCTCAGCTCTATTTCTTCAGCTTTTATGTCCACAATATGTGGTGTCAGAGGCAATCAAAGACAATGGAAATTGCCTATATTGTTCTGGGAGTTAGGATTAGGATTAGGATTAGGATTAGAGATAGACAAGGTTAGGGTTGGGGTTAGGCTTTTGACTATGGTTAGGGGTTTTGGGTTAGAACTCCATGTATGGCGTTCCATGTACATGAGTATGACAAAGTTAGTATTAGGGTTGTGACTATGGTTAGGGGCTTAGTGTGAGAGCTCCATGTATGGCGACATGAGTGTGACAAGGTTAGGTGTTTAGAGTGAGAGCTTCGTGTACTGTGACAGGAGTGGGCATCGGTCTTTCTTACATGGCAAGGGAAAGAGGATGTATGGTTCAGATTAGGCAGGTATATTCTTCAAATGTCATCCTTAGTGACTTATTTCTTTTACTCTTATAAGAAACCTGCAAAAATCCCCACAGCTTTCAGAATAGTGCCATAAACCAGTCCAGTATGCAAAATATGAGTATGCAGACACTTCATAATCAAAACAATAACAGAATATCCATTTAAAATCACTATATTATGTTAATTTCAGGTTTTTTGTGGACACACACACAAATGTGCATGAGTGCATACACACAACACAGTTGATACCCCTTGCCACTCACTTGAGTGTGTTCTCAAATCAAAGAGTTTATATTCAAAATACTGAGATTCTCAGAATCACCAGCTCTACAGCCCACACTATACCTGCCAGTTCCATAACTACCATTGTGAGTCTTCATACCAGACAGACAAGGAGAGAACTCACTTACTAATATTTTCTTGCTGTGGTTTCTTTTCTACCATTAACTAAGTCAAGTACCCCAATAGAGAGTGATCAAAATCAAACCAGCCCCAAAAGTAGAGTAAACATAAAGTTATGCAAATCTTTAGTAGTTTTAAAAAGGAAAAGGGCATATATATATATATATATGCCACTCAATTTGCATATATATATATATATATATATATATATATATATATATATATATATATACCTCCAGGCATGGTTAAGACAGAAAGAGCAGCAGACAGGACAAAATGGATTTCTGAGAAAGTGGCAGAATGCTAAGTCTCTACCACATTATTGACAATAACGTCAAATGTTGCAGTAACTCCAGAAACAGTAACATTGTTTACCAGCTTCCATCACACTCACTATTAATGCAACAACTATGTATTTACCTACAGTGTCAGTTATAAACATCTAAAATTGAAAACATCCCATGTTTCCACCAACTGATGAGTGGTTGAAACTATTGTGAAACAGTCCCACAATGAGAAGCTATATGAAATACTACAATTAAAATGGGTATAAAAGAAGCACACCACTGTCATGGGTAGCATTGTGGATGAATCTTAAAAATGTTATCTTATGTGCAAACAGCTTGGCAAGAAGGTCCTGTGATGATATGTCGTTTTATTTGCATGACCTGCTGGAAAGTGCAAAGCTATAGGGACAGAACAGAGGACCTGTCAGCTGTTAGTGGCTGGAGTCAGGGAGGGACGTGATTTCTGAAGGACATGGGAGAAGATTTGAGTGACAGAACTATACTATAGTAAGGTTATGGTGATGGTTGTATGGCTTTATGGTTGCACCATGGCTATATGACTGTATGTTGAGTTCTGTGGCTTCACGCCAGTCATTTCCAGGTGAATACAGTACTATCAGCCCAAGCTATGAGAGACCTTGGACTGGAATTATCTAGCTAGGTTTCCCCAGATTAAGACACTGTAAGATCAAGTGCAAGTGTTTGAAGCTGCTAAATTTGGGATAACTCATAATGAAACTAGAAACTACTATATACACAGAGAATATTACAATACATTATGTGGCAAATATATTAATGCTGTATATTATATAATATCAGTCACCTAGTGTCTGTATTTTTATTAGTTATGTTATACCCATCTAGCTATTTAATTACCTGTCTTTATTCCAACGTGGTCTTCATGTGTTAAGATTCATTGAAAGGTATATCCATATTCCACTAACCTTTTCCAAGCTGAATTCTTGCATTCTGAGTCTGAAACATGATCATTCATATTGTCTCAGTTTACTTCTCCATGATTGCCTTTTATCTGACTGACTGAAATGGTTTGCCAAAATTATTCCCTATACAATTTTAGGGAAGATATTTTTTTACAAAAAAAATGGCTGATAGTATTGTTGTTAAAGGCTGTAGTTTTAAACTGGTTATAATTATTTTAGACAGCAGTGCATCCATTTAGAAGTACCTTTGCAGACACTACTTCTATGCAAGACATCAAGTATAATAGGGTGTGAGATAATGCAGTCTCCTTTCTTGAAACTTGCAGTCTTGAAAAGAAGGAAGATGTTCAAAGAAGGATCAGACAATTTATTATAAACCTTTATAAAATGCCACAAAAAAACCTTGTAGGATTTGAATGTTTCAGACTCAAAACTATCTTGTTTCCCAAGCAGATGTTCCTATATAGAGGGCATTAATAACTGAGTACTAATTATAAAAACAGAGAAAGGAGTGGAAATGACCAGAGTAAACTTGTGTCCTTCTGAGTGTTGCCCAGGGGGTCTGTCCTGCCTCTTTGTGAGTGACAGACTGGGCTGTGGCTGACTCTGCTTCTGGATCTGTGAGATTCTTCATATGCATCAGCTGCTACACCGTGACCCACATCCTGCCCACACCTTGAACCATCAGAATTCAATGTGTTGATCCTTCTGTTAGTAGCCACCAGGGTCTACTAACGGAACCCACCAGCTAATGCAAAAGGCCCTGCCTGGCCTTTGAGTTGTTTATGGGCTTGGTGAGCTGGTACAGTATGGTGAGAAGGGGCGCTTGCCCTGGGACTGAACTGCTGTTGTCTAGGCAACTTTATTAAGAGCTTTCTGTTCCCGGGAAGCTGCAGCCTAAATTAACTCTTCTGCTCTTAGAATTCTGTCTTTCTGTCTTTGATAAAGTTTTGGTCTTCCTTCTTTCTTTTTTCCTTCCTTCCTTCTTTTCTTTCTTCCTTCCTTCTTTTTTCCTTCCCTTTTCTCTCTCTCTGTCTTTCTTTCTTTCATTCTTTTTTCTTCCTCCTTCTCCTGTTTCTCTCACCTCCCCCTTCTCCTCTTCCTTCTTTTTTGACAGTTAGGGACTGCTCAACCTTTTCAACTGAGTTGTGTTTTTTTTTTTAAAGATTTATTTATTATGTATACAACATTCTGCCTCCATGTATGCCCGCATGCCTGAGGAGGGCGCCAGATCTCAGCACAGATGGCTGTGAGCCACATTGTGGTCGCTGGGAATTGATCTCAGGACCTCTGGAAGAGCAGACAGTCCTCTTAACCTCTGAGCCATCTCTCCAGCCCCTGAGTTGTGTTTTTTATATTTTTATTTGTAGTCCTAAAATATTTGTCAAGTGACATCATTTTAAAGGTCTCTTTGCCTTAAAACATATTTCTGAATTCTGTCGCAATTTAGATAACTTATGTCAGTGTCAATATGCTTTGAGAATGAAATCTATCTTCAAACTTAGTGCTTAAATTCTGATTCATCCTCTGATCCTAAGACCCTCCAGAAAACATAGCCCTTAATGTTACATGGGTTTTTCTTTACCTAAAAATGAAACAAAAAAGAAAAGCATATTTTTCTTCAGGTTAGACATGAACATCATAGCCATAAGTTATAGCTTCAGCGTTGTCTTCTTATGATTTTCTTAAAATGGAAAGATTCTTTACCACTGTTTCCAGTACCCAAAAAGGCAGCCATTTATTTGGCTGAGCAGGGGACTAGAGTAGATGATCCTCAACCTTCATAGGTGTTTACTGAGAATCTGGGCTCATTTGAGGTCATTTGGAGATATTAAGTCATTTAATGTCCACAAAATCCTAATAGGTCAATCATATCATTATCTCAATTCTATAGACAAAGAATTTGAGAGTAGAACGTAAAGTAATGAATCCGAAGTCTCAAGTGACAGTGAGAGCTGGGGTGAAACCTGGGAAGCAGGCTGCATGTCCATGCCTTTAATCGCTGTCATAGCTTGCCATTTCAGATACTCAGATTACAGCAGAAAAAGTGCGAAGGTGCAGGTACTAAGACCAAATTATAAAATTGCAAATCAGATTGGTTCATGGCTCCCAGCTCAATTTATTTAAACTCAATTTCCATTAACCCATTGAGTAGATGGGTGAGCCGAATTGGCAGCCTTGTTAAATGATCTCTCTTACTTGACAATCTGCAAGATTTGGAATCCAATTTGAATCTCAGCTTCATTTTAGCTACTGCTTGTCTTTTATTTTTTATACTAGTTCACTGGCTTTTTCATTCAACCGGGTATAAAATTTGCTCACTGTTTCAATTATCAAGTTCAGAAAAAGGGAATATGTGAAATCTATGCTAAATCCAAAGCAGAAGACATTCTAAGGTTGGCTTTTATTGTTTACATGTGGAGAAGGTAAGGAGGTCTTGGGCTTGGGAGATGGCTTAATGAGTAAGAGTGATTTTTGTATAAGCAAGAGGATCTGAGTTCAAATCCCCAAACCCACATAAAAATCTTATCACAACCACATGCCTGTAACCTTGAAATTGGGTAAGCAGAGGCAGAAGGATATTGGGAGATTGCTGGCCAGGTAGTTTGGTCAGATCATTGAGCTTAGTGACCTTTCAGATCAATGAGGAACCCTCTCTCAAAACGTACAGAGAAGAAGTGATGAGAGGCAGATATTTAATGTATTCTTCTGGCTTATGGATGTGAATGCATGGTGTGTAGACACCACACAAACTCATATCTTATACCTTATACACAAAAGGAAAAAAGAGAGAGAAGGAAAATTTTCTTCCCTCTAATATTTGACATAGTTTTAGGGGCGGGCAGTACACAACACTTTACTGTTGATGAGAAAATCCTTTCTCTATTTTGAAGCCTTAATTTTAAGTAATGCACTTTTAAAAATGTAGCTATCAATAGAAATCATAGCTCAGAAGCATTCTCCACAATTCGTTGGAAATTATCCAACACACCAGTCTTACGGGAGACAAAGCAAACATAAAATGTGAAAAAATGTGAGAGATATAGGAAATAGCTATTTTGTAGATGGTTAATTGTTTCTGAATCCTAGGGCTAAACTGTTTGGATTCCAGGTCTCTGTGCCCTTTTAGTAATGATATCACCAACTACATTAATTTTTATAATCTTTTTATAGTGATTTTGAAGCAATGTTTTTGTTACATTTTTGCACATCTAGCATCCATCTATCTATCTATCTATCTATCTATCTATCTATCTATCTATCTATCTATCATCTATCATCTATCTATCTATCTATCTATCTATCTATCTATCTATCTATCTATCTATCTATCTATCTATCTATATCTGTCATCTATATATCTATCTACATACCTACCTACTATCCATCCCTCTACCTACCTGCCATCTATCTATTTATCATCTATCTATCTATCTATCTATCTATCTGTCTGTCTGTCTGTCTGTCTGTCTGTCTATCTATCTACCTACCTATCTATCTATTGTTACAAGGGAGAGGGCTGCCTGTTTGTCCTGGCCACCCAGCTATCTTACACATGAAATAACCACACAAAAACTGTATTAATTAATACACTGCTTGGCCATTAGCTCTAACTTCTTATTGGCTAACTCTTACATATTAGTTTAACCCATCTCCATTAATCTGTGTATCACCATGTGGCTGTGACTTACCGGCAAGATTCTAAGCGGTGTCCGTCTGAGGTGGAGCATCCATGGCTTCTCTCTGACTCTGCTTTCTTCCTCCCAGCATTCTGTTCCCCACTACCCGCCTACATAAGTTCTGCCCTATCAAAAGGCCAAGGCAGTTTCTTTATTCATTAATTAATGAAAGCAACACATAAACAAAAGGACCTCGTACACAAACCTATCTATCATCTGTATATCTACCTACCTTCCTACCATCCATCCCTCTGCCTACCTGTCTGTCTATCTATCTATCCATCTATCTATCTATCTATCTATCTATCTATCTATCTATCTATCTATCTATCTACCTATCATAGTCTATGATATACATCCCTAAATATGTGTGTGCATAGTATATAGTAGTGATTAAGAAAATCTATACCTAGTGAGAAGCGAATAATTCAGATGCTCAAGGAGTTATTTAGCTTTCTGTTTAAGGTTTATGTCTTTGGCATGGCCAGAGTTATGTCTCAGTAGTTCAGAGTACTGGCTGCACTTCTGGAGAGGAACCAGATTAGATTCCCAGCACTCACAATTACTTAAAATTCCAGTCCCTGGGGCTCCAATACCCTCTCTGGTCTTTGTGGGCACCCAGTACACTATGGTACACAGACAGACATACATACAGACTAAATTCCCACATAAATAAATATCTTTTGAAAAAGCTAAGATTTGTATCTTTCAGGTAGTAGGTGGAAGACATGAGTACCATACTGGAAGAAGTTCTATATTTCTAAATGATATCTAATAGAAGAACAGAAGCTGGTAGAAGAAGGAAGACCAAGGTCAGGTGGGAAGTGGGAAATCAGTGCTTTAGGTCATGTGTATGATACATTCTACATTTTTTAGTTGAAATTGAGCAATGTAGGCTTAGACAGTTGTTTTAAGCAAAAAATGTGGAGGCAAGCAATTTGGTTAAAAGGAAGAGAAAGGTAAGGCCAATTATCTTATAACTCAGATTACAATTTAGTTTTACTATTGCTTATGTCCTAGGGTTGAAATGAGAAGCCACTTCAGATATTGCATGGTTGTCTGATGTCATTGCGTGAAACTTTTCCCTTATGCATTTATAAACGAGTGTCTAAGACTGCAGCCATTGTCTGGTGATTCAGCTTCTTCAACCTTTCGGCACATCAGAAGCTGAGCTTCAGCCACTTTGTCACCTATGAATTCATGTTCTGTCAGTGATGTCTCCAGGTCCCCACCCCTCAATTTCTTTTGACCTTTGCTGAAATGTCAACTTCATAGCCAGACCTCATGTGTTCACTCCCTTTGTAAGACCAATTGTCCTTCCTAACATTTTCCTCTGGCTCTTCTCCCCAATCCTATTTCCCATTGTCTGATAAACTATGCAACTTAATTTCTTCCTCAGTAACTCAGAACACAGATGTTTTTCTTATTGTTATATCCCCAGAACATAGTGTGCATATATACTTGTTAACGGTAAAAAATTAAAAGCAAAGCTTCAGTATATAGAGAGATTGCATAGCTGACCTGTATTCAGAGATACAGGTGACAGGTACTGCAGAAGTCCAGACAAGAGTGAGTGTGAGATCTGATCCACTGATTCTAGAAACTTAAGGAAAGTTCAGGGCTTAGACAACTTAGGGATTAGTGATACACTGGTTATGCTATAAGCTATCATTAAAAACAGTGCTATCATGTATACAAAAGAAAGTGAATAGTCTAAAGATAGATAGAGATAGATAACGGATGATAGACAGACAGACAGATGATAGATAGATAGATAGATAGATAGATAGATAGATAGATAGATAGATAGATAGATACGGTTTTGTGATAGAGGAAATAGCTATTTGTATACCAGGAAGACACAGAATCTGGTAGCTGTCCAGTCCAGTGTTAAAGACACAGATGATCCCTAGAGAGTCACTGCTGTTGAATCTACGTTGAAAGGCTGAAGAAGGCGGAGTCACCAGACAATGGTGCTGGTCGTAGACATTCATTCATAAAGAAAAGGGGTTTGCATGTGTCTACAACCTGCCTTCATCCAACTTCCTCCCATCCATGCTTCCACCTGTCTACCTTCAAGGCAGATTTTGACTTCCTTAGTCACTATCTCACGTTCTAATTCTCTCTGCTGGTGGCTGCATAGGCACACTGGTGTACTTTACCAATCCTATGCATCTCTTAACCTAGTCAAGTCGATAATCAAGAAAAACTATCACACTAAAACTGTTCAGATCTGACAGATCGAATTATTTCTAGAACGTTATTTACTTCCATTCTAATTGTCATTAAATTTTGCCAAGTGATACACTTATACCTGTGGAATATTTTTGGAATAATATGAATAAGTGCCTTAAGCAATTCTGTGCTTTTGTAAAAAAATGTTATCTAATGTGGTATCTAAAAAAATTCAGAATACTTACGTTTTTTTTCTAGGCCAGAATACATACCATGCAGTTGACCTTGGACTATTGATGTGGGAGTGTCATATATCAATCTGTTGATTTCTTTGGCTAAGCAATAAAGAAACTGCTAGGCCCATTGGATAGGCCCACCCTTAGGTGGGTGGAGTAAACAGAACAGAATGCCGGGAGGAAGAGGAAGTGAGGGCAGACTCCACAGCTCTCCTCTCCGGAGCAGACGCCTTCAGAGAGACGCCATGCTACCTGCTCCAGGGAAGACGCACGCTATGAAGCTCCAACCCAGGATGGACTTAGGCTAGAATCTTCCCGGTAAGCGCACCTAGGGGCGCTACACAGATGATTAGAAATGGGCCAGAGCAGTGTTTAAATGAATACAGTTTGTGTGTAATTATTTCGGGTAAAGCTAGCCGGGCAGGGCAGGCGGCTGGGGTGTTTGGGGACGCAGCCCTGCCGCCCCTATTACTACAAATGACGCCCAGACGTGTGGCTAACTGAGTCCACAGAAAGCCTGAGAAAGCTTGGAAAAGAATAGAGTAAAGCGTGTTTCTTGTGGCAATTTCTCGGGTCTACTCTGCTTGCTAGAGGCAAGCAAGCACCTCATCTAAGAGAGGCTTCCTGACTCAGCTTTAGCTGCAAAAGCCTGCAGCTCATTAAGAGGTCCTGCCACGAAACACTTAAACGGTGTTGACGAAAAGCTGAACGCATGCTTTTCGGTTTTCAGCCGTAGCAGGAAAAAAGCTGCGCTGTTTAAAAATGCCGGCTTTCTGGGCCATCCTGCCAGGGCAAACTCTGACTGTTTGAGGCAGGAGGGCCGGCTACCGAGAGAGGACTTGAGTGTTGTCTGTTGTAGCTTGCTGGCTGGCAGGGACCTTGAATGCCATAGAGGTGTGGCTATAAACATGGCTGCAGCCTGTATATCCGCCATGAGGCTGGAAAGCTAAGGAATGGACTGGATCTAGCTGGCAAAGCCACGCCTTTAGTCCTACTGAGATTGCTTGGCAAATTAAAGACTCACGTGGTCAGAAAAAGAGAGATATACAGTAAAGAGAGATTCAAAGACAGAGACAACTTCTGAATGGTTTAAAGTGTGTTAAAAATATATGCAAGCTGAAAGTTGAAGTTCTTAAAGCAAAAAACAAAAAAAGGAAGAGAGTTGTTGTATGTACACACCTTTAATCCCAACACTTGGGAGGCAGAGGGAGATAGACCTCTGTGACTTCAAGGTGTGGTAGCACACGCCTTTAATCCCAATGCCTGGGAGGCAGAGACAGGCGGATCTCTGAGAGTTCAAAGACAGCCTGGTTTTCAGATATACGCTCAAAAAGCAAAAAGTTAACTTAGGAATGTCTCAGCTTAGATTCTTAAGCGCCTAATGATTTAAAGGCACAAATCAAAAGTGCTCCTGGATACTAAAAAATTGCAGATTCACAATAGGACAGATTCAGACCACTAAATGAGTCACACTGTTGGATGAATGTACGTAGGCTTGGGAGAGAGAAGAAAAAGAATATAGAGAATAAAGTTAATGGTTTAAAAAGAAAAAAGTAAAAGTAAAGTCTTTAAAGAGACAGAGTACAGATAGTTATAGATATAAATAAAAATAAGCCGCGTAAAGATGGAAAATTCACAGAGAGTCTGGATTATGTACATTGTGTTTTCTTTAAAATTTTTGACTGTGAAGGAGCTAAGTACAGAGAGACATTTCATTATATGGGCTTCCAAGAGGAACCAGAATGGATATAAGGGTATTACGATTTCAGAATTTGGATCTAAGGACATGATGCTTTGGAAAGGAGTTTCTTGTTTTGTTTTCACAGAGGATGAGACCCTGTTCATTTCTTCAATTCCGATTTGGTATGATGGACCACGTCCTCCTGAAGGGTTGCTGTGAACATCTTCAGAAAATTGCTTTGCTCAACTGCCAACTGAGATGAAACTAGCACACAGGTTATACCATGAAAGACCTAATTAACGACGCCCCCATTCAGCAGGAAGCAGTTTGGAGAGAAAAAACTGCGCCCATGTTCCCAAATATGGTTTATAAATGTTCTTTTACATTTAAAGGGGGATATGATATAGATATGAATAATTTGCATTAGTATAGATTTTGCTTTATTGATAGAGATTTACGGTCAATTTTGTTATATGTATAAATGTTTCTGATGTAACTTTTACTTGATAACTGTTTTGTTATATGTAATTTTGCTATGTTAAGGTTAAAGCCTTCCTTTTTTTGTTTAAACAGAAAAAGGGGAAGTGATGTGGGAGTGTCATATATCAATCTGTTGATTTCTTTGGCTAAGCAATAAAGAAACTGCTAGGCCCATTGGATAGGCCCACCCTTAGGTGGGTGGAGTAAACAGAACAGAATGCCGGGAGGAAGAGGAAGTGAGGGCAGACTCCACAGCTCTCCTCTCCGGAGCAGACGCCTTCAGAGAGACGCCATGCTACCTGCTCCAGGGAAGACGCACGCTATGAAGCTCCAACCCAGGATGGACTTAGGCTAGAATCTTCCCGGTAAGCGCACCTAGGGGCGCTACACAGATGATTAGAAATGGGCCAGAGCAGTGTTTAAATGAATACAGTTTGTGTGTAATTATTTCGGGGCATAAGCTAGCCGGGCAGGTGGCTTGGGGTGTTGGGGACGCAGCCCCGCTGCCGCGCCCCATATTACTACAGACTATCCCTTAATTCTAGCTGCAATGTTTGATATGAAGTATGACACAGGGTAGCCTAGTCATATTTCACACAAACAAATGACATGGCAGTCAGTCTTTAGGCCTGCAGTGTTGGAGCACATATTAGTCTAAGCCAATGAGCTTGCTGGTGTCATTACACATCACCATTGCAGCATTAGATAATATGACTGTCTTCTGTTTTAGACACTTGGAAGATAATCAATGCATTCTATAGACGTGAGGAATCTAGAAAGAGCAGGTTAAGGGAGGAAACCTATCAGGCAGATCTTAACAGACTGGATTCGAAGTGCCTATTGGGGCATCCAAGTGCTTTATTCAGTACATATGTATCTAATTTGGTTCGTAGTCTAGGATTGACAGCTAACCACTGGCTGTACTTTGGCAGCCAGTACATCACAGCCAATCGTGAGAGTAGTGAAAGAGTGCGTGGCATGAGGGCCATAGGGCATTTCATTTTAGAAAGGCCTATAATGTCCACTGGAGCTAAAGAAGCCCCTGCATGCTAGAGGTAAGGGATAAATTGAGAGCAGTTTGTTTCAGTTCTGATTTAGCAGCTATGTGCTGGATACATTGTCAC
The DNA here is from genome assembly GCF_037038515.1 of Microtus pennsylvanicus. NCBI lineage: Eukaryota > Metazoa > Chordata > Mammalia > Rodentia > Cricetidae > Microtus > Microtus pennsylvanicus. The sequence goes on along the minus strand of NC_134586.1, from coordinate 110,639,628 downwards.
CTCTCTAGTTCTTTTTCTTTCAAGCGGTCATGTCCTTCCTAGCTCTTACCAGAAAAAGGGACCCCAGAGGGCTCAGCAGATCATTTTGTACCGTCCTTCCCCAGGCTGCAGGCCAGGGCCATTTCTGAACTTCTCGTCATGGAAACACATAAGTTGCAAGTTCCTTTGATTATCGGGAAGGACATGGAAGGGCAGGAGTGCTCTTTGCTGCTCAATGATCCATGCAACTAGAACAATATCCATTGTAGGCAAATTCATGGCTGGGATAAGTGGACGCACAGCCCAGCAGTTCTTATAAATGAATTTAGTTCAAGTTGAATTAAGGTGATCTGTGAAAATGTGTTTCAAAATGATTCTCTTCAGTATTTAGGATACCGAATCTTTTTGAAAAATGGTTTAGTGCTTTTGGTAAACGTTTAAATTAAACTTCCATAATTCTATAGAAGTTAGTCTAGGGATCTCTAATGAACTTTTAAAACATGACAAATATTAAATGCTGTTTAATATTGGCTGTCACTTTTCTGAAAAAAAAAAGGGAAGATCTCTCCATTTTGTTTTGTTCTTTTCTAATTGCTAACTTCTATATTGTGGATGGGTAAAAAGACATGTTTGTGAGCCATAGGAAAAATAACAACATCAGCAATGTGCTAAAAACTAGAATTTACAATAATTATTCTTGGTTCTAAAAAGGGGCCCTTCCTAGTGGCAGTTTCTACCAGCAGAATTTTCATATTTCATGCAAAGTGTCTGGGTTTCTGACTCCTCTCATTGCTTATCTACCTATGTCAAATTCTTTTAACTTAGAATTGCCAGTCTCCCACAGTGTGTCTGCTCTGGAGAGCTGGGAGATGTCAGGGAAGCCAAAGAAGTTTGTGGCAGGAACACATCTGGAGGAAAGGTAAGGTACAGCTTCGCTGACCTCTGGAAAAAAGGATTTTGGTCTCTCTGTTCAGTAAGATGGGAACTCATTAGGTGTTTCAAATACGTGAGGCCCACAGTAAGATTTATTCTTGAGAAGAAGCCACTTGGGTAACTAATGAAACAAGAGGCTGCTGCGTGTTGTTGCTGAGTAAGAAATGCTGAGAAATTGCCCTAGGCTGAAAGTAGTGATTGTGGATGTGATGTGTTTGAGAGAGAGGAAGTAGCCTGGCAAGATGCAGAAAGTAATGCAGAATAAAGCAAAAGGCTGCTGTAAGAGTCAGCAGCAGGTTGATCAAACCCCAGAAGAGGAATAGACTTTGCTATTATATGTTCGGTAAAGTCATTTGGTGGGATGACTTTCTGCAAGATTATCACATTCTGAGGATGAAGAATTACTGAGACATCAAAGTATAAATGTCTAGATTTTTGAGGTAAGCTCGTCTGGAGATGTAGGGATTGTTGGATGAATTTGAAATCTGTTGCATTTGTTCTAATTGAAGTTAAGGTCATGGGTAAGGTCTTATAAGAGGAGAAAAGTGGTGAATGAGGATCTGAGGGTTGCGGAACTTCACATCCTAATGACTAGAGTAAAGAGGGTGATATTTGGAGAAGGCATGAAAGGGATGATGTTGAGAAAGAGGAGAACTGGGGCAGTGAGATAAATACCTTGGAGAAAGGGACAGAGGGCTGTGTGGTGAGAGAGGCAGTTAGCCACATCAGTGATAGGAGAAGTAGGTCTCGGTTCTTGGCCCATAGACATCTTGTGAAGTTGTGCTGGAGTGAAAATGCATCGCCACAGGACGTGGGTGATGAGTGCCTATGACTTCTTAGGAAGTTTGACTCTGAAGGGATTATGGAAATGGAGTGTTGGCTGAATCAGGTGGGACATGGATGCTCTTAGGTTTTGGAGAAAGAAGTTCATGAAAAACAAGAAGGGTGAGTTTTTAAAAGGGGTTATTATAGAGAAAAAATTTAAAGAAAAAAATGTAATAACTTCAGAAAGAACACAAACCCTTGGAAATCCAGAAAAGCTCTAGAAGGTGCTGGAAAGGTCAGTTTAGGCCCTACACAAAAGAGTACCCCCAAAGAGGGAAAAGCCCACAGAGTTGCACTATAACGACATTTTTATAGGACTCGTGAAAGAAACTGGACAAAGATAGAGGTAATTTCTGTCATGTTTGGTTAATTCACAGAATATCTTATATGTTTAATAAATGGTGCGGGGGGGCGGGGGTGTTCACAGGCTGTATGCACATTCCCCTGGCCTACAGGAACATAATTTTGTACACTATGCATATTCAACTCATCCATTTAGAAAACGGCTTGCACCCTGAAGCTCCTGCTGTCCATTTCTGACATCCAATTTGGTAGCTGCTACTTTGACTCATCCATTGGTCTTGTCCAGCATGGCTACTCTCTGCTGGTCTCAGACTTTGGTGGTGTATGCGAGGTTAGGCAGTCAATGTTCCCTTTGCTCTCACATTTACATGACCAACTTGTAGTTTTAACATTGTAGAAGGCTAAATGGACTACTGTTACCAAGACGTAGTTGCAGTTTCTCTCTTTTTAGCCCTTTGTCTACAGGGTGGTCTGAGGGACCCTCTTTCAGAAATAGTAAGAGCCTTGTCAGAAGCTTTGTGAAGGGGTGACAGGGCCTTGTGTATGTCCCATTGTCTGGGCAAGAGATGTACTTGTTGTCTATATCAAAAAAGTTATACTGCCTGGGATAGATCATGCTATTAGTACCATGGGAAACTGTTACAGATATTCATAAGTCCAAATAGTGTTCAGGAAGCAGATGTCTACAAATGGTCCTTTTCTCCCCCTTTCTTACTGTTTGGCATCTCCTACAAGAAGTATTTAAAGGCAAGTGTTAGTACCCAGATGTTTTGTTATTGCTACTCCTATATTTGTATGAAATTTTCCTCCTTGAGATATACTTAGCTTTGTTTGGGGGAAGACTGGAGAATTTGATTTCCTCATCAAAAAGTTGAAACAATGAAAGATATGTCTCAGTGAGAAATTCTAATTAGAGGCATTTTAATAATGTAGGAAGTAAGGATAGAGTTTATAAAATGAGTGACTAGCTGAATTGGGAATGGAAGCAAGGATTTTGAGATTGCAATTTGACAATTAACGTATCATAAAGTGTCATTTTCTTTTCATTTTAAATGCCCAAGAGAACGTTATTCATAGCCATGTATATTGCTAAGTATGTTTTTAGAATTTGGCTACAGTATTTTCCCCTCTCTCCTACATATGACAAGCGTAGAAGCTAAAAATTGCCAGAATAGAAACATGTACCCACCTCTCCAAGAAGAACACTGAAGAGTCATTGTTATCATGGCCAGTAGTAGAAACTTATCTTCCTGATTTGCTCTGGGAATATGGATGGAAGACCAGGGATCTCAAAGTCACACTCACATTGGAAAAGTGAAGAGAATTGTAATTTTCCAATGTCCGTGATTAGAGCCATCTGTGCCTTCTTACTTTAGGTCTCTCGATGCATTCCAATGCAAAATAGCCTCTTCTTTGTTTATTTGGAACACAGCTGTTGTCTTAATTGAGCCTAAAAGATAATAGAAGCATTGTTCTCTCCCCATCTTCACCCCTTCTCCAGTGAAGCCCTTGGTTGAATGAAGGAAGACCTGAAGGAATTAGCTTTCCTAGAAAATCTGCATTGCTGTTTTATTTCTCCAAAGGTAAATACTGTTTTTAAAAACAGTGGATGGGGATTATACATGTATACGTATATGCATATGTATAGAGTGTGCAATTGTGTGCGTGTGTGCGTACACATACTCTAATGCAGTTTGAACTCTGAATACTTGCTATTCCTTTTTGATAGACACCAACTTGTACCACACCACACTCCCACACCCTTGTCACAAGAACCATCAGTGATTCAGGTTAAACTTGTGAAGCTTTACCCCTTGGCATTTGCCTTCCTTGAACCGAAGGAGTTAAAACCATAGAGTACAGACTGATTTGCTTTTTTCTCATTATCTTCCCCTCCCCCAATATTCTGCTCTTTGAGCAGAACTGCTTCAAATTCTATTCTTTTCTCTATTGTTAGAAGCTAAGAAGTTGCTTAAACGTCATCACAGGTGCTTTGGTCTTCTGAAACAAAGGTTTTGGGGAACATAAAATGTGCCTAGTCCTATAGACTCTCATGAAAGGAAGTAATACAAGTATTTAGAGTACACACATACACAAATTTATAAATTCCACATAGAAGCAAAAGAAAATTTTATTAGCTACCAAAAGCATTTCCATAAATTGTTTGCCCCTATACATTTTAGTCCCACAATGATTGCCTCGTCATTTGGCAAGGAGTTTGTAAAATTATGTTCTACTGGCAGAATAAAATGAAAATTCAGTATTTGCTTTGGGTTGTTTTTTATTACAATTATAGTTAGTTATAATATATAAAATGTGTGGCTTTATACAGAATTGCACTCACTGTTTCTAATATTTCCAGAAGTTAGTTTCCTACAAAAGCATGTATATATGCTTTGTGTGTGTGTGTGTGTGTGTGTGTGTGTGTGTGTGTGTATATATATATATATATATATATATATATATATATGCATATATAATGATTTCTCAAACAAGTAGAAACTGAATTGAAATGTACAGAATTTCCAATCATAATGTAAATGGTCCTGGACCTAATCTCTAGCCATAAACTATAACTCTGGACAAAAAGGCTATAAAAGAAGTTTTTATACACTGCTCACACCATGAACAGGAAACCCATGATTCGTGGCCTCACATTCACCCTGGCTTTCTGCTGGACTGGTTTGCTGGCCCTGACACAGAAGCAGTACTGAACAAGAGCTAAGAGAGGTGATATAGAGGTGGGAGCCGGTGCTTCTGAGCTGATGAAACTCACTGGCACTGTATAGGAAAGGGGAGAATTCTGCATATGGGCATGTTGGCTTCCTGAACCACAACTGAGGAGGGGTACAAGGTGAGATTCCTTGAGGCTTCTCATAAAACAACTGCCTTTAAGAAGAAAGAGAAGAGAAGGCAGTTAAGGTCATCCTGTGCTGCCTAGAAATCACTGGATTTCCCCAGCTAGAGTGGCAACTTGTGTATGTCCAATCTTTTATTGAAGAGACCAAAAAGAGCTCACCTTTTGCAGTGTGCACAATGCCCTAGAAGAAGGACAGCTCTAACAGCTCCCAGAAAAGTTCAGCAGGATCATGGAGAATTGTCAAATTTTTAACTTCCTGTCATCTAAAAGAAACCAAAGAAAAGCAACTTGACACTCTTTAGAGGGAGCCAACACAATCTCCCTCACACTGTATTATACACAATGTCCTGTGGATTTAGTAAAAGAGAAAATATATAGGTAGTATATATTATACATTAAGCATTTCAGGACAGTGAGATGCCTCAGGGGAAAGGTGCTTGCTGCAAAGCCTGATGCATCCTCAGCACTCTCACAGTGGAAAGCAGTACAAGTTGTACTGTCCTCTGCACATGAGCTTTGACACCTACATAAACACACACACTCACATACACAAGTGCACACACACACAAATGTAAGAGTCTGTTCTTTTTTCTTAAAATATTTACTGTTTTAGTTTGCCATTTTTTGTTTATCATTGCTATTATTTATTATTTTGTATGTGCATGTTTTGGGAACAGGTACTAAATTGCCAGAGACAGATTTTTGGAGTCGGTCCTCACTTTGAGCCTTGTTGGAATAAGTCTTCTCTTGGTTGTTTCTTCTAGCCCATGAGCTTGCATCTGATTCCCTGGTTTTTACTTCCATCACTAGGTGGGAATGCTCAGATGACACATTTTCTCCATCACATCTGTGTTCCAGACACTAAAGGGTTTTCAGCCTTTGTTGGAAGACATTGCTGGATAGTCAGAAGGCATAACCTTCCCAGTGTCCTAGAAGATTATTTTAATAGCTCATCAACATGGAGCTCCCTTTCTCTAGTAGAACTTCCTACATCTACCAGCCCTTATCTGGAGAATGTCCTTGGATCTGACCTGGAGGACTGACCTTATCTATAAGTTGTCTCTAAAGCTGACTTATATTTAGCTTGGACCCTGACATAGATTCCTGCTAGAAGGCTTCCTTGCTGCAGACATGATAACTAAGACTTATGCTAGGGGCCGTGTGATAGGAGTATGCCACTTAATGAAAATTACAGTTTGTACCCAGGCTCCCTAATTTTATATATACCTTATATTCTGAAATAAAATTGAGCTTGTTCACTGTACTCTGTCTCCTGGAGGGCTGTTTCTGTTTGTGCACATGGGATGCATACAAAATTTTCTGTCGCCCCTTCTGCCTAATTCTCCTTTTGAACTAAGGGCCAATAGGCAGAGAGGCCAAAAGAACCCTCCCACAAGAAGTTTTTACCCACTGAGCATTCTCCCTAGTCTTCCAAAATCAAAACATACAAAAAAGCATGAAGAAACATTGAAGGCAATGACTGATGTAGCAATCAGAATCCTTAGAAAATGGGGTTTATTTCAAAAATAACATATAGGCTGGGAATGTGTTATTGTATGGTCCTTACCTTTGCTACATATTAAGGTAAACTGAAAATAAAAATATGATTTGCCAGTGTTTATTATTTGTGGACTGTGACAAGTTGAAGTCAGAAGTCCTGAAAAGCCCAATACTAAGACAGCACAAAATTCAAGACAGTGAATGTGGTGGGTTCAAAGGATGTTTTGTTAACCCAAACAGCAGTGCAAGAGGAGGGACATCACGTCAAAAGCATAGTATGAATGGAAAAGCCATCACAAATTACTGAATGTCCATCCAAACTTATAATTATTTCCTTAAAAGTAACAAGTTAAGCATTTCAACTGAACTTAAAAACTGTCAAACTGAATAAAACAGCACATTTCTAGCCATAGAAGAGAAAGACATTAAAAATATAGATTTTGGGGAAGAGTTTGAAGCTGATGTGACACATTAATAGTACACGACTGGGAAGGCAGATGGCATACAGCAATGACCAATTCATGAAGATGGAAAGTTAAACCAAATATAAAGAAATAATTTGAAGGTTTCACGAATTTCAAGCATAGTTTTAGTGTTTCTAAAGCAAAAATGGACACAGTAATGAAAGAAATAAATCCACAATCACAGATAGACATTTTAATATCCTACACACAGCAATGTAAAGTGAACTGTTAGAGGAAGTAGATAGCAAAAGGATACCCAAGGATAGAGGTCTAAAATTCAATGCAGTCAATATATGTAGTAGGAGACTATTTGTTTGTTCCCAGCTGCCCAGCCCCAAAATAATCACACAGAAACTATTAATTAAATCACTGCTTGCTCATTAGCTCTAGCTTCTTATTGGCTAACACTTACATCTTAATTTAACCCATCTTTATTAATCTGTGTATCACAACAAGGCTGTGGCTTACCGGCTAAAGTTCTGGTATCTGTCTCCAGTGGGGCTACATGACTTCTCTCTTACTCTACCTTCTTTCTCCCAGCATTCAGTTTAGTTTTCCACGCCTTCCTATATTCTGTCATGTGCAGGCCTAAGACAGTTTCTTAATTAACTAATGGTATTCACAGCAATCAGAGAGGAATCCCACATCACCGTCCCCTTTTTCTTTTTAAGTAAAAAAAAAAAGGTTTTAACTTTAATATAGTAACATATAACAAAACAGGTATCAAGCAATAATTACAGTTATAATATTATTTTATCTTTTATCCTAAGAAAAATATAACTATATATTCTTCAATTCTATCAAAGACTCCAGAAGGATACAATATTGCCTAAGTAAATAGGAAGTGCCTTGTAAGCAACTTCCAATACTCAAGAATTGACAGAGACATCTTGCTGCCTGGACAGTCACTCAGTGTTCTTCTATACTGTTGGGACATCTGTCTCTAGCCTACAAGTCCATCGTATCTAGCTGACTTTTCCATGAAGCAGAAAATTTCAAAGACAGTTCTGCCATATTGGCAGTTTGTTAGTCACATTTTTTTCTGTGTCCTGTAGAAGGTCTAGCAAGACTCTTTCATAAAGCAGAAACCCTGAAAGACTGTCTCACCTTTATGCAAGTTCATCAGTCATTTCTCTGTGGGTCCTGCATGTCCAGTTCATACAGAATAATATCAAGCAGTCCAGGCAAGAGCAGTTTCTTACCCAAATGGCTAAATACCTCCATAAGGAGCCTCTTCAATGCCCATCATCCTCTTGAAATCGATTGGTGCTGCCAGAAGTACATAAGTCTCATTGTCATGAAAAGTACTAAGTTCTTAAGCATTTTAAATGCCATATTCTATAGACTTTGAAAGATCTGAGGAATATCTATCCATCTGAAATACATCTCTGTACATCTAGAAAACCTGACTACAAGATTGACTATTATAGAGGACTCTTAATTAACCTATATTTCTTAATTATACATTACATTTTAAAATGAGCTGCACAAGCACAAAACCTTAATCAAGAGCAGAAATATACATATAACAAAATTAACCTAAAATTTGTATTAATAAACTAAGATTCATACCAATGCAAAGTATCCATCTCTATAGCATATTGCCCTTTAAATGTAAACAAACATTTATAAACAATATTTGGGAATATATGAGTGTAGTTTTCTCCAGACTACTTCCTGTTTCTTGTTGGGTGAAGTAATTTCTGGGGTGTTGAAGGCAATCTTTCAGGGAGTCTTGTTCCATCAAGCCACATTAGTCTGGAAGGATTCCACAGGTCCTTATCTGCTGTGGAAACAAAAGCAGAACCTCTTTTCCAAAACAACATAGCCCTAGACTCAAATTTTGAAGTCAATAAACCTTTAAAACATATGTGTTGGTTTAGCTTAGCAGCCCTCAGAATCAAATGTCTCTCTGCAGTCAAAAGAGTCAAAGAAAACACAATAATATACATAATCCAGATTCTCTATGTATATTCTATCTTTATGTGGCTTATTTTTCTTTATTCTCATTAATTTTTCTACAAGTTTACTCTGTCTCTTTAAAGACTTTGTTTTATTTTTAAAACTATTTACTTCTTTTTATAACTTTTTATAACTCTCTATACTCTTTGTCTTCTTCATCCCAAGCCTACATATATTTTTTAAACACACTGTGACACATTTAGAGGTCTTTTTAATCTGAATCTGTCTTTATTGTGTATCTGTAATCCTTTTCTGACCAGGACTGCTTCTTAAAATGCTGAGAGCTTCTTTTTTTTTTAAATTTATTTATTTATTAAGGATTTCTGTCTCCTCCCCGCAACCGCCTCCCATTTCCCTCCCCCTAAAAGCTAAGTTGTAGCATTGCTAGAGCAGATATGGCCCTGCCTGCTTGCTTCACTCAGTCCAACATGGCTGGACGGAGGTCTGTTTAGTGCTAGCCACGCTCGTAGCCCCATTTAAATGTTCTGCCTCCTGAAGGAGTCAGAGGTCACACTGGCAACAAGGCTCAGAATGCTGCTGTTTCAAAACCATGCAGGTTTCTTTCTACTGCTGCTGATTCAAGAAAACCTCTCTTAAAGGAGCTACAGCACAAAGCAGTGCTTAACTCTGTTTTTTGTTTGTTTGTTTGTTTTTGTTTTTGCCTAGAATTTCTTTTTAAACTCTCTCAGGTTTTAAGTGGATTTTAGTTGGCCACGTTGCACCAATTTGATTACCTGTACAAAATAGTAATCCCAATAAGCATGGAGCACAAACTTAAAAGAGACTATCTTGGCTGAAGATGGCTCATTGGTTAAAGGGGGTAATACTCTTGAGAGGAGCCCAAGTTTGGTTTCCAGCATCCACAGCTGGTGGTTCTCAGTGGCTTAATTCTAGGTCCAGGGGACTCTGTTCCCTCTTCTGACCTCTGTAAGCACTGCACACACATAAACACAAACACAAATATATATATATATATATTTGAAAACAAATTAAAAATAAGCAAGCTATCATTAGGTTTGAAGATATTTAAATCTTAAAGACTGTATTCTTCATCTATAATGTAATTAAGTTAAAAATTAATAGCAATAAGATATTTTTTTTAATTTTTTATTGATAAAAGGAGGATAAAGAAAAGAAAAAAAAACAAATTTCCACCTCCTCCCACCAGCCTCCCATTTCCCTCCCCCTCCTCCCACTCTTCTCCCCCTCCTCCCACTCTTCTCCCCCTCCTCCCACCCCTCTCCCCTTCCCCCCACTCCTCTCCCCCTCCCTTTCCAGTCCAAAGAGCTGTCAGGGTTCCCTGCCCTGTGGTAAGTCCTAGGTCCTCCCCCCTCCATCCATATCTAGGAAGGTGAACATCCAGACTGGCTAGGCTCCCACCAAGCCAGCACATTGCGTAGGATCAAAACCGCGTGCCAATGTCCTTGGCGTCTCATCAGCCCTCATTGTTCGCCATGTTCCGAGAGTCCAGTTTTATCCCATGCTTTTTCTGGTAACACTCCAGCTGGCCTTGGTGAGCTCCCAGTAGATCAGCTCCACTGTCTCAGTGGGTGGGTGCACTCCTCGTGGTCCCGACATCTTTGCTCATGTTCTCACTCTTTCTGCTCCTCATTGGGACCTTGGGAGCTCAGTCCAGTGCTCCAGTGTGGGTCTCAGTCTCTATCTCCATCCATCGCCAGATGCAAGTTCTAGGATGATATGCAATATATTCGTCAGTATTGCTCTAGGGTAGGGTCATTTCAGGTTCCCTATCCTCAGCTGCCCAGGGAACTAACTGGGGACCTCAGCTTGGGCACCTGGGAGCCCCTCTAGGGTCAAGTCTCCTGCCCACCCTATAGTGGGTCCCTTAACTAAGAATTGTGGTTCCGTGCTCCCCTATCCAACCTTCCTTTATCCTGATCCTCCTGTTTCCCCAAGTCCCCCCTCCTTCCCTTCTACCTTTTCTCTCCCCATCTCCCCTAACCCCCATCCCACCCCGCCCCCAAGATCCCACTTTTCTCCCCGGCAATTTTGTCTACTTCCCTTATCCAAGAGGATAACTATATGTTTTTCCTTGGGTTCACCTTCTTACTTAGCTTCTTTAGATTCGCCTATTGTAGACTCCGTGACCCTTATTTATGGCTAGAAACCAATTATGAGTGAGTACATCCCATGTTCATCTTTTCGGGTCTGGGATACCTCACTCAGGATAGTGTTTTCTATTTCCATCCATTTGCATGCAAAATTCGAGAAGTCATTGTTTTTTACCGCAGCGTAGTACTCTAGTGTGTATATATTCCATACTTTCTTCATCCATTCTTCCATTGAAGGACATCTAGGTTGTTTCCAGGTTCTGGCTATTACAAATAATACTGCTATGAACATAGTTGAACAAATGCTTTTGACATGTGATAGAACATCTCTTGGGTAAATTCCCAAGAGTGGTATTGCTGGGTCCAGGGGTAGGTTGATCCCGAATTTCCTGAGAAACCGAAACACTGACTTCCACAATGGTTGCACAAGATTGCATTCCCAGCAGCAATGGATGAGGGTACCCCTTCCTCCACAGCCTCTCCAGCAAAGGCTATCCTTGGTGTTTTTGACTTTAGCCAATCTTACAAGTGTAAGATGATATCTCAAAGTTGTTTTGATTTGCATTTCCCTGATCGCTAAGGAGGTTGAGCATGACCTTAAGTGTCTTTTGGCCATTTGAACTTCTTCTGTTGAGAATTCTCTGTTCAGTTCAGCGCCCCATTTTTTAATTGGGTTAATTAGCATTTTAAAGTCTAGTTTCTTGAGTTCTCCATATATTTTGGAGATCAGACCTTTGTCTGTTGCGGGGTTGGTGAAGATCTTCTCCCAGTCAGTAGGTTGCCTTTGTGTCTTAGTGACAGTGGCCTTTGCTTTACAGAAGCTTCTCAGTTTTAGTAGGTCCCATTTATTCAATGTTGCCCTTAATGTCTGTGCTTCTGGGGTTATACCTAAGAAGCGATCGCCTGTGCCCATCTGTTGTAGGGTATTGCCCACTTTCTCTTCTATCAGGTTCAGTGTTTTCGGGCTGATATTGAGGTCTTTAATCCATTTGGACTTGAGTTTTGTGCACGGTGATAGATATGGGTCTATTTTCATTCTTCTACAGGTTGACATCCAGTTGTGCCAGCACCATTTGTTGAAGATGCTTTCTTTCTTCCAATGTATACTTTTAGCTCCTTTATCGAAAATGAGGTGTTCATAGGTTTGTGGGATAAAGTCCGGGTCTTCTATACGATTCCATTGGTCGACTTCTCTGTTTTTATGCCAGTACCACCCTGTTTTCATTACTGTAGCTCGGTAATAGAGTTTGAAGTCAGGGATGGTAATGCCTCCAGAAGATCCTTTATTGTATAGGATTGTTTTTGCTATCCTGGGTTTTTTGTTTTTCCATATAAAGTTGATTATTGTCCTCTCCAGATCTGTGAAGAATTTTGATGGGATCTTGATGGGGATTGCATTGAATCTATAAATTGCCTTTGGTAGAATTGCCATTTTTACTATGTTGATCCTCCCGATCTAAGAGCAAGGGATGTCCATCCATTTTTTAGTATCCTCTTCAATTTCTTTCTTCAATGCCTTAAAGTTCTTGTCAAATAGATCTTTCACTTCCTTGGTTAGAATTACCCCAAGATATTTTATGCTGTTTGTGGCTATCGTGAATGGAGAAGCTTCTCTGATTTCCCTCTCTGCTTCCATATCCTTTGAGTATAGGAGGGCGACTGATTTTTTGGAGTTGATCTTGTATCCTGCCACATTACTAAAGCTGTTTATCAGCTGTAAAAGTTCTTTGGTGGAATTTTGGGGGTCGCTTATGTACACTATCATATCATCTGTGAATAACAAAAGTTTAACTTCTTCCTTTCCAATTCGAATCCCCTTGATCCCATTATGCTGTCTTATTGCTATTGCTAGAACTTCCATCACTATATTGAAGAGGTATGGCGAAAGTGGGCAGCCTTGCCGTGTTCCTGAGTTAAGCGGGATGGCTTTGAGTTTCTCTCTGTTTAATTTGATGTTAGCTGTCGGCTTGCTGTATATAGCTTTTATTATATTTAGGTATGACCCTTGTATCCCTAATCTCTCCAAGACTTTTAACATAAATGGATGTTGAATTTTGTCAAATGCTTTTTCAGCATCTAATGAAATGATCATATGGTTTTTTTCTTTCAGTTTATTTATATGCTGGATTACATTGATAGATTTTCATATGTTGAACCAGCCCTGCATCTCAGGAATGAAGCCTACTTGATCATAATGGATAATTTTTCGGATGTGTTCTTGGATTCGGTTTGCCAGTATTTTGTTGAGGATTTTTGCGTCGATATTCATGAGTGAGATCGGCCTGTAATTCTCTTTCCTGGTTGAGTCTTTGTGTGGTTTTGGTATCAGAGTAACTGTAGCTTCATAAAAGGAATTTGGTAATGACCCTTCTGTTTCTATATTGTGGAATACATTGAGGAGTATAGGTATTACTTCTTCTTGGAAGTTCTGGAAGAATTCCGCATTGAAACCATCTGGCCCTGGGCTTTTTTTGGTAGGGAGGTTTTTGATAACAGCTTCTGGTTCTTTGCGACTGACAGGTCTGTTTAGATTGTTCACCTGGTCCTGATTTAATTTTGGTAAATCGTATTTATCTAAAAAAGCGTCCATTTCTTTTACATTTTCCAGTTTAGTGGCATACAAGCTTTTGTAGTAAGATCTAATGACTCTCTGAATTTCCTCTGTGTTTGTGGTTATGTCCCCCTTTTCATTTCTGATCTTATTAATTTGCAAATTTTCTCTCTGCCGTTTGACTAGTTTGGATAGGGGTTTGTCAATCTTGTTGCTTTTCTCCAGGAACCAGCTTCTTGATTCATTGATTCTTTGTATTGTTTTCTGTGTTTCTATTTTGTTGATTTCAGCCCTCAGTTTGATTATTTCCAGTCTTCTACTCCTCCTAGGTGAGTCTGCTTCTTTTTTTTTCTAGAGCTTTCAGGTGGGCTGTTAAGTCTCCAATATGTGCTTTCTCTGTTTTCTTTAAGTGGGCACTTAGTGCTATGAACTTTCCTCTTAGGACTGCTTTCATAGTGTCCCATAAGTTCGAGTATGTTGTTTCCTTATTTTCATTGAATTCAAGGAAGACTTTAATTTCTTTCTTTATTTCTTCCTTAATCCAGGTATGGTTCAGTAGTTGACTGTTCAGTTTCCATGAGTTTGTAGGCTTTCTGGGGGTAGCATTGTTGTTGAATTCTAACTTTAATCCATGGTGGTCTGATAAGACACAGGTGGTTAGTAATATTTTTTTGTAGCTGTGTAAGTTAGCTTTGTTACCGAGTATGTGGTCAATTTTCGAGAAGGTTCCATGAGCTGCAGAGAAAAAGGTATATTCTTTCCTCTTTGGGTGGAATATTCTATAGATGTCTGTTAAGTCCATTTGCTTCATTACCTCCATCAATTCTCTAATTTCTCTGTTAGGTTTCTGTCTGATTGACCTGTCCATTGGTGAGAGAGGAGTGTTGAAGTCTCCTACTATTAGTGTGTGCGGTTTGATGGCTGCCTTGAATTTTAGCAATGTTTCTTTTACATACATGGGTGCTTTTATATTAGGGGCATAGATATTCAGGATTGAGACTTCTTCCTGATTAATTTTTCCTGTTATGAGTATAAAATGTCCCTCTCCATCTCTTCTGATTGATTTAAGTTTGAAGTCAACTTTGTTAGAAATTAGTATGGCCACACCTGCTTGTTTCTTAGGTCCATTTGCTTGATAAGCCTTTTCCCAGCCCTTTACTCTGAGTAGGTGCCTGTCTTTGTGGTTGAGGTGTGTTTCTTGTAGACAGCAGAATGTTGGATCCTGTTTTCGTATCCAGTCTCTTAGCCTGTGCCTTTTTATAGGTGAGTTGAGCCCATTGACATTAAGTGTTATTAATGACCAGTGGTTGTTAACTCTGGTCACTTTTTTAGTAGTAGGGTTTGTGTGTTTCCCTTCTTTGAGTTGCGCTGGTGAATGGTCTCTAGATGTCTGAGTTATTGAGGTCTTTGTTAGACTCCTTGGTTAGTGATTTTCCTTCTATTATTTTCTGTAAGGCTGGATTTGTGGCTACGTATTGCTTAAATTTGTTTTTATCCTGGAAAAATTTGTTTTCTCCATTTATGGTGAACGAAAGCTTGGCTGAATATAGTAGTCTGGGCTTGCATCCATGGTCTCTTAGTTTTTGCAGTACATCTATCCAGGACCTTCTGGCTTTCATGGTTTCCATAGAGAAGTCAGGTGTAAGTCTGATAGGTTTACCTTTATAAGTAAGTTGTCCTTTTTCCTTTGCGGCTCTTAATATTCTTTCTTTATTCTGTATATTTTGTGTTTTGATTATTATATGGCGAGGGGATGTTTTTTTTGATCCAGCCTATTTGGGGTTCTGTATGCCTCTTGAACCTTCATAGGTACATCCTTCTTCAGGTTGGGAAAGTTTTCTTCTATAATTTTGTTAAGTATATTTTCTGGACCGTTGAGCTGCACTTCTTCTCCTTGTTCTACTCCAATTATTCTTAGGTTTGGTCTTTTTATTGTGTCCCATATTTCCTGAATGTTTTGTGATGAGAGTTTGTTGGACTTGCTGTTTTCTTTGATCAGTGCGTTTATTTTCTCTATGTTATCCTCAGACTCTGAGATTCTTTCTTCTATCTCTTGTATTCTGCTGGTTATGCTTGTTTCTGTAGTCTCTATTCGTTTACCTAGATTTTCCATTTCCAGCCGGCCCTCTGTTTGTGTTTTCTTCTTTGCCTCCATTTCATTTTTCAAATCATGAACTGTTTCCATTATCTGCTTGATTGTTTTTCCTTGCTTTCCTAGGGTATCATTCACTGATTTACTCAATTCCTCGAACTTTCTGTTATACTTCTCCTCCATTTCTATAAGGGCGTTTTTTATATGCTGCTTAAGGGTGTCAATCCCTGTCATGAAGTCAGTTTTTTCTCCTTCTTCTTGATTAAGGTGTTCATGTCCTCCTGTTGTGAGGTCGCTGGCTTCTGGTGGTTTCGTGTTGTTTTTCAGATTGTTGGGTGAATTCTTGCATTGGCGTCTCCCCATCTCTTCCTCCCAATATTCTCCTATGGATCTTCTTTTACAGGATCAGGTCTTCTTGCCAACTGATGTACCTTCCCAGTGATGTCACTCCCCGGTGATGTTTCTCCTGGAGTCCAGTTCGGATCTCCTTGCTGCTTGGTTAGCTCGCAAACAAAGGGCCCACCCTGCTTGCTGCAGGCAGGTTATGGAGACAAAGGAGCTACCACCTTCCCCTTTGCACTCACCTTCGGGTTCAGTCCCAGCGCCCAGGCAGGCTGAGCACGGAGGCGCTCTGCCCCAAGAAGGGAGGGATGGAGGAAGACAGGGGGTAGGGGGATCTGGATGTAAGCTGGATGGGATAGGAATAGAGAGGAGGTACCGGGCAGTGTAGCCCTGTAGGTTGATCAGGAAGTGTAGGCGGGCTGTTCCCGGGTGCCACAGCACTCACTCACCACAATGATGTCTCACTAGGTGCCCTGATCGCAACTCCATTCTGCTTGGTTCGCTGGCAGACAAAGGGCCCACCCTGCTTGCTGCAGGCGGGCTATGGGGACAAAGACGCCCCCAAGCTCCCCTTTGCCCTACGCTTTGGGTTAGGACCCAGCCCCCAAGCGGGCCGAGCAGGGAGGCGCTCTGCCACCGAGGAAGGGGGGGGGAGAGAAACAGGGGGTGGGGGGATCTGGATGTAAGCTGGATGGGATAGGAATAGAGAGGAGGTACCGGGCAGTGTAGCCCTGTAGGTTGATCAGGAAGTGTAGGCGGGCTGTTCCCGGGTGCCACAGCACTCACTCACCACAATGATGTCTCACTAGGTGCCCTGATCGAAACTCCTTGCTGCTTGGTTCGCTCGCAGACAAAGGGCCCACCCTGCTTGCTGCAGGTGGGCTGTGGGGACAAAGAAGCCCCCGAGCTCCCCTTTGCCCTACGCTTTCGGTTAGGACCCAGCGCCCCAGCAGGCCGAGCAGGGAGGCGCTCTGCCACCGAGGAAGGGAAGGGGGAGAGAAACAGGGGGTGGGGGGATCTGGATGTAAGCTGGATGGGATAGGAATAGAGAGGACGCAATAAGATATTTGTAAAACTCCCAAATAATTAGAAATTATAAAACATTGCTAAATACATCATGAATCATTGAGCCAATCACTTGGGTTAAAAAAAAATTCAAATTGTATAAAAAAGCAAAGATGACTTTTTGCAATTTTATAATGTAGAATAACAAGTTCTTTGAGCTATATGCATAGCTAAAATGAATATTTTTAAAACAAAAATATGTTTAAAATTAATAATGTAGGTTTGTACATTGGAAAACCAGGAAGGGAAAATATTATCAAAGTAATCAGATAAAAGACATTATAGATGCAGTAAGAGGCAATAAAATGGAAAAGTAAGCAGTCAGATTCAGCAGTCAAATGTGCGTGCTTTGAAAAGCCTAATGAGATTGGTAAGCCTAAGCAAGCCTGAGCAGAGAAGGAGGACGATTTCCAATACAAATGAGGTAAAAAATGACACTACAGTCTTAGAGCTATAAAAAGACAATAACACTTATGAATAACTTTATATTTATCAACTTATGATGGTAAATTAGAAACTCTAAATACTATAGTTAAGGATAAAATAGAATAAAAAACCAAAAAATCTTGCCTGTAAATACATTTTCTGTGTTCATATGACATTTTATTAATAAATTTTAGCTATTACATGAAGAAAGTCTTAAACTCTTTAATATAAAAGACTATCTAATTTTGTTATAACAAAAGTACTAATGATATATTCAGAATTTTAATACCTCACAATAATAATAAAATATTAGAAATTTGAATTATATAATAAAAATAAAATATCATGATCAAGAATTGGAGTTTTGTATAAATAAAAATAAATTTTGTTCTTAAATAAAAAATTTAAGCATCTGAAATCATCAGATATTGTTTATTAGTAGATATGAATCATTCTACAGTAATAGAATAAAGGAGAAAAGCACATAATTCTGAGGAGAAAAAAAAATGAATCCTCAAGGCCCACTCATGATAGTATATCTGAATAAACTATATTTCTACATTTAAAAAAGTAAACCCATGTATACACTGTGCATTGTCCCATAAGACTAGGAAAAGCTAATGTCAGTGACTTTAATTATTTCCTTAGTGCAATAATATAGATTATACCAAATAAATTATCAGGAAATAGTGTAAAAATAAGAAAGAAAAAATATGTTTTTCATTAAGAAAATATTTATAAATATCAAAGTATTAAGCTGATAAATGAATTTGCTAATATCACAGGATAAAGAAGTTAATTTAGTTGACCGAGTAATTGGAAAATTAAGTAGAAGTAAATTTTTATCATCAAAAAACCAAATACTTAAAAAATAGATGAAAAACCTATACAATTAAAACTCTCATATTGCCAAAAGAATTTGAATATGTATGTGTGTATGTATGTATATATATATATATATATTAGATACATATATTAATTTAAAAACAGATTTTTGAAAGTGTATAAATGCTGAATATCACTTGGTTTTTCATTCATATGTAGAAATTTTATGATTTGTGAATTTTAACTAAGAAGAGAAAGAAATCCACAAGAAAAAATATGTTTAAAAGAGAAAAGGAATTGTTCGACATAAAGTTATTGTGGTGGCTTGAAAGAAAGGAGTGGCACTTTAGGAGGTGTGGCCTTGTTGGAGGAAGTGAGTCACTGTGAGGGCAGGCTTTGAGGTCTCTTCTGCTCAAACTTCCCTCAGCATGACTTTTAGCCATCTTCCTGCTGCCATCTGATCAAGATGTAGCCAGTACCATGTCTGCCTGAATGCTGCCATGTTCCCTGCCATTACCATAATGTACTGAATCTCTGAACTGTAAGCAACTCCCCTCAATTAAATATTTTCCTTATAAGAGTTGCCATGGTCATGGTGTCTCTTCACAGCAATAAAAAGCCCTAACTAAGACAGTTATATAATAAAAGTCTTTACTTAAGAGAACAAAACAAACAGAACTCAAGGAAAACAGAACAGACAATGGGCACTGTTTTCAGGAGATCACAGAGAGTGATGGTGTTTACAGCACACCAAAGAGCCCATTTGCCTCAGGACCACACATGCCCATGCCAAGCTAGTGTTGGCTTCTGTGATGTGGTGACCCAGTATTTCCAGAGCTTCTGAACATTTTAAGAAGACAGATGCCAGGATGTTTGTGTAGAGGTTTCTAGAATCATTCATTTTCTAACTATGAGAGAAAGAAATCAAGTTTACCTGTAATGTGAAGTTCCTACTCAGTCATGACTCTAAGACATATAGCTTCACAAAGAAGATGACCTATGAGATATAGAGTTGAATTGGGGTTAGAAAATATAGTACTTCTGTGTGTTAAGTAGAATGGAGTTAAGTAATGACTTCTTTCAGGTAAGAAAGATAAGTCTTCAAAAATTTAAGCACAGGGCAGTAGGAATAGCTCATTCAATAAAGCACCTTCCTCAAAAGCAAAAAAGTGTTGAGTTCAATGGTTTTAACTCTTGTGAAAATTATGGGCATGCTGGAACATGTGTTAAATCCCAAAACGGGGGGATGCAGAAACTGTAGAAGTTTTCAACTTACCAAGTGTGTCCCTTGTCTTCGGTGAGTGATCTCCTAAAGAAATGCTCACCTTCATGAAGAGCAAATTTTCTTCACAATGTCTGACCCTAGGCAATTTACTCTTCACATTGAGACCATTCTTCTAGGACATCATTTTTAAGGTTTATCAACTGCGCCGCATGCGATGCGCATACTCTTGATTTAGAGAGCATAGAAATTTCAAGACATGGAATAGATAATCTACTTAAACATTTGTGAGTGCATTATCTACTCTCATTTTTAAAAGTCAGAATGAGACTATGGGCTCAGAAAACAGGCATGCAGAATGACACATAAAAGAATTCTCATCCACCTGACGGCCTACGAGGTCTTTGTCTTCATCACCCCTTGAGATGCTTAGCACCCAAAACAAAATCCTTATGTTATCCAAGGGATATAAAGGCCAAAGACATTGACTGGTATTCTAAGTATAAATGTGTTCTCCCTCCAGAAAGGTGAAGAAAGTCTACTTGTAGGATCTTTGCTGTCTTAAGAGGCATGGTTTGTATCTTCTGTTCCTAAGTACCTCTGTCTTGCCATTTACTGCTTCTTAAATCTCCCAATAAGTATTAAAATTAAATTAAATGAATTAAATGCAAGGCTCTACTGAGGAGAAAGACACAAGCCACCAGCCAGAACCTCACCGGTATGCCACAGCCTTGTGGTGATACGCAGATTAATAAAAATGGGTTAATTTAAGATTTAAGAGTTAGCTAGAAATATGCCTAAGCCATTGCTCAAATAGTGTTGTAACTGATATAATTCTGTGTTGTTATTTGGGTCTGGGTGGCCATAAAATGAACAAGCAGTCTCCGCCTACAAACAGACATGTCCTTGGAATTAGCCAGTGCCAGTGGGTAAGACATGCATAACTACAACATAATCCATAGAAACATATACTCAATGCTGAAGTCATGCACGAGTAGAGGCAAGAAAGAGCTCATTTTGCTTAAGTTGTGTATTCAGGCTTCATTTCTGATGCTATTATAAATACTCCGAACAAAAGCAACAAAGAGGAGGAAAGGCTGCATTTAATCTACAATTCCAGGTCATAGCCCCCCATTAGGGGAGACTACGTTAGGAGCGCCAAGGCAAGCGTGCTTGTATCTAACCAAGGAACTAACTTCACAGTCAAATAAGTGTTACTGAAACAATGTTTGGTTTGTTGGCTGGTTGGCTAGCAAACTCATTCCCAGATACCCTTCTTCCGTACATTGTTTAGGGAATGGTGTCCCCCACCATGAGCTGGGTTCTCTTACATCAACAGTCAAGACAACCTCCCCAAGACAGGCCAATCTGATCAAAGCTGTTCCTCAATTGAAGTTCTCTTTTCAGATAATTCCAGGTCATATCAAGCAGACAGTTAAAGCTAGCCAAGGTAGTGGAGGCTAGAACAATACAACTGTACAAGAGATCTGGACAAGATCAAGAAAGTCTCTCTCACAACCTAGTTGTGCAAGGACAACTTTTATATGAGCCCTTGTCAAATCTGGAGCTATTTAAATGGTAGTTTTTAGCACATCCTAGCACACATTCCTATTCTCTGTCTGGCCCTTTACTTGATAACTGGCGTGTGCCTTCACAGGAGGGTGGGGGAATATCATGCTGATTGCAAAGGATGGTTCTTCCATGTGGACAGCCTGACTCTTTGTTGTTCTGGATCTTTCTGTGATTTATATTCAGTTAATGCAAAGTAATTATGGCTTCTTTTTTTTGCATTGTTGTAGTTTGCCATTTTATATTGGAATATATTCTTAAATAAATTGCTTACGTTTTGCAAGGTTTTAATGAGTATTTGTTGCTTTGGGATTTATTTTTGCTAATGATTTATTACACTTTATTTTATAATGATTTTGTGCTATCGAAATAATATTAGAAAGCAAATTCAAACCAATGTTCTAATTTAAGTTCTAATCTGGGTAGTAGAACAGTGAAAAGAGTTTTCCACCTTGACAATGCAATTTTCTCAGGGACTGCTGTGGCTCACACAGTGCAGCAGGGATTCAAGAGGTTTTGCATCAAAGAGGAAACCCTGGAGATGAGAAGCTAGGTGTTAACCATGGGAAGCTGACCATGACGACCTGAGAGCAACCATCAAAGACAATGCTCTTACAACTATATAAGTTGCCAAAGACCTCATCATAGACCATCTGAGATTGTGTGTATTTAATGAAGTTTGAAAAGGTAAGCAACCCAATTGAGTAGGTGCTTTATGAATTGAACATTTAAAACAAAATAAACAAAAAGTCATTTTGATGGTTCATGAATTGAACATTTAGAACAAAATAAATAAAAAGGCCATTTTGAACTGTTTCCCTCTCTTTTTCTATAAAAAGAAACCAAGTAATTTCTCAATTATATTGTGAGAAGCATGAGTTGCATAGGACAAACAGCAAGAGTTGACTCAGTGGTTTAAGGGAGAAGTGCCAAAGTACTTCCCTAGACTAAACCTGCATGCACATACAAAGGTCACAGTCACCGGTGGTTGCTGCTGGTCTGGTCCACTACAGTTTGTGAATCCTGGTGAAACCAGTTAAGAGGTGTGCTCAGCAAATCTAAGATACGAACTCAACATTGGCATGCTTGCTACTGGCACTGATCAACAGAAAGGATATTTTTTATGACAATGACTGACTATACAACCAGAGCTTCAAAATGTAGAATAGATAGGGCTGCAAAGCTTGTGTCATCTACCATAGTTACCTGATCTCTCACCAACTGGCTGCCACTGCATTAAGCATCTCAACAATATTTTGTGTGGAAACCACTTACTTCCATAGCCACTAGAGTATAGAAAATGTCTTCCAAGACTTCATTGAGTGATGAAGCATAGACTTTTTAATAAATAAGGTTATTTCCTATTGGCAAAGTATATTGATTGTAATGGCTCCTATTTTGATTAATAGAGACACATTTGAACCAAGTTGTAATGTTTTAAAAACCATGGTTCTCATCTGTAATTTCTTTTGCACTAACCAGTTAGGAGGTGGGCTTCACAGTCAGGCTACACAAGGTTAGTCTTGGACAACACACTTAAACTCTCTTAGTTTTGGCTTCCTGTTATCTAAAATGGTTATGGTGTAGAGGCAGGAGAATAGGGGGAAAGCGAGGTCCTTGAAGCCTTGTGGAAAAGCTTCAAAATGGGAAGAAGAAGAAGAAGGAGGAGGAGGAGGAGGAGGAGGAGGAGGAGGAGGAGGAGGAGGAGGAGGAGGAGGAGGAAAAGAAAAGAAATAAAACACTTGGTAAAGTGGAAGGCTATAGCTCTCCCTCCAAGTAAATATACCATTGCCACAAAGACAGTGTCTGAAGGTGACCTGGGTGAAAATATAAGTTGTTGAAGGGACAGGTGCTAAAGTAAGGTGTGTGTCCATGTGATGGAGAACTTAGGAGAAAGCCCACCCTGCAAATGCAATATAGAAATGAAAATCCTTCTTGCTGCCGGGAAGTTCAAGCTGCTGGTCTTTGCTTTGCTCCATCCTGCTTCTTCCTTTTCAAGTGTGTCTTCCTTAATAAGTTTCCTTGGCCTTTGTTGCTATTGTGTCTCTGCTCAATTATTTGTTCTAAGACACAAGAACCCCTGGGCATGAGCACCAACTCACCCACCCACTGGAAACAACTGTATTACCTGTGCTGCTTAAATCACGGTTGTGAGTATCTAGTGAAACAAGGCCCACAGCTAGTTAGCAGAGAGCAGAAAAATATAGAAAAATTTCAAAAAATATAAATTTCATTTACTGCACCAACTGCCACAAGTAACACCGAATAGATGTTTACTGAACATTATGCAAATCAACAGGGAAAATAGCCAAGCACAAGGAGACACATACAGACCACCCCTAACACACACACACAGGAGAGATGATTATATTAATGAAACGTCCTCAAAGAACCCATACTGTACACGCTGATTAACTGATAAGAACTTTAGTGCAGAATCCTTGGGAAGGGATTAGAATGCCTCATGACTAGAGCATCTCAGCCTATCTTTAGCCCCTTTAGGAGTCATTCCTTGTTGCTGGAGAAATGGCTCAGAGTTTGAGAGCTGTGGATGCTCTTCCAGAGGTCCTCAGTTCAATTCCCAGCAACCACGTGGTGGCTCACAATTATCTGTAATGAGATCTGGTGCCCTCTTCTGGCCACAGGTGTGCATGCAGGCAGAACACTATACTTCACTCAGACACTGATTAAAAGCTGTAAGAGCTACCTAGGACTACTGTATTTTGGAAAGTATACTTAATTCAGAAAGTAAAATAATCAGTTAAATATTGTGGATTTCTTTTTGCCTTAATTTAAGGGAAACATCCGTAGGAAACATATCTACAGTGAAGAATTGCAAAACATTTTGGAGCATAGAACATATCCGTTGCTTCATATGGCTATGATCACAGCAACTTTGAACTGGAATACCATTTTCTAATGCTTACAAGTTTGTGTATTAAGCCCTGTGGATGAAAAGAAGGAACAAAGAAAGCATTTATCTATGACCAGAAAAAAATAAAGATGAAGAAATAGAAAATAGTGAAAAATAGCCATTTACAAAGCTATATCTTGTTTAAAGGCATTTTTCTTTTGGTGTTTGATACCCATTTTCCAATATGAATAGTGTGATACTGTACCTCTGACATAATTAGGCTTTGAAAAATCCCATAGCTCATAAGAGGGAGGGATGGTAGAGACGGATGAAGAGTAGAGATTACAGTTGTATGGCTGCAGTTAGTGTCCTGTTACCTCTGCCAACAGTCTGTGGTGTTACTTCCTCTCCTACGTCAAGAGTTTCACTGTGAAGAATTTTGATGGGACCTTGATGGGGATTGCATTGAATCTATAAATTGCCTTTGGAAGAATTGCCATTTTTACTATGTTGATCCTCCCAATCCAAGAGCAGGGGAGGTCCTTCTATTTTCTGGTATCCTCTTCAATTTCTTTCTTCAATGCCTTAAAGTTCTTGTCAAATAGATCTTTCACTTCCTTGGTTAGAGTTACCCCAAGATATTTTATGCTGTTTGTGGCTATTGTGAAAGGTGAAGCTTCTCTGATTTCCCTCTCTGCTTCCATATCCTTTGTGTATAAGAGGGCGACTGATTTTTTGGAGTTGATCTTGTATCCTGCCACATTACTAAAGCTGTTTATCAGCTGTAAAAGTTCTTTGGTGGAGTTTTGGGGGTCGCTTATGTAGACTATCATATCATCTGCAAATAACGGAAGTTTCCTTTGCTGGAGAGGCTGTGGAGGAAGGGGTACACTATCCATTGCTGGTGGGAATGCAATCTTGTGCAACCACTTTGGAAATCAGTGTTTCGGTTTTTCAGGAAATTCGGGATCAACCTACCCCTGGACCCAGCCATACCACACTTGGGAATATACCCAAGAGATGCCCGATCATATGACAAAAGCATTTGTTCAACTATGTTCATAGCAGTATTATTTGTAATAGCCAGATCCTGGAAACAACCTAGATGTCCTTCAATGGAAGAATGGATGAAGAAAGTGTGGAATATATACACAGTAGAGTACTACGCTGCGGTAAAAAACAATGATTTCTCAAATTTTGCATGCAAATGGATGGAAATAGAAAACACTATCCTGAGTGAGGTAACCCAGACCCAAAAAGATGAACACGGGATGTACTCACTCATAATTGGATTCTAGCCATAAAACCCAAGGAAAAACATATAGTTATCCTCTTGGCTATGGGAAGTAGACAAAATTGCCGGGGAGAAAAGTGGGATCTTGGGGGTGGGGTGGGTTGGGGGTAAGGGGAGATGGGGAGAGAAAAGTGAGAAGGGGAGGATGGGGGGAACTTGGGAAAACAAGATGATTGGGATAAAGGAAGGCTGGATAGGGGAGCATGGAAGCACAATTCTTAGTTAAGGGAGCCACCTTAGGGCTGGCAAGAGACTTGAACCTAGAGTGGCTCCCAGGAGCCCAAGGTGATGTCCCCAGTTAGTTTCTTGGGCAGATGAGGATAGGAAACCAGAAACGACCCTATCCTAGCGCAATACTGACGAATATCTTGCATATCACCATAGAACCTTCATCTGGTGATGGATGGAGATAGAGACAGAGACCCACACCGGAGCACTGGACTGAGCTCCCAAGGTCCCAATGAGGAGCGGAAGGAGGGAGAAGATGAGCAAGGAAGTCAGGACCACGAGGGGTGCACCCACCCACTGAGACAGTGGAGCTGATCTATTGGGAGCTCACCAAGGCCAGCTGGACTATGACTGAAAAAGCATGGGATAAAACCGGACTCTCTGAACATGGTGAACAATGAGGGCTGATGAGAAGCCAAGGACAATGGCAAGGGGTTTTGATCCTACTTCATGTTCTGGCTTTGTGGAAGCCTAGCCAGATTGGATGTTCACCTTCCTAGACATGGACGGAGGGGGGAGGACCTTGGACTTTCCACAGGGCAGGGAACCCTGACTGCTCTTTGGACTGGAGAGAGAGGGGGAGAGGAGTTTGGGGGAGGGGGAGAAGGGTGGGAGGAGGGGTAGGGAAATGGGAGGAGGGGGAAAGTTTTTTTCCCCTTTTCTCAATAAAAAAAAAAAAAAGAGTTTCACTGATATGGTCCGTGTTGTGAGCCATGGACTAAATGTTAACAGTATTATATATACTCTACAACTGTCAGAATATCCATGACTGGGAGCAGATAAATATGGCTAATCATTCGATTGTTAATATGCCTTTATTTTATTTACCTGGAAGTCTAAACTAGTCAGAATATGTAAGATTGAAATGTTTTATAAAGGAAATATCCTTAGAAATAGAAAAATATAAAATTAATGCTAGTAGACTTGTCTTCTTTTTCCTTCCAGAAATGTAATGGAGAAAAAAAAAAGCTGTTTTGTTTTTTTTAAGGAAGTATGTCATTTTTTACTCTTCATTTTCAAAATGGGAATTGACAAAGAGAAATTATATTTTTTAAGTTTTTCTACATCGAGAGAAATGCTCTATTTCTTAATATGAACAATTGTAATTAATAATATGATGTGTCCATTAAAATGTACAAACAGAACTTGGCTGTAAAATCAGAGAAAACAGCACGTGACTCTTTTTTACAAGGGTTATCACGCATTCTATACAGCAAGTGCTTATAGCCTCTGAAAGTTACTTGCCTGGAGCCCCTACTCTTAGAGTTCAGACCATTAGTAGCTACTTTGATGGGGTCAAATTTAGATTACATTCGTATTGCTCCAGCTACCGGTATCTCTTTATCCTCTCTATTTATTTTCCATTCACAGATAATTTAAAATCCCTGTGTTACCCAGCTTTGCTTTCCTCCTTTTATGACGGATCCAACTGGGAAATGAGTGAGTTTGTGTAATAAGACATTCTGTTCATTGAGAGGTGGAGAAAAGTGGCAGGGTCCATGTTAAAGAAATGACTACGTCTGAAATAAATATTGTTTTGTCTTATCCTAAAAGTAAATAGAGTCATTCTCTGTCCACCTCTATTTCTGAACTAACGTCCTTGTGAACAACAGGTAAAATTATATGAAAAGCATAACATGATAGAACACTAGTTTCCACCAAGGTTAGGAATGCTGCCAGATAAAATGTGAGGCTTGTAGTAGACATCCGCTTGATTGGCTTTAACCTGACAACCTAATGTGTCCTTCCCATTACCTTGATTTATGACTTTCTTTGTTCTGGGACCATGAAACTATTTACACCCACATTAGTATATGGGATTAGTATATTTGGATTTTTGTTAGTAGGTATGGTCGTTCACATTTGGCTTCAGAATAAACTGTCCCTTATCCCATTTGAGGTGAGAGTTGTGCTTCTGCATCAACATTTTATGGGGACCCACTGTTTGTCTTTATTATTTTCTGGACTAGAAAGAGATGATAGACAGAACAAAGACTAGGGGGAGGAGACTGCCCTAGCTCTGGTCTATGACATGTCGGTCAAGATTAGAAACCGCTACCCCATGTTCATACTCTCTGGCTGTGTGGGTGGAAGATCCTGAAGCTATGTTTCTGAATCAGCCACCTCTGGATTCAGAAACACAAAACACAACTATGTAAAGCAGCGTGAAAATTAAATATGGTATGCTATATCAGTATCAGGCACATTACCATTGATTGAAAATGGTTTCACACTTAGACATTTTCAGTGGACGATAAATAGGGTTAATGGATTGTGACTGAAATACTTCTGCCCTACTAAATCTTCCAGGAAGCTTTTTAAACTGGTAAATACATATTCTTCATGATGGCTTGCTAAAGTCTGCCCTAATGCAATTTCAAGCTGGTTAGGACTCTGCAAAATGCAAAACTTTGCTTTTTCAGACATTCAAGCCTTAACACTTAAAAAAAATAGAGATTGAAAATATTGGAAATGAAGCTTTAAATCATCCAGCTTCCTATTTTTTTGCTATCCTGCACATTAACATTGTCTAGTAGACTGCAAGTTCTATCGTTTTGCATTTTTATCTTTGCAAGTGTGGGAATGTTGGGCCTTGAATTGTCCTGTGTAATGCAACAGGAGGAAGAGGGATTGGAACATGCGAGTCATTGTTGGGGGAAGCTGCTGGTTCTTTCCTGGCCATTCAGACCCGAAATAATTACTCAAAAACTATATTATTTGAGCTGGGTGGTGGTGGCACACGCCTTTAATCCCAGCACTCGGGAGGCAGAGGCAGGCGGATCTCTGTGAGTTCGAGGCCAGCCTGGTCTACAAGAGCTAGTTCCGGGACCGGCACCAAAAGGTACAGAGAAACCCTGTCTCGAAAAACCAAAAAAAAAAAAAAAAAAACTATATTATTTGCAATACTATTTGGCCAATAGCTTAAGCATATTGCTAGCAAGCAATATATCCTAAACTAACCCATCTCCATTAATCTATGCATCACTATGAGGTCGTGGCCTACTGGCAAAGCTTCTGGGGGCTGCAGCGGAGGCATCTGTCCCTGGCAGCTACATGACTTTTAACTGACTTCGCCTACTCTTTCCTCCTCTATCTTCTTGGAACTCCTGCCTTGTTCTATTCTGCTAAACCACTGGTCAAAACAACTTTATAGGAGCCAGAGTGGCGATCAAAGCCACTTCTCTACTGTAGCTTCTGAGTTCATAGTCCCACATCAAGAAGAATTAGGAAACACAAGGAGTGAGCAGAGCAAATGTAGATTTACTAAGAAAACTAAGAAAGAACTCATGGTAATGAGAAGGGTTCTAAGGGACGGAGAGCAATGTGCTGTCTTGTTTAGTGTCCTTTTATGAGTTTTGTGGTATAGGCAGAGTTTTTTTTTTCAGTACCAAGGGTACCATAATAAATTACATGGATACTTATCACTAATTATAAATGCTCAGCTGAAACCTTAGGCTTGTTGCTATCTAGTTCTTGTAAGAATTAACCCATATTTGTTTGCTACATTCTACCAAATGGCTTGGTACCTTTCTTTAACATGGCATGTTCATCTTCCTTCTCTGCACGTCTCCTGATGACCCCACCTTTCTTCATCCCCACATTCTCTCTGTGTGGCTGTCCCACCTAACATTTCCCTGCCTAGCTAGTGTCCAGTTGGCTCTTGATTAAACCAATAAGGACAACGCATCTTCACGGTGTACTAAAGGATTATTCCACAGCATTATGGTGGGAATTGTAAAAAGATGGAGTAATCTGCACTGGGAGTGGTCATCTTTGAGCCTATAGTGGGTTGCATGGTTTCTAGGCCCAGCTGGAGTGGCAATCATGTGTTACTCCTCCATTCAGAGGAGTAGTCAGGCATTTGAGTCACTTTCATGTTCTCTACTCCCCACTCATTTTTCTTATTTTGCAGGCTATTGATTTATCTTAAGCTACACAATTAGTCCCTTACTTGCTCTTAGGCTACTTTAGTGGCTTAAAAATCTAACACGGATCTTTATCCTTACTTCTTAGGGAGCATGAACTCCTACCTCAGAGTTACCAGGCATCAATTCTAATACAGTTTCAAAAGCTTGACAGGTATATTTCATTTGTAATAGAGTTGCTGACCTGAGTTTGAGGTAAATCAAAGATTTTGGTTTGAGTTCAAGGGGGAGTTAGGGTTTATTGCTGGGAAGAGATATCATGACCCCAGCAGCTCTTATAAAGGAAAATAGTTAATCGTGGCTGGCTTACAATTCATTACTGTCATGACAGGAAGCATGGCAGTATTCAGGGAGGCACGGTGCTGCAGGAGGCACTGAGAGTTCTTTGTTTGGATCCACAGAAAGCAGGAAGTGACATTGATACTGAGGCTGGGCTGAGCATTTGAAACCCTAAAGCCTGCCTCCACAGTGCAATACTTCCTTTAACAAGGCTACCCTCCTAATAGTGCCACTCCCTATGGGTCAAACATTCAAACCCATGAGTCTATGGGGACCATTTCTATGCAACCAAAGGCAGATTGACCTTTGGGTGAGAATATTTAGATAAGAAGAGTTATTAATACATGTACAGACAGGAAAACCAATAACTTTTAGGGGCTCTGAAGAGAGTTCAAACTGGAACAGGTAACCCCTTCTCATAGGTTTCAGAGGTACTGAGGAATTACACTCTGTGGTTGATGTGTAGTTTACAGTATCTTCTTGAAATCAGGCTGATTTTAATTCCCTGGCAGCACAGGAAAAGAGGGAATTTCACATTCTGGGAAACTTGGAGAAGGGTCCCTTTAATTAAATGTATCCCATTTATGTGGTGCCACTAACAGCCCCGATAGCTTGGAGCCTGTTCTTCTGCGCCCAATACACGGAATAAGGGGTGAGAACAGAGAAACTCAGCTGTAGATGGACATGATCCACAGTAGCCTGGTCTGTATTCCAGCAGTGACTGTCTGAGGTGCATCCCTTGAGTGATATTGATAAAAATCACCAATAGCGAGGAAACCCTTACAACAGTATATTATGGGGAGATGTTGTTCATCAGGCACTGGAAAAATTATACCTGGCGGTTAACTTGCCAAGAACCTGGCAAACCCCAGATACTAAAAGCTGCCAGGCCAGGCCAGTGAAGCACATGTGATGGTCAGGCTGCTAGTAAGAAATCATCAGGCCTAAAAGCCTGGGATAAATCCGGACTCGCTGAACATAGCGGACAATGAGGAATACTGAGAACTCAAGAACAATCGCAGTGGGTTTTTGATCCTACTGCACCTACTGCCTTTGGGGGAGCCTAGGCAGTTTGGATGCTCACCTTCCTAGACCTGGATAGAGGTGGGCGGTCCTTGGGCTTCCCACAGGTCAGGGAACCCTGATTGCTCTTGGAGCAGATGAGGGAGGGGGACTTGATCGGGGGAGGGGAAGGGAAATGGGAGGCGGTTGTGGGGAGGAGGCAGAAATCCTTAATAAATAAATAAATTAAAAAAATCATCAGGCCTGAGCATCATGGAAGAAGGTGTTCTCCTTCTAACCACTTTCTGCCTTCACCTCCTGCTTTCAGAGATGGGCACTAACTTTAAGGAAGTGGACAGTATCACAGTTGCCCCTCTTTAGACCTAATAGTGTGGAAAGGAGGAAGGCATCATAATCACCTCTTAAGGATTACATACCACATGACAGGGAGAAGGTGAGGAGCATCTGGACTTTGTTGGGGCCCTTTGAAAAAGAACGGTCTCCTTTTGGTTATTTCTAAAGACCTATATTTCATTTTTTTATTCTTTTAAATATACTTTGTTATATAACATTTTTTTGGCCAAAAGTATAGAGTAAAAATTGTACCTGTGGATTTGGATAAAGATGTGATATTCTAAGCTGCCTCAAAGTTTGTAACATCTGGTAGAGACTTTCTGGTAAACCACAAATACACAGTATTACCCCTTTCTTGAGAGTTAGTTGAAATGGGCCTGTCAGTCACTTGCTTAAGTGATGACATTTCAGGAAACCTATTTATTCCAGAGGCTTTAGGAAATGGCTCAGTGGTTAAACTGATGATCAAGCATGGGGATCTGAGTCCAGAGCTCCATGAAGAGCTGTCTGTGGTAATGGGTTCCTATGGTAACATGGGATGTGGAAATGCTCGTAAATCAGCAGATCTACATTTGAGGTTGTTCTCTGACCTCCACACATGTAGCGTGTATAAATACATACACATCGAGAGAGATTTTGAAGAATGAAAATAGTTTGTATGTTGATGCAAAGTTCTCTCTGGCCATGCTGTTCTCACACTCTGAGATTATTCTTCTCTGCAAGAATCCCTGTTTCTATGGCCTACTCTCTTCTCTTTTCTCTGCAATAATTTCTGTATGTCTCACTCTGTGTATTTTTTTATTAATTCATTTGACTGACAATATGACGATAGGATAGCCAAGGGTAGTCTAATGCCATATCCCAGTAATAGGGCAATTTCACTTGGGACCAGACAGATGTGTCATTTTTAAATGTATTATCTTTGAGAGAAAAGGTGATGAGACTATTCTTTAACCCACATTCTAAGTATAGTAGAAGTTATTCTGCTGTGTGGAATGAAGAAATACTTAAGTACTTACTTAAGTTTGGGTAAAGTCATTTACTAGCTAGATTTCTTATTGTTTTAATTGATTAAAATTTCTTCTGCCCTGGTATTTGAAGGCATCAGTCAAAAAACAATCCCACACCAGTTTGGAATTATGATTAACAAAAGGGTTATTTATTTAAGGTGAAAAACTTACAGATCACTGTCCTAGACAACAGTTCTCAGCGCAACCAGGAACAGAATCTAGCGGTGGGAAGCAGGAGCTGCAATCAAGAGAGCGAGAGCAGGGCTACCACTTTTTTTTAAGGCAAAAGAGACCACGCCCAAGTGGGCTGGTATCTTCAAGGCTATTGGCTGAAGGAGCGGAAGGAGCTCCTGCATCAGGTATTTAGTTACAACCTTTGACTAAATGTAATAATAGCCTTCGAATTTTATAGCCAAATCTTTCTTATGGGATTGTTTTCCATAATTTCATGAGGTAGAAATGTTACAGAAGAACACTATGTCTTTTAAGTTAGACATGGTTATAGATACGCAGAAGAATGGAGGATAAGGGGTCCTTAGGAAAGAATGAGAAAGCCCAGCATTTCAGAGAAAATATGCTTAGGCCAGTATCTGAAAGAAAAATAGAAAAGAATAAATGGGAAAATTTAAACTGACATCATAATTTTTAGTTAGAACTAACAAGCAAAACAAAGCAAACAAAAAGAGTCTGGGAGGGCCTTCTGGGGGTATAAGTGTATTATCTCATTAAGGGCAGAAACATTCCTCACATCCTCTTAGCATACTTTCAGGTGAAACAGGTTTCCTATAGTATAGTTTCCCAGCCAAGTGATCAACAGGCCTAGCTGGATGAACTCTTAAGAGAGGTGACAATGGATTGTGATGTTTTAATCACTGGAACAGATCAAAATGCCATGTTTCTATCCAGGACTAGTGAGAGAACTCAGATTCCATTCTTTTGACCAGGAGGAAGGAGTTCTCCCTTTATGAGACTCAACAAAGCCCTGGTGTTCCAGTCTTTTCCTAGAAGAGTTTAAAGTGTAAGGAAGAGCAGTTGTGAAACTCCCCTTCTAGAGTAACCAGGTATATTAGCTTTACTCCTGTCACCGTGATAAAATGCTCCAACAAATGCAACTTTAAGAAAGAAAAAGCTGCTTCAGCTTGCCATTCCAGGTTATAGTCTAGGCAAGAACTTGAAGCAGCTAGTCACATCCCCAGTCAAGAGCAGAGAGAGAGGAGTTCATAGCTTACTTGTGTATAATTTGTCTCTACAGTTATAGAGTCCAAGACCCATCCCCAGGGAATGGTGTGAAACATAATGGATAGGCTTTCCTACACCAGTTGTGTTCACTGACAACTAAAATGGACCCTTATACTGAGGAAATTGGAGGGAATGCTCAAAGTTAGTTTTGGGGAAAGTGTTCATCCTCAGTGAATGACAAGTCTCCTTCTTGTAACACATTGATTTCAAATGTTGAGACCCTAAAATCATTTGGAAGATGGTTTAAAATCAGGCCACAGATGAGCTTACGTTCTTCTCTCTTGCTGACTTTTAAGCCTCAGAGAAAAGTCAAAAGAACCCAAATCAATGGAGTTACCCTGTCACAGGACCCTTTCTAAGTGTGGACTGGCTGGAAACTGGACAGGACAAAATTAAGACAGCAGTTGAATACACATGCCCCAAAGAACAATAGCCACAAGAATCTAGAGATTCAGTCCCAAAGCAGTTCATTAGAAAGGACAGTGGTGTCTGGAGAGAAGCCTCCATCACATCCTTATGCATACCTTCTAAAGGCAGATGTATAAAAGAGGGAACACAACAAGGAATCAGAGTAGTCATGAGAACATAAGTCTGGCATTTGGGAGTTACAATTAGGGTAGAAATAATAATATTTCCAGTGTCTAGCCAACCACAAGACTCAAGGTCCCTTTCCCTGAACTACCTGAGCATTCCTATTCCCAGCTCACATCAAAAACCCTTTATAAACTTTACAGTCCTATATAAATGCTAATTATCTACATTAGCACAATCATTAATTTCTTATTAGGAAATAACCTGACAAGAATGGTTTATTTCTCTCTGTCAGAAGCCTGAGTACAGACCTTTGGCATGGCTATTAGTTTCTAGTGAATAGAGAACAGAAGCAAGCTTGCCCCTCTTATATTTGCATCTTGATTGGATGTTTCTTCCACAATATCTACACAATTAGCTAATTAAATACAATTTCTTCAATGGTTTAGAGACAGTAACGGTAAATCAATTTTTGGTGTTAGTCATAGTCTTGGGAAATGTAAAAGAAGGCACTCCTTGGGGGTCAACTTTTATATTCTCTCATTGCCCTTCTTTCACTTCCAATGTCTCCCCTTTTCCCCCTTACCCTTTCTCCTCTCCCTTCACCCTTCTTCCTTCCTCCTCCCTCCCTTCCTTGCCTTCCCTCTTTTTTCCCCTATTCTGATATCTTTGACATTTTGACAACTCGGAAACAGATGAGAGTTTCTGTGCTTTATTTGCCAAAAGAAAAACAAAAAAGAAAAAAGTGAACATGAAAATCCCGTCTACATTCATCTCATTTCACAACAGAAAGGCAGTTTCAACCCTTTCTTCCAGGCTAGAAGAGCACAATTAAAGGTTTGTTGTTATTCTGTTTTTTCTTTTAAAAATGCTGTTTAAAAAATGTGATAGAATTCTTCTTGTGTCCTATGAAAGTCTAACATTTTCAAGACCAATAGTGTCTGCATGCAGAAATAAGTTGTGGTGTTCTGTGTAGGGTAGGGATACTCCAGTCAAGAACAGATCACAGAAGTTACATAGGGCTACACCACTCAGTGAAGTGGTAGCCATTGCATTCTGGGTAAGTATACTATATATACTGATGAAATTGCTAATGATGCCTTTCTTAGGCTACAGCCTCAGTCTTCCGAGTCACCTCTCAATCCCAGAATCCCCTCACATTTTCTTTCATATGTCTAAGTGATGCCATCTTCAGAAATAAGGACAGATGAGATAATAAAATTCATATTCCCAGAAGCTAGTAACTATCTTTATGGCACTTCCTGGAGTAATTGATTTCTTATTGCAGTGGGCACTTGACAGCTACACGTCTCTCCTTGCATGCCTTTCATCACAGACATAGAAAGCAAACCACTCAGGATAATGGAATAAAGTAGTACATTAGGATCTGCAAGCATATGTGCATTTTCCGTAACAATGCAGAATAGAATTAAGGCATTTAAATCAATTGCACATATATTCACCATATAATTTAATTAGCACTTATGGAAGGCTCCATAACAACTCCTATTACAATGTTTCCATTATAAATAATTGCAAAAAAAATTTGTAGCATTAGGGTTGGTGTTCTCTTTGTAATCATGAGAGGGCAATTTATTTAAAAGCTTCACTGACGTCATGTACACACTAGTTATTTACTATTTTAGCAAAATGCAATGAATAACACTTGTTAAAGGGAATAGTGTGTACTTAAATTGAGTATATACAATGAATCCGATAGCTAGCTAATTATGATCTACTTAAGTTATCTGATTTTAAAATGCAGAAGGAATTTTGCTGAAAGGTGAGGGTAAGTTTAATCTTTGTGTAATATTGATAACGACCAACAGTAGCTGTTGGCTAGATAGCTAAAAAACATCTATGATGTTGCTTCTTTTCAGAACAGTACAAAGGCCTACAAGTAATGTTTATTTCACTTGCTACAAAGCTGGAAATCAGACAGGACCTTGTAAAACCTGTACAGGGATCAAATCAAAGGGATCAGCATGTAAAGTTGTGTCAAAGTGCCAACGTTACTCCCAATAGAAAACTGCCTTTGTGTAAATTCTAAGTGGAAATCAACAGCAACTTGTTCCTGCATTTCCTTTTAAGGAGAACTGATACAGACTTCAGTGATCCCCTAAAAAGTTATATGAACTTAGAAAAATTCAGTGATTTCCTACTGATAAAAAAACATTGCTGACTACCTTAGTGGGAGTAAACAAAAATGTGTTCTGAAAAGTTTCTGCACCCCAATAAGCCTTTCTGCCAATGCAATAATCTGAATCAGACCAAATCAAACCAAATTTTAAAAAGCCTAGGACTAATGGATGCAAATGCTCCCAGATGGCTTTTCATCCCCCAAAGAGGAGATGAGAATGGAAGACCAGAAAACCATTTGTTAGTTCTCTGGGAGGGCTGTTTAAATACTCTTTGAGAGTGGTCTTGAGTATCTCTGGGGAGGGGTATTCGGTTGGCAGGCTCTCTCAGGGGTGGAGTCTGGACTGAGGCAACTCCCGGGGGGGGGGATTTGGCATGAAACTTCGACCCTAATGTTCCAGACTCTTGGGAAAAAATGGATGCCAGGGGCTGGGGTAAAGCTTCCACCCAAACAGATTTCTTCATTCTTCATAAGAAAACACAGGTTTGTTTCTTGTTGTTGCTGTTGTCTTTTTTCTTTTTTAAAAAATATTTATTTATTTATTATGTATACATTATTCTGTCTGTGTGTATGCCTGCAGGCCAGAAGAGGGCACCATACATCATTACAGATGGTTGTAGGCCACCATGTGGTTGCTGGGAATTGAACTCTGGACCTTTGGAAGAGCAGGCAATGCTCATAACCACTGAGCCATCTCTCCAGGCCTCTGTCTTTTTTTTTTTTTCATTTGGGATCAGAGGCTAAGACACAATCAGAACACTTATGGATAACTTACTATGTGATACCACAGGGGATCCCTGTTCACATAAAGTAACATTGAGCCATGAACAAACAACTTACAGAAGAAAGAGTTTATGGGAGTGTTATAGTTTTAGAGAGAGAGAGAGAGAGAGAGAGAGTCTGTGCTCATTCTGGCTGGAGCATGGCAGCAGACAGAAAGGCATAGCCCTAGAGCAACAGGGGAGACCTCACATTTCCATCTGCAAGTAGGAGACATAGAGAGGCACACTGGGAACTGGGTTGGCTTTTTAAATCCAAAGCCTGACCCTAGCTACATACTTCCTACAACAAAGCCATACCTTCTAAACTTCTCCAAAAGTTCTGCTAACTGGAGACCAAATATATGAGTCTATGGGAGCCCATCAAGAAAACAAACAAGCAAAACAAAACAAACAAAAAATAGCAGCAACAATAACAAACAACAGAGTTACTTTCTGTTTCTCCTTTCAAATATTTTTAAAACAAATTTATTTATTTTTATTTTATGTGTTTGATGTTTTGCCTGCATGTTTGTCTGATCTTGGAGTTACAGACAGTTGCAAGCTTCCATGTGGGTGCTGGGAATTGAACCCAGGTCCTCTGGAAGAACAGTCAGTGCTCTTAACTGCTGAGCCATCTCTCCAGCCCCCCTTTCAAATATTTTAATGACTTTCTAAGGCATAGTAGGGCTCACTTCAATCCATTTCTTTAAAAGAACACCAGCTTGTTAGATAAATGAACTGGTGTATTTTTGCTAGTACTTCAAAATGTATAAACGCAGTCACTTTACTTCATGGAAATTGCCATGTAAAGCTGTAAGAAAATGGGTCTGCCCTTCTAGGACTCTCCTCCCTCTAAGAATCCATGTCCTGCAGCCTGAAGAAATGAGGCAGTTCCTCCCTGCAGCTCTTTCTCCAAAAGTGTGTGTGTATACCCAATAGTTTGAGATTCTGTTTACTCTTCACTCTGGTTGTTGCTGTTGTTGACTGTCTACCTGCTATCAACAGAGACTAACTCTGAGCTCATGATGTAATATTACTCAAGAAGACCAACCAGCTACTAACTAGCAGCTGATTATATTGAAACACTTATGTCCTGAAAAGGCCAGGATCTTTGTTGTTCTGACAGTAACAAATATGAATTCCAGACACGGGTTTGCTTTTCTGAGCGGCTCTAAGTCTGTATCGCTTTCCCGGGGTTTATAGAACCCACTCTATCAGTATAGGAGCCTATGAATCCAACAGTGAGTCATATATGATCCCAGGACTCATCTTAAAAAATACAAATGCTGGGATAGGCCTGTCAACTTGACATTCATTGGTAGATCGTATACTGTAGCATGTAGAAGCTGTTCTGAAGATAGGGAATTGAGAGGTTTGTGAGCATCAGTAAGATGCCAAGAGGTATTTATAATGGCTATCAGAAGGAAGAAAAGAAGCATCAGTTATGGCCTATGGTGATAGGAACTAATTTTCTCTGCAAAGTTTTGGCCAGACATAGAAGCCCAAGGGAACACTAGAAGGGGTGCTTTCTGAAGAAATAGGAGCACATCTGTGTCCCACACAGGGGAAGGCTGTGAGAATGATAGAGACAGGAATCTTGGCTCAACTGTCAGAAACTTTAGTATCTGCCATTTCTACTGAATGCTACTTGCAATAAAGGTCTACTCTTCCCGGGACAACCTGAATGCAATCAGTGATGAAAGCAGCAGTGGAGGGACTTTGTTGATTCAGGTACATGTACTGTGATGCTACGTTAGACATGGACTTACTGGTGCTCTGTTCGACCCAAGTCTAGCTTCTTCCTCTGCTTGTTCTGCTGTCCCCACTGTCTTTCATGGTTTGATACTCAAATACCCTAAATACTACTCTGCATTCTAACCATCTGCTTTAGAAAACCCCACGAGGAAAAAAAAAAACCTTCCCTAAAATTGGTAGGGAAAGGTTGCACAAGATTAGACAGAATGAATCCCATCTTTCTTACTTACCAGTTCTTCAAAGACGACAAATGTTTTCCCTAGAAATTATAAGGAACTCTATGGCAGTGTATTGTGCCAAGTAGAGAGGACATCCCTTAGGAAATATGAGAGATAATCAGTTGGAAATTATGATGCAATCTTCATAAGGCAGTTCACAATTGATTTCCAAATGAGGTAGTGTGGAGGTACATGCTTTAGAGTCCAGTGGTAGTGCAAAAGAGTCTGTAGTCAGCATACAAATAAAGTACAAAAACAACAACAACAACAACAACAAATCAAACAAACAAAAGCCAAGCAACACACACACACCCCAAAACAAAAAAAAAAAAAAGAAACGGATCTTTAGCCAAAGAAGAGATCTGAAGAGACTTGTGTGTGTTCACTTCTAAACATAACTGTTCCTGTACAAGAACAAAATGCTCCAAAATATTAATATTTACATAGTCAGTCATGGGTTTGTAATTCTGTAGTTCTGCACTCAACTAGCATGCATGGGGCCCTGAATTCAATACCCACCATGACAATGATATTATGCAACAATACAATGTAATGAAAGTCTTACATCTCTGCGGGTTTAGTGACATGTTCTAAATAAGGAAAATGCTATGAGATAAATCATGCCCTCCACCTATCCCAGAAAGCCTGACCTTCAGTGTAAGTATATACAGAGACAGCACTTACGTGGGATAATTAGGGCCCAGTGAAATAATAAAGGTAGGGTCTAAATTGAATCAACCTATCAACCTGGTGCTTTATTGAAAAGTGAACAGAAGACAAAGGGAGGGAGGGAAGAAGAGAGGGAGGGAGGGGGAAGGGAGGAAGGAAAAAAGGAAAGAAGGAATGAAGGAAAAAAGGAGGGAAGGAAGGAAGGAAGGAAGGAAGGAAGGAAGGAAGGAAGGAAGGGAGGGAGGGAGGAAGGAAGGGAGGGAGGGAGTCTGGGGAGAGGAATAGGGGAGGAGTTTGCTTTATCTCTCTGGCTAGGCAAGCAATGTAGGACAAGGCAGGAAGATACTGATGGAGTGGGGCTTGGATCAAGGATGGGAAAACTCCAGCCAACTGATTGGCCCTTGGTCTTTTAGTCTTGGATTAGTCAGCCTCCAAAGCTTCGAGAAAATAAATGTATGTTGCTAAAGTCACCCAGTCCTCAGTAATTAGTTTTTAGCATGGCAGCCTCAGTTGCAGCAGAAAGTATTCAAAAAGGAGAGATAGCTTTTTTGCAGTCAAAGTTTATATTCTTCTAGAAACTCAAACCAATGGCCAAACCCATGTCAGGAACTGCTCCATACACTGTGTGCTCTACAAGGAGGAGGCAGATAAAATTGCACAAGAACGCTCGCTATATTTTAGTTTGATGTAGTAAGTTTATTTGATCATAAGATATTTATAGTCTTATAATCTAGTTAGTGCGGAGTAAGCACATTGGATGAGAGATCTGAGGAAAGGGAAGTTTTCGTCGAGTGAGAGCAAAGCCCTTACTGAAAATACCCAGGGGTTTGGGGATGGGGGTGATGCAGGATGAAAACTGGCTAAAGGGTCTTTTGTTTTAAATACGAAGTGCAATCAAAATGAACAGAAGCCGGAACTGCTAAATGCAGAGCCACAGTGACATAGAAACAGGAACAGTTCGTGTTCATAAATGTCAGTTTTCTATAAATACAGAGGTTCAGTCATTACCAGCAGAATTATTCATTATTCTATGATTCAAAACAAGATGAAAATCCTGGGCCAACATTAAGACTCCAGTCCCCGAAGAGACCTTTAATGTATTTTTTAGAAATGGCTTTGTCCATGCAAAAATGTAAGTTAGCTGAGCATGACACAATCACTAGCCACCTTGGGGCCATTTAAACAACTTGCATAAGATCTCAATTTGTTAAAAATTATTTTCAGCCTAAAATTCATAAATGTTAATATTAATATGAGTGTTCACATTTTATTTGCCTGTGATTTTTTCCCTCCTTACATACTTTTTTCCATTTTCTACTTTTCTGTCTCATATCTATTCTTCAAGCCCTGAAACTGACTGTTTTTTTAGTTATTACTCCTGTTTGTTTTAGGATTATTTAGAGCATTCTTTGTGTGTGTGTCGTGTGTGTGTGTGTGTGTGTGTGTGTGTGTGTGTGTGTGAGAGAGAGAGAGAGAGAGAGAGAGAGAGAGAGAGAGAGAGAGAGAGAGAGAGAGCTCACATACACTTGCACATTTGGGTTTATC
Source organism: Microtus pennsylvanicus (assembly GCF_037038515.1). Lineage (NCBI taxonomy): Eukaryota > Metazoa > Chordata > Mammalia > Rodentia > Cricetidae > Microtus > Microtus pennsylvanicus. The sequence continues at coordinate 110,598,833 of NC_134586.1, read as the reverse complement.
TTGTTTAAGGTTTGATGAACATTTTGAAACTGTAATCTCCGCCCTCCTTCCCTTCAGTTGCAGGATACTTTGGCCATTGCTCTTTTCCATACTCCAACACAGGCATGCCTTCTATTCTTTGCATCCAGGGCTCCCATTAGACATGTCATGCCCATCCAGAATCTATGTTCCTCAGTTCACAGCTTTCTCATACACATCCTCTTATTTTCCACTTGGCTCCATATTTACTATTGGGTCACTTTAAAAAAAAAAAGTTTCCAACAACTACCCTATTAAGGTAAGTTAAACGTATAATTCCCTTACAAATTTCTTGTCTTTTGTTATTTTGGCAAGAATGTTAAGTGTGCATGTGTACATTACAGTCACTAATCTCATGTAAACTATAAAATTGTTAAAAAGTCTTTTTTTCACACATCACAATTATTTCTGATTCTCCTGGGACCTGACTTTCTGTTTATTTTTCTCCTTGCCTATATTACCGAAATGAATGAAGGCACTTGGTGTTTGGTTTGTGTTCATGCATGAACTATTTTAGTAAAGTCAGGTGACATGGTGTTTTCTTGTGCTTTGTTCCAAATTTTTCTTCCATAGATTTCTCCCTCATGAGTTTTTGTATGTGGTCAGGTTGTTGTGCCAACATGCTAGACATGGAGCTTCCTTGTGACCAAATAAGAGAATTGTTTGGCTAGCAGAGAATATCAGTCTCTCTTCTCAGCAGCGCAGGGTTTCTCTAGCTCTCTGTTCTCTCATAGGAACTTGGGAGTGCTCACTCAGATGTGAGTGTGAGCTTTCCCCAGGTAACCAGCATTCTTTTTCCTTATTTTGGGGATTGTTGTCTGGGCTAAGACACATCACTGCTGGATTTTCAGTGTGTGTGAGTGTGTGTGTGTGTGTGTGTGTGTGTGTGTGTGAACAAAGTATCCCTGATGGATTGTTCCATGAACCCCTCTCATTTTGCCTTTTTGCTGCACGTATTTGCTAAGTTGAGTGTTTCTCTATGTATGATTATCCCTGTGATGATCCTCACGTTCTTATGCTTATGATTTGGTTACCCAGGCTCATCAGGCCCATCTGCTTTTGATGTTTCAGGGTTGTTATGCACAATCTTAGATTTTTTTTTGTCTGCTAGGCCCCATGATAATCTAATCTAAAAATATATATTTTTTGGAACATATTTTACTTTGTTGACTGGAAAATGCAAATGAGAAAATAGCACTTCATTTTATCCAATAAAATGTTAGTATCTTGGTATATTTGAGAAGCATCAACAAGGAAACAACATTGTAATCTCTTGCACACAATTAGAACTTGGTCATATCTTAAGGCTACATGGATCCCAGGCTGATCCTTACTCTTTAAGATGCTTCCACTCCCAGGGGTCCTTGACTTAAATGGGGAAATCTTGTAGCACAAAATCCTTCAAATCCAAAAGAAATTAATCTCCAAATGTGAAATCTGAGATATTACAACCAAGCTCTTAGGACAAACAGTGAGGGGGTTTTCAAATGGAAGGAGTTCTTCTACCTGCAGATTGTATTGTCTGTCACAAGGCAAGCTTCAGTAGTGAATAGTGAAAGAAATCTTATAACCCCATATTTCCTGGAGGAAGTCAGATTAATTTTCAACAGTCAAAAGTATTAATTGAGTGTCAAGAGCTCACCAAGTCATTTATCAATTATTTTGGAAAACACACGCCAAGGTTTTTATTATTTTTTACAATGATATTGTTGATCATTGCATAAAATTCAACAGTGAATGATTACCCAGGTCAAACAATTTCCTTCCTTAAATTTTCCACCAAAGTTTGTCAGATGGCATCTGAATTATGTAGTACTAAGTGGCACCCAGGCCATGTTAGAAGACACTGTGAATCTGGATGCAGTGCCTGTATAATGTCAGAGATTTGGGAATAATTAGTAATCTTGATGTTGGTATATTCTCTTGATTTTGATAAATGACCAAAATTCTAAATTTTCACGTAGAAGACTAAGGTCATAATTATAAAATATGTAATTAAAAATAGAACTAACATTTGAGACAAGGACATCAGGGACACAATACACCTAAGTAATTACCACCCTTAGGTGATGTAGTCCTTTTCCAGTTCGGTTTTACTAAACTATACTGCAGTAGCATTTTACTTTCCTCATTTTATCATGTGTTCCAACTCTGAATTTAGCAAGAGAGTCGAAATGGTATATAAGACCTTTAAACAACAGGATTACAATTTTGCTTGATAAAATAAGACAAAGGCCAGGAACAGAAAGAATAGAAAATTCTTCTATCTAGCCACAGAAACAAAACGAAAATTTAACAGATTATTACAACACTTGTTTGGTGATGATATGCTATTTTACAAACCAATGCATGCTTTTCCTTTTCTGTAAACAACACAATTATTTATAAATGAAGTTGATAACTGAAGAAAAAGGTTTTAGTTATTAGTGCATAAAAACTATACACTGAAGTTTCAAACAGTCCTTTTGACTCTCTAGGCCATAGTCCCCAGAGACACATCCAGTGTCCCACCCTCACCCACTAAACCCCAGAGACTGGGGAACAGCTTCCTCACACCCCCAACAACCTCCCCCACAGCATCTGAGACCATCAGATCCTCGGCTCAACCTACATTTGGAGATGTGACTGTTTGGGTTTCTGGTTGAAGAGTTCTACCCTCTAGGGCCGAGATCTAGAGGCATATCTTGTGTGAAATCCCTACCCAGTGAAGCTCCAGAGACCTGAAAGCAGCTTCAAAGACTCCCAACCATCCCCCATAGCATCTGTGTCCACCAGAGCCTGAGCCCCGAATGCACCTAGAAAGGTGAGTGTCTGGGTCCCTGGCTGGAGAACCCTACTCTTTCAGCCCTAGCCCATGGAGGCAAATCCCATACCCTGTCCCCACCCAGAGAAACCCCAGAGACCTGGAAGTAGCCTCCCTACACTCCCAAACTTCACCCATGGCATCTGCATCCTCTGGACCCTATGCCTGGAGGAAATACAGAGCTATGTCTTCATCCACCAGAGGCACAGACACATCTGCAACTGTAGGAAGAGTAATCACTGATGCCACAGGCCCCACCTGCACCCACTGGAGGAAAAAATGAACAGATGACAGTGTAAGAACACATTCAACAACATAAAGAGAGAGGGCATCACCAGAAACTAGTGGTTCTACGGCAGCAAGACCTTAACATTCCAACACAGATAAAGCAGAAGAAAACTGCCTTAAAAATAAATTTATGAAGTTGATAGAGGCCCTTATAGAGGAAATAAAAAATTCCCTTAAGAAGTAAAGAAAAAGAAAAAGAAAATTTTGGAAGAATTCAGCGATTCCCTTAAATAAAGCAAAGAAAGCCAAGAAAAAAACAGTTAAACAGGTGAAGGAAATGATTCAAGACATGAAAACTGAAATAGAGACAATAAAGAAAGCAAACCGAGGGAATTCTGGAAATGGAAAATCTGAGCAAATGATCAGGAGCTAGAGAAGCAAACATAACCAACAGGATACAAGCGGTGGAAGAGAAAAATCTCAGGTGTTGAAGATACGATAGAGGAAATAGATTCATTGGTCAAAGAAAAGACCAAGTCCAGCAAACTCTTAACACAAAATATCCAGAAAATCTGGAACACTAAGGAGAGAAATAATCTAAGAATAATAGGGATAAAATAAGAAGTCCAGCTTAAAGGCACAGAAAATATATTCAACAAAATCAAAGAAGAAAGCCTTCACAACCTAAAGAAGGACATGCCTGTGAAAGTACAAGAAGCTTAGAGAACACCCAAAAAAATCCCCTAGCTCATAATAATAAAAACACCAAACTTACAGAATAAAGAAAGAATATTAAAAGTTGCAAATGAAAAGACAGTCCTATCAGAATTACACCTGAAAGCCAGAAGGTCCTGGTCCTAGATAGACATTCTGCAGATATTCAAGATCATGGATGCCAGCCCAGAGTACTATACCAGCAAAACTTTCAATCACCATAGATGAAAACAAACAAACAAACAAACAAAATATTTCATGACAAAACCAGATTTAAACAAGGCCTATCCACAAATTCAACTCTACATAAAGGACTATAAGGAAAACAAAATAATAGCAAAACAAAAAACAACCAACCAACCAAACAAACAAATACACACACACACACACACACAAAGGTGCTAACAGTCATTGACCAGTAATATTTCTTAATATCAATGGTCTCAATTCATTTATAAAAAGACACACACTAACAGAGTAGGTAGGAAAACAGGATTCATCTTTTTGCTGCATATAAGAAACACACCTTGCCTGTAATCCCAGCACTCGGGAGGCAGAGGCAGGCGGATCTCTGTGAGTTTGAGGCCAGCCTGGTGTACAAGAACTAGTTCCAGGACAGGCACCAAAGCTACAGAGAAACCTTGTCTCGAAAAAACCAAAAAGAAAAAAAAAAAGAAGAAAGAAAAAGAAACTTACCTCATCTTAAAGACAGACATTACCTCAGAGTAAAGGGTTGGGAAAAGATATTCCAATAAAATCAACTTAATAAACAAGTTGGTGTAGCTATCCTAATATCTAGCAAAATAGACTTCAAACCAAAATTAATCAAAAGAGATAAAGAAGGACATTTTATATTCACCACAGGAAAAAATCCATAAAGATGAAGTCTCAATTCTCAAAATCTATGCCCCTAATACAAGGGCACCCACATTTGTAAAAGAAACCTTACTAAATCTCAAATCACACATCAAAGCCCACACACTAATAGTAGGAGACTTCAACTCCCTGTGCTAACCAATGTACAGGTCTGCCAGAGAGAAACTTAACAGAGAAATAAAGGAACTAACAGAAGTTATGACTCAAATGAATTTAACAAACATCCATAGAACATTCCACCCAAACACAAAATAATAAGCCTTCTTCTCAGCACCTTATGGAACCTTCTCAAAAATTGACCACATACTTGGTAACAAGGCAAATCTCAACAGATACAAAAAAAAATTGGAATAATCCCCTGTATTTTATCAGATCACCATGACTTAAAGTTAGAATTCAACGAAACCACTAATTGCAGAAAGCCCACAATTGCATGGAAATTGAACAATGCTCAAATGAACCATCCCTGGGTCAAGGAAGAAATAGAGATGGAAATTAATGACTTAAAGAATTCAATGAATATGAATGCACAACATATCTAAACTTATGGGACACTATGAAAGCAGTGCTGAGAGGTAAGTTTATAGCACTAAATGCCTACATAAAGAACCTGGAGAAATCTCGCATTAATGATTTAACAACACACGTGAAAGCTCTAGAATAAAAAGAAGCAAACTCACCTAGGAGAAGTAGTCACCAGTAAATAATCAAATTGAGGCTGAAAGCAATAAAATAGAAACAAAGAAAGCAATACAAATAAACAATGAGACAAAGAATTTGTTCTTTAAGAAAATTTACAAGAGAGACAAACCCTTATCCAAACTAACCAAAAGGCAGAAAAAGAACATGCAAATTAGCAAAATTAGAAATTTGAAAAGGGACATATGAACAGACACAGAGGAAATCCAGAGAATCAAGTCATACTTTAAAAACCTGTTCTACACAAAATTGGAAAAGTTAAACTAACTGACAAATTTCTGGATAGGTACCACATAGCAAAATTAAATTAAGAACAGATAAATAATTTAAATATTACCTATAACTCCCCTCAAAAAAGAAGTAGTCACCAAAACTCTCCCAACCAAAAGAAGCCAGCACCAGATGGTTTCAGTTCAGAATTCTACCACAGTTTCAAAAAAGAGCTGATACCAATACTTTTCAAGTTCCACACAATAGAAACAGAAGAGACATTGCCAAGCTCTTTTTATAAGGTGATAATTACCCTGGTACCCAAACCACACAAACATACAACTAAGAAATGAAATTACAGACGAATTTCGCTCATAAACATTGATGTAAAAATACTCAATAAAATACTGGAAAACCAAATCCAAGAAATACATCAGAAAGATCATTCACGATGATCTTTATCCCAGAGATAACAGGGATATTTAAGCATATGAAATTCCATCAATGTGGTTCACCATATAAACAAACTGAAAAAAACCACATGCTTATCACATTAGATGCTGAAAAAACCTTCAAGAAAATCCAACATCCCTTCATAATAAAGGTCTTGGAGAGATTAGAGATATAAGAAACATACCTAAACATAATAAAGGCAGTATACAGCAAGTCAACAGCCAACATCAAGCTAAATGGAAAGAAACCCAAAGTCATTCCAGGAAAATCAGAAACAAGACAACGCTGTCCACTCTCCCCATATCTATCTAATATAATACTCAATGTTCTAGCTTAGAGCAATAAGAAAACAACAAAAAATCAAGAGGATACAAAAAGGAAGAAGTCAAACTTTAACTATTTGCAGATGATATGATAGTTTACATAAGTGATCCAAAAAATTCTACCAAGGATCACCTATAGCTAATAAACACCTTAAGTAATGTGGAAGGATAAAAGATTAACTCAAAAGAAATCAGTAGCCCTCCTTATAGAAATGGTAAAGGGGCTGAGAAAGAAGTCAGAGAAACAGTACACTTTACAATAGCCACAAACAACGTAAAATATCTTGGGGTAACTCTAATCAAACAAAAAAAAAAACATACATGTATGACAAGAACTTTAAGTCTTTGGAGGAAAAAAATTTGAAGAAGTTCCATGCTCTTGGATATGTAATATCAACATAGTAAAAATGGCAATCTTACCAAAAGTAATCAACAGATTCAATGATATCATCATCAAAATCCCAGTACAATTCTTCACAGTCCTTGAAAGAACAATACTGAAATTCATATGGAAAAATAAAAAAAAAACGCGGGATAGCCAAATCAATCCTGTACAATAAAGGAACTTCTGGAGGCACCACAACCCGTGACTTCATACTTTAGTATAGAAGTATAGTAATGAAAACCACTTGAAATTGTCACAAAAACAGACAGGTCAATAATGGAATCGAATCAAAAACCCTGATATTAATCTACACACCTATGAACACCTAGCTTTTGGCAAAGAAGCTAAAATTATACAGTAGAAAAAAGAAAACATCTTCAACAAATGGTTCTGGCATAACTGGCTGCCAATACATAGAAGAGTGAAAATGGATCCATATCTATCCCCATACATAAAACTCAAGACTAAATGGATTAAAGACTTCAAGGTAAATCCAGCCACACTGAACCTGATAGAAGAGAAAGTGGAAAGTAGACTTGAACACACTGACACATGAGACCACTTCCTAAATATAACACTCAGACACTGAGATTGACAACTAATAAATGGGACCTCTTGAAATTGAAAACTTGAAAAAGGAAAAGAACACAGTAAATAAAACAATGTGGCAACCTACAGAATGGGGAATAAAAACTTCACCAACCCTACATCTAACAGAGGGCTGATCTCCAAAATAAACAAAGAACTAAAGAAACTAGATATCAAAATATTGAATAATCCAATTAAATATGGGATACAGATCTAAATAGAGAATTCTCAACTGAGGAATCTCAAATGGCTGAATATAAGAAAAGAAGGAATTGTGGAGGATAGCGACAATGTCGCTGGGTTATTGAGATGTTCAATGAAGTAATACACAGAGAGCATTTTAGACAATAACTACTGAATTGTTCTCTACTTATGTTATTTTCATTATGAGAAAATTCATGATTAATGTGGGTGCCTTATTAAACCAAGGACTAAAAAAAATAAGTGCAAGTTTTTTAAAGGTTATAGGTCAGTTCTGCAACTTTTGTTGAAATTACAAAAATAAAAGACCACTGATGTCACAATTCACATTTATTTGTCTGTTTTTTTATTTGTATTGAATGGGACCAGATATGTAGTTCAGTGGTGGAGAGTTTGCCTAACAGATAGTATTTACTGGGTTTCATCCTCATCATGATAAATAATAAAAATAGATATAAAATACAAAACCAGTACTTTCTGTACATAATAGGAAAATATTAAATTTGTGTCTTATTTAGCGTTTCTGTTGCTGTAAAGAAACATCATGACCAAAAAAACAAGTTGGGGAAGACAGGATTTCTTTGGGTTATACTTCTATATTATTTATCATCAAAGAAACTCAGGACAGAAACTCACTCAGGGCAGGAACTCGGAGGCAGGAACTGATGCCGAGGCCAGGGAGGGTTGCCACTTACTGGCTTGTTTGCTACAGCTTGTTCACCCTGCTTTCTTACAGAAATTAGGACTGCTGCCCAGCAGTGGTACCATCCACAATGGGCTGGCCCTTCCTCTATTAATTATGAATTAAGGAAATGCCTTACAGCTGGATCTTATAGAAACACTTCCTCAATTGAGGTTCCTCATTTCAGATAATGGCTAGCTTATGTCTAGGTGATATTAGACTAGTCAGTACGGTTTGTATGCCCTCAAGTATATAGACCAAACTTTTGGTCATTGTTGGCATCTTTTCTCTGAACGATGCATATCGATGATATCACTTTTATGTTTATATTGTATTAAAGCAGTGACTTACCTCAGTTTACCAAGTAGTTGTTTTCTTAGCAGCATCTACGCTCCATAAATGAATGACACACATATATTTTTAACTGTGGTGGGCTTTTTTATGTGTGTTGTTTATATGTTTTCTTGTTGTTTTTAGCCTGGAATTGTTGTCTGCATTCTTGCTTGTGACTATAATAAACATTATTTTCGGCTTCTCTAGAAACAACAGATGTCACAGATAAAAAGAAGAACCTTTCAAGTCACATGTCACAGCAAGAGCAGGTGCACCCTCAAGGGGGAAAAAATCTTGTTTTCATGCAATTATCCTTTTTAATGAGAATAAATGAAGGGGAAAAGCTCACAAGACCATATCAGCGTTAGTGCCTTCTCCACAGCTCCTAACAAATATTTCTCTCTGCAGCTGGAACAGTTCTTTAACCTCTTCAGTTCTTAAGTTGTCTAGGAAGCAAATGCTCATCAGAGTAAGCACTGAGTCTGAAAACAAATCCCTCATTAGTTGGATTCCATATAAATATATCCATTTGAACTCTCTCTTAAGGATGAATTGAATTAAAAACTTAATGGTAGGGATGTTTTATGAAGATAGCAGAACAGATAAAAAGAGTGCCTTGGAAGTGCAGAGAATCTCAGATAATAGATGTGAGAAGACATTCTAAGTAGTGTACCTGAAAATATTTTATACTACAATTCAAGAGACTGGATGAAGAAGAAATGACAGAGCATTATAGTCTAGAAGAAGAAATTAAGATGTTTCATGATTGCACTTTTGCTTCACTTATGTAAAAGAGGATGATAAGAATATTGTAGCTGTTCGGCCAGAAGTATAGAAATAGCAGAATCCTTGGAAACCAGAGAGATGGTTGATGATATGGGAGAAGAAAGACTGTCATGTCTCAAGATGAGTGTGAGCCTGTCCACAGTTGGATGTGAGCCATGGGACTTAGGATCATGCTCTTCATCATTCGTGCACATTTGAAATGGTCCCACTTTTAACCGTCGACTTTCCTATCAAGATATTTAGTAGCTACACCTACCTACCTACTCCTCCCCTTTCTTGGGTATTCTTTTTGGCTCTTTTTCTCAATTGATGGTGTCAAAAAGCAAAGAGGACAATTTGCAGACAGGAGTTTCTTACGTATTGAATATCATGTACATGCATTTGAACGAAACGAGCAGGATGCTTTTGATCAGAAATAAGGGTTAACATATATGCACTTTAAAGTAAAATAAAAACCTGGCATGTAAGTCTTGCATCCTTTAGAATCATGTAAGATAAGGAAAGAGAAGGTGTTGGGATGAATAGGAAATACTCATGGCAGAAGATGGGCTTAAACTTTGTTTTGAAAGAAAACGTAAGCACACCAGAGATGTAGGGGGAAAGAACCAAGTAGAAGGAACAGATCTAAAGGCATGAGGGGAGGGTGAACTTTGAAAATACCAATAAGATTATGATCCTGTCCTGTGCAAACTCCAGTGGTTGTTTATCCTAAGTACTAAGGCATAAAGTCATCTCTAGGAGCTTCACGGCTCACCTAAGACAGCCAAGTGGCATTGCATGGCTCAGCATCCAGCTGTCCAAATTCCTTCAGACTCAGCAGTTGACCCACTTAGTTCTTGAGCAAATCAGGAAACCAGTGAGCTGACACTCTGCAAAACACACTTTAAGGTTCCATATAGTGCTTTCCTCTGAGTAGAATGTTTTCTGTTTCCCACATCTTTACCTGCTTAGTATTGTTTGAGGCTCAGCTCGAATATTGCCCCGGGTAGAAGGCTTGTTTGCCTCCCCCCTTCCAGTTTTTCCACACTTCCATGACTTTACTTTCTCTTTTCAATTATCACTATTCCCATAGTTAGTTTGCTAAGATGTATCTTTACCGCAAGCATGAGGGAATAGACCTTCTTAGCCCTGCCCAGTGCAGAATCTCAGGTGTCTAGCCCAGGTTGTTCCTCAGCACTACAACGAATACTTGCAGGGCTGATGAGACAGATTATGCAGTGGATAAAGGCACTTACTGCTAAACCCGGTCAGTTAGTCTCTGGGATCCACATGGTGAAAAGAGGAAACCAACAGCCACAGTCTGCTTACTCCTACATACTTTTTGTGACTTGTACATACTTACACTAACATAAACAGATTTAATAAAATTTTTAAGATAAAACAGCCTATGCATTCTTCGCATCACTTGGACAAACAGCAAATCAATATGGTGAATTTTTTTCAATTAAAACATTTTTCTTGTGCTAGAGACATGGGCCACTGGCCTATATTCTTGCCACATGCATTACCACATGTGTGTAATCCTAGTCTTCTATATTGAGATTGGAGATGGAGACAGAGGAATTCCTGGGAGGTTTAAGGTCAGCAAACTTGGCCTAAGAAGCTATGAACAAGAGACTCTATGTCAAATAAGGTACAAAGTGAAAGCCAACACCTAGGGTTCTCCTTTGACCTCTGACCCATAGTCACATACATAAATGTGTTCATACATACACAGGTTCACACACATCACACACACAGAACACAGATATACACTCACATATACACATACATACATGCACACATGGAAGTGGGAGTAACATGCATGTAAATTCCAGGAATCAGGATGTGAGTCAGAGAGACAAAGAGCTCAAGGCCAGAGTTAAATTATATTATAAGGCCTTGTTTTAAAATACAAGAAGAGAAGGAGGAGTGGGGGAGAAGAATGGTTGTTTCTATGCTTTCACTGAAAACAACAGTTAAAATAAACAATAAATGAATAAATGTAGTCACATAGTTGATTGATGTATTCTGCTACAAGCTTTCTGACTGCTCATAGTGTCTAAGCATTTCTGAACCTCTATGTTCTGGAGACTCTATTTTGTGGTAACCCAGAACTAGCTTGTATAAGGCTTTAAGGTTTTGCTCCAGCAAAAACTAGAAGATAACACATGAGCGGCCATTTTTAATTATGGATGAGGCATGAGATCAAATAGAGAGTAACAAGTGTATGTTTATGTATGTGCTTGCCATAGAGTGTTGTAGGAGGCTGCCAGTTAGTTCCCCGTTGCTCAGCCCCAAAATAATCATACAGAAACCATATTATTTGCAATACTCTTTGGCCAATAGCTTAAGTGTATTTCTGACTAACTCATATCCTAAACTAGCCCATCTCCATTAATCTGCATGTCGCCACTTGGCTGTGGCTTATCAGGTAAAGTTCTGTCCTGAACATCTCTATCCTGTGGGATGGGGGGGCTACAAGCATCTCACAATTCCACCTTCTTTCTCCTAAAATTAAGTTTAGTTTCCCTACCTAACTCTATTCTGCTAAGTCACTGGGCAAAGCATCTATTCATTAACCAATAAAAGTAACACATAGACAGAAGGACTTCCTACATCAATAATGTTCTCAATTTTTTTCATAAAGTTATCAAAGTACCTCTTAAATTTTTTGTAATGAGCTTAAGATTTAATGGTTGAGCAATCTATCCTGGGGGAAAAAAATAATTCTTAAGGGTAGCTTGCATGTCCACCAGGAGATGGCCAACAGTAAACAAACTCAACCGTAACTTTGGAGGTTCCTTCTTTTATAATGTCTAGTCAAGGCTTTTTTTCTTTTCTTTATTTTTAAATTTTATATAATTTTATTATTTACTTATCTTTGCTTTTTTTAAAATACTCTGGTCCTTCGTGAGTGTGAAAACAAGTGGGTATCTGTTTCTATGTTTCTTTTACTTTTCTTGGGGTCTTTTCCTTTTGTTTCTTTTGTCCTATACTGATTTGTTTGTTTTATATTAATATATTATTTACAATTATACTATTACAATATTATCCTTTAAAAGCTTGTCTATTTTCTAATGGGGGACAGAAATGAGGTGGATTATGATGGGCAGGAAGGTGCATAAAAACTGGAAAGAGTAGAGGGAGGTGAAACCATAATCAGGATATATTATATTTTAAAAAAACATATTTTCAATAAAATAAAAAGCAGCCTTTACTTAGGAATTAGTTTTTAAGGATCTTGAAAACTTTTCAGATTACCAAGTTCCCATACAAGAAAGGGGCCCTGATGGGAGGAGCTTTCCCATATGAGTCTACATAAAGTAAATTCCATGAAGAAATCACAAGAATCCTGTTCACCTCCACACCAGTGCTACTTAGTTAGTGGCAGAAGATTAGAAGCATTGCATTACAACCACACTTTCCACATGTTTTTCTAGTTTTATATTTGTCTCTTAAAGGATTTTTTTTTTAAACCCTGGCCCACATCTCCCAAGACTCTGAAAAGCTGTTCAACACACTGACCTAATGTATTAGGTGGATGATTATGGTCCTGTGGGAGAGTAGTGTCCTGGGGATGGAAAATCTGGATGAATGCAGTGTCATCCACTGGGCAGACAGCAGGAAGCCAGCTGTAAGCAAGGCCACTGGCTGAACAGCACAGACTGCCTCACAATGAAGTGGGTAAATGTGGCTCTCAGAGTCAGCTCTTCATACCAAAATCCAATGTATTCAGTGTTTTTTTTTTCTTCACTAACGACAAGTTGGTATTCTGCCTGACATTTTGGTATGTCACTCTGACTGTTGCATTTATAAAGAAGAAAAACAGAACCACTCAGCAGGGGAGCTTGACTCATGGGAGGTTGACTCTTGGAGCTTGACCTGATCCTGGAAAATGTCTCAGAAGCTGAGTAAGTGGAGAGTTAGCTGAGTGTCCTTCTGTTCCCTTTCTTGATTTGGATGCAGTTGAATTCCATATCCTCCTCTATCCGTTGTTTCAATGAAGCTGTTGAAAGGTACCCATGCCATATGACTCTTAAATTTTCAGTCTTTTTCTAACTAATACTTTCAAGTTACTTTAAAATAATTTTGAAGGAAACTTTTAATAAAGTCAATCTTATAGTATGACTTCTTTTTATCTGTGGATATTTATGCAGTGTGCACACAGTATAGCTGAGTAATTTGTATTATTTAAAATTGATGTAGATAATACCCCATATTTGATGAAAGTAAATCATAAATGGAAACATTACACAGCCTGTCTGGAATACCTGTATTTTTGACTGAACTTATGAATAATTATAAAAAATGTCATTTATTATTATAGTGAAAAATATAAACATAAAAGTAGAAGAGGTATATGGTGAATATTTGCCTAGTGTTCTTATTCAAGACTATGAAGACTATTAATAGAAAGAAATTTCAGTTATAATCTGTATGATATTTCTCGATTAAGAAGCAGAAAACTTTATCTGAGAAGAGTTGAAATATTATGATTTGCATTGTGCATATCAACAACAAGAATAGATTATCTGCCTGTCAGTAGTAGGCAGGAAATGGTAATGAGTTACAGAAGTATGAGGGGAATGACTGAAAGCATTTCCATTCAATAAATATGTATGCTCTAGTATTGTACAATTGAATGTTTAAAATGTGTGAGATTCATTATACTCATTATGTGGACTCAGTTGTCTATTCGTAACTGAGACCCACAACAGTCTGAATATTTCTCTGAAATTCATGTATACTGTCTGTGCTTTATAACTAGCAAAATGGTAAAAAACAAACAGGACACAAATCAATCGCTTTTATAGTTGTTGATATATTTGCTCTGTCACCAATGGAAAGTAGATGAGAAGACCTCCAAATACTCGAAGTGTGAAAAGGGGCAGAAAGGGAAGGGATAAATGTTTATGAGGTAGAAATTTGCTTGGTGCAAGTGCAGCTAGAGTAGGAAGTCGCTTTTCATCTTAGACAAATCAACCTCCATAGTCTAGGTTCTACATTTAAAGGCATCTAATCTCCCTCAATATTTCAAATCACTTAATTTTCTTTTCCCAGATGTGTTTATTGTGCCTGGAAAGCTCTATTCAGAAAATGAAGATTGCTAAATCATGATTGGTTTTATCAGAGGATAAATCTTCCACGGGAGAGATCAAGAAAGTGAGGAAAGGTCTTGTCAAGCTGCAGTAAGCAGATTCTGCCCCACTGTGAGGACAGGAAGGGGAACAAAACCTAAAAATGGAGTGTATTTGCTGAAGGATACTTTCTATTTGTTCTTACCATGGATGCAGCCTGTTCTCACCAGTTTGGCATACTCCTGGGCCTGAATACTATCACGGTCAAGATAAGACACAGAAATGAAAACTCAGCCTTTTGTAGTTCATCCTGTGTATAATTATGACATGTAGTTTTTGGATCTCATTGTTTTAATGTAGGACTTCAGAGAAAGGTTTGGAGAGATGCTACTTCTTGTTGTGTAATCTCTGCCTAAGCAGAAATTCCTCCCAGAGTAGAAGGAAGGAGAAAGGAGAAAAGAGAAAAGAAAGGTCAAAGGTAAAACCAGAATGGAAATGATTTATTCTTGTGAAAGTTGGGTAATGCATTCCTGTCACCTTGTCAACTGTCAAAAATGCCACCAACCTTTTTATTTACTTGTTTCAGTACATACTCCTAGAAATCATCCATCTTTGGAATTGGCACTTTAATTAAAACCTGAAGGGAGGCTGTTGGTGTGAATGTGCCCATGGTTAAGAGAATAAGTGTGAGTGTGTGTGCTTATGTACTCAAGACTTTCTAAAGGGAAACGTTTTTGGGCTTGCAAAAACTATAATTCACTGCAATGAATCTGAAACTGTAATAGATTAATAAATTCCTTAAAGGAGACCTGTGGAAGAATCATTAAAAAACAAATGTTGAAGCTAAAGTGTGAGAAACCTTCTTTTGTAATGTTTATGCTTTTGTTGTTACAGCTTTTTAAATTTTAGAAAACAAAACCTTAAGTGACAGTAGTGACTCTGTGTAAGCACAGGTACAGTGAGCCCCAAGGATTCACTCAATGGACCAGTGCCTAGGAATCCTACACCTCGACTCTTTCCTATGTGAAATAAGAGCTCTGCTTGGAATTTTTCACACAGGGTTATCCCTAAGCAAGGTGCTGTTAATACTTCTGATTTTCTCTTCATGTTTCTTGTTACTGGAGTTCACTGTCATGGGCCTGGTTCCCTACGTTCTGTTATCCCTTGATAATTAGCCAACTCGGATCTCTCCCAAGAGATCTCAACTTAAGAAACTTACCTCATAACTAAGAATTGTGCTTCCGTGCTCCCCTATCCAACCTTCCTTTATCCCAATCCTCCTTTTTCCCCAAGTTCCCCCCTTCCTCCCCTTCTCCCTTTTCTCTCCCCATCTCCCCTTACCCCCATCCCACCCCACCCCCAAGATCTCAATTTTCTCTCCGGCAACTTTGTCTACTTCCCATAGCCAAGAGGGTAACTATATGTTTTTCCTTTGGAGCCACCTTAGGCTTGGCAAGAGATTTGAACCTAGAGTGGCTCCCAGGTGCCAAAGCCGAGGTCCCCAGTTAATTCCTTGGGCAGCTGGGGATAGGGAACCTGAAATGACCCTATCCTATAGCAATACTGATGAATATCTTGCATATCATCATAGAACCTTCATCTGGTGATGGATGGAGATAGAGACAGAGACCCACACTGGAGCACTGGACTGAGCTCCCAAGGTCCCAATGAGGAGCAGAAGGAGGGAGAACATGAGCAAAGAAGTCGGGACCACGAGGGGCGCACCCACCCACTGAGACAGTGGAGCTGATCTATTGGGAGCTCACCAAGGCCAGCTGGACTGTGACTGAAAAAGCATGGGATAAAACTGGACTCTCTGAACATGGCGAACAATGAGAGCTGATGAGACGCCAAGGACAATGGCAAGGGGTTTTGATCCTACATAATGTGCTGGCTTTGTGGGAGCCTAGCCAGTTTGGATGTTCACCTTCCTAGATATGGACGGAGGGGGGAGGACCTAGGACTTACCACAGAGCAGGGAACCCTGACTGCTCTTTGGACTGGAGAGGGAGGGGGGAAGGAGCGGGGGAGGGGGAGAAGGGTGAGAGGAGGAGGAGAAGGGTGGGAGGAGGGGGAGGGAAATGGGAGGCTGGGAGGAGATGGAAACTTGTTTTTTCTTTCTCATTTTCTCAATAAAAAAAAAAAAGAAACTTACCTCTTTAAACTCCAAACACCACCAGAGGTTTCCTCCAAGAAACCATCTTTCTCAGCTTCCATACTAAAAATATATTCTTCCATGCAAACAGGTAATGTTTTAGGTGTTCTTTAGCTACAACAAGGCCATGAGCAATATGAGGTTGTCTATCGGAAAGGCAGATTCAACAGCTTAATTAATAAGACACATAAAGAATATTTTCTTTTCCTAGTACTTGTACTTGTTTATACACACGCAACTGTACAAAGAACATGTACATTTTTTAAAGAGGTATGTGATTGTGTTATTACTTAAAACAAGCTGAGAGACCAGGTTTGCCAGTGGATGCATATGTTCAATGTACACACACAGAAACTCATTCAGCAGGCTCCCCATACCTGCTATTTACTGACTTTCATGTAACAGCTAATAGGAACCACTACATGTTCTCTCTTCTGAAAAAAAAACATTTTAATCAAGCCTTTCTAAGTCAGGAATATATAAAGAAGAGCATTACATTGTGAAGAAAGGAGACACATACAAATCAGGTTACAGGACAATAGAGATGAACAAAGGTAGAGAAGAAAACAGCTGAATTGATAATGAAATTTATGATTGGATTCTGTTTTATTGTGAATGTCCAAGCTGTATGCAGACAAACGATATACTGGTTTTATTCCTTCAGGTTCCATTCTTTGTTGCTTTGGAATTGAGTAATGTTGGACCACCTGTGGCATCTTGGCAATCATCATTTCGTGAAAAGGTAGCCAACGGGGTAATTTGTTATGATGAGGAAAGGGGCTGTAAGATTTATTTTTAGGAAATATGACTATGGTATTATTCAAAGTTAAGCAAAGGTAAATTGACAAGTATAATGTATAATATGATATATGACTAATATGATATGATATAAGCATTGCAGGGACTACACTGTATTTATTGTTCACCATTTTATCAGCTTGACTGTATCTGGTCTATTATCCCTTGTATTTGTCAGCCCAGCTCATAATGCTGCCTATAATTTTATTTGTATTAAACTTTTGTTGATAAACATCATGTAGTATAACTACATTCAAATGTTTATGAATAACCTTTCATATGGGTTTAGATCAGGATTCCAAAGCAAATGCTTATGCAGAATGAGTAGGTGCATAAATTACCGAGCTTGTCTAGGACAGGCAATACAAGCGTTGGGAAAGGTGAGGAGTCAGAGATGAGCAAGCACATGACCTTCTCATCAAGGAAAGTGCTGCTGACCTCCAGATTATTGGAAGTGAAAATTCTGAAGGTACCGCAACTTTCAGTTTTTAAATTTATTCATGTATGCAGATATGATTGTTCATGTTTATGTGTTCATATATGTGTGCAGGTGCAAGTATGCATGAGTGCATATGGGAGTCAGAAGGCCACCATGATATCATCACCAGAAATGCTATCTGCTTACTTAAGATATGCTCTCTCACTGTCCTGGAGCTCACCAGTTTCCCTAAACTGGCTGACCCATGAGCACCAGGGACCCCACTTTCTCCCCTTCCTCAGCACTAGCCACTATGCCTGGCATTTTTAAATGTAGATTATAGGGATCAAACGTAGGTCCCTGTACTTAAAAGCCACCAATTTTACCTATCAAACACATCTCCCACCTGTAGAATGTCTAATTTTTAAAAGGAATTTGGGAATACATATTTTAAGTGGATGTGTACAAAAATGTTAGATTTTGTGTACTAGTTCAAATAGAACATTGTGCAGGCTCACAGTTTATGTTTCTTATCCAGAGTATGTCTTGTGTGTATATAGAGTCAATAGTCAATTTGAACTTCTCATGTAGAATAAGAAAGACTAGGGTATATACACTGTCTCATGTTTTTTTTTTTAATTATCCAGTATCCATCCGAGGTGTTCATCAATATGTGTCCAATAATATGAGTGTCCATCAACATGTGTTCAATTGAAAAAAAAATTACCATTTGCAGTGAAAAGAAAAATTACAACTTATGTGTTGCAAAACTCTTCACTTAAATCTCAAATCATGAGTGGAGGGAAAGCCAAGGGAAGCAGAGATGAGAGAGGCAGAGGCAACAGTGAATGAAATGGCAGAACGGGGTATCCCAGAAAGTGGGAAGTTATCTGAGCCTCACAAAGACTTCAGAAAACGGGTGGGCCTGAGTGGGGATTAATACTTGAGTAGAATGTAGCTTTTGATTCTTTGTTGTTGTTTATTTTTTTTTCAGTTGTTGCAAAAAAAAAAAAAATCTGCCTCCTCCCTGTTTCCCATTTCCCTCCCCCTCCTCACACACACCTCCTCCTCCACCCACTCTCCTACCCCTCTCCCCCTCCCCCCACTCCATTCCCCCTCCCTCCTCGAGAATGAAGAGCAGTCCAGATTCCCTGCCCTGCAGGAAGTCCAAGGTCCTCCCACTTCTATCCAGGACCAGGAAGGTGAGCATCCAAACAGGCTAGGCTCCCACAAAGCCAGTTCATGTATTAGGATCGAAACCTGGTGCCATTGTCCTTGGCTTCTCATCAGCCTTCATTGTCCGCCACGTTCAGAAAGTCCGGTTTCATCCCATGCTTATTTCAGTCCCAGTCCCGCTGGCCTTGGTGAGCTCCCAATAGATCAGCCCCACTGTCTCCGTGGGTGGGTGCACCCCTTGTGGTCCTGACTTCCTTGCTCATGTTCTCCCTCCTTCTGCTCCTCATTTGGATCTTAAGAGCTCAGTCCGGTGCTCCAATTTGGGTCTCTGTCTCTATCTCGATCCTTCGCCAGATGAAGGTTCTAAGGTGATATGCAAGATATTCATCAGTATGGCTATAGGATAGGGCCATTTCAGGTTCCCTCTCCTCAGTTGCTTTTGATTCTAAGATGAGATAAATACCAAAACAGCACTTGTCTTGGTTTGCATAAGTATAACACTCATAAACTCATATCTTTAAATGCTTGGTTATCAGGGAATGGCACAGCATGAGAAATTTTAGGAGGTCTGGTCTTTTTGTGGTAGGTGTGGCATTGTTAGAAGAAATGTGTAACTGAGGGTGGGCTTTGAGGTTTTAAAATCCCAAACCAGGTCCGATGGCTTCTCTCTTCCTGTTGCCTATAGATCTCCTGTAGAACTCTCAGTTACTTCTCTAGCAGCATGGCTGCTTGTGTGCTGCCATCCTCTCCACCATGATGATAATGGACTAAAGCTCTAAAACTGTAAGCTAGCCCCAATTGAATGCATTCTTTTGTAAGAGTTGATGTGGTCATGGTGTTCTCTTCATAGTAATGCAACACTGACTGAGATAGCACTGTGTTCAGAAAACAATATGGGCTCTTAGTTGAGAATTCTAGGAGTCTAGGCCCAACTACAACACAGTTAAAAGAAACCAATTTGAGTTTCTAGTTGGTTGATCTTGGCTGAGTTTCCCAACTTTGTGATATCTGAGAAAGAAAAACAGGTCACAGCACAATGGCAAAGTCAAAGAGTTAATGCTTCAATTTGGTTGGTTTTTATTTGTTCCTTTCTTTTTATGGTGTTTTGTTTTCCATTTTGAGGTGTTAGGATAGAACGTAGGGTCTTATGCATGCTGGACAAAGACTATAGACTATACCACTGAACTCCACTTCCTATGTCCCTTTCTTTACTTTCTACTAGCCAGACGGGTTCTGCCTGAATTGGCTCAAATTGTCTTTGAACTCATCCTGTAGCCCATTCAGGTCTTTTTTCCTTCGTCTCTTGAGTAACTAGGATAACAGGCCTCCACCAATAGATTTATATTTTAAAAGTCATTATTATGAAACAGAAATGCCTTTTTTTCTGTTAAGGAATGTATTATCTCTGTGCAGATACTCAATTATTCAATAACATGAATGAGACCAGACAAAGTATAAACATGTGTGTGGCCATGTTTGTGTATGATGTGTAACATTTTGTTAAAGGGAAGATTTGGTGAAAGGCCATCTGGCCTCCAACTTGGAAGAGATAGGTAGGGGTGTGCTTATAAACAGTGCCTCTAAGTAAGGCAGGCACAGTCGTGTGCATCTTCAGAAAGATGAAGAGTTTTCTTTAACTCTGTTCAAAACTAAGAAAACAGGGAAGCAGAACGACAGGAAGCAGAAGAGTTTTAAAAGCATAAACGCTTAGTACCAAGTTAGACCCAAATGAAAAAGGAAAATGAGCTTGTTTGAGGAAGCTAATGGGAAAAGAAAAGCCAGATCATGGAGGTCAGCTCATTCGGAGACTCATCAAACATAAGGGCAGAAAGGACCCAATGGAGAAAGGGTGGGCATGGAATAAACCATTGCAATAAAAGAGTTCGTAAAGTTCATAGGTTCCTAGGCTACAGGGACTTCTCTGATCCAGGAATTCACCAGCCTCATTAAGTAAGGCCTGGTTTTCATTTCAGCAGCTGCCCTTGCTTTCTCATTCTATTTCTAATCAACCATTATAACCCTCGAAGGCAGACAGAAAATTGAGAAATGATGGGACAAGTTGGGCCTCTGCTCATGTTTCTACGTGCCTCATCAGCACCAGGCTCTGACGTCTCGCCTGATTTCTGAAAGCTTTGTCTATTCTGGCAAGGTATGTATGATCCCGCAGACACAGTGTGGAGTCCACAGAGTATTGAGCCTTGCAGATGTCATTAAGGCAGTCTTCCCAGCTGATATAACGAATGCAGCCAGCAGGAGAGCTAGTGAATTGAGTTTATCAAGTGGACTTTTGTATTCTTATTATGCAGTTTAACAATTTGAGATCACCAAATCACATATCATCATAACTCCCTTTCTGCCAATGTTTTCTCCTTTTCTTTCAAGACTCACCACTAAATCATTTCACAGTATGCTTTTAATGACAGTGGCTATGGATTCACAGTGGTTTTGTAATAAATCTGCAGCTGCCAGGCTTTTCTAAAGAATTACAGAGTCTCTTTTCCAAGCAGAAAGAAATGAAAATCATACCAAAGAGTAACACCTCAGATTTAATGTAAGGACTCTTGATTCACCTTACAAAAGCAAAATTCTCTTTTAGTTTTTCTTCCAGAATGCCTCCTGATCTTAAGGATAATACCCTTTCTGTGAAGTAGGAGACGAAGAAAAGTTCTGGTGAGGCTAGAACTGCCCCAGAGGTCTCCATCTTCAACAAGTCCAACTGACATCTAGTTTATACCTCCATGCAGGCTGGCAGCACCTGCCTTGGTGCCTCACACATGAGTTGTTCACTATGTAGACAGTCATCAGACAGATGATTGATTACAAAATCCTTTGTTCTTCCCAGGCCTCGGGGAGGCAGTGGGAAGGGCCTCTCTTCTTTTATGACTCTTTACTAAGTAGATCATCAGACTGGGATGCATTCCAGGGACTTTTATTTAGGGACTTGGAAACTAGGCAACCTACTTTCTTGGTTTCAGTCAGATTTAGAGCGATGTGGTGAAAATATTTTGAAATGATAGACAACTAGATTCTGTTTCTGCACTTCAGCCTACATCCTTGAACTTGAACCTCTAGTTGTGCTTTAGGGAAGCTTACTAATGGCTGTGCTGGGATGAGCACTAATTACAACCCTAATTACTTTGAAATTAGACAAGTATTGTCACGTAGCTGTTTGTTTTCTACTTATGATGAGAAGCAGAGACAAAAGATCTTATTGACCATATTTGGTTCACACTCTTCCTTTGTTATCTCTCCTATTTCTGCAGGTAATTAAAATCTATGAAAATTCAGAGTTAAATCTAGTGGTTAAATAATTCATTGCATATTTAACAGACAAGCTGTACTCTTCACTTTTTGAAGGTACAATTAAAAACACATAAAACTTTAATTCATATAATGTTTAATTGGTAGGTTTGAAGCCAATTATGGGTACCAATGTACTCTTCCCTCAGTTTTAACTCCTACATTATTTTTCATTAAAATGTTAAATTAAAAGAAATTGTCATTAAATATCAGAGAAAGCTGTCACTGAATCTAGCAGGGGGTAGCTGTTATAAAAGCTAAGATTACTAGGGAGATGGTTCCAATGCACTTACTTCTTGATAATCATTTTTAGGAAAACACACATACACATGTACACATAGACATTGTTATAATAAAATATTAAGCATATAAGTAAACAGAAAACTAGATAGTATCAAAAATATAAAAAGAATACCAAAAAGAGACAAACATGGGATCATTTTATAAAATAACAAAATCAACAGACTTAGAAAAGAATAGATATGCCCTAAGACTTAGGATCACTCATCTGAAAATCATAAGGATAGCTTTATAATTCTCTTTACATCTGCTCTTTCCCCAGGAGAGCTTTTACGAATAAGAAAAATAAAGAAAATCAAATCAAATCATGGTCTACGGTAAGGTTGAACACCTGATCCAAACTGGAGCTCTTACCTTTGTCCTTTATTTTTTAGGGTACAGTTGTGGAGGCTGCAGTTTGTATTTGTAGTTAGGATCAAAGGGATGCTGAAAATTTGCCATTTCCTCCTTGCAGTCATATTCTTTTCCTTCAATTTCTTTGTTTTCTGTACTATTTTACTGAAAAACCTGACAACCTACTAAGGAAGGGTTCATCTTTGCTTACAGTTCCAGGGCTCATAGTCTACCATGGCAGGGAAGTGTTGTAGCAAGGACAGGAGGTGACCATGGTCACAGTGAGTGCACTGCCGTGATGAGACTAAAGAATGCCTATGCGTGGGTCCCTTTCTTCTCTGGATTCAGTCTTAGGGCCCAACCCATTGGATGGTGCTGTTCACCTTTAGGGTGGGTCTTTTCCCAATAAAGAGAATCCTTGATAGACGAATCTCTGGATATCCAGAGATTTGTTTTAATAGTCATTCTGCTTTCAGCAGGTTTATAAGAGTAACTATAATAGGTGCCAAAGGATCCCAGACCAGCTGCATCCCAGCTTCATCATAGGTGCTAAAGGATACTGGACCAGCTGTATCCCAGCTTCCTCATAGGTGCTGAAGGATCCTGGGCCAGCTGCATTCCAGCTTCCTTGCATGTTTACCATTTAGTACTTGAGTGTTTTCTGTTTATTTGTTTGGTGTTGGAAGGGATGTTATTTTGAAGATTTACAGGGAAATCCAAATATCACAGTACACCTATGGGAGGGTTCACATTAAGTAGTTTCCAGTACTGGGCATCTCTTGAAATATCCAAACAAGAGGTCTATGATTCTACTTCACTGACAATTGCTCTCCTGATCTTACATGAGCTCTCAGATTTACCCAGAAGATGTCTCTCCCATCGTCTATTCCATCTCCTCCCATCTCCACTAACATTTGTGGAAAACATCTGAGCCAGCTATGATAGCACATACCTGTGGTCGCCACAATTGGAGGCTGAAGCAGGAGGCTCAATAGATGGAGGCTAGCCTGAGCAATACAATAAGACCTTGTTTCAAAACCCATACTAATTAAACTTCTGGGACTAGCAGGGAGCAAAACTACCTGTGTTGATAATAACTCTCTCATAAGAAGAAAAATAAATAAAAAAACAGAATTAGTTCACAAAAATCTTAGGCTCAAACCAGGCTTGGGTACTTTTCATTCTCTTCTGTCCTGACAACATAGGTTACTTAGAACTCCCTGTTCAAAACACCTAGCTTTATATAGATGAAAAGAGCAAGATCAGAATTCTCTACTTAGAAGTGTGTGTCGGTGTGTGTGTGTGTGTGTGTGTGTGTGTGTGTGTGTGTGAGAGAGAGAGAGAGAGAGAGAGAGAGAGAGAGAGAGATGATGATGATGATGATGATGATGATGATGATGTCAATCACAGGAAATGCTCATAGACTTTCCAGATACCAAGTTCTCATCATACTGGATGGAGAATAAGACTAGGTGTGTAGGAGTCACTTTCCACCCAAATTGTGTGACTTTGTATGAAACGCCATACCACCTTTCTCAGGTGTGGTATGGCATGCTATCAGAACAGACATTCTGGATTTTGCTCCTAGTTAGACCTCCCAGTGCCTTACTGTTCTATTTCACACTAGCTTTAAAAAAAAATCGCTGTTAATTTTTCTTAGAATTGTTATTGGGATTTTATTACTCTGATTAACAGATTATATAACCCAAGATGTAAAATAAAAATATTTCTAAGTTTTAGGTAGTCTTCCTCAGAGCTATTTTCCCTGAAAGCACTATGATTTTTGGTGATTAATTTCGCCAAATGTAAAATTTCTCTGAAATGTATATATTGTATTACAGCTGTTGTGGCTTCTAGTTTAAGTCAAATAGTGTTTAAAAGCTTATAAAAATAGCCCTGGGTTCCGATCAGAACCCCTTGGCATCTTTCTTTTCCCCAGTGTTCTAAGATTTCATGAGGTGCCTTTCTGTGGCTCTGTTTTCATTCATTTCATTTAGCACCCAGTGGGCACTTTTAGTCTGGAGTTTTATATGTCTTTCACGGCTGGAAATTTTTTTTTATATAATTTCTTTGATAATTCTCCTCTCATCATTTTTATAGCACAACTATTAATACAATGAAAGTAGAATAAAGTTTAAATGAAAGTTCTTCAGTTATGTAACCCAAACCATAAAAATAGAAGTGTAAGGAGACAGATGCCAGGTGTTAGCCACAGAGTTGGCATATATTTATCAGAGGACTCTGAGATTTAGTGAAAGCAACTCTTGCTATTATTTACTTAAAATTTTCAACAGCTAAATTAACCAAAATAATTCACAGTATTTAAAAAGCTCATTATTTATATAATGCATTCATTTGAAAAAGAGACAAGTTTGACTGTGAAGATTGTTAGGAGAGGAGAAAATTGAATGGGAAAATGGAAGAGAAGATGGCATGCAGGAAACATGTCCTGAGCAGCCAGTGCTGGGGATGAAAGCTGAAATGTAACAGCATTCCCTTCTCCAAATATGTGTTCAACTATAAGCAACAGTGACTACATAGTGATAAATGACTAAACTCTTAATTTAAAGGAGGGTTCATGCAGTGGTACATTGTATAGTACCATGTCTTTCCCAGTGGAACCAGTTGAAAGATGCATCCAATCTTTCATAGGTTTCTTGTCCTACCTTACCTTGGGCTCTTCTACTGTCCTGAATACCCCTTGTCAATCTATGGCTTAAAGAAGAATCTCCCATCTGGCAATGGGTCCAGGTACCTGGCCTAAGGCAGCCATAAAAATTTTAAATTCAAATAGCTATCCCATCTGATTGTTCCTGCTTGCATAAGCATCCTGCTCCCATTAAAGGAATGTGAAATTTTGAGAGGATTTTTTTTTGTTCTGTTTCTTACATTATATATAGTTTCTTTTCAGCTGTCTGATTTGGTTTCTCCTTTACCATGCAGGCTTTTCTCAAATGACTGTCAATATTTGAATATCTATTCCTATTTAAAACAAACAAGCTGGAACATTATTTGAAGCTCCATTTTCTCAAAGAGAAAAAAATCTGTAAGAAGGAAGATGAAGCAGTGGCTTGGTAGACAAACAGATATAATATGTGAAGTGAGTTGTTTTTCATGACTATGGAGGCTAGCAGGCTTTACAATAGAAACTGATACCATAGGTTTAAAGTCCTAACTATCAGAATTAGGGAAGCTAATGGTCTCTATCCAGGGCCAAAGACCCTAAAACCTGGAAATCTGTTGTTCCAAATTCCACAGTTCAAAATTTGTAGAACATAGAGTTCTGATGTTCAGAAAACAATGTCCCAGCTTGAAAAAAGAGAGAGACCTTCCCTCTCTTTTCTGTTTTACATCATGAACCCCAGCCTGTCTGATGGTATCTGCTCACACTGACACATCTCCATCACTGATTCCTCTCACAACTCCTTAAGACCACCCTCTCAGACATATCGAAAAGCAATGCTGTTGGCTGCCATTCAAGTTGACATGCAAAACTATCAACTTTAGCTATTCTGTGAGGACGGTGGATTTCTCTTCCTTGGCTTTTAGGACATAAAGTTTGCGAGACACTGTGTTGTCACTAGATGTGCTTACATTTGAGATGGCATTATATTTTCTCAAGAGGGAATACATTCTATCTCTCTGACCTAGGCTCTGTGTGCTGTCTGGGTAGTACCCAGAACAGATGAATAAGAATCTTAGTTACTTTTTAATGAGCAATTTTAACTTGGTCCTCTTAAGTCAAAATTTTCATCATTGTCTATGTTCAGCCAAATATACTTGCTCCCAGAGCTTTTAATATCCCTTTTTCCTACAAGATAAGCTTTTATCTCCTACAAAAGATAGCAGAGATCTGAGTTAATCAAATGTTTGATTATTATAAGGACTACCAACTATAAACAGTTTGTGCAAACTTCTCATTTATATCAACTTTTTTTTGAGTAGACTTTCCTTTCATTATCCTGATCAACATTTGCTTTGGTTAGAATAGATGGTATTTAACTTATTTAACAAATGCTTACATAGGCTTACTATATACCATTGTGAGGCTGAGTATGGTTCAGACGTATTCATTTCATTATCCCAAGAACCTATGGGATGGTGCTGTCATCACCAATCTAAGGACCATTTTCTCAAGGCCACATAGCTGCTACATGGCAGTGCTAAGTTCACAATCAAAGCAGTTTGGCTCTGCTTAGTCACTTGCCATGTTTCCAAACCACCATTAAGACTTGGCATTGAGAGTGGATGAGTCAAGCGAAGTGGAATTTCTCTTTCCTTTCTTCTGTTTCATATCCACTTCCAGAGAAATGTTTTTTTACAAGGCTTTGAGAGATGCTCTTATGTGTAAATGTTTAGGCTGAATACAGATGTTTTTCCTAAAGCCATAACATCTGTCTGGAGGGACAGGAATATTAGACAGCTATTAAGTGGAGGGCACCAGGTCAGAGTCCAACCATGGTGTCAGATTCAAAGGAAAAGGGACTGGGACAAGGAGAGACCCTCCTCTCGAATGGTGAAGCAATTTACCTCTCCTTGGAACAAAGGGGTGCCTTATGATTCTTAGGTAGAGTGGGGACCATGTCTTTTTTTCCCCTTACCCGTCTTAGGATTCCCAGTATCCTGTCTTAGGTTGGGGGATGTCCTGCCACAAGTTGCCCGTCCTTGGAGCTCCTCAAATAAAAGATATCTAGTGAGATTTAAAGTAAGCAGATCACAGGGCACCCTGTCTTAGGCCATGTGGAGTGCACCCCTCGTGCCTGGTACCATGCCATGTTGAGCTGGTTTCTACAACCTCTGTATGGTATGCTGTTCAGGCGAGGGTCCACACTAACTCCCGTCATTGGGCCCCTGCATCTATCATTAATGAAAAGACTGTGAGGAGCTCCTCAAACAAAAGATATTACGTATAGGTTGAGTAAAGATATAATTTGGGCACCAATTACTCGATCTCCAGACAAGAAGAAAGGGCGTTTTCCAAACCCAGTATTCACCTTAGTCTGGCCTTAGGTATCCTCCTTCCTAAATGCCTACTCCACATAAAATTGCGTGTGCTGCCTGCCAACAATTAGGGCAGTGTAAAAGGGATCTAAATCTAAAATTTTTAACATATGCATTAAACCCAAACACTTCACAGCGTGTGTCAATCCTTTCCCAACATCTATAAGCAGTTATAAGTATCAGGTCAATTGTAGTAAGAGCAAGAGCACAATGACATATATTGTTGTTATCAAATACCACCAGTTCCAGTCTCTGAGCAACAGTGACAGGAACCCCCAATCTTCCCCCTTCTTAAGTGAAGAGAGGTTAGTTTTTTAATTAAAATGAGTTCTGTGCCCCAAAGATTAAAACTGTCAGATGTTTAGTCTGCATCAGAAGCATCTTAGCATTTGTGCTTCAGGGCAGGTGGGATTCCTGAGTGAGGTGAGCTGGAGTCAGCAACCTGAAGCAGCACATCCTGGCACTTATCTCAGGCGGGTCTCCCTGGACTCTCTAGGGGCAGAATTGACACCCTGCAGAGTGGTGTAGCAGGTTGTGTTATCAGGCACTCCTCTCCTTGGGGGCAGGAAAAGCTGGACCAAGGACCTCTCCCCAGTCGCCTCTGGAACTCCTCTGTGGGGCGTCTGCAGCCTCAACATCAGATCCAGCTTTTATTTTCTTTCTGTGAAAAAAGCATAACATATCCTCGACCCCAAATATAAATAGGTCGGGTTTTTTCATAATGCATTGCAAGGGCTTTTCCACCTTGCCCTAGCAAAGGTTAGCTTGTTGTTATCACGCCAGATCCATTTGCATCAGGACCTGCTTGCATCTTTTATGAGTTGCTTTTAAGGAGCCTTGTTGTGCTCCATAATTTTTTTTATTATTATTAGCCATATATGCAGTTCTTCCATTGGAAGAGCCATTTGTAAAATTTAGCATAAAATCCTTTAAGGGATTTTTTGCTATAACATTAGTAAAATACAGCTGTGTGAATTGTAGCAATGATCTGGGAAAAGATTATTGTTTTTGCCTTTGAATTGAGCAAAGGCAATTGTCTAGGAATCAATCTTAAAATTATCAATGAATCTATTGTTTAGTATAAGAAGTATTGATCATAGTCAATATTTTGTCAAACCATTTTCCAGCTTTTATCCTGCCCCTTTTGTATCAGACAGGCTACTGTTTTAAATTAAGAGTTTAATATCTTAACTGGTAAAGCTGGGAAGGTTTAGCCATAAACAGCATTTTTTATAAAACTTGTAGAATAAGTTTTACATTTAATATACACATTTGCCATAGCTGTAATATACTGTACTTATACATAATTGCATACTTTACCTGTTGATTTATATTTTACCTGCTTGAATATCTGTCTGGCAGCTCTGATAAGCTCTCTATTGGAAACTGTTTTTTGTAAGAATTTTACCTAGCGGCTCAAGGTCTTTCATAAGAATATTATAACTAGGGCTTTAACCATTGTATATCTAATTAAAAGTTTGTAAGCTATCCTCCTCTTAAGTTTTAAGTCTGCCTTACCGATAGGAAAATGGAAAAAGGAAGCATTTTTAACTAATAATGTTGGCCTCATTAGACACCAACATGTAGAAGAATGAAAATAGATCTACATCCATCTCCATATACAAAACTTAAGTTTAAATGAGCCAAAGGCCTCAGCATATAAAAATTATGATGATCCTCACAGAGAAAAAATTTTTGAAGTATACATTGCCACATCTCAAACACAGCCTCAGTGGCACAAACATTGTGAGAAACCATAAATCTCCTGAACTGAGAAACTTTTGTATAACAAGGCTATATAGTGGGAAAAGATCTTTACTTATCATAAGTCCATTCCAAAAATATATGAAGAACTCAGGAAATTAGTTATTAAAAATTAATCCAATAAAAATATTTGTTACAGACCTAAACTGAAAACTCTCAGACGAACTTAAAAAATGACTGAGACACTTAAAAAAATGTTTAAACATAACATCCTTTAGCTGTCAGAGAAACGCAAATTAAAACTCTGAGATTTTACCTTATCCTTGTAAAAATGACCAAGATTAAAAATTACTGTTAACAATTTATGCTTAAGAAAATGTGGGTAAAGAAAAGGCTTTATTGCTGGAAGTGTATACTGGTGCTGGAAGTGTAAACTGACAGTCACCTTTGGATCACACATAGTATTGAAAAACCTGGATGAACCAGACTCTCCCAGCAGGAAGAGAAGAATCAAAAATCCAGGACTAGCCACTTCAGCGACCCTGCCCTAGGAACCAGCTGAAGACAAAGCCAGACCTTGACCTCGGAAAAACAGGTTTTCCAGCTGCAATTATCACAGCACTGTTTTAGGAACTAGGGGATTATGACCTTGGGAGTGGTCCCGAGGCAGGGATCAGTTCTCCAGAGACTACCACTGGATTTTTGGAATTTATGACCCTCCTGGACCACTGGGCTGTGGCCCCTTTCCTCAAAAAATTTTTTCTTCCAGTCACTCAGGGCCGAACTCCTCCCGTGCCAACCAAGGCCACGTGCACAACCTCAGCAAGGATGGTCTCCGGGCCCATGCCATCCCTAGACCCGAGTGAGAGTTTCCCCAGCACTGAGGGACCCTCATTCTGTTTTTTTTTTTTAAAATTAGGCAAATATCTACCTCAAAACTTAGCAATACCCCTTTGGGGCCTAAATACAAAGTTGTTTAACCATAAGACCATGTGCTGAGCTATGCTTGCAGCAGAATTACTTTATCATAGCCAGAATCTGAAAATAACCCACATGTATCTCCTTTACATCTAGGATTAATGAGACATCATCCTTTTAAATATCCATGAATACCACAAAATATCTTGGAGTAACTTTAAGCAAGCAGGACAGAAGTTTTGGGTCCTGTCATCTCTGCCTGTGAAGGCAAAAATGTTTTTTTTTTTTTGTTTTTAACCATTATCACTTGTTAGAGTATAACTCTGGCCCTTGATAAATTTAATTAAGAGGCCTGAGGCCTGAGTCTAAGCAGTCCACCCTGAAGCCACACCTGGCAGCAGGAAAGGACCTCAAGCTGAAACAATACCTCCCACCCAAGAGCGGGCCGTACAAATGGAAAAACTTGTATAAGAATTTTAAATCTTGAAAGATCCCCTACTTTCTTGGGAAAGCAGAAGAAACACAGCAAAAATGACAATTTCACTGAAAGCAGTCTACAGATGCAGTGTAAATGTCTATTAAAAATTCTAGCAACATTTCTCACAGAACTCACATACAGATTTTAATGTAAATGTTCATTAAATTTATAGCAAAACTTTTCACAAAACTCGAAAGAACAATCCTCAACTTTATAAGAAATAAAAACTCAGGATAGCCTAAACAATTCTAAAAATCCTCTGAATGTATCACAATCTTTGATTTTAAAACTTTTTTACAGAACCACAGTACTGAAATTAATCTACCTAGACATAAACGTATACACCTACAAACTAAAGATTTTTGACCAAGAAGCAAGTTTTTTAAAATGGAAAAGAAGCATATTTACTGTCCTAAATGAAGCTGCAGCTTTTTGAGTCTAGATTCCTGTATAGCAAACCTGCCTGTCAGCTTTCGCTCCATATGGCAGGGGGTTAAAGACATAGGCTCTCTAGCCCTAACAGCCAGCCTGCTTGGCAGGCATAGCTGTGTGGATTGTACCCTAACTTCTCGCATCTCGAGGGACTCCCTTTTGAGTCCGCAAGCCAACACATAAAGCAAACACATGAATCTCTGTTTTTGACTCTTACTCCTCTCTCCCTGATTGATTGATTAAATTCCTGTATGAATTTCTCTTCCTTTGAAAGTCCCATATCTTTTTGGACGACAGTGATCCTGCACCTACCTCATTCTGCAGATCTGTCTGAGTTCTACAGCCGCAGAATCTTCTTTTTTCTTCTTGTTGTTGTCCCGGGGCTGCGCGTTGTCGTCCGATAGATAGTTGGCCTTGCTCCGAGTCACTGGTTCGGGCGCCACTGTTGATTGCCTTTGGGTGGGCTACTCAGTCTAGGGTTAGTAACCCACCCTGCAGTCAGTTATTCCAGGGTCCCGGAGAGGCACTATCTGGAGGATATGAGCTAAGAGAGAAGAATGAGGCTAAGCTGGGGTTCCTGTCAAAGCCTCCATTTATTAGAGATGGGATACAGCTTATATAGGGTAAGGAGTTGTGGGGTGGGCACAGGGGCCTGGGCTCTTGCCACATGGTTCATGTTGGTCACACGGTCTGGAGGTTACCTTTGGTCAGGTCACCTAGGCCAGGAAGTCTTGAGTTGACACACCTAGTTCCCTAGATAGTTTGGAATGTGGAGTGGGTTCTGCTAACAGATAGCTCTCCATTAACAGCCAATTTGGGTGTGGAGTAGGCTCTGTCAATAGAATGATTCTTAACCCAATTAGGGGTGTGGGGTCTTCTGCAGACTCCCCAGGGTGATGGTTCCTGCAATGATTTTAGGAGGAAATTGGCTCCTGACAGTCACTCTATCTTCCCATTAAATCACATAGAGGAACTCGGGTATGGTATTATTGTGTAATAGAAATGTGGAAAGAGGGAAGCATAGAATTATTAATCCAAAGGAACCAAGTTCAGTTGAAAAAGCACGAGGGGTGGAGACCTATCGCACAGCACAGTTACTATAGTAACTTATACTAAAATCCAAATATCAACATTTTACAAAATGGATGAGTTGTCAAACTGTATTCTAAATACTCATATTTATATCCGCAGATTAGTTCTGCTCATAGCTTTGGTCAGAGAAGCTTTCTTTTGCATTGAGAAGATGCAGAGGTCTATAATTTTTGTGTGTGTGTGTGGTTTTTTTTTTTTTTTGGATTTTTCTAGACAGGGTTTCTCCGTAGCTTTTGGTTCCTGTCCTGGAACTAGCTCTTGTAGACCAGGCTGGCCTTGAACTCACAAAGATCCACCTGCCTCTACCTCCCAAGTGCTGGGATTAATTGGTTTAAAAAAAAGTGTTGAGGGTAAAGACCATCAAATGCTCAGCCCAATAGAGGACATTTATATCAGGCCCCCTGAGGCTTACGAAACATTTCAGAAAAAGGGCTGAAAAGATGCCAGAGTTTGAGGATGAGGAAACATGTTGAAGTAGTCTGATCTTAGACATGACACAGCCATTGCATTGACAAATTCACTGTAGCTGTGGTTACCTGCACAAGGCCTGCATTAAGATCAGGCCCTTGCACATCCCACAATGAAAGAGGCCCAACCTCTGCTTTCTGACATATTGACAGCTATAGTCTATTAGGTATGGAGGAAAGTGATTTCTCTGATGATATAGCAGCTGGTCAGTTGTCTGTGCTCAGCTAAATAACATCCCCCCCCCACACACACACACAACACCCTCATGAAAGTAACCCTAAGTAAACTGAGTGGGTTACACAATCCTATAGACCAGACCAGGAAGTGTGAAAACAATTGATAAGAAGAAGGAATTCAGTGATAGCCAGAGGGGAATAGTAAGTATAATGGGGGAGGGCAGTATACATGATCAGAATATTATATGCATGCATGAAAGTGTGAAAGAATAAACAAAATAAATTGGTAATAAAGTAGATATTGTACTAAATGTTCTTAATCTCATTAAAAAGCAGCAAAAAAATTTTCAAGAACAGTTAGGTTTTGTGTCATGGGTAGATACTAATTTTCATATCCATCAAGTTGTATATATTAATTATGTACACTATTCTGCATATAAGAAAATAATTATAAACTTTTAAATGCAAAGCAAAAAAGAAAAGATGTATCTTCTCTTTTTCTCATGCACATCATAACTAGGAGTTTTTTTTTTATTGAGAAAAGGAAAAAAAAGTATCCGCCTCCTCCCAGCTTCCGATTTCCCTCCCCCTCCTCCCACCCTTCTCCCCCTCCTCCAAACTTCTCTCCACCTCCCTCTCCAGTCCAAAGAGCAGTCAGGGTTCCCTGCCCTGTGGAAAGTCCAAGGTCCACCCTTCTCTGTCCATGTCTAGGAAGGTGAACATCCAAATTGGCTAGGCTCCCACAGAGCCAGAACATGAAGTAGGGCAAAACCCCGTGCCATTGTCCTTGGCTTCTCATCAGTCCTCATTGTTCACCATGTTCAGAGAGTCCGGTTTTATCCCACGCTTTTTCAGTCACAGTCCAGCTGGCCTTGGTGAGCTCCCAATAGATCAGCCCCACTGTCTCAGTGGGTGGGTGCACCCCTCGTGGTCCTGACTTCCTTGCTCATCTTCTCCCTCCCTCCACTCCTCATTGGGACCTTGGGAGCTCAGTCCAGTGCTCCAGTGTGGGTCCCTGTCCCCATCTCCATCCATCACCAGATGAAGGTTCTATGGTGATATGCAAGATATTCGTCGGTATTGCTATAGGATAGGGCCATTTCAGGTTCCCTATCCTCAGCTGCCCAAGAGACTAACTGGGGACATCACCATGGGCTCCTGGGAGCCACTCTAGGGTCAAGTCTCTTGCCAACCCTAAGATGGATCCCTTAACTAAGAATTGTGCTTCCGTGCTGCCCTGTCCAACCTTCCTTTATCCCAATCCTCCTGCTTCCTCAAGTTCCCCCCTCCTTCCCTTCTCACTTTTCTCTCCCCATCTCCCCTTACCCCCAACCCACCCCACCCCCAAGATCCCAATTTTCTCCCTGGCAATTTTGTCTACTTCCCATAGCCAAGAGGATAACTATATGTTTTTCCTTTGGTTCATCTTCTTATTTAGCTTCTTTAGGTTCACCAATTGTAGTCTCCGTGACCCTTATTTATGGCTAGAAACCAATTATGAGTGAGTACATCCCATGTTCATCTTTTTGGGTCTGGGATACCTCACTCAGGATGGTGTTTTCTATTTTCATCCATTTGCATGCAAAATTCGGTACCCTACAACAGATGGGCACAGGAGATCACTTCCTATGTATATCCCCAGCAGCACAGACATTAAAGGCAACATTGAATAAATGGGACCTACTAAAACTGAGAAGCTTCTGTAAAGCAAAGGACACTGTCACTAAGACAAAAAGGCAAACTACTGACTGGGAGAAGATCTTCACCAATCCCGCAACAGACAAAGGTCTGATCTCCAAAATATATAGAGAACTCAAGAAACTAGACTTTAAAATGCTAATTAACCCAATTAAAAAATGGGGCACTGAACTGAACAGAGAATTCTCAACAGAAGAAGTTCAAATGGCCAAAAGACACTTAAGGTCATGCTCAATCTCCTTAGCAATCAGGGAAATGCAAATCAAAACAACTTTGAGATATCATCTTACACCTGTCAGAATGGCTAAAGTAAAAAACACCAAGGATAGCCTTTGCTGGAGAGGCTGTGGAGGAAGGGGTACCCTCATCCATTGCTGGTGGGAATGCAATCTTGTGCAACCACTGTGGAAATCAGTGTTTCGGTTTCTCAGGAAATTCGGGATCAACCTACCCCTGGACCCAGCAATACCACTCTTGGGAATGTACCCAAGACATGCCCTATCATATGACAAAAGCATTTGTTCAACTATGTTCATAGCAGTATTATTTGTAATAGCCAGAACTAGGATTTTTTGCTTTAGGTTTATGAACTAATATGGACTAGAGTGGTAACTGTACGCAGTGTTTGAGCATAAAGAACACTATTATGTCTGAAACAAATGAATGAACTGAGAGCTCATTGAATTAACTTCATTAGGAAATAAAATGATAAATAATATTTAATCAATCCTTGATATTCTGAAAGGAATTGCCATGAAACCTTGTTTACAAACACTTAGTGGTCTTTGACCTCCCCTTGAATGACTGATGAAGATTATACTCTAAATTACTCAATAGCAAATCTTCTGAGCTGAGAACCTGAGCTTAAAAGCTTTTGTTTTCTCTTTGTCACAACCACAAAGTATATGTTCAACTGAAGTGTTTGATGAAGACCTAGATAAATTCTGCTTGAGAAGTAAAACATAAGATGGTAATTGCCTCAGGTAATGAATGGAGTCAGGAGTGCTGCTTACGATAGACACCAACCTTGTCTCTAGTATTCAGACGACTTGGAATGTGTCCAGGTAAGAGCATTGAAGCACAGATAATAACTTATGACATCTAACACTGATCTTCTACCTCTGCACATTTAAGATGCATTAATTCATCATTTTATTTTCTTTGGAACATGTTTTATTTTTTTCCTGGATTTTATGGAAGTGGTTTGTAGATTTGTATGTTCAATCTCGATTTACACTGAGAGATGCGTAGGGGTTAGTAAATTAGATGTCTAGGTGTGTCTCTAGGGGAGTGAGAGATGATGCTAGATCATGAGATCTCTGGTTAATTGATGGTTTAATCCACTAATGAATTTGGTATTTACTGACTAGATGATTGGGAGGTGGCAAGACTGAAAGATAGGTCCTACTTGGAGGAAATGGTAGCTGAGAACATGCTGGTAAAGAGTGGATCTTGGTCGTGGCCCCCTTCTCTTCATCTTTACTTCCAGGCTACTGTACCATGGACAGCTTCCACCATACAGACACCTCTGAAAACATGAGTTAGGAAAAAACTTTTCTTTTTTAGCTGGTATTATTAGGAACTTTGTCATCAAAAGGCTCCTAACACAGAGGCTGGATTGTTTTTTGTTCTTTTTTTTTTTTTTTGAGAAATCACAAAAGCTAACTCATACTATGAAACATTTTTTCTCAACACAGTAGGTACTTAGTCCTATAAGTAAGGAAAAAAACGTGTGTATGTGTGTGTGTGCGTGCTGTTAGGTGTGAATGTTTATATACAAATGTATACAGATTCACTTGCCTACCATACAAATAGATATCAGAATAGGGTATTGGTGCTCTCCTCTATCCCTCTTCTTCCATTCCTTTGAGGCAGAGTCTCTCCCTGAGTCTAAGCTCATGCCATCTTAGCTGTACTGGAAGGCAACAAGTTCCAGCAATCCTCCTATTTCTAATACAGTCTTAATTGAGGTCTTCAGGAAATGCTGCAAATGCCCAGCTTATAGCATGCATACTGATATTCAAATTCTAGTCTTCAGGACTGTGTAGCAAGTTCCCTTAACTACTGAGCTATCTCTTCAGCTCCAGGTATTTAAATAAATTAACTTTCTTCATTTTCCGAATAGTTAAAGTAACAGAATTAATCCTAATCATAATATCTTACCCTGATCTTGTTGATTTCTGAGAAGAGCTATCTAGCTTATGGGCAGACAGGTCTCAGCATTCTAAATTATTACAAAGAAAAGACAGAAAACATCTGATAGCTTTTGGAACAAACCACCATGAAGCTGGCCTTTTCAAAGTCCTTGAGAAACAAGACAGCATTTCCTGTTTATAGGAAAGGCTTCTTCTACATGTTTAGATTAATCAGAGGCTCCAGATTTGCTTGCTTGGGCAGAGCTGTTTACGCAGACTTCTAGTAAGTGTTTGTTTGGCATTTGGTATGTGAGAAATACCACTTTAGTTTCTAGTGACACTGAGACGGATAAAACAGAATATAAGTTTTCAAGCATCTTTTGATATATGTAACCAAGGTTTTATTTCTCGAAGAGAAGACAATGAAAGGAACTATCACTTTAGAGCTACACTATTCTAAAAAGATCCCCAAAGGTACACACGAAAGCAAAACTGTCTTTCCTGGGAACCCTCTTTGCTTTATAAAGATTCATCATTAACTTAGGGAAACAGTGTAGTTTGTGAAGCATTGGCAATTGTATTTGTGTTGCAGGGAAAACAACAAACACCTTTTGTTTAGCTTAGTTTAAGACAGTGAAACACTGAGTAATTTTTGAAATAGAAAATACCTCTTAAGATACCATGTAACATAATCTTGGCCTTCAGCAAAGAGTGTATCCATCAAGCCAAATCATTGGCAAAGCTTTTCCAGCTGTTGAATCCAAATTGCACTTGGCCCAGTGAGTAAGGGCTTTTAAAGTCAGTAAATATTTTTCTAGGAAGAAAGTTAAATTCCTTCTTGATGAGAACTCTAGAAATAGGGGTCAAGATTGTTACTTAGTACAGGTGAAGACACTTTGGCTGCTACTCTAAGAAAAAGAATGTTGGGGGCTTTCAGTAACTAAAGCTACAGTAGAGTGTTTTTTTGAGGTTCACAAGATGCTAAATTATATGTTAGAAGATAACTCATGTATGAGAGAAACTGAAAACTAATAATTCTAGTGATGTTAAGGTCATGTATATAGTCAGATCAAGAAAAGAAAGTCAGGGAAGAGGAGACTAGGATGATGATTTAGGGAGAGAATGTTGTGGTCCAGCAACAGAGTGGAAAGCTGGGCAGAAAGGAAAAGTCAGAGCAAAATCAGAAGATTTGCATAGGCACCAGGTCTTTAGAGTAAGGTTTACCTTTATTTATTCTCATGGCCAGGAATATTGAGGCAAGAACTAGTCTTAGTAAACAATAAGAGAGTAGATGAAAGGTGAAAATTTCAAGTGGCTCACATGTTACAGAGAACAGAATATGGGGTTCAAAGGGATGCTACTAGCTCAGTAGTAGGGCCAGGACCAGTTACGATGACAAGCAGAGAATCTTTTTCAGTAGGAGGCAATTGTGTAGGAGACAGTCAAGCAGACAGGATAGATGGAAACACTAAGAAGCAAGATTGGTGATGGTAGACCAGCTGGCCTTTTTAAAGTCCATGAGAAACATACTAGGTACTATTGCTTCTAATATATGCTTACTCATAACATAACCAGCAATAATAGACTACATTATAAGTAATAAGGGCTTCTAATCAGCAAAAGAAGCCTCCAGAAAATCCCACAGACAACAGGTTAAATAAGAGTAAATGTATCTACTTCTACTTCTTGGTAGAGGAGAGAACAAAGAGAGCACAGTAGAATTAAAGCTCTTGAGACACATGCAAGGTCAGATGTAGTAACAACAGCTATGTGTTATATGTTAGCAGAGAGCAGAGAGCCATGGTCAACAGTTAACAAAGCTATCATAGGACATGGACAGAGAATAGCTCCAACCAGCCTTTACTATGCAGGCAGTACATGCACAGAGAATGATCCAGGGGTGTTATATACACAGTGTGTGAACCCTCCACTGGCTCAACCCATGGTAGCCTAGAGAGCAAACCAACATGTAGCCTTTGTCCACATTTTTTCGTAACCTTCTGTAAACACCGGACGTAGAAACTGAATGGCTTTTCTCTCTCTTGGGAAAGCCTCTCACTCTCAGGGCTTTCATTTTTCCTCAGCTTCTCACTTTTCTTCAGTTTCACACTTTTCTAGAATTGTCTTGCATGTGCCTATAAGAATCCACATCTTCAGTCTTCCCTAGCATGAGAGACTGAGAGCCACTGTTTCAGCTTGACTTGGCTTCCGCAACTTAGGTTCTTCATATAAACCTAAAAGGTCCTGTTCTACTTAAAAATCTCTGCATTAATGTGTAAAAAAAAAAAAAAAAAAAAACGTTTTCTTCACGTGGAAACATTTTTTCCCAGAGGGAAAAGAAAAACTCATGCAACTCCTAAACTCAAAGAGCTCAGAAAATGTGGTTAACAACAGCTAGGAGGAAACTCTTTGGGATGATGATCAGCCTGGGAGTTGTACAAGAAGCTCCCAGAATTCAGTGTGGTATGAAATTTCTGTGCTGTAGCTACCCCTGTGTGACCTGTACTTCCAAAGGAAATACCAGGGAAATTGCTAACGTGACTAGAATCATTTCTTTGGTCTGTCATCAGTGTTTTATTGTGGATGAACAGTCATTCTTTAATCTGTCCCTGAAGAAAACTCACCACCATTCTTATTAAGAAATTACTGTTTAACTGTGAGAAACTTTAACAATATAAGAACGTCTCTTCTAGCCTTTATTATGTTTTAGGTAATTTGGCTCCAGATTTACTTTGAGAATTTTTCAAATGCACATTTTCTGTCAAGTTTAGACCTGGTTATTGGTTCACATAAATCTTTCAATTTTGCAGTGCCTGAAATATATTCTATGTTAATTCTCATTTTTTTCATCAAATATCTTCTATAGTTCTAATGCCTCATGCTAAATTTTACCAATAAATAACTTAACATTGATTTTTATCAGGAGCCATTTTGTTAAGATCTTCATATTTAGCATTATTTCTCTGTTCCAGAGTCACAGGGCAGGGAGGGAATCGTAGAAAGCACAAACACAGGATTTTCAGTGAGATATATCTGGTTTTGAGTGTCAGTTCTGCCATTTACAGTTTGTGATCTTAAGCAATGTATCTTACTTCCCCTGAGCTTTGGTTTCCTACACTATAAAATTAGCATCACTATGGTTACTCTGTAGTACTATTTTGAGAAAAGAATTAATAATTGAGAAGTGCTTGGAACACTCCCTGGCTCTTAGTGGATACGAGTTATTATTTTCAATATTGCTACTGGTTATTAAGCTTGGTAATTACTTGCTTTTCTTGAGAATAACAATATGAAGAGTGCCACCTTCTTCTGGGGATGAGGAAGATTCTGTGAGGAATGTATAAAGAAAAAAACTTAAAGGAAAGTTTGTGGTCTGATGTAGTAGGATTGTAGCTCACACCCCGCCTTGTAGCCTGTGGGAATCAAGGAGCTATTCATAATTACACAACAAGAGAGAATTTTAATAAAACAATTAATATTAACAACATCAGTGTTTTCGGTCTTTTGCTATTAGACATCACGCTACTCATATTCATCTTTGGTTGTTCCTGGAGCTTTCCGGTTCTATAGATGTAGACATCCATGAGTTGACCCAGCACTCCCCATTCCCACCCCACATGTATATCTCTCTTGTTGGATACCCATGCACAATAGAAATTGTGATTGCATAACTACAACCAAACAAACAAAAGCAAGGAACTCTGACATCCAAATTCCACAAATTTGTCCAGCATAGTGAATTAAATATCTGAATCCTACCTAACAAGAGACTTCTCAGAGACATGTTTATCAATAATGTGTGTGTATGTGTGTGTGTGTGTGTCTGTGTGTCTGTGTGCGTGTGTATCCTCCTTTACTTTTTGAAGGTTCTTTTTTTTTTTTAAATCAACAAGTAGACAAGTAGAGAGGGCAGGAAGACAGACACACTGACCAGAGAGGCACCTGACTTTTAGAGAACTTTGCTTTTTGCTCATTCCCAGCCTGAGTGACAATTGCCAAAGAGGTTCATGATGAAAAACCATATTTCTTTCTTTTTAGGCTAAATGAATTAATTAACTTCTGTTTATAAAAGGTCAGAAATTATGTACCTTTAAGAAACAAACAAATTCCAAAAATATGCCAAACAAATTCCAAAAACAAGCTAAACAAATACAATTTCCAAAAGGCCATTTGAATGTTTTTTGTTTCTTTCCAGAACAATATTTAAGAGGGAAGTGACATTTTTGTGATTTCAGCTCCTTAGCTAAGAGCGGTAAACCATTGCATGATTGAATTTAATTTCTTTCCTAGAAATTAGTGGCAGCTGAGAATCTTTGGGATTTTGTAATATTCTTAATGAAAATATTTAATTTTTATTGAAAATAGATTTGTTTTTATACAATATATTCTGATAATAGTTTCCTCTACCCAAATATGTCCCATATCCTCCCTACTTCCCAGCCCACACAAATCCACACCCTCTCTTTCTCACTAGACTATTAGAATACAACAGACATCATCATCATAGCAATATTAATGAAATAATGTAAAATAAAATTAAATCAGAATAGCACAAACTAACCAACAAAAAAGAGTCAAAGAAAAGGCATAAGAAACACACTCTTTCTCTTTCTCTCTCTCTCTTTCTCTCTCTCACACACACAAGCACACACTATCCATAAAAACAAGATAGGAAATCATAATCTATAAGGGAATCTGTAAGGGAATAATTGCTCAGACAAAGTAATGTGAGAAAAAAAAAAAGAGGCAAAAACCCTCCCAAAATGCCACCGTGTTTGCTTTGTATTGTCAATCTACTGCTTGGCCTCAGGCCCACCCTTAAGTGTGATTCCTATAACCCAGTGATGCTCTGTTGGAAAAACTATTTTTTTTTTGTTAGTGTTAATTAATTAGTCATGGCTTCTGGGTTAGGAATGGGGCATGTGTTTATGTTTCCTCTCAGCACTGGGACCTTATCTGGCATCCACAGTGCAGGCTCTGTGGATGGTGCCACCGTTTCTGTGACTTCATGAGTGTCAGTCCCATTGTGTCTAGGACTGGTTTTCTTGGTGTCCCCCATCCCCTCTAGCTCCTATAATCTTTTTGCCTCCTCTTCTTCAGAGTTCCTTGACCCCTGATGGGAGGGATTTGGTGACAACATCCCAGTTAGTACTGAGTGTTCCAAGGTCACCTACTCTCTTTGAATTGTCCAGTATGAGTCTCTGTATTAATCCCATATGCTACAACAGGAAGTGTCTCTGATGATGGGTGAGCAAACTACAGGTTTGTGAGTATAGAAGAATGTCATTAGGGGTCATTTTATTGCTATGTTCTTTTAATAGAATGATAGTATTTAGTTTTACCCTAGGTCAATGACCTCTCTGGTTTTTGGCCAGGCAGTGTTGGGGATGGGTTCCATCTCAAGGAGTGGGCCTTAATTTCAATCGGATAGTGGTTTGTTATTCTGACAACTTTTAACTACTGCACCAGCATATTTTA
Organism: Microtus pennsylvanicus; assembly: GCF_037038515.1. NCBI lineage: Eukaryota > Metazoa > Chordata > Mammalia > Rodentia > Cricetidae > Microtus > Microtus pennsylvanicus. The sequence goes on along the minus strand of NC_134586.1, from coordinate 110,556,414 downwards.
TAGCCAAATCACCATCAGAGATTATAGGTTCTTTAGCTGGGTTGGTAGTTATCTTTCTCTTCTGGTAGTGAAGAGGACTTTTAAGTACCATGAACTAATCAGTAGGGGTAAAGGCTCTAGGTAGACCCCAGCTCTGCTTCTTCAAATTCAGTGAGTCTTCTAGGTGTTGCCTTCATCAACAAGTCCTTACCAGTAATCTTGGCGGTATCCTGAATTGTTTGAGAGTTTTTACTTGGGCTCCCTTTGCCAACATCCCCAGCACTGGAAGTTTTATTTAGAGATGAGAGATGTCCAACTGGGACTTTGTGTCTCCAGTTATTTGATAATTCGAATTTAGATATTTTTCATATACATATAGATTTTCAGAAGCTTTTACTGTCCTAGGTTTCCATTTGACCCCTCAAATGGCCCTTAGATTTTTAGCTACCTCTCCCCTTACATGGCCTTTCATTATTTACATCAATTTCTTTTTCCATGTATTTATAGCATATGTCAATAAGGTTTAAAAAAAGCATATGAGTTTAAGAAATTAGCACCTGGAAGTCATGGAAAAACCCTTTTACAGGAACATGTTCTTTCTTCATTTCCTTAAAGTTAAAATACAACTAAGTACATTTCTCCACAAAGTCATCTTCCATTAAAGGTACATGCTGCCACTTTGTAGGTTTTTCCTTCCTTCTAATTTATGCTGTCACCTGTTGACAATGATTTGGAAACATTTGCATCTATTCACTGGGCTCCTACCTCAAGGCACACAGTGTTCTGTCTTCTAAGGTCTTTTAAAGGGGGGAAGGGCGTGGACATGAGGCAACAGGGGTCTGGGCTCTGCATTCGCTGTGAGGAAGCAGAGAGAAGGTTAGGGTTCAGAATTTGAAGGTTGATGTTTAAAAAAGCCATGGATAAGGGAATATGCAAATAATTCTCTCTGGTCTTGTTTCTTTTTAAAATTCTTTTAAATTGTTATTGTGTAAGCTGTTCTCTTGTTTTTTTTAAATCATTTTTTCCTGATTGCTTCCTCTCCTTGAAAATTTAATTTTATAGATAAGCTACAAATCTATTTTGTAATAATTATTCATTTGTGCTCTATATTTCCAAAGAGTAAGAATTATTTTACTGTACACCCTCCCCCCATATTTCCTCCTGTGTCACTGATGTTGCTCTAAGCAGACATCCAAGCTCCATGTGAGCTTATTGAGTTTAGGAGCCAGATGGCAGAAACTATGTGGTGTAAGAAGAGCTCCATGTGTAATAAGGAGTCATGGCTTCTGGGCTATTTTACTAGAAAACGGTAGCATTCATCCTTTGTCTGGGGAACACAGAGGATGAAGCTCCCAGTGTTCTCGCTACCAGCAGCTCCCCTGACAGCATGAGACTGGTTCGGGGTCCGAGTCCACGGAGAATGTAGCATTCTCAATGCTGCCTTCATATGAAATTCATTCCTTCACTCCACTAATATGTATTCAGCAGTGCCTGCATTAGGGATTAAAGGCTTTGCCCCAGCAATAGATATTGATATGTAAACACAGAGCTGTCATGAGTGGTGTGGTCCCTATAGCTTCTCAAATAGGCTCTTGCTGCTTCTCCACGTGATACAGTCAGCTGTGGCTGGGATCCATCTCTGTGGCTTGTGGATGAAACATTTAAAACTTATGGATGAATTGAAAACCAAAGACTTTTCCAACAGTGGAAGGCTCATTGCCAAGGGTGCCACAAAAAAAGAGGAGCGCTTCATATCTAGGCTATGTGATCTATTGAACTGTGTCCTCCTCAAAATATACATTTCAAAATCCTTAATCCACAGATATTAAAATATGATATTGATTAAGGTTGTGATTTTTACATTTTCTAAAGTTTAAATGAGGTCAGTAGGGTGGGACTTAAAATAGTATAAATTAGCACCTGGGGGGGGCATGGCAGTCTACTAAGACTGTCATTGTAAAGCAGTAAATCGGGTTGCTTAAATAACAAGTTTATTTTCTATTGTAATGGCTCCTGTCTATTGCTGTGAAGAGACACCATAACCACAGCAACTCTTATGAAAGAAAGAATTTAACTGGGGTTTGCTTACAGTTTCAGATGTTTAGTCCATTGTCTAAAAGTCCATCAGGATTAGTGAATAATGAAACCTCTTCTGGAATGTGGATATCTGTCTGCTCATGTATCTTTATTTGACCTGAATTACCTTGTCAGAGGCCTCATCTCTAAGCACACTGTGGGCAAAAGCTTCAACAGAAAAGATTTGGAAAGACAGTGGTGAGTAAGACACAGGAAAAAATGGGCATGGAGAAGAGGTTGAGTCTGATGATACACGAGACGATAGCCATTTGTAAGCCAAGGAGAACAGCCTGGAGAGATCCTTCCCAATGAATACTCAGAGGGAACCAATCCTGCATAAATTTTCATTAGTGGTTTTGATCTTGGCCATTCTTACATGTGTAAGATGGAATCTCAGAGTTGTTTTGATTTGCATTTCTCTGATGACTAAGGATGTTTAGCATTTCCTAAAGTGTCTTTCAGCCATTTTAGATTCTTCTGTTGAGAGTTCTCTGTTTAGGTCTGCACTCCACTTTTTTATTCAATTGTTTGTTCTTTAGATGACCAATTTCTTGAGTTTTTGTATATTTTGGAGATCAGACCTCTCTGTCTGATGTGGGGCTAGTGAAGATCTTTTCCCATTCTGTAGGCTGTTGTTTTTGTCTTGTTGACAGTGTTTTTTGCTTTAAAGAAGCTTTTCAGTTTCAGGAGGTCTGTGTTGCTGGGGTTATATTTAAGAAGTGGCCTCCAGTGCCAATGCATTCAAGTGTACTTCCCATTTTCTCTTCTATAAGATTCAGTGTGGATGGCTTTATGTTGAGGTCTTTGATCCATTTGGACTTGAGTTTTGTGCATGGTGATAGATATGGGTCTATTGTCATTCTTCTACATGTTGACATTCAGTTATTCCAGCACTATTTCTTATATATGCTTTCTTTTTTCCATTTGATATTTTTTGTTTCTTTGTTCAAAATCAGGTGTTTGAAGGAGTGTGGATTAATATCTGGGTCTTCTATTAGGTTCCATTACTCCTGTCTGTTCTTATGGCAATACCAGGCTGTTTTCAGTACTGTAGCTCTGTAGTAGAGTTTCAAGTCAGGGATTGTGATGCCTCCAGAAGTTCTTTTATTGTACAGGATTGTTTTGACTACCCTAGGTTTTTTGCTTTTCCATATGAAGTTGAGTTCTGGTTTTTTTTTGAGGTCTGTGAAAAATTTTGCTGGTATTTTGATGGGCACTACATGGAATCTATAGATTGCTTTTGGTAAGATTGCCACTTTTATTAAGTGAATTCTACCTACCCAAGAGCATGGGATATCTTTCTGGTGTCTTCTTCAATTTCTTTCTTCAAAGATTTAAAGTTCTTGTCATACAAGTCTTCCACGTGTTTTGGTAAAATTACTCTGAAATATTTTATGCTATTTGTGGCTATTGTGAAGGGTGTTGTTTCTTTGATTTCTTTCCCAGCCCTTTTATCATCTGTGTACAGGAGGGCTACTAATTTTTTTTTTAGTTAATCTTGTATCCTGCTACATTACTGAAAGTGTTTATGAGTTGTAGAAGTTCCTTGGTAGAATTTGTCTTGTTGACCATGTCATTTGCTTTACAGAAGCTTCTCAGTTTCAGGAGATCCCATTTATTAATTGTTTCTCTCAGTGTCTGTGCTGTTGGGGTTATATTTAGGAAGTGGTCTCCTGTGCCAATGTGTTCAAGTGTACTTCCCACTTTCTCTTCTATGAGATTCAGTATGGCTGGCTTTATGTTGAGAAATTTGATCCATGTGGACTTGAGTTTTATGCATGGTGATAGATATGGGTGTATTTTCATTCTTCTACATGTTGATATATAGTTATGCCAGCACCATTTGTTAAATATGCTTTCTTTTTTCCATTTGATATTTTTTGCTTCTTTGTAAAAAAGCAGTTGGTTGAAGATGTGTGGATTAATATCCAGTCTTTGATTCCATTCCATTGGTTCTCCTGTCTCTTTTTATGCCAATACCAAAACTACTCTTAATGATATTCTGTTGTACTCATAAATGGGTGCTTAACCAGAGAATCTTCCTACAACAGCTGATGAGAGTAGATGCAGAGGCCCACTGCCAAACACTAGGAATACCCCGTGGAAGAAGGGGAGGAAGGATTGTAGGAGCCAAGAGTAGTCAGGAAAACCAAAATAAACTACCCACAGAATTAACTAAGCCTGGCTCAAAGGGGCTTACAAAAGGTGAACTGATAATTACGGGTCTGCATTAGGTCTCTGCATATATATTGAAATTGTTTAGCTTGGGATTTTTATGGAACTCTTAACATCAGGAGTTGGGGTGCCTGTGACTCTTTTGTCTGCTCTTGGGACCCTTTCCTTCTACTTGGTTGCCTAGCCCAGCCTTGATCTGAGGGTTTATGCCAAATATTATTGCATCTTGCTATGATTTGTTCAGCTGACATCCCTGGGAGGAACAGTGGGCTTGAGAGAAAGAGGAGGATGTGGGGAAGAGAAACTGTGGTCAGGATGTATTGTATAAGAGAATAAATAAAAATAAAAGAGTTGGAAAATCAGGATTTGTTGAAATAGATGATATTAGTTATTTAAATAATATGTCATAAATAAAACCAGATATAGGTCCGTATATCTACAGCCTCCTGAGTTTTCATAAAGGTACAAAAAGCATTCAATTGGATAAAAGATAGCTTTATTAACAAATGACACTTGGAAAACTGCATATCTACATGCAGAAAAATGAAGCCAACCCTTCCCTCTCTACTTGCACACAGATCAATTGCAAATGGATCAAAGAGCTCAGTGTCAGAACTCAAACTCTGAAACTTCCAAATGAAAGAGTAGGTGCTATACTTTAGGATATAGGCTCAGGAATGTATTTTCTAAATTGACTTCTAGTCTCCCTTCAAACAAGATGACAATCAGCAGGTCAGACGCCATGAAATCAAAAAGCTTCTGCATTATGAATCAAATTGTTAATACACCGAAGAAGCTCCACACACAATGGAAAAACAATTTTTGCCAGCTGCAGGTCAGACAAAGAACCAGTATTTGTAATGTGCAAGGAACTCAAAAACACTAAACACCAAGACAATATACAAATCAGTTACAAAGTTTCCTATAAAAGCAGACAAAGATTTCTCAGAAGATGAAACTCAAATGACAAATAAATGCATGAAAAAGTGTTCACCAACTTTAGCCACCATGAAGATGCAAACTAAAACCATTTTAAGATTTCATCTTAGCATATAGGTTTCACCCTTCCTCAAAGAAATATCTCCTTGCAATAGAAAGAGGAGAAGTAGATAAAACTACAACTTATCAAAATATAGAGAGTAATTTATCATATGGTGCCCAGCCTCAACTGATAGACACATCTACAATATAGCTCCTAGACCTAAGGCTCTGACATCATAGAAGAGAGTGTAGCAAGATTGTAAGAGTCATAGGAACAGAAAGTTTGCTGTGAGATTGTTCCCAATCAGGGTTAGAGAAACTATACTGTGAAGTCTCATCAACAAGGCTGCTTATATAAGACCCAGTCAAGCATAACTTATGCTAACATGGAAGGAGGAAATTTCATGAGACCTCAACCCTACTCAAAGAATTAGAGAAAACTACGAGGGAGTGACAGCCAAGAAAGCAGGCCAGAGCCAGAGACCTCTGTGGGACTGGACGCAAGTCAGCAACTTCTACTGGAGTAGCGCTTGCAGAAACAGGTACCAGAGAGTGACTGCCAAGGGAACAAGCCCAAGCGAGAGACTTCTGTGGGAGCAGGCCTGAGCCAGGGACATCTATCTGCTGGAGAATGCCTGAAAAATCAACCTCCACCAGAGCAGGCCCAAGGCAGCTACCTCCACAGAAGGGACAAGGTATTGACCACCAAGGAAGCAAGCCCAAGCTAGAGACCTCAGCAGGACCAGCCCAAACCAGGGACCTCGACAAAAATAGTCTTAAGTCACTGACCTCTGCTGGAGCAGGCTTGAGCCAGACAGCAATCTCCACCATGGCAGACCCAAGCCAGCAAACTCAGGAGGAGCAGCCCCAAGCAAGCAACCTTCTTGGAAGCAAGACCAAAGACCACTGGGATTGAAGAGTGACCACTAGGGGCACCAAGCTACATCTGTGAATAATACGTGACCTCTGGAGTAGCTAGAGCCATGCTCCTGACTGTACCACAGGAGGAAGCATCTGAGCCTTGGATCCACTGGTACCTAGAAGATTGATCACCAGAGACACAGCATCAACTACACTAATCAGAGGAAAAGATGGATAGACAAGGTATAAACATACTCATCCCCACAAAGAGCACACAGCATCAACAAAAACTAGTGGCTCTACAACAGCAAGACTTGAACACTCCAATATAGATGAAGCAGAAGAAAATGACCTAAAATATAACTTCAGAAAAATGTTTTCATTTTAAAAATGAAAAATTCTTTCAAAGAAATGAAGGAAATGACAAACAAAAAATTGGAAGAAATCAACAAATCCCTTATAAAACCCAGGAAACAAAGCAATCAAACAGAAATGATTCAAGACTTGAAAACCAAAATAGAGACAATAAATAAAATACAAACTGAGGGAATTCTGGAAATGGAAAATATAAGAAAAAAAATGACCAGAAACCAAAATGTGAGCATAAACAACAGAAAACAAGAGATGGAAGAGAGAATCTTAAGAGCTGAAGATACAGTAGAGGAAACAGACTCATCAAAGAAAACATTAAATCTAACAAAAGCGTAATACGCAATATCCAGGAAAAAAATTAGCTAAGCAAAATATGGATAAAAGAAGTCCAACTCAAAAGGACAGCAAGTATATTCAACAAAATCATAGGAGAAAACTTTCCTAACCTAAAGAAAGATATGCCTATGAAGATACAAGAAGCTTACAGAACACTAAATAGACTGGATCAAAACCAAAAGTCCCCTTACCACAAAATAATCAGAACACTAAAGATACAGAATAAAAAAATATATTAAGAGCAGAAAAGGGAAAAGGCCAAGTAGCATAAAAGGCAGACCTATCAGAATTACACCTGACTTCACAATTGAAACAGTGAAAGCCAGAAGGTCCTGGTCAAGCATTATGCAGACATTAATGGACCATGAATGCCAGCCCATACTACTATACCTAGCAAAACTTTCAGTCACCACAGACTGATAAAACAAGATATTTCATGACAAAACTAGATATAACCAATACCTGGCCACAAACCCAGCTCTACACAAAGTACTAGAAGGAAAACTGCAACCCAAGGAAGGTATCTACATTCACAAAATTACAGATAATATATGGTCTCACAGTAGCAAATTTCAAAAAGGGGAAAACACTAACAATAATATTACCAACAACAAAAGCTAAAATAACAGGAACTAGCAATCATTGGTCATTAATATCACTTAATATAAAGGAACTCAACTTACCTATAAAAAGGCACAGGCTAGCAGATTAGACATGAAAACAGATTTGCTCCTTCTGCTGCATATAAGAATTACACCTCACTCTCAGAAACAGACATTGCCTCCGAGTAAAGGGTTGGGAAAAGTTTTTTCCAATCAAATGAACCTAAGAAACAAGATGGTATAGTTTTCTAATATATAATAAAATAGACTTCAAACTAAAACCAATCAAAATAGACAAAGAAGTACATTTCATATTAGTCACAGGAAAAAACCCATCAAGAGGAAATCTCAATACTGAACATATATGCCCCAAATATAGGTGTATCCTCATATGTAAAAGAAACACTACTAAAAGTTAAATCACACATTAAACCTCAGGCACTAATAGTGGGAGACTTCAAGACCCCACTCTCACCACTGAACAGGTCAGTCAGACAGAAACTTAACATAGAAATAAGGGAACTAACAGATGTTATGAATCTAATGGATTGAACAGACATCTCTAGAATATTCCATCCCAACATTAAGGAATATACTTTCTTCTCAGCACCTCATAGAACTTCTGAGATATTGACCTCATACTAGGTAAAAAAAGCAAACCTCCACTGATACAAAAAAAAAAATTGGAATAACCCCATGTATCTTATCGGATCACCATAGCTTAAAATTAGGATTCACCAGCAACACTAATTTCAGAAAGCCTACAAATTCATGGGAATTAAACAATGCTCAGTTGAATCATCAATGGGTCAAGGAAGTAATAAAAGAAGAAATAAAAAACTTCCTAAAATTCAATGAAAATGAAAACACAAATGACCACAAAACAAACCCAAATTTATGGAACACAATGAAAGTTAAGAGGAAAATTTATAGCACTATATGCCTACATAAAGAAGATGGAAAAATCACACACTAGTGAGTTAAGAGAACACCTGAAAACTCTAGAACAAAGAGAAGCAAACTCACCCAGGAGGATTAGATGTCAGGAAATAATCAAATTGAGATCTGAAATCAACAAAAATAGAAACAAAAAAAACAATAAAAAGAATTAATGAGACCAAGAATTGGGTCTTTAAAAAGCCAACAAAATCACCCTTAATTCAAACTAACCAAAAGAGAGAGAATGTTAAAATTAACAAAATTGGAAATGAAAGGGGGGGCATGACAACAGAGACAGAGGAAATCCAGAGAATCATTAGATCATCTTTTGAAAACCTGTACTCCACAAAATGGGAAAAGTTAAAATAAATGGAAAATTTTCTGCATAAATATCATTTACCAAAATTAAATCAAGACTAGAAAAGCAATTTAAATAGACCTATAACTGCTAAAGAAATAGGGTCATTAAAAAAATCCCAACCAAAAAAAAAAAAAGCCCAGCATCAGATGGTTTCAGCACAGAATTCTACAAGATTTTCAAATAAAAACTATTACCAATACTCCTCAAATGATTCCACACAATAGGAACAGAAAGAACATTGCCAAACTCTTTTTATGAAGCTACATTTACCCTGATACCCAAACTACACAAAGTCATTACTAAGAAAGTGAGACCAATCTCACTCATGAACATTGGTGTAAAAATGCTCAATAAAATACTGGCAAAACAAATTTAAAAACACATCAGAAAAATCATCCACCATGATCAAGTCGGCTTCATCCCAGAGATACAGGGATTGTTCAACATACAAAAATATGTCAATGTAATCTTCCATATAAACAAACTGAAGGAAAAAAACACAAACCACATGATTATCTCATCATATGCTGAAAATACAAAATACAAAATCCCTTCATGTTAAAGGTCTTGGAAAGAGCAGGGATACAAGGAACATACCTAAACATAATAAAGGCAATACAGCAAACCAACAACCAACATCAAACTAAATGGAGAGAAATCAGGAATAAGGCAAGGTTGTCCATTCTCTCCATATCTATTTAAATTGTATTTTAGGTTCTAATTAGGGCAATAAGACAACAAAAGGAGATCAACAGGATTCAAATCAGAAAAGAAGAAATCAAGCTCTCACTAATTGACAAAGATATGAAAACTTATATAAGTGACTCCAAAAATTCTTCAAAGGAATTTCTACAACTCATAAGTGCCTTCAGTAATGTAACAGGATACAAGATTAAATCAAGAAAATTTGTAGACCTCCTGTACACAGATGATAAATGGGCTGTGAAAGAAATCAGAGAATCAACACCCTTAACAAGAGCCACAGATAACATAAAATATTTTGGAATAACTCTAACTGAACAAGTGGAAGACCTGCATTACAAAAACTTTAAATCTTTGAAAAAAAGATGAAGATCTTTTTTTCCACCAGGAAGTGGAAAGATCTCTCATGCTCTTGGGTAGGTAGAATTAACACGCTAAAAATGGCAATCTTACCAAAAGTAATCTACAGATTCAATGCAATGCCCATCAAAATCCCAGCAAATTTTTTCACAGACCTCAAAAAAAATACTCAATTTCACATGGAAAAGCAAAAGACCCAGGATAGCCAAAAAAATCCTGTACAACAAAGGAACTTCTGGAGATATCAGAATCCCTAAACATGAACTCTACTACAGAGCTACAGTACTGAAAACAGCCTGGGATTGGCAATAAAACAGACAGAAGGCCCAATGAAACCAAATTGAAGACCCAGATATTGATACACACTCCTATGAATACCTGATATTTGACAAGAAGCATAAAGTATAAAATAGAAAAACAAAAGTATATTCAACAAATGTTGCTGTCATAACTCAATATGAACATGACGAAGAATTAAAATAGGTCCATATCTATTGCCATGCATAAAACCCTAGACCAAGCAGATCAATGATCTCAACTTACATGCAACCAGAGTGAACCTCATAGAAGATAAAATGGGAAGTACACTTGAACGCATTGGCACAAAAGATCACCTCCTAAATATAACATCAGAAGAACAGATACTGCAAAAACAATTAATAAATGGGAGATCCTGAAACTGAGAAGATTCTATAAAGCAAAGGACATGGTCAACAACACAAAATGGCAACCTACAGGAAGGGAAAAGATTTTCACCAACCTCTCATCGGACAGGCGGATGATTTCCAAAATGTACAAAAACTCAAGAAATTGCTCATCAAAAGAACAAATACTCCAATAAAAATGAGGTACATACCTAAACAGAAAACTCTCAACAGATGAATCTAAAATGGCTGAAAGATATTTTAAAAAACCCTCGAAATCCTTAGCTATCAGAGAAATGCAAATTAAAAAAACTTTGAGATTTTATCTTACAACTGTAAGAATGATCAAAAACACTGATGACAACTTATGCTGGAGAAGATATGGGATAAAGAGAACACTCTTTCATTGTTTGTGGGAGTGCAAGCTGGTATAACCACTTTGGATTTCTCTGAAAATTAGGAAATAACCTTCCTCAAGACCCAGCAATACCACTTTTGGCTATATACCCAAGGGATGCTCAGTCATACCATGAGGATATATACTCAGCTATGTTCATAACAGCATTATTTGTCATAGGCAACACTTTGAAACAACCTAAATACCTCTCTCCTGAAGAATGAATAAGGAAAATGTGGTGCATTTACACAATGAAGTACTACACAGCAGAAAAAAAAATAATGACATCTTCAAATCTGCATGTAAATGGATGGATCTAGAAAACATTCCTCCTGCGAGAGCAGTGCACTCTCTAAGCTACTGAGCCTCTTCATCCTTGTTTTCATTCATCCTTAAAACTTCCACTCAGATTTTATACTCTTTATGAAACTATTTCTCCTTCTTTCTTGTCTTGTGCTAATCATTCACTTCTGTTTACTGGCTGCAGCCATATCATTTGTCCGGTGTCTCCCTATCAATTTTTATTATCTATCATAATAGCACTTATTCTGTTCCACAAGTTAACAGACAGGAATTAAAGTGTTTGTGGTGGTTTGAAAGAAAATGGCTCCCAGAAGGAGTGGCACTGTTAGGAAATGTAGCCTTATTGGAGCAGGTGTGGTCTTTTTGGAGGAAGTGTATCACTGTGGCAGCAGGCTTTGAGGTCTTACATGTGCTCAAGCCACACCCAAGGAGTCAGACCTCTTCCTATTGCTTGCCTATCAAGATGTGGCATTCTCAACACTGTGTCTTCCTGCACACTACCACACCAATCCATAATGATAATAGACTAAACCTCTGAAAATGTAAGCCACTCCAATTCAATGTTTTTTTCTTTATAAAAGTTGCTATGGTCATGGTGTCTCTTCACAGCAATATAAACCCTAAATATGACAATGTTAAATATTGCAACTTAGATGTAGTATCAAAAGACAACACTGAATGCTAAAGTTCAACATACAGAAAGCAGAAACCTGATGATAGAAAGGAATGTCTCTTCAAGTACACACGTAAATAATTTTAACAAAACTTTTCCAAGGGAGCACACTAAACTTTCCCATACCTATCAACCAAGACACAAATGCGATCAAGGTCATGTAGCATTTGCTACAACTGTCTATCTTTGCATTCATGTACCTCTATGGAAGACTCTTAAGGTTGATCAAAAGTATCACTTTTGGTGCCATTTAATATTAAGTTCATATTTAACTTTGCATGCTTACCTAAAAAATAAAGGCTTATCACTGATGCTTTCAATAAAATAGCAATAAGTTCCATTCACTGCAGACTTGTTTCTATCTCTTGAATCATTTTCAATCTTTCTGTGACCCATTCACTCTTTTCTTTATTCTTGTTATGATATTGAATTTTTATGAAAGTACAATACACATTCTGATTTTTTTTTCAGTTTCAAGTCACTAACACCCATGCCTGTGCTATTAATTAAGTTGGCTGTGAATCTTGATTAGATTTAGATTCAAGGTTTGATTTCATTTATTTTTCAAGTGTACTTCGTGGGTATTTCTGTGTGTCATATTGCTTCATGTATCCAGGCCACAGTGACTACTCACTTCGTCTTTATTGATGTTCAGGATAATTATTGAAGACAGGACCTGGCATTCTAACCCCATCATTATGAAATATCCCTTGAGCTCTCAGCTTATGTTTTCATTAATTTATAATCATTGTCTGAATCCATTACTTATTTCATTAGGAATTACAAAACAAAGATTTTTTATTGTATAATTTCTTTCACATTTCTACCTAGAATCTTCATCGAAAAAGGAGACTTTCCTTCAACAGTCAGAGCCCTTTGCTTTTCTTGAAGACAGCACATAATATGGTGGTGTCTTTCCTGTCTTAATAGCTAATATTCAGACTTGCTGCCTTGGTCCTTCCAAGGACAACCTGGGAAGCATAGCTCTCTAGTTCTGCCTTTTAAGATTCATTTTGAACTCATGTTTTTGTATTTGATGTGCTTTTAATTAGCTACATTTAACAGAACTTTGATGCACAAACTGCTCGTCCTTTTACCAAATAGGCCTTGCAGTTTTTTTTTTTTTATCTTTGTCCACTAATGTGGACAAAGCTCCCAAGGTCCCAATGAGGAGCGGAAGGAGGGAGAAGATGAGCAAGGAAGTCAGGACCATGAGGGATGCACCCACCCACTGAGACAGTGGGGCTGATCTATTGGGAGCTCACCAAGGCCAGCTGGACTATAACTGAAAAAGCATGGGATAAAACCAGACTCTCTGAACATGGCGAGCAATGAGGGCCGATGAGAAGCCAAGGACAATGGCACGGGGTTTTGATCCTACTTCAGGTTCTGGCTTTGTGGGAGCCTGTCCAGTTTGGATGTTCACCTTCCTAGACATGGACGGAGGGGGGAGGACCTTGGACTTTCCACAGGGCAGGGAACCCTGACTGCTCTGTGGACTGGAGAGGGAGGGGGAAAGGAGTGGGGAGAGGAGGGGAAGAAGGGTGGGAGGAGGGAAGAAGGGTGGGAGGAGGGGGAAGGAAATGGGAGGCTGGGAGGAGGCAGAAACTTTTTTTTCCTTTTCTCAATAAAAAAAAAAAATAGATATATAAAAAAAAAGAAAAAAGAAAGCAGGCTGAGTAAGCTAACATAAGCAAGTCAGCAAGGACTCCTCCATGGTCTCTGCGTCAGCGCCTGCCTTCAGGTTCCAGTCCTGTTGGAGTTCCTGCCTTGACTTCCTTTGGTGATGAACTACAACATGGAAGTGTAAGCCAAATGAATCCTTTCCTTCCCAACTTGCTTTTGGTCATGGTGCTTCATCATAGCAATAGTAACCCTAAGACAAAGTACACACTGATATTTCTTTAATTTTTTGAAAAGTGTATTCTTACTTATTTGGTGTGGGAGAGGGTACATGTGGCATAAAAGGTCGGGAGATCATATGAGCCCTTCTACTATCTGAGTCCCAGGGTCCCTAGGATTTCCATCAAGCATCCCCTAGGCCCCACAATTACATATTTTAGTTGTAGTTTAAAGTATTTTATTTAATTTCTTTAGTTTTTAGCTATAGATCAATTTTCTTTTGCAACAAAAACTTTTGGCTGTTGAAATCAGTGAGATCTAACTGCATTTTTATTATAACATAAAATTAACTAGATTAAATGTAATAATATTAATCTAACTACCACTGAAAATTATGCCACATAACATAGCATACATCGCTAGGCATTTTAAAATAAAATAAAATTTATCTCATCAGATTGCATGGTATAAATGTATAAATGCACACAAAATAATTCATATTTCTTTGCATTTATATAAAAACTTGACATGTTGCCAAATACGAAGTAAACATCCTGTCTCTCTCTCTCTCTCTCTCTCTCTCTCTCTCTCTCTCTCCCTCCCTCTCTCTCTCTCTCTCTCTCTCTCGCTCTCTCTCTCTCTTTCTCTCTCCCTTTCTCTCTCTCTCTCTCTCTCTCTCTCTCTCTCTGTGTGTGTGTGTGTCTCACCATTAGATGAATCAGAAAAATTATCTTTCATCTACTGCGTATGAATCAGAAAAATTATCTTTCATCTACTGTGTATATAGGCAGTCATGAAGATACCCCCGAGTAAGAAAAATAAAATAAAACAGGCAAGATTTAGGAAGCTAGATATGTATTAACTTTGAAGGGAAAAAAGGAATGATTTCCCAGAATGATCAACACATGGGTCTGAGAGCTCAAATAATCCAGGCTGAAACAGTCAATCTAGGATTCAGGTAGGGAAACAGAAAAAAAAAAACAAAAACAAAAAACAAAAAAAACAAGCCATATACTCCATGGGCAGTTTATGTAGAATGCCTGGGAGTTTGGAACAAGTCAGATACAATAATGACTTCCTGTAGAAAAAACTGAGACACATTGCTAGAGAGCCAAAAGCTCTCATTTGTTTTATGGAAATGACATCACAGAACAGTCTTTGGGGCTACACTCAGCATTCCCAAGCTGATGACAGTTTAGCATTGCCAAATGAATTCTAACATTAGCATCAACACACGGTTAAGGCATGATTGTGAGAAACCATATGAACTATTCATCACACCAACTACATGAAATGTAGAGAGGGGAACTGTCGAAGGAAAGGGAAACACAGGCAGAATGAAATGAAGACACTGTCTTTTATTTTTTTATTTTTTATTTATTTATTTATTTATTTATTTATTTATTTATTTATTTATTTATTAAGGATTTCTGCCTCCTCCCCGCAACCGCCTCCCATTTCCCTCCCCCTCCCCCGATCAAGTCACCCTCCCTAATCTGCTCGAAGAGCAATCAGGGTTCCCTGACCTGTGGGAAGCCCAAGGACCGCCCACCTCTATCCAGGTCTCCTAAGGTGAGCATCCAAACTGCCTAGGCTCCCCCAAAGCCAGTA
Source organism: Microtus pennsylvanicus (assembly GCF_037038515.1). Lineage (NCBI taxonomy): Eukaryota > Metazoa > Chordata > Mammalia > Rodentia > Cricetidae > Microtus > Microtus pennsylvanicus. The sequence goes on along the minus strand of NC_134586.1, from coordinate 110,541,200 downwards.
CGTGCAGTAGGATCAAGACACTGTCTTTTAAATAAAGAATTTAGTGCATATTTCAGTATACAGAGGGACTTTACAATCATAAAAATCACTGGAGCAGAAACTATTAAAATGTGTCATTTCATTGAATTGGGATTAAAGTGAGATGGGTCAGATAACTGTTGCATGTTTTTTAAAATGATGATTTACATACTCATGTGCATGAAAAGCATTGAAATGAAGATTGATACTTATTTGGTGGTTTTGGATGATAGATAGACCTGTTTAAGAAATGTAATTCACAAAACTAAATGAGGTAAAATACCTTCCAGGGTGCCAACTAAAGATTAAATTGTTGAATGTAGTATAAGAATAGATGGTAGAAATGAAAATTAGAAAGTAAAGTACGCCATTGTGAGTAGTGGGCATTCTTATGTGAGTGCATGATATAAATGAAATAGAAGTAGAAAAAAGCCAACATAACTGACAGAATCTGAATGCAAGTGTAGAAGTGGTTTACTCATTTTTTAAAATACTGGATATTTTCATACAATATATTTTTAATACAGCTTACCCTCCCTCAATTTCTCCTAGATCCTGACTCACCAAAATGAGAATCAAATTTAATAGAAAGCTATATTGAGATATTGAGACATATCTAAAGCAATGAATGTAATTATAAAATGACAGTAGAAGGGAAGAAAGAGGGATTACATTGGGGTGGGGAGGGATTCTAGTCAATATCTTGTGTCAGGTTTCTTTTTCCAGATGACAAATAAAGACTGGGCTGTGTTAGAACTTTCTATTTTCCAAAATAATAGTATATGTTTGTATCTTTATAAATCTGGATGAGCAAAACTAATGATCAGAGATTTTGAGATGAAAGCAAGTTGTTCATATATGAAATAGCCATAAAAAGTAATTGCATATGTGTGTATATTTGCATATTTATATGCACGCATGTAATGCAAGCTCAATAGGAGATAGCTAGTCACTGCTCTGACTTCAATATAGTTTGCTCCCAGGACTCACGGAGTGGAGGCTAAGGGTGCCACTGAGTTGGTGGACTATGTTGTGATGGGGCCTGATGTAAGGAATAATTTTGCAGTCCAGGAGGGAATTATGCTGGTCTCACAGAATGAGTTATTTCTCTTAAGAGTAGATTAAGATAGAGTGAGGCTGCCCAAACCTCTTGGCCTCATTGCAGAGGGTTGGTGCTGTTTTATCTCTTTACCGTGCTGTGACCCAATCAAGGATCTTCACCCGAAGCCAGACGGCCTCACTCTCAGACCTGATCTTCAACCTCCAATACTGAACTAAGAAAGGCTTCCAACCTTCAGCAAGTATTTTGCTATGGCATCAGAAAACAGATTAGCTTAGTCATGGTGAAAGGTCTGAGAATTATTTAGCTGGCATCCGAGCTAAGGGAATGTAAAGGATGGGAGGACATGAGAGCTGTTTGTTTTCCTAACTTTGCAAAAGACAGTAAGTCACAGAACCAAGAAGAACCACCCATTCCAAATAAAATAAATGGAAAAGATCATCTGATAAAAGCAAAGGCCAAGTCTGAAGAAAAGGAGCGCAACAAAGATGACACCATAACCTATCAACCCGTCACCTCCCAGCAACATCTGTGCAAGACCAGTGTCCCCAAATAGCTGATAGTACACAGCTGGCAACCTGGAAAAAACGCAAAAATGAGATGGAAAGATATGTTATCACATGTTCAGTGATAGCACTATAATACTTTATGGAATTTATAGGTAACACATCTACATAACTTGTTAATATTATTGAAATAAAACTGTTCTTTCTCTTCCCCCCACCCCCTTTCCTATTTTTTAACATTTAATTTTTTATTATATTATATGAGTCAGTGTGTGTGTGTGTGTGTGCACATGCCATGGATAATATGAAGAGATCATAGAACAACATGTGGGAGACACAAATTTCTCCCCCACCACCCTGGACTTGACTTTATTCCCAATATCACCAGCCAGAGGTGGTGCTGCATGCCTGCATTCCTGGCACTTGGCAGGCAGAGGTAAATAGATCTCTTACTTAGTGGCCAGCCTCTTCTACAGAGCGAGTTCCAGGACAGTCAGGGCTACACAGAAACCCTATCTAAAAACAAAACCCAAACATAACAAAAACCAACCAAACAAGGACTTCACACTTTTAAGTCCTTAGTTAGTGCTTGAGAAATCTGGTTTAGTTTTCTTTTGTATTACTGACTTAAAGCTTTTCATCATTTTCATTTCTTAATGAGAACAAAGCTATAAATTTACCCCCATATCTTTTTTTCTGCTTCAATCTTCTGTTTGCCTCTTCAACCACATCTTCTGGAACCTGGACATGCCTGAGGGGAAGGAGTGGCTCATGTACTGTTAATCCTCACTGCCTGGAAGCTGTCTAGATCCCCCAATATTTTTTTGTTTTGAAAATTTAGTTCATCTTTCATGGATGTTTTCTGCAGACAGTTTTGGCTTATAGTGCAAAGTCTGCAGTTAACAAAAATGCCTTATGCACATACACAACTTACAAACTATTCTCTATGCCTTTAAATTTTCCTTTTTTCCCCAAAGGAATAAACAGTAAACAGCAGAACATACAAAGCTACAACATAAACAATACAACATAAGAAGAAAGCATATGGGAAATTAAGTGATAAAGGAAAAGAATTATATCATATGAAATTGTCGATACTTTCTTTTGTGTGGTCAGGAACTGGACCTAGTTTCTTGCAAATGCAAGGTAAGCATTCTACCACTGAGTTATATATAACTACAGATACAGAAACATTACTTACAAGGTTAAAAAGATGAGCACATAGAATTAAAAATTTAAATCAATCTACAGTTCCTAGGAAGCACACATAAAAGAGAATAACTCAGCTGAAAGGAAACCTGAATACACAACACATTAGTAAAAGTTAAAGATTTGAATTAAATCTCAAAATAAAAGTTCTCAAAAGAAAAGACAAAATACATAATAAAATATTGTATTAATTACACATCTGAATAGCCCTTGTAAATGATTTTTTTCACAGTGACTATGAGATCAATGTGACTCTTCAAAATTCACACAATGAAAAGTCATTCGAAACAGGTTGGTGTTAAGAGGTAGAGCTTTTGGGAGGTGATTGGTCCATGCAAATAAATGTCTCTTGAAGGGATTGGTACCCTTGAGGAGAACCTAAAAATGCTCTTCAATGTTCTACTCTGCATCGATGCAAAGGAGTCAGCAACAGGGATGGGAAAAGTAAAATCCATACCCAAACCTGCTCACAACAGCATCTTAATCTTTATGTCCAGAACCTGACCGTGACAACATCTTCATCTCTATGTCCAGAATCTGACCATGACATCTGCATCTCTATGTCCAGCACCTGACAATGGCAGCATCTTCATCTCTAAATCTAGTCTCTGAAGTTGGAACAATGTATTTGTTTGTTTGTTTATGCCACCCAATCTAGGGTATTTTGTGATAGAGCCAGAACAAAACCTAACAAAGCAAAGAAATAACTGCTAAATTGCACAGATATACCAAGACTTTTAAGAAAAAAATACTTGGCAAATTGTGTTTTGTTTTGTTCTGTTGAAAGCTTTTTTATTTTAAATTTTATTTAATTGTTATTGCTTTTACTGAGCTATATATTTTTCTCTGCTCCACTCCTTTCCTCTCTGCTCCCCTTTTATCCTCTTCCTTGGTCCCCAAGCTTCCAATTTTCTCAGGAGATCTTGTCTTTTTCTAATTCCCATGTATATTAGATACAAATATGTCTCTCTTAGGGTCCTCATTGTTGTCTAGGTTCTCTGGGATTGCAAACTTTATGTCTAAAGGCCACTTATGAGTGAGTACATATATTTGTCTTTCTGGGTCTGGGCTACCTCATTCAATATGATGGTTTCTAGCTCCATCCATTGTTTAATTTCCATGAGTTTTTTGTGCATTCTGAACTTAGTGTTGCTGTTGAATTCTTATTTTAAGCCATGGTGATCTGATAAGATATATGGGATTATTCCAATTTTTTTGTATCAGTGGAGATTTGCTTTTTTTTTTTTTTTTTACCTAGTATGAGGTCAATATCTGAGAGGTTCTAAGAGGTGCTGAAAAGAAGGCATATTCTTTAATGTTTGGATGGAATATTTTATAGGTGTCTGTTAAGTCCATTTGATTCATAACATCTGTTAGTTCCCTTATTTCTCTGTTAATTTTCTGTCTGACAGACCTGTCCAGTGTTGAGAGTGGGGTCTTGAAGTCTCCCACTATTAGTGCCTGAGGTTTAATGTGTGATTTAACTTTTAGTAGTGTTTCTTTTACATATGACGATGCCCTTATATTTGAGGCATAGATGTTTAGTATTGAGATTTCATTGGTGTAAGAGGACCTTCTGTCCTTGTGTTGCTTTCATTGGTTAATAAAGAAACTGCTTTGGACCCTTTATAGGGAAGAACTTAGGTAGGCAGAGAAGACAAAACTAAATTCTGTCAGAAAGAAAACAGAGGTGGAGAGGTAGCCATTCAGAAGTTAGAGCTCTTGAGCCAAGCAGTATTTTAATTAACACAATTTCTGTGTGGTTATTTTGGGGCTAAGTTAGCCTGGCGGCCGGGATGAACAAGCGGGCCCTCTCCTTGCAACATTTCCTTTTGATGGCTTTTTCCTTTGAAGAATATGAAATGTCCTTCTTTGTCTATTTTTATTGATTTTAGTTTGAAGTCTATTTTTTTAGATATTAGGATAGCTACAACTTGTTTCTTAGGTCCATTTGATTGGAATTTTTTCCCCCAACCCTTTACTCTGAGGGGAAGTTTGTCTTAGAGGCTGAGGTGTATTTCTTGTATGCAACAGAAGAATTGAATCTGTTTTCATATTCAATCTGTTAGCCTGTGTCTTTTTATAGGTAAGTTGAATCCATTTATATTAAGGGACGTTAATGACCAGTGATTGCTAGTTCCTGTTATTTTAGCTTTGGTTGTTGGTGATATTATTGTGTATGTTTTTCCCTTCTTTGGGATTTGCTGATGTAAGACCATCTACTTTCTGTGTTTTTGTGGATGTAGCCAACTTTTGGGTTGGAGTTTTTCTTCTAGTACTTTGTGTAGGACTGGGTTTGTGGCTAGGTATTGGTGAAAATTAGTTTTGTCATGGAATATCTTATTTTATCAGTCTATGGTGATTGAAAGTTTTGCTGGGTATAGTAGTCTGGGCTGGCATTCATGGTCCATTAATGTCTGCATAATGCTTGACCAGGACCTTCTGGCTTTCTTTGCTTCAATTGCGAAGTTAGGTGTAATTCTGATAGGTCTGCCTTTTATGCTACTTGCCCTCTTTCCTTTTCCACTCTTAATATTCTTTCTTCATTCTTTGTGTTTAGTGTTTTGATATTATGTGACTTCTGTTTTTGATCCAGTCTATTTGGTGTTTCTGTAAGTTTCTTGTGTCTTTATGTGCATATCTTTCTTTATCTTAGGAGAATTTTCTTTTATGGATTTGTTGAATATGGATATACTTTCTGTGCTTTTAAGTTGGACTTCTCCTTCTTCTATCCCTATTGTCCTTAGCTTTGGTCCTTTCATGATGTCCCACATTTCCAGAATATTTTGAGTTAAGCTTTAGTTATATTTAATATTTTCTTTGACTAATGAGTTTGTTTTCTCTATTGTATCTATAATGCTTGAGATTCTTTTTTCCGTCTCTTATATTCTGCTGTTTATGTTCTTGCATTTTTGGTTTCTGACCATTTTCTTATATTTTCCTTTTCCAGAATTCCCTCAGTTTGTGTTTTCTTTACTGCCCCTATTTCTTTGTTCAAGTCTTGAATCATTTCTTTCATCAGTTTGATTGCTTTTTCTTGGTTTTCTTTAAGTATTTGTTGATTTCTTCCATTTTTTTTGTCCCATCCCCCCAGGTTTCTGGCTCAGGCCTGCCCCTGTGGAGGTCACCATCTTGAGCCTGCTCCAACTGAGTTTGCTGACTCAGGCCTGTTCCCACAGATGTCACTGGCTTGGGCCTGCTCCTGCAAGAGGTCTCTGGTTCAGGTCTGCTCCCTTGGAAGTCCCTGACTTATGCCCTATCCTGCAGAGCATGCTCCTTTGGTTGCTGCTCCCTTGTATCTGCTCTCGTAAGTTGTTGCCTTGGGCCTGCTCTGGCTCCAAATTGTAACACAAAATTGTAAAACAAAAATTGTAACAAAAAATAGTTAAAAATTTTAAAATACTTTCCCTTTGTCATTGGCCCAAACCAAAGCAAACCAACCAACCAACCAACCAACCAACCAACCAACCAAACAAACAAACAAACATAAAAGAGATATTAAACATGAGCTAGAACTCGGCCCTACATCAGCAACACTTCTTGGGTCTAAGTGTGCAGCTACCCAGACCGTACTCATACATATAGTTCCAGTTGATTTGAATGGTTCTTAGGTGTTATAAAAATCTTCCAAGAGGTTGTAATGCACAACCAAAATAGAAAACTAATGAAGTAATGTAAAGAATCTGACAGCTATTTTAATAAAGTTAATATCACACTTTATATTAAACTCTATATCATACAGAGAAAATCCTTTAAACAGTACCTACAAATTATTCATAAAATTGCTCATACTCAGTCATAATGAATCCTCAATAAAACCTGTAATGTAAAAAAATAGTATAGTCTTAAAGACTCTAATAACAATATGATTAGGTGACATTGGAAATAAAACGTAAAATACATTTTAACCATTAAACATGAAGCAAACTCTAAACTTTAACATAGTATTTAGAAAATAGAACAATGATAAGTTATACTGACTTTAATTACTGTTATAATTACTGTGTGTATATGTAAGATGTATGGCTGAAAGTTTCCTCTGAGAAAAATTAGTACTATTCAATTATTTTGTAACTAAGTGAGTCTACAGCTATACCACCCTGAACTCACCCAACTTAATCACAACTAAGTAAAACAGGGAATAGGAAAGGAAGAACGAAGCACTTGCTTTATAATTTAGTTGTTTCTTTTAGTGGAAGGACATACCCAGAGGGGAAGTGTAGTGTCCTCTTTAAAGTGCTTGTCAATAGAACATCCCCATGGGGATGTTCTATTGGGAACTCACCAAGGCCAGCTGGCCTGGGTCTGGAAAAGCCTGGGATAAAACCAGACTCTCTGAACATAGCGGACAATGAGGACTACTGAGAACTCAAGAACAATGGCAATGGGTTTCTGATCCTACCGCACGCACTGGCTTTGTGGGAGCCTAGGCAGTTTGGATGCTCAACTTAGTAGACCTGGATGGAGGTGGGGGTTCCTTGGACTTCCCACAGGACAGGGATTGCTTTTCGGGCTGGGGGGGAGACTTAATTGGGGGAGGGGGAGGGAAATGGGAGGCGGTGGCGGGGAAGAGACAGAAATCTTTAATAAATAAATAAATTAAAAAAAAATAAAATAAAATAAAATTGCATCCATGCCTAAAACAAACAAACAAAAAAAAAATAAAGTGCTTGTCAACTAGATTTTTTTTACATGAGAAGGAAGTTAATTGGGGAAGGGAGCAGACACACACACACACACACACACACACACACACACACCACATGGGGGAGGGGGAAGAGAATGGGAGATAGAGAGACAGTGCCTCCTTAGAGAATCAACTAGATATCTTAATAAACAGATTATGGCCAGCATGATGGCTTAATGGGTAAATGTGATTTCCACTAAAACCAATGCCCAAGTTCAATCCCCAGAACTCACATGGTAAGAAGAGAATCAACTTCTGCAAGATCTCTTCTGGCCTTCACCATTACACCTTCATTTGTACCTGAATATGCACACACCTCATATACATAAATAAACTAATGCAATAAGAAGAAAAAAAAATGAGTAAAATTTCCATGGAGGAAAGTGTGTATATATATATAACTTTTATTAACTGTTTGAAATTTTTTTTCCTTCTTTTTATTTTTTTTAATTTATTTATTTATTAAGGATAAATGTCTATGTACTTTGATCCTTCCTCTGACTACTTGCAGATTCAAATTATACCTCAAGCCTATCTCAACTTCATGTTCTTTTTCTTTTCTTTAAACTATTGAGTCTACTTTCTGCTCTCCATAAACTCATGAATATATGGTCATTTACTGGAGTGTGGTTAGCTTACCAGGGGATAAATGCTTAAGGAAAACTTGTTTTTCTACCCCTAGAAACTATCAACTCTCAAATGTTCCTCATCAACAGGTGGAGTCTCATGAGCCCCTCCCCACTTCACATTTGAATATTGACTGGTTGATCATGTACAGATCTCAGGCAGAATACAAACATAGATGCTGTGAGTTGATGAATGTGGTAGTCCTTCCATGCTTGGATGACATTGTTAATAATAATAATCACCCAGCCTTTGGCTTTTACAATCTTTTCAATGCTGCTTCTATGATATCCCCTCATCCTTGGAAGGAGGGGTATTACAGATATTCTACTTATGACTGAGCAGTCCACACTCATGCTCCACGATTGAACCAGTGTGAGGTTCTATGTCAACCACAATGCACTACACAAAGAAGCTCTCTGATGAGGTCTGAGGATTGTACTAACATTTGTATAGAGATATGAATTTAGAGGGCAGTTTTATATTATATATATATTCAGCAAAATAGTGGTAGTATCATCTATGGGCCTACGAGCTCTTCAACCAAGGGTTTATCACTATATTTATAGTATCACGGATGCATTTCATTCTGTAGAATAGGTCTTAAATCCAGTTTTTAATTAGATGGGTAGCCCCAAACATTTGTTTCCACTATTTCACCCATAGGCATATATTGCCACCTAGGTTGTTATAGTAGCTCATGGGGCTCACAATTGGGTAAGATTGCTGGTGATGTTTGTCCATCAGCATCATCAATATTACCTATTGACACATAAAGCTAGCTAGTTCTAGTACAGTCAAGGCTGTACACAGTGAAACCCTGACATGGAAAAACCAACCAACCAACCAACCAACCAACCAACCAACCAACCAACCAACCAATAGAAACCATCACAGCTAAAGAACTGCTAAATTAGTTTCTTATTAAAATGCATTAGCATACACAATTTTTATGATAAAATAAAATATACTCCCTTTACTTTTCAAACATGCATTTGTTTGAAACATGCATGTCAAAGGGAAGATTCTCAAGACTACACTTTCAGGGATCATTTCTATGGTTTGTTACTAAAGAAGTTTCCCTGGTGGTGTGGAGCACCCAGGATCATGCAGACTAGGTACAGTGTCTCTTCTGAAGCTGAAGCCAGCTCTAGGTGTGGCTTTCATGCAAGCTGCTTCTTGCCATTGATTATTGCTCTTCTCTCCCTTTGAGAGAGAGGGATGGAGGGAACACAATCTGAATGGATTTCAGTTTCTCTGTTGTGGTTACTAAAGCCAGGAAGTTTGTTCAAAATCCTCAGAATATAATTGTGGACATAAGAAAAATGAGAAGAAAGAGAAAAAAGAAGCTCTTCTGCTCATTACAAGTGGTGGGTACTAAGGAAGAGATGGAAGATGGGGAGAGGCTGATTAAAGAACTCTTATTTTAATTAAGTTTATTTGTAAAACAATCTTCTTTCATTCTACATGTCTAACCCAGTTCCCACTCCATCTCCTCCTCGCACTACCCACACCTTTCCCCCTCAGGACATCCACTCCTCAGAGATGGTGAGGCTTCCCAAGTGGAGTCACTTTGAAGCAGGACTGAGGCCCAAGGACTCTTATCTTATTATACTTTCCACTTCTTCAGTGTGTGGTCCTAGAGAATTTGTCATATTAGTTCATTCCAACACAGAATTCCAATTCCTAATCAGTATGATATTTAAAATAAAACTTAGAACTTAATTTTTAGTGTTATTATTTCCTGATATAAAATATCCAATAATACTTAACATCAAAAAAACATGGTCATGATCTTTTAAATTACTAAGCTAAATCAGCTATCAGATTTAATGAGAATTCTCTAGAAAATCAACAAAATAAGAAATAGAGTAAAGCTTCAACATAGAAGTATGCTGTAATACTATAAAATATAATGATTGCATATAAATTTTGTTTGAAAAACATAAGCCCATTAAAGAGATGTATAGATACCTATAGAAAATAAAAGAAAATGTATTATTTTAAAATGAGGTAATCATAAATTATTCAAAAATATAAATGAAAAACAACTGTGTAACCACAAAAATTAAAATTTTGTCTCACTTTTTATTTTAGAAGAAATTATTATGAATGTATTAAACATAGCTATTTAATAATGAAAATTTGGATGCTAGAAGAGATGGAGGCTTATATATAATTCTCAAGAAGAATGTTTTCATGGCATCAAAGACAAATAATAATAAGATAAGTATTAATAAGTGTGACTAGAACAGTATGTATAGATCCAATAAAACATTAAAAGAAACTGGTAACTTTTTACTTTGGTTTATAATGGAGAAATAAGGATTGGAATTTTCTTACAATTATAAATAAATTATAAAAATAAGTATATACATAAAGTGTGTATATATACATATATATAGTGTTATTCTGACTTTGGACATTAAGCTACACTACAAAGTGATATTTAAGGGAAGGAGTAAATGTCAGTTTCGATTGATTGTGAAGAACTTCAAAGTTTCAGATCAGGGAAAGAGAACACAAACCCTCTAGTGTTTTTGCTGGGTCGAGGCTGCTGAGTCAGTACTTGAGAAGCATAAAGCAGCTACAGTTCTCAGGACAGAGGATGGGAGAAGAGCATTGCCCATTAGAGGAGTTCTGGAGACATGAAAAAGATTCCCTTAGATGCCCACCATGAAGGGTTAATGATGTAAAAGCCTCAGATTGACTGAAAAACTCCTAACAGGAAAGTTGACTGATAAAGCCTGAGGAATCTTTTGGTAAAAAAATCTCCATACCAACTTGGAGACTGTGAGAGAACCAACCTGCATGTGGAATCTTCCATCCTCAATGTTTGAACCCTTTTCCATACTATAAAACCCAAAGCTTCAGAGTCAAGTGCACAGTCTGTGCCCCTGCAGAATCTGTGGCCCTTCAGTTGTTCTGACTGAAGGAACAGTTCTGATTTGGAGATGCCTTTCTGCTTTCTATTACTTCCAATCTGACCCAGTCAGTTCCAATCTTATTAATATGAAAGATTCATGAAGATGCATTGAGATGAATAAAGCACCAACAACTAGGAATGGTGAATTTCCTGAGGTACAAACACAGGTGTGGGGCTTGTTCCTACTGCTACAGTGAAGAATATCCCTCCAGTGGTCATAGTTCCAGAAAAAATACTCCTCAGTGGCACCAACTAGCTTCGGATAGGGTGCTGTTTTCCTTTCTTCCTCATCAGATAGTAGAAGCAAACTTTAGAGGAATTCAAATATTTCCAAATATTTTAACTAAGGACCAGAACAAAGATAAATATGTAGGAGTTAAATATTTTTTATTTTGTTTTGTTTTAACCAAAGTAACAGAAAATGCTATAAATTTTATATGAGAAAATTTAAATAGGCTTCTCCATTCTAAAAATGGTTTGTAAGAACACTCACCTCATCTTCAGTGTTGGCTTCCTTGCACGAGAAGTGCAAAGACCTGCATCAGGAAGGGGATGCAGGCATTGTGGCTTCACACAAACTGGAGACATAGCAAAGACACTCTTGTTTTGTGAAACTGACTTACAGGTGGCTGTCACAGAGACAGCTAAGAGATGTTTGAAGGAGATGAGCTTCAAAGGATTTTGTGTGCTTGCACCAGATGCTTGGTGTGCTTATGGTGCAGGTTTGTCTCAAACGTCCCTGGAATTAAGTTGTTACCAGCATGAGTACTGCTGCTTCAAAGTCACAGTGAGTGATGAAGCTTGCACAGCTTAGTGTGGTGTTCAGTGTGTCTGTGCTAGAAGAGGCTTTGACCCAAAACCTAACAATGGCAGTATCCCCTGTCAGCTGTGCAACTGTCAGTGAAAGGTGTGAATTTTTGATAATAAAAACATTGTGCATAAAACCAAAGTGACTAGTCTTATAGCCAATCTTGACCAACTAACTCCACTGGGCAGAGAAACTCCAAAAGCAACATTAGGAAAGCCATGATCAATAATCATAAAGGAAAAACAATGCAGATGTGGCATCATTGTGCTTATCCATTTTGTTAGAATGTGATATATAATAGGTCCTAATTATTCAAATGGTGATATTTAATATATTTCTTTTCTTTTTCTTTTGTAAAATTTATTTTTTAATCTCTCATACAATACATTCCAACTGTAGCCACTCCTTCCTTCACTCCTCCCAGTTCCCCTCACACCTCTCTTTCCCCCCCTTGCTCCTGTTTTCCTTCAGAAAAGAACACAGCTCCCAGGGCTATTAATTGAACATAACATAACAAGATGCAATAAGACTAAGCACAAACACTCATATCAAGGCTGGAAGAGGCAATCCAATGGAGGAAAGGGATTCAAAGAGTAGGCAAGCAGTTACTTAGTGACATCCCCAACTCCCGCTGCTAATAGTCCCACAAAAACTTCAAGCTATACAACTACAATGTATATGCAGAGGATCTAGTTCATATATTGAATTGGTTTTCATCCTATAAAGTTACAGTTTCATACTTAACACAGTAAGCTATCATATAATTTCCTGATTGATATTGATAATTTGTTGTTAGTTCTTTCTCTCCATAGGCATTCTGAATATTTATAGTTCAGTTACTGAAACATGAACTCTTCCCAGCTTTTCAACAGAGTTATATATTACTGGGTCTTTTAATCAATTTTCAAAAGATTATATGGCCAAGAAATACTATTCCAAACAAAATCATATCTGAATAAGAAATATATAAGTTTAAGTTTCTTCAAATACCATGTTTATTTAGTCAGAGGCAGTTGATGTTGATTTTAAGGCTTGTGTTATCAACCCCATTTTTTTTTAGGATTCATTCTGGATACCAGACTTTGAGAATAGATGATCTTGAAATATATGGAAAACTTCTTTTATCTTTGCAAAGAGGAAGGGTTACAACTTACTTGGTTCTCTGAGCACTTTGATTTATTAGTATCTTTCTTTCCTCTCCTGTCGGATCAGATTTACTGCTTGTCATCAGTGAAGCCGTGAGCACAATACAGACTCATTTTCTTATTATGGCTGAAAATTCAGCAATGACTTTTTTCTTTTTCCCCAAGAAACATTTTTGCTACAAGAGAAGGGTTTTATAGGGAATGACAGCCATTAATTGCTTCTTATCGCCCCTTCTCACTAACAAGAAAACACACACAGAGAGAACACAGAACAAAGCAGAAATAAAACCTCTCATACAAAATGAGATTAGATTCAATCAAGTAGTGTGTCTTCCTCTTGTTTCCTATAAAAGTATTTCTCTGCCCAAAGCTTATTAAGAAATGATCTGTAGGATGATATATCTCCTAATTACACCATGTCAGACTTAGAATGTGATACTTTTTTGTTTTGCATGATGCTAGGGAAATTGAAAGATAAAATTAAAAGGAATCTAGGAGGAAAATGAATATTTCCCTTTTGGGTCATTCATAAAATCTTTACTTCTTAAAAAATTGATGAAAAAATAGTTTTAATTCAAAAATTAGTGTCTTAGAAATACAAAAGAGAAAAAAATCAATTCATGATATACAAAGGATGATACATTTTTGGAAGTACTGGAAGAGCTTCTACTCAGCCCATCATTTAATAGAATCTGGATAGCTAGAGACTTCAGTTGGCCAACGCTAAAAAGACAAAGCCTTGGAGCTCACTCAGCCTTTAAATCAATCACAGGTTGTTCAAATCCTGTTCCCACAAAGCAGCTACAGATTGAGCGTCTGCCTACTCCACCCAAGAAAAACCTGTTGCCAGATGATCCCTCTGCATAACAATTGCACAGGGTTGAAACTCCTGTGGGAAACCAAATGTCTTCCACAGAAAGAAGTTTTGTCTGATAAGCCCCTCTCAGTACTTGGCTCACATCCTGGGTGTTGCACTGTGGAACCACTGATTTGTAGAATACTGGGTAGTTAAACTTTTACTAAGAGCTGTAGACTTGGCCTTTGATAATAAAGAACTGTTAGGACTGTGAGAAGTCTTGAAGTTGAACACATGGATTTATGTCCCTTTCAGTACTCGCTCCCTCTATTCTTCTATCACCTGATCTACTGTCCAAGGACTTCTGCATATATGTTACAGTTGTCTTCCTTGATCACTTCTGCATATATGTTAGTTTCTTCCTTGGTCTTCATGTGTGACTCCTAACAGCAAAAGCAGGGGCTGCATTCGACTTTTTTTCTGGCTTTTGGGATAGGATACTATTCTTCATACTAGGTTGTCTTGTCCAGTCTTTGTTGTGGGATATTTTGTGGCACTGTGAAACACTGAGACTGAGTTAATAAAATTAGCCTTGGATCAGGAGACAGAATCAGTAACTAGTTGATAAGGATTAGCCACAGAGTATCTGTAGTTGTTTGCTTTTATTCTATGACTCTTTGCCCTTTCTTCTCTTTTGGGGGCTCAGCACCCAGATCCCAAATGAATCACAGACAGAGACTTATTCTTACTTATAAATATTGGGTCTTAGCTTGCCTTGTTTCTAGCCAGTTTTTCTTAAATTATTCCACCTGGTCTTTTACATTTCTCTATTCTCTACACTTTTCTTTAGTTCTTTCTCCATGGTTTGTTGTGTAGCTGGATAGCTGGCTCATGAAGACCTCCTCTTCTCCATTTCTTACTCCTTGATGTCTCTTCCCAGATTTCTCTTCCTCCCTATTTCTCTGCCTGCCAGCCATGTATGCCTATCCTTTCTTCTGTCTTGCTATTGGCCTTTCAACTCTTTGTTGGACCAATCAAGTATTTTAGACAGACAAAGTAACACAGTTTCACAGAGTTAATCTTTGTATCATTAAGCAAATATTCTACAACTTAAATGAATGTAACACATCTTAACATAATATTCCACAACAACATACAGGGAGATGGACAGAGAGGCACAAGAAGGAATAGTGAGGGACTTAGCGAGCCACAGTTCTTTTGTTCTGTGATAAATGGAGAAATTGGCTGGTTGGCTCTCCTGTGAAAAGGAGAAGATCAGCTGGTTACTCCTCCACCCTTTCTTTGATCGATCAGGTTTTTAAGCTCAATATCTGACTCCTGAGTCTTTATTGGTAATATGAAATTTATATAAAAACAACAGGCCTTAATAAGAGGAAATGATAATAGTGTCTAGTCTTACCACAACTTTATAAGGTATGTTTGGTTGATATCCATGAGAGATCCATGGGAGGTCTACCATGGAAACAGAGGAGGAGTGGATGGGGTAGGGCCATAGAGGAGTTGGGGTGGGAGGACTGGAGGAGAGGACGGAGGGGAAATTATGATCAGGATATAAAAAAATAAATTAAATAAGGAAAAGTGAGGATTATCACTGTCAAAAATATGAATTATCTTCATTATATATTATTACTTGAAAGAAGGGTATAGAACAATGTACAAAATGCTTCTTTCATTGGAAAAGATGCATGCATATGTACAAATGAAGATTCATAAGATTAATTTTAATAAAGGAACATGAAATGCATTAAGTAAATAGAGTTACACAAAATAAGTGGAAAACAGGCAACTTCAAAACACATTATTTTTAGTGTACTGGTTTTGTGAAAATCATTCTAATCATATCTAAGACTAAAAGGAAGTCCTCAATTTCATTCAGTAGTCTAAACAAAAGAAGAAAAGGCATTACAACTTTGAAGGTATCTGAAACTACTTTACATATACTATAGATCAATATATACATAAGAAATATTTTTAAGGCATAAAATTGATGAATTGAGAGAAAAATAATCACAAAACCAGAAAATTTAATGTCAATTTGATCTGGAAATATATTCTTAGTCTCTGAATAATATTTTCTTTTTCAAAAGTTATTTATGGGGCCTGGAGATATGGGTCAGGGAATAAAAGCTCATACACGGGGAGCTAAGGAATCCCTGACTGTAAAGGGTGGATGAAGCATGAGTGAATCTGTACTGCTTGTCATAGGCACAGTCATGTCAAGGACTCGATGCCTCAGATCCACGACAATGACAAAGCCTTCCACATATGGATCAGGTCAGGAATTGGTAGAGCTGTCCTCTAGTTGCTGTGCAAATGTTGACAGTGTGTACAAAAACTATCAACTGCAACTTACTTCTTCTGGATTCCAAGGGTACTCACCCACAGAGGTGTCCTATTAAATTTAAGGACATTCACAAGCTGTGCTGTATGTAATGAAAGTGCTGTGGTTCCAGGTTGGTTGTGCTTTGGGATCATAGTAGGTGTTTCCCTTCGGAGTGAGCACACCCCACCTGATCCCAGTTTGTCAGTGTGTATGTTTGCATCTGTTCTTTCTTCATTCTCTTGCTGGCTCAGTCAGGTGTCCAATCTCTTGAGGGTGTACACAGCACTAGTAGTTTTCTTGAAGATGACCTCTACTTAGTTCCCAGCACCCAGTCTAGCTCAAAGTGAACAAGATACCTACTGGTCTCCATGGGAACACCTATGTGCACATATAAATAGACAGACACATACACATACTTTACAATAAAATAAAATATTAAACCTAAACTTATTTCTGAAAAACTTTTGAAACAATGGCAACACAATGACTTTATCCCCCTGGGAACACAGATAATGTTTTTAAAGAACTATTAAACATAAGATTATGGCCTTTGAAGAATGATTGATTCCAAGCTGGAGACAGAAAATATATAGGATGTATTTATAATTCATTTTTGTAATAAGACCAGAGTCACTGTCAGAGTTAAGTAAAGTTGGCCACAAAAGCACAGTAGCAAATATAGAAAAAGCTTTCTGTTCAATTTTGAGATAATTATGTGTGAAAAAGAATATTGAACTCAACTGATTGCAATACACTGAATATATTTTAAAAATACATGGTTTATGTTATTAAAGAAACAAACAACAACAACAAAAATAAAATAATAAAGAAAACAGTTCTTCTCTCCACCTCTATTTCCACCCACCTCTTCTTCCCCTCCAGCCCCCTCCCCATCTAATTCTCCCAATTGGTAAGGGCTCTCATAGGTAGCCAACGAAGTCTGGCACATTAGTTTGGAACAGGACCAAGCCCCTCCCCCTGCATTAAGGCAGAGCATGACCTCCCACCATAGAGAATGGGTCTCAACAAGCTAGCTTGTGCACCAGGGATAGATTCTGGTCTTACTGCCCAGGAGCCCCCCCCCCCAAATAGTCCAAGCTTTACCACTGTTTTCCACATATAGAGGGTCTAGTTCAGTTCCTTGGAGGCTCCATAGCTGTTGGTCTAGAGTTAATGAGTTTCCACAAGAGTGGTTTAGCTGTTTCTGTAGATTTTTCTATCATGATCTTGGACTCCCTTGCTTATATATTTCCTCCTCCCTCTCTTTGATTGGATTCCTAGAGCTTGGCCTGGTGCTTGATTGTGAATCTATGCTTCTGTTTCCATCAATTACTAGATGAAGACTCTATGATGAGAGTCGGGGTATTCACCAATCTGATTATAGGGTGAGGACATTTCAGGTACCCTCTCCACTATTGATAGGAGTCTTAGCTTGGGTCATCCTTGTGGATTCATGGGAATTTTCTTAGCACCAGATTTTTCCCTAAACCCTTAGTGGCTCTATCAAAATCTTTCTTTCGTTGCTCTCTCCCTCCATCCCTCTCCCGCCTAGACCATCCCACCATTCTCTCATGTTCTTATCTCCCATCCCCTCCCCTTTATTTTCCTACCCCTCACCCTCAGTTTACTCAGGGGATTTCATATAACTCCTCTTCCCAAGGCCAATTTATATTTCCCTTTTAGGGTGTTTCTTGTTACCTAGCTTCTGTGGACTTGTGGATTGTAATCTGGTTAGCTTTGCTTTAAATCTAATATCCACTTATGAGTGAGCACATACTGTGTTTGTATGTACTTTCTGAGTGTGGGTTACTTCACTCAAGATTTTTTTTTCTAGTTCCATCCATTTGCCTGCAATTTTATGATGTCATTGTTCTTACAGCTGAGTCATTCTCCATTGTGTAAATGTATCACATTTTATGTATCCATTCTTTAGTCGGGGGACATCTAGGTTGTTTCCAAGTTCTGATTATTATGAATAATGTTTCTATGAATGTTGTTGAATAAGTGTCTATATGGTATGATTGAGTATCCTTTGGGTATATGTCCAAAAGTGGTATTGCTGGATCTTGAGGTAGATTGATTCCCATTTTTGTGAAAAACCAACATACTGATTTCCAAAGTTTATACTCCCACCAGCAATGGAGAGGTATTCCCCTTTCTCAGCTTCCTCTCCAGCATAAACTATTATTTGTGGTTTTTTATCTTAGTCATTCTGACTGGAATAAAATGGTATCTCAGAGTCATTTTGATTTGCATGTCACTGATGATTAAGGATGCTGAGCAATTCCTTAAATGTCTTTTAGCCATTTGTGATTCTTCTGTTGAGAATTCTCTTTATCTCTGTAACCCATGCTTTTTAATTGGATTATTTTGTGTTTTGATGTCTAGTTTCTTGAGTTCTTTATATGTTTTGGAGATTATCCCTCTGTCAGATGTGGAGTTGTTGAAGATCTTTTCTTGTTCTTAGGCTTTTTGTCTTATATATTGTGTCCTTTGCCTTACGTAATCTTTTAAAGTGCTCGAAGTCCCATTTATTGATTGTTTCTCTCAGTGTCTGTGCTGCTGGTGTTACATTTAGAAAGCGATCTTCTATGTTAATGTGCTCAAGGCTACTTCCCACCTTTCTCTTCTGTCAGGTTTAATGTAACTGAATTTATGTTGAGGTCCTTGATGTACTTGGACTTGAGTTTTGTCCATGGAGATAGATATGGATATATTTGCAATCTTCTGTAAGTTGATATCTAGTTATGTTGCTCAATTTGTTGATGATGCTTTCCTTTTTCCAATGTACCATTTTGATTTCATAGGTATGGGGACTAATGTGAGGGTCTTATATTTGATTTAATTGGTCCATCTGTCGGTTTTTATGCCAATAAAATATCAAGCTATTTTTATTACTATAGCTCTATAGTAGAGTTTTAAGTCAGGGATGGTGATGCCTCCAGAAATTCCTTCATGGTATAATGTAGGCAGAGGCTGCTTGTTCATTCTTGGCTTCCCAGAAACTATATTATTTTTAGTACTGTTTGGCCAATACCTTAGGCTTATTTTTGGCTTACTCTTATATCTTAAAGTAGCCCATTTCTATTAATCTATGCATCGCTACAAGGTCATTGCCTACAGGCAAAGTTTCAGCTGGCTCCGGTGGAGGAGTCTATCACTTCTAATAGCTAACTCCACCTTCTCTCTCTCTCTCTCTCTCTCTCTCTCTCTCTCTCTCTCTCTCTCTCTCTCTCTTTTCCAGGCTGACTATTCTATTAAGCCATTGGCTGGAAGCAGCTTCTTTACTCATTGACCAATAAAAGCAAGACTTTCCTACCATTTCCCCTTTTCTGTTTAGATAAAAAGGTTTTAACTTTAACATAATAAAATTACATATAACATAATATCAAGCATGAATTACTATTACATTATTCATATCTACCTTATCTTTTGTCATTACTAAGGAAAAATATAGTTATCTTTTCTTCAACTCCAAAATGATATAATATTACCTCCAAGTAAGCAGGAAGTGTATTGTAAGCAACCTCCAAAACTCTAGAATTGACAGAAATAAGTCGCTGCCTGGACAGTCACCCAAAGGTCTTTTTTAATTATGTGGGCACCCATATTTAGCCTATTGGCCCATAGTATCTGGCAGACTTTTACATGAAGCAGGGAGTTTCAAAGATAGTTCCACCTATATTGGCAGTTTCTCAATAACTTTTCCCTGTATCCTGAAGACTGTCTGGCAGACTCATGAAGCAAGAACCCTGAAGGACTGTCTCTTGTTCAGGAAATTTCAGCAGGCATTGTTCTGTGGATTCTGCATGTCCAGTTCATACAGCATAACATCAAACAGTCCAGGAAAGAACAGTTTCTTGCACAAATGGCTAACCAACTCCATAAGAAGTCTCTTTGATGCCCATCTTCCTCTTGAAGTAGGTTGGTGTTGCCAGGAGCGTCATTCTAGCTTTCAGCGTCTCCAATGAGAAGTTTGGGGTTATTCTGTTGGGTCTGCCTTTATATGTTACATGGCCTGTTTCTGTTTCAGCTCTTAGTATTCTTTCTTTATTCCTTATAATTTGTGTTTTGATTATTATGTGCTAGGCGACATTTTTGGGTGTCCTGTCTATTTGGTATTATATAGTATCTTCTTATATCATCATGGGCAGTTCCTTGTTTAAGTTGGGAAATTTCTTCTATAATTTTGTTGAATATATTTTCTGTGTCTTTAAGCTGGTATTATTCTACTTCTTCTATACCTATTATTCTGAGGTTTGGTCTTTTCATGGTGTCGCAGATATCCTGGATGTTTTATGTTATGAGTTTGTTTAGTTTAATGTTGTCTTTGACCAATGAATTTATTTCCTCTATCATATCTTCAATGCCTGAGATTCTCTCTTCCATCTCCTGAATTCTGTTGCTTGTGGTTGCATCTGTAGTTACTGTATGTTTACCCAGATTTTCCATTTCCAGAATTCTTTCAGTTTGTGTTTCCTTTATTGACTGTATTTCAATTTTCAATTCTTAAATTTTTTTCTTCACCTGTTTGATTGCTTTTTCTGGATTTCTTTAAGAAATTTATTGATTTCTTTGTCTTTTCTTCCATTTTTTTTATTGAGAAAAGGAAAAAAAATGTTTCCCCCTCCTCCCAGGCTCCCATTTCCCTCCCCCTCCTCCCCCCTTCTTCCCCTCCCCCCACTCCTCTCCCCCTCCCTCTCCAGTCCAAAGAGCAGTCAGGGTTCCCTGCCCTGTGGAAAGTCCAAGGTCCTCCCCTCTCTGTCCATCTCTAGGAAGGTGAACATCCAAACTGGCTAGGCTCCCACAAAGCCCAAACATGAAGTAGGATCAAAACCTCATGCCATTGTCCTTGGCTTCTCATCATCCCTCATTGTTCGCCATGTTCAGAGAGTCCGGTTTTATCCCATGCTTTTTCAGTCATAGTCCAGCTGGCCTTGGTGAGCTCCAAATAGATCAGCCCCACTGTCTCAGTGGGTGGGTGCACCCCTCGTGGTCCTGACTTCCTTGCTCATCTTCTCTTTCCTTCCGCTCCGCATTGGGACCTTGGGAGCTCAGTCCAGTGCTCCAGTGTGGGTCTCTGTCTCTATCTCCATCCATCACCAGA
Source organism: Microtus pennsylvanicus (assembly GCF_037038515.1). Taxonomy (NCBI): domain Eukaryota; kingdom Metazoa; phylum Chordata; class Mammalia; order Rodentia; family Cricetidae; genus Microtus; species Microtus pennsylvanicus. The sequence goes on along the minus strand of NC_134586.1, from coordinate 110,519,970 downwards.
TGAAGGTTCTATGGTGATATGCAAGATATTCGTCAGTATTGCGCTAGGATAGGGTCGTTTCAGGTTCCCTATCCTCATCTGCCCAAGGAACTAACTGGGGACATTGCCTTGGGCTCCTGGGAGCCACTCAAGGTTCAAGTCTCTTGCCAGGCCTATGGTGGCTCCCTTAACTAAGAATTGTGCTTCCGTGCTCCCCTATCCAGCCTTCCTTTATCATATACCCAAGAGATGCCCGATCATATGACAAAAGCATTTGTTCAACTATGTTCATAGCAGTATTATTTGTAATAGCCAGATCCTGGAAACAACCTAGATGTCCTTCAATGGAAGAATGGATGAAGAAAGTGTGGAATATATACACAGTAGAGTACTACGCTGCGGTAAATAAACAATGACTTCTCGAATTTTGCATGCAAATGGATGGAAATAGAAAACACTATCTTGAGTGAGGTAACCCAGACCCAAAAAGATGAACATGGGATGTACTCACTCATAATTGGTTTCTAGCCATAAATAAGGGTCACGGAGTCTACAATTGGTGAACCTAAAGAAGCTAAATAAGAAGGTGAACCCAAGGAAAAACATATAGTTATCCTCTTGCCTATGGGAAGTAGACAAAATTGCCTGGGAGGAAAGTGGGATCTTGGGGGTGGGTTGGGTTGGGGGTAAGGGGAGATGGGGAGAGAAATGTGAGAAGGGGAGGATGGGGGGAACTTGGGGAAACAGGATCTTTTCCTCCATTTCTTTAAGAGAATTTTTCATTTCTTCTTAATGGTCTCTTTCATCTGATGTGGGAGTGTCATATATCAATCTGTTGATTTCATTGGTTAAGCAATAAAGAAACTGCTTGGCCCTCATAGGTTAAAACATAGGTGGGAGGAGTAAACAGAACAGAATGCTGGGAGAAAGAAGCTGAGTCAAGAGTCACCATGATTCTCCCACTCCAGGCAGAGGCAGGTTAAGATCATTCCTGGTAAGCCAGCTCGTGGGCTACACAGATTATTAGAAATGGGTTAGTCCAGGTGCCAGAGTTAGCCTAGAAAAGGCTGGAACTAATGGGCTAAGCGGTGTTTAAAAGAATACAGTTTCCGTGTAATTATTTCGGGGCATAAGCTAGAGCTAGCCATGTGGGCGGCCGGGTGCTGGGGACGCAGCCCCACCACTCCTATTAAAACATTCATCTTCATAAAGTTATTTTTAAATGTCATTCATTTCTGCCTCTTTTGGGTTGGGATGTTCAGGTCTTCCTGTTGTAGGACCACTAGGCTCTTGTGATGGCATATTGTTCTTTAGGTTAATGGATGTATTTTTGCATTGGTGTCTACTCATTTCTTTCTCCAGTCAATACAGGCAATGTCTTTCCCTCTTGTTTTAATCATTGCAGTTAGTATCTGTCTCTCATGGAACTGCTCTTGATCCACAGTTGCTATCTGTATCTCAGGGAGCAGCTGAGCTCTGGAGGGAGAAGCTGGGTTTGAGGGAGGAATGGGACTTGTAGATTACAGGGTCTAATGAGGGATAGAACAGCTTGCCTTCAGGAGGCCTGCCTGCTGACCAGAGAGTGCAATTGAAATGAATGGGGGAACAGCTTGGAGTTTTGACCCAGAACCTAAGGTCTAGAGATGGGGCTGTCCAGTTGAAAGGTTAATCACTCATCTTTGGTAACTCTGTTCAGTTACTGTCTGTCTAATTCACTTATTTATTTTTTGATAATCATTTCTTAAGGGACCATTTGGGAATTTTCTGATCACCTGAGCCTCAGGATGACTGTAAAGTTAGATTCCACATTCTTTTTGTGTGAGACAACATGAATCCCATAGTGTTTTTTAAAAAGTGTTTTTAGCTGACATACAAATAAGCTTTATTTATGGCATATTCACCTTTGTATGCCATTGTAATTTGTTTAATACCCTGCCCTACCATTCCTCCACTGATCTTCCTCACATATGGTCCATATTTACTTTCAATTCACACATGCACATGCATGCATGCGCGCGTGCGCACACACACACACACACACACACACACACACACACCTAGATTGTACTGGTTTAGTATCAATAAATAAATTAATAAAAATTTCAGAAAAGACCCAAGCTCATTCCTTTGGATTTAGTTATTATACTATTATTGGCTTCAGGTGTTTTAAATCAAGATGTAGGTCATGAGTATTGAGAGTATGAATGGAAGACTGTGCTCTGAATTGATAATGAGGTAGACACTTTGGAGTTTCAATAGCTCAAATGTCTTTAAAAAATTTTTGGTTTTTATGATGAATATACAAACAAAAAATTGAGTTCCTAAACTTGTATGATAGAAAATTATTTCAAGGAAAGGGGATTTTGAAAAATTACCTGTTCTCAGTGAGGTGTGGTGGTGAACACCTTTAATTCCACCACTCAGGAAGAACTGGTCCTAATTCCAGTGAACTTCATATTAGCTCCATCAGCAACCATAAACAACTCAAAAAAGACATGAAACTCAGATAAAGGGCTTAAAACATAAGAGAAGTATTAACATTCACTTTAAGTAATTGTCACAACTCAGAGGTTAGTTTTCCGACAAACTCAAACTGATGTCCAAACTTTACTATAACACCCTCAATTTCTTCAAGGTACCTTTGTGTCCTGGATTTAATAAAGCAAGTTTTTGTAAAGAGAAAATCTTGAAAAGGGATTTGATTAAACAACCTATTTTTTAAGTAAAAATCTCAAAGGATTGTTTGCTCTTTCTCATCCTGTATCCATTTCCTCTTTCTTTATTGTAACATTTGAAAAATGACAAATCACACTGAGTATAAACTTTTAACATTTGGATGATTCAGAGGAGGTATTCAGGCAACAGATTCCATGGCTAAATTTCAATAAGCCAAATATAAAAATAGGATTAATTAATGTTTTCTACCCAGTTGAATTATTTTCATCGATCAATCTATGAAGAGGACATGGGAGCTGCACATCCATTCCTTTCAATTAAATAATTAATCAGATCCATTTAGCATCATCATTATGTAGAGAGGCATAACCTTAAATTTAAAAAAAAGTCCCCATTCATTTGGCATTAATAATGAAAGACACCAATAAAAAATAAAAGCAAGGTTAATGGCACATTGGAATTCAGTCAGAGAGAAAGGGGGTGGCACAAGCCAGCATATGATAAAGTTTAGACACTGAAGGTGAAATGATATTTGTGGTTTGTACTTCATCTTTGCAGGTTTGCTTTTAAAAAATTGATGAAGTGAATTTTCGGTAAATGTTTTAATGCTTTGTATGGAAAGGCTGTGGCCCGAGATCTTACATATATTGATAAAATAGTGGGTTAATCGCCAAATATACCTCATCTTGTGTGGAGGATAATATGCTTTGTCACATGCAGAGGCAATTGCAGGTTTAATATATTTGGTGTTGTATATCAATCTTGTTAAATAAATCACTACAAATTATCTCAGAAAGGTGCCTGCAATTCAGTGGCAAAGCCTATGTGGAAGCCAGCAAGGCTCACCCAATGAAAACAGCACAGAGTTGTTCTGTATTCTTTCTGAAGAGGATTCTCAATGAATACTCAAAAATATCCGGGTATGACAGCTCACATTTGTACATTAAGCATCTTTTGCCTTGTACAGACTCCTATGTCTCTAATGACTCTGGGCAGCTTTTTAAAATTAAGAATTTTTGTTTGTTTGTTTTTCATGAATGGGTTTCTCTGTAGCTTTTGGTGCCTGTCCAGGAACTAGCTCTTGTAGACCAGGCTGGCCTCAAACTAAAATTAAGATTTACAGAGAAATAATCCTTAAGTAGTTGGTAGATCCAGGTCCCACTTCTTGTAGCCAGGTTTCTTGGTTGTAACCATTGACAGGTCTCTTGAGTGTGGGTTTCTTCAGGCTCCTTGCATCCTGATAGACAGATAAGCCATGCTTATTCCTGTGAGGAATGATAAGTTATATTTCTACTTTGCCTCCATAGCTTCGTTTTGCTAAAAGTGTTTTAATGATGAGTAAATATCATAATGTGTCCACTGCAACCTAAAATAATAGATGCAAAGTTCTTTGATTTCTGGTTCAACTCACTTACTAAGGAGGACTATAGAAAGATTCCATTTCCTCTCCCCCCCCCATGTAGATTTCAGCATCAATTCATTTTATTTCCCTTTCAAGCATCTCAAAAATATCATACTTCTCTGCACCAAAGGTCTTAGCGAAGTCATAACCATGGCCCACATCTTGTTATACAAATAAGAAATCCTCATTCCTTTTGCTTATACATACTAATAAATATGCATCAATCATACATGTAAACATACAGACACATATTCCCATACATGTGTACATATCTACCTGCAGTCTAACCTCAGCTGTCAATCCATTGCCTTTGGTTCTCTCTCAAAAGCAATATCCAGGCTGATTTCAACAAAAGACATCTTTCAGGTGTTAGAATGAATGAGCAGTATTATAACTCTCCACTGTTTCTTTCAGTGACAAACAGTTGCATGAACAGATCTCCTAAAATAAGGTCCAGTGAGGCATAGATAGACATCAGTATGTTTATATGCAACTGGACTTTTGCTTCTGATTTTCCTTTGCATAAATTGAGAGAGAAATAGCAAATAGAAGTCAATAGACATAATATCATATGTACAATGACACTGTAATGAAACCACAGTTCCTGTTCAGCATACACGTATGCTCAGGCTTCATTATGTCGCTGTTTATTCCCCTAGGCGGATCCTATTAGCAGCTGCAGTCTCTATAGGCCAGCAATAGGCTTCTCTGACTGAGAACATCTCTGGCTTCTTGAATGGCCATGTACAATGGCCGTGTGACAGTGACATATGGACAGGAGACTCAGGGGAATCAGGGTATGAAACATTTCTCAGCCAATTATAAGCTGTTTGTAGGACATCAGTCTACCTAATTCTACCCCCTCTTTGTGCCCTGTTGTCCAATCTGACTTTCAGCCTAAGTTATTAAACCTGAATTTTTAAAAGCACAGTGATTACACTTGAAACTACTTATACTACTTTAATTTTGTATAAAACATCTCTGAGCAACCTAAGCACCCAGCTTGACTCCAGATGGTATCATAATAATGTACAGCACAGCTAAAAAGAAATCCCAATTTTTCCTAATTGGCATTCATGTGGAAATTAGGAAAGGCTTTCAGCTTACTCAATTATTCATCGTTACTATGCGTTCTCTAAAGTTACCACTCTTGGCTCATCTACAGATTTAGATATAAAATAAACAGTAGAATTTAAAGTAAAATGCAGTAAATAGAGCTGGTGTTGACAGCGACTGTAAAGACACTTCCATATTTCTAACTCTTTGACAGTGACTGCATGTCATCAGATTTATCTTGGTAAGAAATTTAACAAATAAAGTGAGCAAAACAGAGCTAAAGAAGCTAGTATTCAGAACTCTGACATCAGGACCATATGAGAGCAGTAATCACATATTTTTAATTAATTGCTTCACACATATTCCTGTTTTTAACACGTCTGCAGTAAATTAGACAAGACTACTAAATGTGTTATGGAAGTGGTGTCAAAGATCATGTATTGCCCCATTTGGTTTTGCACTGTTATAGTTTATTAAGCGAGAAAGAAGCAAGAGTAATGAAAGTAAAATTAGATGGGAAACATCTTAACGTAATTTTTAAAAGCAAAGTTTTAATTTGACCATTGCCCTTATCTACTTTTTAAAATGATGATTTCAACAGAGAGTGTTTCTCTTGAAATTAATCTTTGATGTTAGCGTACAAGGTCATGCATTCCTTGATGGCATTCCTGCATGTGTGCCATTATATGATTTCCTATTTACCCTTCTCCTTACTGAGTGCATTTCCTGCCCCCCAATAACCCTCCATTCCTCATTCTTGTATTAGTTCATTTTTTATAATCCTCCTCTGCCCCAATCTTCCCATTCTTTAAATTCCAACAGTATTAAACATCGGTGTTCTCTTCCCCAGAGGCGTTCAGTAAAGTTATTTGATAATTGTAATGATTATAGATCAAGACCAATAAAAAAATCCCACTAAATTATACTTGTGGAACCCTCTCTGTCTCAAGGACTGTGCTGGGAAAATTACCATTAGCAGGATAAATTTTTGCACAGCCTCCACAACATTCCTATAAGTTATGATTAGCCCTTTCTTCACATGAAGTAATGCAGATCTAAGATAAGTAATTTGACAAAAACCCACGGGTTAGGAACTTTTGACATTGATATTTGAGTCAAATGATAGCCATGTAACATGTCAAACTATGGTAAGTACCAGACATGCTTTTGCACTCAGAACATCTTTATCAGCTTCCCATCATATTTACAATGAGAAATAAAGTCTCCTCCAGGCTAAGAAATCTATTGTCTCTGCCTACATATTCTCAAACTCAGTTCATCAATATTAAAACAGTTTCCTTGATTCTTTACCATGTTCAATGTGCCGATCCCAGGGACTTGGCTTTGCTGCTGCTTCAGACTCAGGATTTTGCAATGTGTTTTCTTGACTTTCTTCCTTTACCTCACTCCATGCTCAAATGATGCACAAAATATAATGCCCTCAGCATCCCTTCTAACATATGAAACATTTCATATGCTTTAGTTTCATTTGTATTTGTAAGAATTACTGTCTTACTTCTAATCTAATGATAAGTGTATTTTCACCACACAGTGGAAGCTTTAGAAGAACAAAGTCTTTCCCAATCTTCTCCCCCCTGGATATCTAGTGGTTACACTGGCATGGTAGATGGGGGGGTTGTTAACTTATATTTATGGAAGGAGGCACAAAGGAGGGGGAAACACAGAGGAAAGAACCCTGCAAAGCCATCTTATTCTATAGTGCTGAGGATTCTCCTGCCTCCATCTTCCTGCTATCTTCTCTGCTAACTCTTTGTCAATAGTTTACTTCTAAAATATAGAAAGGTTTTCTACTTCTGGCTCCTTACTGCCTGATATCCAAAATCTTTTCTTCGTTTTCCATCTTTTCTCCTATGTTTAAATAATAACATTTAATCAGACGATTCCTGCTGTCATGACCATTCTTAAACCATGGATGTGAAACACTTTGAAGTGAAAAATTTACCTTCTTCTCTGTTAGGTGCAATGAAAACCGCTGAGCCAAGAATCCATTGATCTTTTCTTTCCCTGAATTGTGTAAGGAAACATACAACCAAGCTTTTCTTAGCTTTGAAGCCATGGCAGAAACTGGCACACTATGAGGGCTGTGGTTCGCACCAGGCTGGAGGCATTAATGTCTGATCCCTTGTGACCCTCATCTTAACTTCATGGCAAAGATTAGCTATTGCTTCACTTAGAGGCATGCAATGATTCTTTGCCTCCCTTCCCTCCCCTGCTGAGATCTAGGACAACTGAACAGCTTCTTATAAGTTGACCAGAACAAGGTGGAGATTCAAGTACAAGGCACATAGTAAAGGCTGAACCCTGTCCCTGCATCAAAGCATTGAATAGGAGTTTTAAAACAAAAACTATAATGATGACAATGAATGACTCCACAATGGAGTTAGAGTTCAAAAATTCATTTTTGTGTACTTACGTAGTTTCTATCCTACCCTTGACACACTCCACTTCCTGTGTCCTTGGTCCTCTCAAATTCATAACCATGTCATTATTGTCACATGTATATACCTGTATATATGCACACTTATATGAAGACAGCCTGGTAAACACACAGGCTGTGTGTGTGTGTGTGTGTGTGTGTGTGTGTGTGTGTGTATGACTACAACTTTGTGAATCCATTCAGTGTTATCTCAATGTGTATGCATTTATGACTGACCACTTGGGATGGGATAACTTACCAAGGTTTGTCCCTGATAGGCACACTGAAGGTTCATTCTCCCTTTCTTAGCAGTCATTAGCTGCCTGTAACACTTCAACTAGAAGTAGGACCTTGGCCTCATGAGATTTTCCCCATCCATCTTGGTACATCCAATGATGTTGTCATTGTACCACACTTGTTTCAAGTTCATGGGTACAGCTTTCTGTCACATATAAAATGAATTTTCTCATAGCAGATTCCTGCTCCTCTGGCTCTTACAATCTTTCTTTTCCATTTTTCCTGAAGTCCTGTGACCCTTAAATGTAGGAGTTGCACTATGGACGTGCCAGTTGAAGATGAAAACTCCAGGGTCAAATGTTCTTTAAATTTTGACTAGTTGTGGATTTCTCTTATAATTTCTGACTGCTATAACAAGAAACTTATTTGACAAGGAGAGTGAGGTGTATTTATCTGTAGCTGTGAGGATGTGAGAGTGAGGTGTATTGGTTTATCCTGGTTTAAGGGGGTGGCAGTAGCAGGTTCACCTCAAGGTTTATGCTTTCCCTTGCCACAGGCAGTAGTGCAGGTTTACAGTACAAGGAATGAATTATCTCGTATAGAGTGGTCTCTAGGTCTAATATGATGACTGGTAGTTGCCCCCAAGATAGAATTGCTTTATTGTACCCATGGGTGTATCATACCATGCTGGCTCATCATTGTGGATGGTAGGCCTTACAGCTGTGTAGGACTATTAATTCCTTTTTCTCTCTTGGCAGCTTGAATAGCATTGTCATATATGATATTAACCAGTCCTCAGGGATAAGTCTTTCAAGTCAGTTACATCTTGATTTCTCAACATCCTGTGTCCGAATTGAGTGATAGCTTCAACAATACAGTCTTACCTACAAGTATGGAATTCAAGTAAAGGCAATGGCAACAGCCTACATTGTTTGAGGGATCCCTTGAACTCTCCTGACCAACAACTCCAAGAGAATTTTGCCATACCTGGTTCTGGGGTTTTTGTTAGATACTCTATGGCCCCTGACTTAAGCAAACTTACAAACAACAAGAACACAAGAAATCTCACCAAATGAGAAACTACAGTTAATCTAGATGCTCATGATGATATCACCATCTCTCTCTATCTCTATCCATCCCTCTACTATCTATCTATCTATCTATCTATCTATCTATCTATCTATCTATCATCTATCTATCATCTATCTGATATAAATAAATATAATAGGCATATAGATATGTAGAGAGAAATATACATATATATATATATATATATATATAGAGAGAGAGAGAGAGAGAGAGAGAGAGAGAGAGGAAGAATAAGTGTATTGAAATATAAATAAGAGATGTATAGTTATACACCATCATAGCCCTGAAAATTTCTGGAAATTTTGAAGTTACCTTCTTGATCTTGATTAAAATTCTACTCCAAGATTATATGTATACTATTCTAGACATTTACATGGGAGCCACAATATTGAGTTATTATCCAGATGTTTCCAAAGTAACACCCCAGATGGTAGACATTGTGTTTGAAAGATCTAATTTGGAAAATTTTACTGAATTGTTATTAAGCTGAAACATCTACATAATACATAAAAACAAATATGAGCTTTGAGTGGTCTGGTTTTGTTTTAGTTTCACTAATCTAACTTATTTCTATTTTTATTTTCTATTATCAACACTCTAAATCAGTTTTCTCACTTTTGACTTATAATAATGGAATACATATTTGTGTAAGTATTTACTTTTCATCAATAATCAGTTCTACACACCACCTGCAAGCTGATAGCCTGGATGGAAAGTCTCAGACTTTTCATTACTTTGAAGATAAATATGAATTTTTGTCTTTTGTAAAGCTATTTTTAAATTTTTTTGTGAGTAATATAATTACATGATTTTCTCACTTCCCTTTCTTCCTTTTTATATAACACCCACCCTACTCTTAGTCAAATCATCTCACATTTTTCTTTAATTGTTGTTACAGATATTTGTGTGTGTTCCTAAATGTAAATATACAAAATGTTCAGTCTCTATGTTATTTGTGCATGTATGTTTTCAGAGCTGACCATTTGATATTGGATAACCAAATAGTGTGCTCTTCCCTGAAGAAGATAAATGATCCCTTGCTCAGTTTTCTTTAGTTACCTGTAGTCCTTTGTTTGTAGCTGAGGCCTCATAGGATTTCTCCCATCTATATCTATTAATGTTGCCCTGGTTCAGGTCGTGTTTAGGTAGTCATCATGTTGGTGAGACATTATCGGTATAGCTTCTCTGACATTTCTAGAAGACATAATATCACAGAAAACTTCCTCTTTTGGGGGGTTTTAAAATCCCTTTCTCCTCTTCCACAATGATTCCTGAGCCTTAGGAGCAGAAACTACGTGGTAGATGTAGTAATTGTGGCTGGAGTTTACAACTCTGCATTTTGATCATTTGTAGTTTTTGTAATTGTCTTTGTCTCTTGCAGAATGAAGTTTCCTTGGAAGGACGAGAACTATACTTATCTACGGGCATGGAGATAAGATTTTAGAATGTAGTTAGGGATTATGCTGTCTTTATTATATGGTAGTTGTATGTTATCCTTCCAGGATCTATAACTTTAGTAGGCCTAGATAATTGGCAAAGCTTCTAACACCAGGCACAATTTTCCTCTTGTTGAGCAGGCCTTCACTCCTAGAGAAGTATTGGTAACTACCAAGGTATGAATGCCATTATATTGCCTTTAGGATTACTATGTGATAGTGGTCATTGTTGCAGTTCACAGACATCATAGCTAAAACTATTAATTGTTTCCCTCATTTGGAAATTTGTATGTTAGCTTCTGGTATCATGAAAACTAGTCCTCAGGGAGGAGGTTATCATGTCAGATCCAGCTTGGGTCCTCTGAGTCATGTGTCCAAAGTACATGGTATCTTTAGCTCTATTATGATTTATTTTTGGTCATGATAATATACTTTAGAAAAACAAATAAATACATTTCTTCCCATCCTTACAATACTTACTACCTTTAGAAATATTGTTTTTATTGAGAAAGTCCCATGTAGGAAGTAGAAGTTGACTCTAACTGGGGCCATCTAAGATGATGTGATATCTGGCAACTGGCTGAAGGAAAATATACCATATGAATAAGAATAAATTAGTTTCCATCCCTGAAAGAACAAATGAGGAAAGCATTTATAAACTAAAGTTATGGCATATGATTGGAAGAATGGATGTTGGAGCACAAAAAATTTTACAATAGCCCAGCATGGAGTATAACAAACGTTTGTGTAGTGAAGAGGCGAGCAGGCCTGGTTTTCATGATGCCCAGCTCCCGAATGGCTAGCTTTACACCTGCAATAACAAAACACAAATTGTATTCTTTTAAACACTACCTGGCCCACCTCTTCTTGGCTAATTCTCACATCTTGTTTAACCCATTTCTAATAATCTGTGTAGCACCACAAAGTGGTGGCTTACCGAGAAAGATTCTAGCCTACATCCATCTCAGGTTGAAGAATCATGGTGTCTGCCTGAGGCATCTGCCTCATTGCTTTCTACCCAGCATCCTGTTCTTTTTACTCTGCCTGCCTAATTTTCTGTCCTATCAAAGGGTCAAGGCAGTTTTCGTTGTTAATTAACCAATGAAAGCAACAGATAGATAGAAGACCCTCCCACATCAGGTTTGTTCATTTGGGGATAAACTCACAGAAAGGGTAGCGATCCATAGTTTTCTGTGAGAGCTGGGAACTGGAACTGTATTCATCAATCAAGAGGGCTGTATATGCTTTTTGTAAATGCAGACACTTATTGTACATAAAACCATGCCCAAAGTGGGCTGGTATCTTAAAGGTTATTGGCTGAAGGAGTTTGCAAAGCAGCTCCCACTTTTGTCTAAATAGGAGAGTTCTAAGCCCAATACTAAGCTATATATAATAAGAACAAATATCAAGTATTGCCCAGAGAAAAGAATAGTCACAAACATATATAAAAATTAGAATTACAACCAGCATGAACAACATCAAACAAGAAACATATGCTAACTGTTTCAATAGTTGTCCTATCCTAAGGAGTCTAAACATGGCTTGGTTAAGTCATGAGGGTAAAGTAACTATGACTATCTAGTCTTCGACCCCATCAAAGATCTGAGAATGGAAATAGTATTACTTGAGTAAACAGGAAGTGCCGTCAGCAACTTCAAAAAGGTTCAAGAAATGGCAGAGACAACCACCTACCTGGCCAATAACAAAGAGACTAATTTGCAATGTTGGGGCAACCTATTTTGGCTAAGGTTTAGAGACAGACCATATTCAGATGCAGAAAAATTTGAAAAGCTGTCTTGGAAAGGTTTGGTAGTCTTTTGCTTGTATCTATTGTCCAGTTTGGACACTGCATTTTGTTAGTGTTGAGGCAAGGGCAGCTCTTTGCCCAAAGACAAGTTTTACCAAGAAGAAAACAAACTCAAAGTGGAGTGTCTTCAGTGCCCAACATTTTCTCAGGAATAGATTGGTGCTGCCAGTAGCAATCATGTCTCACATCAACAAAATTCTAAGTTATATAATACCAAATTTTACAGTTCTTTGAACTGTTTTAAGATTACCTATCTATGTGGAATATAATCTATGCAGCTAATCTCACTGTTACTATTATTATTAGTGTGAATTAGCTCACACTAATGTACTTATTATTCCTGCCCATCCATTTCTCTTTTTTTTTTCAAGAAAGATCCCTAAGTCTACTTCATCTCCACATTAAACCCTATACCACTTATAACCAACCCCCAATAATGTTTCTAGCATAGAGGACAAATTTTATTGGGAGAGAGAACATCATATTCTAGAACTACATCTATCTGTCATAGGGGTGATGTTATTTCTATGGGATGCTGTAAAAATTAAAATGATGGTTAAGGTTATTTTCAAGATTACTGTCTGGTACAATTACAGATAGTCTCTGAGTAGTCAGAAGGGTTTTTCTAAAATTCTCATTTGAAGGTCTGGCCAGAACATTGTAAGAATGTGCACCATGTCAGATAGCCAAGTTGGAATCATCTCGAGCAGCTTGTAAACCAAAACTGATCTTAAGTGGTGCTATCAGCATAATGACATCATATCAACCAGTTGGATTCATTGTGGGGCTCTATCTTTTTCCTGTAAACTTCAAAGATTACTGCAGAAAAAATTATTGTTCATTCTGGAAAACTGAAACATTATTCATATAAACATATATTCAATGAAAGGTACAATAGAGATAAAAATAGGTATAGGGAGAAGTAAATTTTAAAAACAGAATTTTGGTAATAATATTTCTTAAATTTTATATTCCATATGTCCCTTAACAGGTGGCTTCTGATAGGAGACAGAAACTCTGAATTTTTTTAACAATGTGCATGGATTTAAAGAAGGATATTTACCATCCAAATCAGCTTTGATTTTTAATAAATGGCAACTCCTATTATATGTATGACATTAAGATCTTACCATGCAGAATATTGGTATCACAAGTCAGATTTTTCATTGCTTGGTGATTCTTTCTGGACAGCTATCTTTTCTTATTTAAGCATGTAGCTGCACAAGGCCTCTTCCATTTTTGGAGATAGGTATTTTATTGCAAAGATAAGAACAGAACCCTGACCCAACCCTTAAGAGATTTCCTTTCAACCTGTAAGATTGCCATCTCTGTGGATGACATTTCTCCACCATTTCTCTTTATAAAGAGGTTTCTTCTTTTTAAACAAATTTTTAAATTAATTTTGATGGTATCCATAGCTTTTCTTCTCCTGTGGAAGCAATGTAGCACATCTCCTGCTTTCCATTTTGAGAATAACACATCTTTGAAATAAACCAACTAATTTAATTCAGAAGGTTTTTTTTTCTATTTTCCAATGTCTCTCTGCTGTCATGTTTTTCATTCTCATTAGCATAAAGAAAATTCCAGGTGAATAAAGCAGTATGCAATCTATTTCTGGGGGTAATTTTTATCCCTTTCTGTTTGTTTAACATATACTTCATAGTTTGATTTGATCTTTCTGTAACTGCCTGACCTGTAGGATTGTGTAGTATACTTGTAATATACTTTATATTATAATAAATAAAATCTGCTTCATTTTCTTAGAGACATATGTTAGGTCATTTTCTATATTTATATGTTCATGTATACTCATGATGGTCATAACTTCTAGTAAATGTGTGACTGAATCAGCCTCTGAACTGAAAGAAGTTGCCCATTGGAAACCTGAATAGGTATCAGTGGCGTGATGTACATATTTTAATTTTCCAAATTTTCCAAATTGGAACACATCCAACTGCCAGATTTCATTCCTTTGAGTACTCTTTGGATTACTTCTATTTTTGTCATCCTCAGAGGAAACCTTGTTTCTGGAATACCTTGTCTACCATCTTTTCTCAGATGTCCTATTCTACCATAATTAAAACATTTGGTATTTTGTTGTCTCTTTATACCTTTGGAAATTTCTTCTCCTATCCAAGCCTCAGTATAATAGCCAAATGACTCACCATTGGCTGTTTGCAGGATCCATTCATCTATTGGTGCTGATCTGATCTTTAACGGCCCAAGTATATTTTAGCATTCTAAAATGGCATTTTCAAAAACCAGAGGTTCAATAAGTGTTCTTCTAGCTTCTGGATCTGTTACCCATATTTATACAGCTTTAGTTAATTTTTGTAAAAAGTCACTAATTAATCAAATTAGTTTAACTCCATTGTAGTTTTTAGAAAATTGATTGGTCAGCAGATGTCACAGTTATAGCTGTAAGGCAGGTCTTAGATCAGTACTTGAATTACCTGAGATTCAGAATTACTAACAAACTTATTTAATCACTTAAGAGTAGCACACCCGCATAAGGAGAAGGTTTGAGTTGGGCAGACTATTAAGGAACCCAGTTCTTATAGGTAGTTGTGAGCTTGGGCCAAGCCTTTGTGGATCCGAACTGGGAATGCTAGCCTGTGTTCCAGTTGCAGGGTTAGAGCTCCCAGAGTCAGAGTTCGGCCTGACCAGAGTAGGCCTGACAGAAGCCAGAGAAGATGTGGATGAATTTTGGCAGGAAGTCATGGGTGGAACTGACTCAGCTGCTAAGGAGGCAGGACCAAGCCATGCCTGCTGGGCCTATGGGAAATTGCCAGGTTACCATGATGGCTCAGCCAAACTATGGGGTGGGAGAAGGCTGCAGGTGGAGGTCTGAGCAGAGCCCAGCAATGGTGTGGACTCAGGCCACTTGGGCACATTGGGTACCAATTTGTTGGCATACAAAAGAGTTCTACAATAGCCCAGAATGGAGTATAACAATGATTTATTTGGGGGGGGGGGGATAAACTTCCACCTCTTTGTGAGCTGGGAACTGGACCCAAATCCATTCACAGGCCTCTTTGTGAGCTGGGAACTAGAACCAAATCCATTCACAGGCCTCTTTGTGAGCTGGGAACTAGACCCAAATCCATTCACAGGCCTCTTTGTGAGCTGGGAACTAGACCCAAATCCATTCACAGGCCTCTTTGTGAGCTGGGAACTAGACCCAAATCCATTCACAGGCCTCTTTGTGAGCTGGGAACTAGACCCAAATCCATTCACAGGCCTCTTTGTGAGCTGGGAACTAGACCCAAATCCAGCCAAGAGGGCCATGCATGCTTTCCATCTGCATTTATAGTACACAAGACCACGCCCAAAGTGGGCCAGTATCTTAAAGGCCATTGTCTGAAGGAGTTCTCACAGGAAATGCACATGTCTAAAGAGAAAAAGAACAATTTCTGTGCCAGTCGTAGTCTAGCCAAACTATTGAATTTCAAATACGAAGATAGATAGGAATAAATATTAAGATCCATTTGAACTGTTAAGTATAAAAAACAATTCAGACAAAGTGGAACATAATTTTCATCTTGGGCTCCAACCACAGAAATATATTCACATCAGAAGATAGTAAATCAAAAAAGAAGAAGAAGAAGAAGATAGTAAATCAGCATCAACACATTTATTATAAAATAAATTTCTCTCAGGATAGTTGTAAAAACAAGTTTTTCTTTAAATATAAAATACAAACCTGTACACCTGAAATACTCCCATGAGCCTTGCTAAACCAAAACTCCCTTCTGCTCTCACTTCCACATATCTGTCTACTAGAAAGAATAAAATCTATTCTTTGTTACCCATCCAAGGATAGGCTTTATTAGTACAGAGAGCATTGTCACCACAGAAGAGGTGATCGGGCCCAGAAAGAATTAAAAAGGGACAGTATATCAAACAAGGGGCTGCAAGATGGAGCCTTAAAACAAAAAGAGGCTTCCATTTAAAACTTAGAAGCTTCATTAAGAGGGGTAGCTTGAAGTGCAAGAGGCATAGCTGTTACAGTCAGGATGATAGGAGGAGGCATGGAGAAAAATTTCTGAGAAATCCCCCAATCTTTAAAAGAAGAATACATTTGAATATAGAACTGAGATTCAAAACTGTGATTATGAGTCTATTTTTAGTAGCAGAACAGAATTTAAATGTTGTAACCATCTACAGTGCAATAATAAGAATAGTAACAAGAGAGGGGGAAGGAGTAAGGGATGCAGTGTAAGGATTCACACTTGTCAGTCTTCACTACACAGGCTGTGACACTGACTTCAACTAATGCAGGTGTTGTAGAATAAGAATGATTAAAAGTTTAAGCATTTTTAAGATCTTTATGTATGAAAGGATCATTAAGATTCTTGGGGTTCTTGTATTGAATTAACTTTCATTTGAAAGTGAGATATTCCTTTACCTGTTTTTTGTTGTTGTTGTTCTTAAGGTAAAGTAAAATTCAAATCTTAGTAAAATAAAATTATAAACAATAATATTCTTTATAAATGCTATGTTTATTGCTCTAGAGGTGATTGAACTTGGGAGAATGGAACTTAAATTGAAGCAGACAAAAGTCTTAGACAATAGCCAACTTTACTCAGAATATCAGACAATTTATCCTCAGGATTAAGAGAAATCTCATGAGTGAGTTTTCAATTGCAAGGACAACCCATCATGACAAAACGTGATTCTCCATGGGAGGCATATAAACAAAAAACACGTCCAGTTGTAATGAATGATCTAAAGTAAATTCATTCTTATTTTTATGTTTTGAATTTATTGGCTATGGAACCTGGTACTTCAGATACCAACATTTGCCAATGGTTTAAGCTAATTCTTTTTTTTTCTATTTTTTAAATTGAGCTCTACATTTTAGAACAAAAGTAAATTCATTCTTATCCACTAATCCTGGGAGGGGCACAGAAGCACACTTTGTGCTTTTGAAGAAACTGAGGTGATAAGAATCTTGTCTTGTTTTCTTGGAGTTTTTTTCACAAGTACTCAGTTCCTTTCATATGACTCCAAACTTGGGCTGAGTTCCCAAAGTCTTATTCATATAAACACACACATACATTCATCTATCCAGCCATCTTTCGGATAATTATGTGTGTACATAATTATCATCCAAAGCTAAGAAGGTGTGTTGTGGTTGGGAGAATTTTAGTTGGTTTTTGCCACCTTCTGACACATTTTTTCCTTGATGTATTGGAGTATTCAAACCAGGTCCATACTATCTTAACTAAATTATTATTGTGTCTTAGTTTAGAGTAAATCAAACTTGTGTGAATGACAGTTTCCGGAATCTCAGCACCTTGCCACCAAGTGTTTAATCCACATTCAGGTTTATACATTCCTCTGGAGCCGGCTGTGTCCACAGTCCACCATGAGATCACTCTGGAAATCAGCTTTTCATAGCTCTGTCAGACATTTCAGGGCATGGCTATGCAATCACAAGGCAAGCCTGCTAGCAATGAGAGTGTAAAGGCCAACTGCCCTTGGGAGGTCACAGACTAATATGAGTATTAAAAGAGGCTATCACAAATGCAAGCCACATCATTTTAAACAAAATACAGAACTTATCCAGTTCTTTTAAGAAGAAGAAACAAATATTGACTCTTCCTGGTGGGAAAATCACTGACTTGCCTACCTTTTCTCCCACTTCCACACTGCATTCTTCATGCATCACAGTTGTTTTCAATCAAGCCTTAAATTGCAGTGACTTCACAGGTCATCCTCCCTTCTTCTTCCTGTTCCCTCCCATTGTTGCCTGCTAAATAAACACAGCTTGCAGAAATTGACGAAAGCATGTCCTTAGAATGAATATAAATCTAAATCACAAATACCAATCAACGTATAGCACATGCCAAACTAGAATTGCTACTAAAGAAATCCAAAACAAATTTGGATTGTTTTCTACCTTTTTATAATAATTTATTATTTTTTTGAAATTATTATGTAATTTTTGCTTTTTTTCTTTCCTTCCTGCAACTCTTTTGTCCTCTCCCAATTCCAGTCTTTTCCTCTTTAATTATTTTTCACACACATACACACACACACAAACACACACACACACACACACAAATGTTTAAAACTGTGAAAAGCTTATGGATTTTTGAAGAATGCAGTCTATAACATTAGTGGGTACCTACGCTGTACAAACTGCCTCAGAAACTATCTTTATAATACTTTGGGGGCTTTTGACTCTTATATCTTTTGATTCAGGGTTCTTCAGCAAGTAGAGTAACTTCAATGTTTTTTTTACAAACTCTCCAAAATTACATGAGTGAGGATATTCAGCTTGATAATATGTATGATGACAACCTAATGTTTATGTAGAGTAAAATCTGGAAATTAGCTAATTGAAAGTAAATGGGGATCAACTATGTAATGAGAGACTATACATTGATTTTGAAATATAATAAAGTTGGTGAGATGCCTCAGTGGATGAAGAAGCATATTGTCATACTGACTTCAGTTTGATCCCCAGGATCCACATTGGAAGAAGGATGGAACCAACTCTTCCAAGTTGTCCTCTTGCCTCCCTCTACACAAGCACTGTGGCATGCTCAGGCCCCCTTTAATACATAAATTAATGTAAAAATTTTACATACAACTTGCCTACATATAAGGAAATTGTTCTGTAACTTGAACAAATAATTCACGTATAAAATCATGCTTGTCATGGTACATAAAGAGAATTATTAAATATTAGTATACGTATATTTGCTTATGAAATACTGCCAATTAATTGTTAACTTTTAGAAAAGTAAGAGATTTATGCTTTTATACATTTCTGAATTTACAAAGCATCAATCACTTGATTTTTTTAAAAATCAAAAATTTGGGGATTTATGTGCCATTGTTTTGTCCCTTTTCAGTTTTATCATCTTCAAAAGTTTACAAATGTTATGAATATAGGGACAGATATATTTTTCTATGTTCTGGAAATATGTATTCCCATTAGTGAAAATAATCAGGGGGTAAAGGCAGAATGGAAAGCAAAATGAAATTAGCATAACATGGACTCGCCTGGCAGACAAATGAAGGGCATCTGTCGTTTCTTAGTCATGTGACATAAACATAAATCACCTGATGGCCATAGCATGCCTAGATGTTCCAGGAACCTTGTGATTCTGGCATAGCAGACAACTTTTCCCCCTAAAATGATGGAAGATACAATGGTGGGGAGAGCGTTTCAATGCGATTATCTAGATGTCTTGACTTAAAATCTCCAAGTTTCATTTGCTTTTAAGGAGGCTTTCTGAGAAATTGCAGCAGTGAGCTTAACCGTTTTGAGGGTCGCTCAGACAGGTTGGATTCTATGGGTGGTCACCATGGAAAGTCTTTTCTGCCCTAAGTGTGTCACTTGGAACATTCAGTTCCACTACTCTTCAAGGAATTTGCAGTTCAGCTAATTTAGCTTCTTTCCATGTTTTCAAACAGTAATTTGTCTTAAAGCACAAAGTGCCCTGAATGGAGGTGAAGCACATCATTTTCTGACCAGCCATTGAAACTTTCGCATAGATATGCTTTATACAAGTCTTTCCAGGAAACACGAAATGAAAAGAAACGGTGCTGCTAAGGGGACCCCACTATTGGGAGATCAGGATGACATTTTTGGTCCTTCTGAGTTTTGGGTCATTGCGTTTCTATTTTCCATAAGTGCTTACCACTCATCCCTGTGGTGTTTCACTCTCATGGTCTCTGACTGTAAAAACATTTAACTATTACTGTAATGCTGTTATTGCATAGTCATGTGGGAGTGCAATGGTTGATGTGCACAGCTGTGTGCCTGTGCGGGAAGGTCAGAGGATGACTTTGTTCAGTTGATTCTCTCCTTCCAGGAATTGAACCCATGTCTGTGTTGGCTGGGCTTCCTTTGCAAGTGTGTTTACCCACAGGAGCCCCTCACCCACCATACTTTTATCATTTATGTATTCCTTTTTGAAGCAGAAGGGTGATTAAGAGAATCATTTTTATTTTACTATAAGCCCTCCTTTCTTCTGAAAGTGAGTCCTATAAGTGTTCTGCTTTGGTAAACAGAAGCAATGGTTGAAAGTAACACACTAAATTAGGATTGGTCAGAATATAGGCAGGCCCACCTACTGGTTCAGCAGGGCTACTTCCTGAAATCTAAAGATGTCTGATGAGTGAAGACAATTAGTAATAATACTGCATGCTTGGCCTGAGGCAGAGCACATTGCAGTGTTCTGCACTGCCTAGAAAATGATGTTTCTTCCCGCATACATCCTGATGTGTCACTCTGAAGCTGTACCTATCTGTGACTTCCAGAAATACAGGAAGGTTTTGCTGTACGTGCCAACAAAATTTACTGCAAAGGCCTATGGGCTAAACATAAGCATCAGGAATTGCATGGAAGTAAATTTTAATCTCATGCCAGAACTGGGGAATCAATTCGAATATGTATGGTATTTCTAAAGATCCAGCTTGAGTGGTTGTAAATATTAAATCCTAATGTCTAGCATGTTTTAAACGGTTGAATTTTTCATGAAATTATGAGTTTTTTCAAAGGCATTTCTTTTTTTCTGACTGATTATAATTAGTCCAGAATAACTTTTTACTTCTTTGTTAGGATTTCTCGATGCTGTTAGAAAATGTTTGTTTTAGGGAGAGGAATTAACTGTTTCACTGATCATATGCACTCCAATGACATGAAACTCACTCTTTGCATGGTTTATTCAATATCTTTAGATATAATTCCCTTCTCTATGCGCCATGTTAACAGCCGCATCCTGGTGAGGCCCTACGTAACTTTGACATGGAGCTGTGATCCTTTCAATCACTTTTGCCTCCCCAAATAGTATTACTCTTTATCTTAGCTTTCCAGCATTCCCCTCTGGTTAAAAAGACAATCAACTCATTTTTAATCCTGTGATGACGAAATTGTTGGTGAAAGATTTAACCTATTTTTCTTCTCTATTACCGATTATTCTCATGTTGTGTAGTAAACTATTTCCTAAACCTACTGACTCATAAAAATATAAGTGTTTATATTTCTTCCCTATATGAGCAGCAACTGAAATATTTCTGTCAGACTAGCCTAGATTTTGTTGTTACTTAGCTACCATATCACATAACTTGTTCCTGGTATTAGGCTAAAATTATGGCTCTCAACAGGTGGGATGCAACCCCTTGGGGAGTGAACTCCCCTTTCACAGGGATCGAATATCAGATATACTGCATATTAAATATTTATATTTCAATTTATTACAGGAGCAACATTACAGTTATGAAGTAGCAATGAAAATAATTTCATGGTTGGGGGTTGCCAAAGCATGAGGAAGTGCATTAAAGGATCACAGCACTAGGAAGGTGAGAACACTGAGGTAAAGGGACAAGATCTGCTGTGGCAAACATTTCTCAAGATAATAACAGAAATGAAAGGTGAGACAAATTGTCTATACATATTTAATAACTTTGCTCATGCTAAGTCAAAGATATCTTCAATGGAAGCAGAGATAGTTTGGTCTCATGCACCAAGCTCACTTGATGAGCAGAGAGGACACTTTTCCCAAAATAATCACAGAACAGGAAACACAAATCTCCATGACTTTTAAGGAAACATAGCTTGTTCTTTTATGAAACTGTGTCAGAGAGAATACAATGGATTAAATAAAGATAGCATATATAGGTACAAAATACTGATGTCACTCCAGCTCTACAATTTACAGATTCTGCAAAGTATATACTTAAGTTGTTCTATTATAATCATATAATAATCATATGGGTCAAGAAGTTTAAGGTATGTTGGTATATTAAATTCTTAGTTATACAGATCCTAAAATGCTTTAATCCCACTCCTGGGACACACTTATGAAGGTTGGCTGCTTCTTCCTTTCCTTGGAGTCTGACAAAACCCAAGTAATGGTAGATAATTCTCTGGTTATATAAAAGTCTGAATAAATATTATTTTCTTTCCTTATTTTGATTGATCTTCACTAATATTATCAATCATGAAATATACACAGTATATAATAGAATTTGTATATATGTAACTGAGACTATAGGTATAGTTATCACTACAGAAAGGGAAATAATTAGATGATTTTAGAGTTTTGTTTTAATGATGTGGCCTATTAATATAATATTTAGCGAAATAACTAGATACAACTAGAGAAAGTCCAAAACAAAAATAATTATGATGAAAATGATGACAGAGCAATAACAATGATGACAACCATGGTACTCTCAACATTTAGTAAACACTTCTAAACACCATCCACATGATTAATACCATGGCTTAGTTGCTTGTGACCTCGAGTTAAGTTACAAAAATATTTGGCTCAACATCACTTTACAAATGGGAAAAGTTTCAAAGGATTAAGAAACTTGTTGATGCTTATGTTGCTTGAATATCATACAACTAAAGTTTAATTTTGTCAATATAACTCTATAGTTTAGGTGTATTTATTGTTAACTCAGTGGCCCACACACAGCAGGAATTCAACTTAGTATGTAAATAGGAGAAAAATGAATGCACTAATTGACCAATTAATGATACTCCAGAAAATCTATACTGACTCTGAAAAACAAATTTATTATACTCCTTGGAACGTACTCAAATTTTCATCATCTCCTCTTCTCTTATCTATTGCTATCATATTATTTCACTTAGGTGTATAGCCCAGTCTTGCCTTGAGTTCACTTTATAGTTGAAGCTGACCTTGAGCTTTGAAGCCTTCTGTTTCCACCACAGAGTTCTGAGATTAAATGGGTACATCACCCATTTATTACAGTGCTGATGAGCAACCTAGGGCTTCATGCACAGTGGGCAAATGCACTATCAATTGAGCTATACCCCCAGTCCCACATGCTCTGTTCATTTGCATTTTGCTACTTGTACAATCAGATTCCTGGTTTAGATAAGGATACATTTAGAGTTAATAATCTATTTTCTTTGTGATTTGGCTAAATAGTGTGCATATTAAACAGTCAGTGCATGGGAAAATAGCATAGGGTTTGGACTACTCTCTCTGTAGCCAGTGAACTTCCATCATCTGTGGTAGCTGAACCACTGTCCTTTACTACATACAGGTCCAAACATCTACATTATATATATTAAACCCCCATCAAATCTTGCTGGGCACCACATGAAATGTAAAACTTCAGAGAATACCGTTAGCAATAGTATTGATAATAACCAGGTTTTCAACTCAACAGTGGAACAGTCAAGGGAATTAAAATGTCCACATACAGAGAAAACAGAAAGCACAGGCCATTTCCTTTAAGGGGTTGAGATTCATCAGAAAGACACGGAAAACGATGACTTACAGTAAACCTCTCTGATAAATTATTCAAGCCGTGATACCAGGTGTAGTGGTTTGAATAGGTATGGCCCCAATACGACTCTCAGAGTGGCACTATTAGGGGGTGTGGCCTCATTGAAGGATGTGTGTCACTGCGGGGATGCACTTTGATGTCCTCTTTGTTCAAGCTATGCTCAATGTGACAGACTACTTCTGTTGCTGGAAGATCATGATGATAATGATAATGCACTAAAGCTCTGAAACTTTAAGCGAGCTCCAATGAAATGTTTTCTATTACTAGAGCTACCCTGGTCCTGGTGTCTCTTCATAACAATAGAAATCCTAACTAAGACACAAAGAGTCTGTTCAGGTCAGAAATGTTTAAGAGTTCTTTTAGTTTATTTTTTTTCCAATTGCAGAAAGAGAAATGATATAATTCTGGTCATGGGGATAAGAAAATGAAAAAGATATTTCTAATAAGGAAATACAAACATAAAACCAAACAACCAAAAGGAGTCTGTGGAAATCGTGCCTCTGAGGTTTGTTGTGCATGAAGAACGCCTGCCCTTTCCAGGAAGACAAGTAAGGAGCAGGAAATAGCACAGATTCACATTTTAGAACCCAAACTTCAAAATGGCAATTCGCTAAATTTACATTTGAGGGGATAAATTATCATGACTAAATGCCATTTTGCTTCATATGTGC
Organism: Microtus pennsylvanicus; assembly: GCF_037038515.1. Taxonomy (NCBI): domain Eukaryota; kingdom Metazoa; phylum Chordata; class Mammalia; order Rodentia; family Cricetidae; genus Microtus; species Microtus pennsylvanicus. Next base: position 110,495,891 of record NC_134586.1, on the reverse strand, counting down.
TGATGGCTGTTCTTGCTACAGCATGACATTCTTTTAAATAACACACACATACCACATCATACCCTTCTGCACTGCTCAGATGGAAGCCTGCCTGCCGTCCACTCCATTTCTTTCCTGATGCCTCATTCCTGCAACCCCTTCGCAATTTAAGTTCTATTCAAGAGAATATATTCACAGCCTTTTTGCTCCTTTTTCCTGGAAAGACTTTGAAAAAGTAAAATCCATTTTGCCCAGCGTTGATCTCCCAGTTGTCACTCCTGAAGAATAATGGGTAAGCTTGTGGGAGCACTTAGCGCTCAGCCATAGCTCTGTGGCCCTTTCCCCACCCCTTACAGCTTTCTTTCTTCGTGGGTTATGATTATTCTTATATCAAACGTCTTCCTGTCATCGTCTCTAATTTCCTTAAATGGATTTATCTTCAGTCCCTAGAACTTTCATATCTCAGGAACACAAAAACCCACAAGATGTTTCCATGAGCCCGACAGCTAATTAACTATTAAAGGGCTTCCCGCGGAGAATACAGACTGTGGAGAGGACACCAGGAAAAGGGACTGGAAGTGGCCTTCTGCATTCATTCAGAGTGCGTGGTTGTATGGAACCTGAAAGATAGTTTAGGCTCAGTTTATAAAGAGTTTTACTCAATTCTTATAATTGACTCTTTTTTTTTCCTTTCCATGACCCTGTAGCAGGGATTGTAAGGGTGTAAGAATGACTGGAGAGCTGGGTGGTGGTGGCACACGCCTTTAATCCCAGCATTTGGGAGACAGAGGCAGGCAGATCTTTTTGAGTTCTGGGTTCTAGGCCAGCTTGGTCTACAAGAGCTAGTTCTTGAACAACTAGTGCTTAAAAAAAAAAAAAGAATGACAGTAGCGGATCCTGTGGTTCTGTCGTTCTGGCCATGGAAGGTTTAAGCTTTATTCTATCATACAGAGTGATGAGGACTAGAGAGCAGGCAGAGATAAAGTGTGATTTGACAGCGCAGGGAATTATTTCTTACTGGCCAACGGCCAGTCATGTTTCCTGAAAAATGAAATATTTGACCTTTCTCCTTACTTTTGGGTTGGAGCATGCCACAGTAATCCTGTACATTAGACATTAAGCAGGAAAGAAGTGGTCAGTGGCTTTTGCCACAGTCAAACTCTGTTTTCTTCTTTGTAGCAATCGTTCTCACTTTGTTACAAACATGATTCCAAGAATCTCAAACAAATATAGTGACTGAAAATGACTTTGATGATGTTGAGTTAAAGTTTTACTTGTTTTCCTTGGTTACAATCATTATATTCACTTCATTAATAGGTAAATTCGTTTTTAAAAAAATTAATTAATACTAGTGTTCAAACCCGTCTTCATTCTGACATTCTGCTGCTCCTATTCCGTCTTAAACGTGGTTTATTCAGAACTCCGAGAATACTGAAGTGAACATGGAATGCAACAAAACTGTGGGAAGAACCAGAAATTCAAGAATCAACATCTAGGCATCCTCCCAAAAGTCTAGTAATGCTTAGAAAAGGAAGGACTCTCCCCATTAGACATAATAGGGTGCAATGAGGACATTTTTTCTTATCTTTTGTGCATATTCAGTTACATGTTGCCTTAAGATTTCTATTGCTGTGAAGAGACACCATGGCCACAACAATTCTTATAAAGGAAAGCATTTATTTGGGGCTGGTTTACAGTTCAGAGTTTAAGTCCATTATCATCATGGGGGGGGGGGGGGCAACATGATAGTGTGCAGGCAGAAATGGAGCTGGAGAATAGCTGAGAGTTTTACATCTGGATCCACATGCAGCAGGCCGAGAGACACTGGGCCTAGCTTGAGCATTTGAAACCCCACCCACCCTTCATGACATACTTCCTTCAACAAAGAAACACCCATTTCAACTGTAAGACTTTAAGACAATCCTGAAGCCATTTTTGACAATTCTGAATCCTCTCAGCCTCTGTGCCATAGTGCTTCCCCTCCTCCCCTGAGAACCAAGGACCTAACAGCTACACTCGCACGTACTCAGTTCCTGAACAATTACCCATATACGTATGCTTTGGTTCGGTCCCCTGGGAAACGGGGTCAAAATGACCTCTTACCTCATTTGATTTTGCAACAGCTCTCCAGTCAATTATTGGTAATAGTCCTTTCAAATAAGCCAATCAGAATAGTCATAGAACAACCCCCCTTGCTTCTGTGGCCCCTTTAAAAGTAGACTGTACCCGCAATTCGGGGTCCATCGGCTTCCTGAATGCTGGGGGACCCTGACATGACAGAATTAATAAAATACTCATGATTTTGCATCGGCTGTGGTGTATGAGATGGTCTCTGGGGGCGACTCCTTCTCGGTGTTTGGACGCTAGAGTCCAACACAACACTCCCTAAGCGTTCAACTATGTGTGCCTATAGGGCATTCTTATTCAGGTCACTACTTGTCTATATCATAAAGTGCCCTGGATATTTTAATGTTAAGATTTCCATATACTAGAAGCAATTAATTTTATAATAGCCCTGATTCTAGATGCCAGAATCATTTTTCGATTAGTTATTTTAAAGTTTTCCAGCAAGTATTGGTGAATTGACAGTAAACAATGTTACTTTTAATTTAAGTTGACTACAACATAATCAGAGAGGAAAATCATTTCAATTGTAATATAATAGTATAATTTTAATATTGTATACTTCTATATTGTTGAGATACATTATCTATAAGCCAGCTATCATGGCCTATTTAGGCAAAAACACTCATATGATTACAAATATTATGAAAAATATCACCAAAATTTCAGAGTGTTGTTCATGCATCAACACTCCTCCATCGTACAAGATTGTTGTGAAGGTGGGAAGAACATTAGGGTCTTTTCAGTCACACGAAATTCTTACAACAGTAAGGGATTTATTTCACAAGAGACAAATTAATCAATTTCTTGGTCTGTGTTGCAAAGAAAACCCATTTCTTATGAAAAAGTAACCTAGAGGGAGTTGAAAGGTATATTAAAAGTCAATTTTTCAACTGCTACTGTGAAATTTTCTTGCTCATAAAAGAATCTCTGACTACAAGGAGCAAAGCTGTTTCGGGGTCATTAAATAAACTCTAGAAGCAGCAATGATCTTTAGTTCTCTGTGCCATTTGGCTATGAGCTGCTTATCAAGCTTCAAAATTATGATGATATTTCAATCCTGAATTTTCTTTCTTAAATTTATATTTTAAGAAACAACTAAATGTAAGTTACAAACAGTACCCTGCAGGAAAAATGTGCATATATTTTACACAGGGCATTTAAGTTTTATTTGTCAGTTATCCCATGGTGATTTTTCAAATAATTGAAAGATTCTCAAGATTCGGTGTAACTGTGATAATAGGTATAACCATGCTGAATGCTTTGGTGGTGTTTAGTTATTTATTTTAGTTATTTCTTTAAGATTACAATATAATTGCATTACTTCTCCTTTTTCTCATTTCCTTCTCAACTCTCCCCTGTAGCCATCATTGCTGTTTTAAATGTTTTAATGAGCATTGAGAAAATATTAGGAGAATAAGAAGGTTAGGCATGTGTTTCTAAACATGAACAAACAATCTCCTGAATTTGGAGAAGGCAGTCTGTTGCCCAGATTAGCTTGTGGCCTAGATGCTAAATTGTGGAAGCCTAAGTTGCTTGCACATCAATCTATGGATATAAATTGGTAAAGATTACAGGCATACTCCCTTGACTGCTCCCATCTTCCCCTTCACAGATACATACATGAATGCTATTAGCTGCCTTGGTATGATAATAATTTGCAAGAGTAACTGCTTTATATTGACCAAGTCATAGAGGTTATTTTTAGCCTGGTTTATACTTACCTGTAAGAAGCAACCGTGAAGGCCTTTCTTCGTTTAGAGATAAAATGACCAGGGGAAAAAATGTATTTTTTAAGCCTACCATGCCAAAATTTCTTTTAGGTGGAGGCTGTTTGTTGGTTTCCCAGCCGCTCAGACCCAAATTAATCATACAGAAACTATATTATTACAACACTGCCTGGCCTATTTTCTCACACTTATGATTGGCTAGCTCTTATATCTTAAATTAACATTTCTATTTATCTGTGAATCGTCACATGGTTATGGCCTACCAGTAAGGTTCTGTCCAGTTACATGGTTTCTGCTTGACTCAGCCTACTTTATCCCAGCACTCAGCTTAGTTTTCCCACCTAGCTCTACTCTGCCCTGCTATGGGACCAAAACGGCTTTATTCATTAACCAGTGGTTCACATCCAACAGAAGGGAATCCCACATCAATTTCTGACCTGAAACTCAGCCTTAGCTGAAGGATTCTGTTTTTCTGTTAGTCCATCTTCTCTACCATGCCATATCTCCAACCCTCCTTTCCTTTTTAATATGCAAAGAAAGTTTATCCAGGATTCTAGCAAATAACAACTAAGTTTTCCAGCCATTATAAAAAAAAAAAATCAATCTAAGGCTTTTCCATTGTTGTTGCATTTTGAAACTTTATGAAATTTATTGTTTCTAATCATTGTTGATATTATACTTATAGCTGAGCCATTTCCTGCCAATAAGTCAACAAAATGGCAATGACAATAACAGAAAATAATGTATGCCAAATATTTATGTATATATTCATATACATTATGAGTATGTGTTACATATTTTTCTAAACTATTCATGTTTTTTCTTTCATAATTTCTAGGAACAAGGCAATGAAAGGCACAAAACCAAAGGGACTATCAAAATCAGAGAATTGACATTGATAATGCTATGACCAAGTTTTCCAGCCTTAAATCCCACCACTTTCCTCCCACAATGTATTTTACTAACATTCTCTTCTTCCACATTTCATTCTAAGAGTCAGTGTAGGATTATTATTAACTGTCACATTTTATTCATTCTTTTAATATAGCACACAGTTCTTCAATCTTTTTATTGGTGTTTATTATTTTGTTATTTTTTTAATAAAACTTTCTTTTGTGTTACATATTACATTATAATTAAACCATTCACCTTTTCTTTTACTATTTCCCAACCATCCCATATACCTCTCATTGCTCTGTTTCAAATTCATGTCCTCTTTTTTCATTGATTGTTGTTACAGACATATATGTATATAAACATATGTTATTAAATACATAAATATGCCCTACTCAGTCTGTATAATGTTACTTGATGGACATTTTGGTGTGCCAAGTAAAGCTTATACTTTTTAAAAATATTATATTGATCAGTGAGGTGACTCAGAAGGAAAAGGCACTTGTTACTATGCTCTGGGTTTGGTCCCTAAATCCTTTTTGGTGCTTAGGAGAGAATGGACTCTAATAAATTGTCGTCTGACCTTTACACATATGTGCTCATATTTGTGCATACACATGCACAAAAAAATATATATGTATATTTTAAAACTGCAGAGTAATTAGGTTTGACAGTGGGTTTGAAATTCTCTAGTGCAAAAAACAAAGGTGATATTATTATTTTCTTGCCTGGGCATTGCCACAGAAGGACATGATGTACTTTATGTCATCACTGGTGATGTTAGCCTATAGCACCTGGTTAACCTGGTACTGCCAAGTGTCTCCATGGGAGGAGTCGTAATTAATTAATTAGCTATCTGTGGAAAAACACTTTGAATCTATATCAGCACACTATCTTCCCGTGAACATTTTTCTTCCCCGTTAGTATAGAAATTTTTATGTATTAAATTCTTATTAACATGATGGTGGCATGGTGTTTTCCTTCATCATTTGCTATTTTACACTTTATAATCAAGAAGGGAAATATATTTGACAGGAAGCAAGCAGATTTTATAGAAGACAGAGTAAGTCTTTGTCTGGAACATCATAGTATGTCAAAGGTCAGCCAGCACTGAGGGGACACCATAGCAGAAAGACAAGTGTGTCAAAAGTCAGCCAGTGCTGAAGGGCCAAGGGCACCACAGCAAAAAGAGAGTGTGCAACAACATGGAGTCTACAGTCTGGGCTCCTGCTGCATCTTCCACCAGGGTGCTGAGCATCTCTACAATCATCTCTGAAAGACTAACTTACAACCAAACACTTTTAATATTTTTTCCATCTTTTTTGTTGTTGGAAACAGAGATTGGCAAGCATGGGTGGGTAGCTAGCTCTTTAATATACAGATTTTAAATTTTTTGGATATAGATTTTGTATTGAGATCACTGGATTACACAGCAGTTCTCTTTTTATATTTCTGAGGAACCTTCACACCTATTGATGTATTAACTTAAAGTTTGGATGAGTAAGTAATTCCCAACAGTGTTCAAGGGCTCTCTCTTACCCTCACTCTCCCTGACACTGTTCTCAGTCTGAGAACAGCAATGCTAAGTGGGGCGAGTGATAGCTTGAGGTTTGGGTCTTTGCTTCCCCGAGGGTCACGACTCTAAGGTGTTATTTATAACTCACATATTGACTCTTTTTCTCTTCTAAGACCTGCTTAGATACTTTGCCTATTTTTAAGTGGAATTATTTTTCTCTTGGTATAAGAAAACTGGTTCTAAGTTAATGTAATTTTTTATGTATGCTGAATTTTGATACCCCTTTCTGACGTATAGCTTATGAATCATTTTACTTAGTGATTGTCTCCTTCACTTTACAGAACTTCTCAATTTTTTAAAAAAAAATCCTATTCACTCACTGCTTTTGTTGCCTTTGACGTCACACCTGTAAAGCAATGTCCTTATGCCCGGGACAATGTCTGGAGTTGTCTTCTCCATGCAGTTTTATGTCTTACATTTATCACACAAACTCAGTTTGAATTCTTCTTGTATTTGTTATGAGTTAGTATGTAATTCCATTTTTCTCCTGAATAGGGATATTCAGTTTTCCCAACATGAATTACTAAAGAAGGTATCATTTCTCCATTGTGCGTTCTTGGCATTTCTGTCAAATGTGGCATGCTGTAAATGGTCAATACATTTTTTTAATGCTAGAATATTTCTTACATTTGGATGTTCTTAACAATATAGCTGTGTGATTTATTTTGAAGACAGGTAATGTGGTGTCTCCAGTCTTGCTCCTTTGCAAAAGATCGCTTGGCTAGTCAAGGTCTTTTGATGTTTACACACAAATTTAGGATTGTTTTCCCTAGTTCTGTAAAGAATGTGATTGATATTCACAGGATTTTCTCTGAATCTGTAGAGCACAATGTGGGATGTGGGACGGGCATTTTTAATAATGCCTTTTTTTCCACAAACATGGGTTGCCTTTCTATTTATTTTATCATCTTCACTTGCTTGTTGATCTCTCATCTCCTGTGCTAAACGTACCCTTAATTTTTTTATTTTTATCATTTTTATTATTATTATTACAAATATTCACCTCCTTCCCTCCTCCCATTTCTCTCCCCCTCCCCTTAAATATTTTATAACTGCTGTAAGTGAAGTTTTTTCTTATCATCTCCTTTTAAATGTCACACATGTTTATAGTTTGGGAATAGCACTGACCTTTACATATTAATGTTGCATCCTGAAATGTTACTGATTTCATTCACTATTTCTAACAGGTGTGTGTGTGTGTGTGTGTGTGTGTGTGTGTGTAGTATGTAGAACTTTCCTACATAATTGTAAGATCATGTCCTTTGCTGAATAGGTACTATTTAGTTTATTTCATGTACACATATGAAATTATATATATATATATATATATATATATATATGTATTTACATCTTTGAGTTGTTCTTCAAGCTTTTTCTTATTGATGTGTAGGAGTTGTAGTTTCATTCACTATTTCTAACAGGTGTGTGTGTGTGTGTGTGTGTGTGTGTGTGTGTAGTATGTAGAACTTTCCTACATAATTGTAAGATCATGTCCTTTGCTGAATAGGTACTATTTAGTTTATTTCATGTACACATATGAAATTATATATATATATATATATATATATATATATATATATATATATATATATGTATTTACATCTTTGAGTTGTTCTTCAAGCTTTTTCTTATTGATGTGTAGGAGTTGTAGTCATTTAGTAAATAGAAGTTATAAATACTTCCCACTAGTAGCTTCCCTATATACTTATTAAATGATATATTTCAAAGAACAAAAATAATTTTAATACACGTGTATTTTTTTATTTATGTTTTATATTTCATGTCCCTTTAAAATATTCTTCTATTCCTTAAATCACAGATGCTTCTTTTTATTATGTTGTACCGTTTACATTTAGATTATGCAATTATTTAAACCAATTCTGGACATTGTATAAATCAAGCATCAGAGAGTTTTTCTGTTTATACTATATTGTTCACTTCAGAAACTTTAAAGATTTTTTTCCAACTGACTTGTAATTTCAATTATTTCAAATATGCAAAGTTTCACTGTATGCTTTTGTAGACTTTCTAATCTATTTGTTTATTAATCTGCTCCTATAACAATACTTTGCTTTAATTGAATCTCATTTATAAAATTTATTACAGGGCCGATCCCCCTGTGGTGGTTTGAATAAGCATGGCCTCCATAGCCCATGTGTTTGAATGTTTGGATTATAGACAGTGGCACTATTAGAAGGTGTGGTGTTATTGAACAGGTGTGGCCTTGTTGGAAAAAGTATGTCTCTGTTGGGATAGTCTTTGAGGTCTTATATACGTTTAAGCTATGCCCAATATGGGACAGTTTACTTCCTGCTGCCTGCAGATCAAGATATATAACTCTCAGCCACTTCTCCAACACCATGTTTTTCTGAATACTTCCTTCCTTCCTGATATGACAATAATGGACTAAACCTCTGAAACTGGAGGCCAGCTCCATTTAATGTTTTCCTTTATAAGACCTGCTGTGGTCATGGTGTTTCCTCACAGCAATAGAGCCCTTAACTAAGATAACTGCTTTCTATTTCAACAATGTCTTGCAAATTTTGACACTTTTTCCTTAAATTAATTTTAAAAGCAAGCTTTTAAATTTTATTAAAAACCTTGTTGTTATCTATTTGGTTTGTCTTTGTATGTATAGAAAATTTTAATGAGATTTTTCTATGTTATACATTGAAACTGCTAATGAACATGCTATTTCCTTGTAGGTCATCTTTAATATCATTCAACTAGTAATGCCATTTTATGATTTTCTCCATAAAATCATGAGCCTCTTTGTTTATACTTAATCTTGGGATTCTTTCATATCTGTATCAACGGCAGGCATCTACTTCAAATACCCTTGTTGTTGCTGCTTCTGCATAAAAATGCAATTTATTTTTATATTGGTCTTATAGACCTGCTGGTTTCTCATTAATTCTGATCATTTGCCTGCAGATTCTCTGAGGTTTCTATGTAGGTAACCATAATAATGTCTGCAAATAGTGGCATTTTGTTTCTTTCACTCCAGAATATGTACTTTTAATTATATCTTTTGAAAAGCTATACAGGAAAGGAAACCTTTCTCATTATAGAATGGAATTATGAGAGCAACGTTCTTTGTCTTGTGTTTGCTATTGAGAGAGATCTTTCTTATATTGTACATTATTATGATTCAGCCCTGAGATCTGTAGACACATTTCTTTAGGAGAAGAAATTTTCTGTTAGTAATTACGAAAAGTTTTTTTAAGTCACAAATTAATGTTGAATTCTACTGAATGATTTGTATGCAGCCATTGATATGATAATTTGAATTTTCACTTTTAATCTGTTAATGAGTTCTATTATTTTTTAAAATCTAAAGGCAGTTTTGTACTCTTAAGATAAAATCAGCATGGAGGTCATATATACTGATTTTCACATGTATCCCTAGTTTCAGTGGTGAATATTTTGTTTTGGACATTTTGTGCTAATATTCTTGAGGAATATTGACCTGTAATTTTTTTCTGTAGTGTTCTTCTTGTCTATTTAGGTATCAATGTCAAATTAGTCTTGAAATAATTAATGAGTTCTCACTCTTTCTATTTTCAGTGATCAAGACACCAGAATATTGACCTCAGTTTGATGGCACTGTAGGCAGCTTAATTCCTGTCAGTTCATGACTTTTCTTCAGCCCCCTTAAAGGAATGACTTAGATAAATCGCCATAGAAAATTCTTTCATTTTTTGTTGTGCATACAAATTCTCTACGGTTGCTTGGTAATTATTTCTAAAGGACTCGGCAGCCAAATTTTCCAATCAAATCAGTGGTAAGCACTTACTGTTATTTCCTCTAATATCCATCTTCAACATTTCCACATCATTTTGCTCGTACACGTGGTCTTGTCACCATTGTACCCTTTTAAAATAATTGTCTTAGTTTGGGGAGTGCAAAATGTATTAATCTTCATTAATATGACCATTGTGCAAGAAATCTGAGTTTGTCTAATTTTTTTAATTTATTTATTTATTAAAGATTTCTGTCTCTTCCCCGCCACCGCCTCCCATTCCCCCCCTCCCCCAATCAAGTACCCCTCTCTCATCAGCCCAAAGAGGATCAGGGTTCCCTGCCCTGGGGGAAGTCCAAGGACCACCCACCTCCATCCAGGTCTAGTAAGGTGAGCATCCAAACTGCCTAGGGTCCCACAAACCAGTACGTGCAGTAGAATCAAAAACCCATTGCCATTGTTTTTGAGTTCTCAGTAGTCCTCATTGTCTGCTATGTTCAGCGAGTCCAGTTTTATCCCAGGCTTTTTCACACCCAGGCCAGCTGGCCTTGATGAGTTCCCGATAGAACATCCCCATTGTCACAGTGTGTGGGTGCACCCCTCGCGGTCCTGAGTTCCTTGCTCGTGCTCTCTCTCCTGCTCCTTATTTGGACCTTGAGATTTCAGTCCTGTGCTCCAATGTGGGTCTCTGCCTCTGTCTCCTTTCATTGCTTGCTGAAGGTTAATATTCAGGAGGATGCCTATATGTCTTTCTTTGGTTCTCCTTATTTAGCTTCTCTAGGATCACTAATTATATGCTCAATGTCCTTTGCTTATGGCTAGAAACCAAATATGAGTGAGTACATCCCATGTTCCTCTTTTTGGGTCTGGCTTACCTCACTCAGGATGGTGTTTTTTTGTTGTTATTGTTGTTCTTTTAGCTCATACCTTCAGGAGTTTCCCCCTTCCCGTTTCTATTATGTCTATTTGCTATATGAGTCTGATGTATAGCTAATAGTCTGTCTCTTCCATTCATCCTTACCATGGAACTCCTCTCTGTCTCTCTCTCCCTTCACAGAAAACCTCAATTCTTGAGTCCTATAATAATTTTCTTTTGTATTTTTTTAAGCACCTGAGCCTCATCTCTAGAAGGCAGATAAATTAGAAAATGTCATTATTTTACTTAACCTTATATTTATTAAAAGTATGATACTTTGTATCATACATGTATACAACATACTTTGATTATATCCACCCACACTTTTCTTCATCTTCCCCTGTACTCCCCTCTAGCCACACCCCGTTCAAAATTCATGCCTTCTTCTTACCTTTTAAAATAACCTTCTGAGTCCAGTTAGTGCTTTCTTTATGCATATGAGTATAGGACTATCTACTGTAGAATGAAAAATCTATCAGTGGTCAAACCATTGGTGTACCGTGCAAAATAAATGCAATGCAGATATCAAAGAATATTTACCACTTTAATGATAAACTTACAGAACCAAAGTTCCAGCGTAGTACAGGTAGGGAGGAAAAGAAGGGCGAGCTGCCTCCCCGCGCCCATTTATTGGCAGGTATACGCCCGAGGCAAACACCGCCCCCTAAAGGGGCTGTCTTAACCCTACACATTGGGGAAAAAATGACTCTTTTTCCACCAACAGCCAACAGCTCCTTGGGTCAGGGCAGGAGAACATGAGCATGCTGGAATTCCTTAAGCTCAGTGCTCCCACCTCTGGCTCTTACATTGATACCCATTCTTCTTCAGGGACATTCCCTGAATTTTGCATCATAGGAATTGATGCAAATACCCCATTTAGGACTGAGTACTCTGTTATTTTTTATTATAAGCACTTTTGCTGAAGTCATGAGTCTCTACGCTGACTGCTGCCAACTTCCATTCTATGACCAAAGGTGAAAGCAGCACAAATCTATGGCACAAGCATAAACATTTAGAAGCCAGTTTGATAACACGTGACCATGTAGCAAAACAACAGTAGTTTGGGCCTATGATCTAACCAGTCAGGGACTTTTGATAAAATTTACAGTACCCAGTAACAGTTCTCCTCTGGAACAGGTTTCTGATCCAATCAGAAAGCACCTGATGACTGCCATATCAGTCATGTTAATATTGCATCAGTGATCTCCTATTTCCCAGGTGTGGGATATGCATGGTTTAGCTAGGTAAAACCACTGATGTCTTTGTTAGACTAGTTTAGTTCTTCTCCTCTCCTCTCCTCTCCTCTCCTCTCCTCTCCTCTCCTCTCCTCTCCTCTCCTCTCCTCTCCTCTCCTCTCCTCTCCTCTCCTCTCCTCTCCTCTACTTGATCCATCCAGTTGCTGAGACTTGCCACAGAGTTCTTTATTTGACTTACTAGGTTTTTATATTTCTAGCATTTCCGATTGGTTTTCTTCAGTTTTTTTTAAATTTCTCTTTTAAGCTTCTTATCTTCTTCTTCTTTGCTTTCCATTGTTTGTGTCTTTAGACACACTTACAATCATCCTTTTGAGTTCTCTGGGGTTTCATCTAATAAATTCTCACTAGATGCGCTACTGTAGGGTTAACACTTTTTGGAGGAGTCATGTTGTCTTGGTTTCTTGTGTTTCTAGTACTGCTGCAGTAAGATTTGTACATCTGGTGTCTTGTTGCTTGGGTTTTTTATTGTTGTTTGTTTATGATATATATGTATATATATATATATATATATATATATATATATATATATATATATATATGAAATACATGATTAAAAAGTGCTTGTGACACTTGAATGGGTCTTAGATGTGTTATAGTTAAGTGTATTTTTCAGAAAATAATTACTCAGTCAAGTATCTCAGAGAGCTTACAAGGTCTATATTATTCCCCAACTAGGATATTTAACTGGGAGATGAACAACAACACCTTGATATTATCCTTACACAAATATCCTTTTGCCGGTTAATAACACTCATCTCTTTGACTTCAATAACTGTTGAAGAATAAACACCACAAGAAAGCATGGGGTTGGAGTGCAGTAAGGTGAGTAAGGATAAGGATTCAAGACTAGTTCAATTTTGAAAAGAAATAAAATTGAAGGGAGTAAATTATCTGAGAGGGGAACATTGGGATAATGTTAGGGTCCACAGGCATTAGAGATTGATAAGTCTATGGTGGGTTACAATCCAGAAGTAAAAAGAGGAGGGAATAAGAATGAGAGAAGGAAGAAAAGACAAGAGTAAGAGGGGGGTATGTGAGATGTGGGTAGACAGTAGAGTGAAGAATGCTCTTCTGTAAACTGAGAGTGGAAAAATAAACTACAGTTTTACAACCCAAATGATCAGTGTACAAACAAAGGCAAAAGCATCACAAGGCACCTATGTCAGAGTTCAATCAGGAAGTTAAATGAGGAAATAATAAATGAAAAGAAGACTTACATTCTTCATCCATTCTTCCATTGAAGGGCATCTAGGTTGTTTCCAGGTTCTGGCTATCACAAACAATGCTGCTCTGAACATCATAGAACATATACTTTTGTTGTATGATAAGGCCTCTCTTGGGTATATTCCCAAGAGTGGTATTGCTGTGTCCAGGGGTAAGTTGATCCCGAATTTCCTGAGAAACCGCCATACTGCTTTCCAAAGTGCTTGCACAAGTTTGCATTCCCACCAGCAATGGATGAGTGTACCCCTTTCTCCACAACCTCTCCAACAAAGGCTATCCTTGGTGTTTTTTATTTTAGCAATTCTGACAGGTGTAAGATGTTATCTTAAAGTTGTCTTGATTTGCATTTCCCTGATCGCTAAGGATGTTGAGCATGACCTTAAGTGTCTTTTGGCCATTTGATGTTCTTCTGTTGAGAATATTAGAGTACTACTCAGCAAGAAAAAACAAGGACTTCTTGAATTTTGCATGCAAATGGATGGGAATAGAAAACACTATCCTGAGTGAGGTAAGCCAGACCCAAAAAGAGGAACATAGGATGTACTCACTCATATTTGGTTTCTAGCCATAAGCAAAGGACATTGAGCCTATAATTAGTGATCCTAGAGAAGCTAAATAAGGAGAACCCAAAAAAAAACATATAGGCATCCTCCTGAATATTAACCTTCAGCAAGCGATGAAAGGAGACAGAGGCAGAGACCCACATTGGAGCACAGGACTGAAATCTCAAGGTCCAAATCAGGAGCAGAAGGAGAGAGAGAGCACGAGCAAGGAACTCAGGACCGTGAGGGGTGCACCCACACACTGAGAGAATGGGGATGTTCTACTGGGAACTCACCAAGACCAGCTGGCCTGAGTCTGGAAAAGCCTGGGTCTGGAAAAGCTATGTTCGGACTCTCTGAACATAGCGGACAATGAGGACTACTGAGAACTCAAGAACAATGGCAATGGGTTTCTGATCCTACTGCACGCACTGGCTTTGTGGGAGCCTAGGCAGTTTGGATGCTCAACTTACTAGACCTGGATGGAGGTGGGGGTTCCTTGGACTTCCCACAGGACAGGGAACCCTGATTGCTTTTCGGGCTGGGGGGGGACTTAGTTGGGGGCGGGGGAGGGAAATGGGAGGCGGTGGCGGGGAAGAGACAGAAATCTTTAATAAATAAATAAATTTAAAATAAATAAGTAAAAGATAAAAAAAAAAGGAAAAAGAAAAGAAGACTTACAGAGTGAGTTGCTTTTGCTGCCTCATTGAGTTGAAAGATTCTCAGATCCCTTTGGCTCTAGCAGACTCCACTTGGCGTTGGAGATTGGAGTTGTAGGTGCCCTTGTTCTCTGTAGCCTTAGTGTTCTGAAAATGCTAGCATGTGTGTGTGTGTGGTAGGGGGGTGACTGCAGTTCATTCCTGGCAGTTCCCCTTGGTCTGTCTGATTTATATGTCAGGATTGGCATACGCATTGTCTACTTTACTACAAGACTTTACCACTTATTACTACAAGACAGAGTTTCATACTATAGTACAGCCTATCCTAGACCTCACAACAATCTTCCTGCTTTAACCTCTGGGATGTAAGGGTTACAAGTATGAGGCACCATGCTTGCCCAATCTCCAAGTATTATAGATGTGATGTGATCTTAATTCTTTTTCTTGGTAACTTATTTTTCTTACTTCAGAATACTTTAGACTTTTTATTTTATTTAGAGTTTTCTGACATTTCAAGATCATATTCCTTACTGGGAATTTTATTGTTTGGGTTTTTTATTCATGATACTAGAAACAGTGCCCCTTCAAGGAAGAAACTCCAGTAGCTCAATTCTAAGCAATATTCTGACTTATTCATTTCACTATCCTCTTTACTTTCTCTTTCTTTTTCAGATTATATTATTTTTCAGTTGGAGACTGAATTTCCAATAACAATTCTATTACATTACGCTGTTTCTTTCTCTCATTCTCTCTTGCAGTTGCTCCTGCTCTAACAATTTCTAATTTCTTGAGATTTGATTGAACTTTATTATCTAAACAATCTATTAAATTATTTCTAATGCAGTGGTATTTCTGTTGCTGCAATTGTTCATTTGTTTTTAGTATATTTAATTTTTTCTATTTATTATTTCATGTTTATTCTTTCTCTGGTGATATTAATTACAATTATTTTTCAACTTTTCTATCAAATTACCTTTTTTTTCTGCCTTACAAGTTTATAAGTAACCTCTTATATACAAATATATTTCACAGCAGATTGCCAGTCCTTCCATGTGATACCACAGACAGGGTCCAATGATGAGACTCTACAAAGAGACCTGGTCTCAATATCACCATATAATATCTGAGGTTGCCTTGAACCTTTGCTCTTCCTGCCTCCATATACCTTCCACTGTTTCTGCAAACTGATTAGATTGTTACTTCTTCTTTTTAAAAAAATATTAATTAATAATTAAAATATCAATTAATTAATTTTACACCCTGATTGAAGTTCCCCTTCCTCCTCTCCTCCTAGTCCCTCCCAACATCTCCCATCTGGCTGTCACCCATTCCTTCACCATTTGTATTCAGAATAGATGAGTCAGGATACTGACAAAACATTGCATATCAAGTTGTAGCAAGACTAAGCACTGGGCCTTGTATTAAGACCGACCAAAGCAACTCAGTATGAAGAATACGGTACTAAAAGCAAGTAAAGGAGTCAGATACAGTTCCACCTGCCACTGTTAGGAGTACTACCCACAAGAAGAACAAGTTACACAACTGCCACATACCTGCAGTGAACTTAGATCAGTATCATTTAAGTCCGCTAGCTGTTGTTTCCATCTCTGTGAGCACCTAGGAGTTCAGGTTAGTTGATTCTGTGGGTTTTCTTGTGATATTCTTGACCCCTTTGGCTCCCACACCTTCCTCCCACTTTTCAGCATGATTTTCCCACCTCAGCCTAATGTTTGGCTGTGGGTCTCTGCATCTGTTTCCAGTTGCTGGATGTAAACTGTCTGATTGTGCTAGACACCAATCTATGAGTATAGCAGAACATCATTAGGCATCATTACACTGACATTTCTTCCCTAAGGTTGTGTTAGGTTCTATCCTAGGTCTCTGGGCCATCCAACCCCTGGGTCCTAGCACTCCACCCCCACATAGTGTCAGGGATGGGATCACTCTTACAGCATGGGTCTCAGGCTGGGCTAGTCATTGCTTGACTATTTCCACAATCTCTGTGCCACTCGTAACCCAGCACATCCCATAGTTTGGACAAAATGTTGGTCAAAGGTGATGTGACTGGGATGGTATCCCAGTCCCTCTTCTGGAAGTCTTGCTTGGTCACAGGAGATGGCCAATTCAAGCTACATATCCACAATTACTAGGAGTTTTAGCTGGGGTCATCCTTGTAGTTTCCTGAGAGCCTCTCTTGCACCAGGTTTCTATCTAACCCTGAAATGCCCCTCCTCTCCAGTTGGTTCTTTCAGTACTCATCCCCATATGATCCCTCATGGTACCCATCCCCCCACCAAGTCCACCCACAGAATCTCTCCTGTCTCCCTTCCCAGTGAGAGCCTAGTGTCAGTCTTGGGCCTTCCTTGTTACCTAGATTGCTCCTTCTTTATACCAATCATCTCCTTCTATGCTCTGCCTTTGTTGTGAGCATTTGTATCTAAGAATGAGCACAGTCAATGAGTACTTAATACACACTCTGTGCAGGGTGTTTAACCGGAGAAATTTAATGGAGGGTGGGGAGACAGAGGTTGTGTTATCTCACAGACGAACCCAAATAGTCTGAATCTAAAAGCCATATTTCTGAGGGAGTTTCATGTTTTTAAGCTAACAACTGAAACATTCTACTTGGATAGGGGACAGATCTGTGGAAAGATGAAAGTGAGCAGGTTGTTGTCTTGTCTTTCTATGTAAGACATGCAGTTATTTTGACAGACAGGAGTTGACAACACAATCATAAAGCAATTTGGGGGCCATCTTAGAAACCTGTTCCCAAAGCCTCTCACTTGGTCTGTCATGCGTACTTATCAAATTCTGTAACAACTTGTTTTCCTTCCCCTACTTTCACTTCTTTCCTCAGATCCTAAGATTTGACCATCCAAATCTTTGCCTTGGGTCTCATGATCAGGCTTTCCTTACCTACGACCTTACAAGGAGAGCAGCTTTGTTTATGCTATTGCATGCTTATCTGACTGAGAGATGATGCTCTTTTGGTTTCCCACATAAAGACCTGCATGTGCTTTCAAATGTACTTCTCTACTTTACTAAGCAGAAACAGGCAGTGATTTCTGCTTTCTGGAGAGTCCAGAGGAAGAATATATGGTCCCTGTGCTGTCCTGTCACTCATCTTAATGTGGTAACTAAGATGAGTCTCCTTCTTCCTCAATGAGAGAAGCACTAGGCAGAAATTTTCATTGAAAATTTAATTCCTTTTTGGCATTTCAAATGTCTCATACATCCTTGAGATAATAAGCTTGAGGGGGCTCATTTGAGCATCTCACCAGGGGACTGCCACATATATTAGCTCATTAGCCCACCATTGTTTCCACTTCCCTTGAGATGAATGCTTCAGACTGGATTTAAATTGATCATCTCCTCCTTCAATTCAACTCAGGTTTAACTCTAATCCCAGCCAGAGCTACAATACTGGGAAAATAAAATAAATATAATGAACAGTTAGTGTTTGCTGATACCAACCTTGTTCTAGGTTTATAGCAGGTACTTTCCATTGTAAAGGAAATAATTTTCAAATAATCCTAAGTTGATAGTCTTCTTCTAACTTTGTAATTTCCCCATGACAAGATGCCTGAATAAGAGCAGTATCTTATCATTAGGAAGCTGTTAGTTCAAATACTCAAATATGTTTCTGTCTCTTTAAACTCTGTGTTCTAGCTTTTGATCATTTGTAACAAGGTCAACATAGGGCAAAAGACTGTCCATGTGAACAGGTAACCTCTTGTGGGCTGATTAATTTTTACAACATGCTCATGACTACTTTGGGATTGCTTTGCCCTCTATGAATGAAATAAACCTTAATTTTCTTGCTATAGTAAATAGAGACCTTCTCATTCAATTAGTGAAGACTGCCAGAGAATTAAAATCATTTTTTTGCATTCACACACACACACACACACACACACACACAAAATTGTATTGTTATGAATTTTCATGAATTTCAGTTCTGAGAGAAAGCCAAAGGAGGCATGGGATTTTGGGCTACAACTAAAAATAAATGCCACAGTATTAGTTTCTGTTTCAGAATAAGTGTGTGGATGGGATTTTGGTTCTCTGCTTGGCTTTATGCCAGGAAAAATCTGAATGAAATAATTACCTTCTAAGTTGCTAGATTAATTTCAATGAACTAGACAACACCAAAGATTTCAGAGATGAACGAGTGCTATTGAAAACTACTGCTCAATTAATATATTCTAATAATATTTTCAAGAACTTTGTTTGGACATTGACAGTAACCCTTGCTTGGTAAATGACCACCATGTAGATATGTACAGACATCTATCACTTAGTAGGAGAAATGATTCTTCCTTTAAGTGAGATGATCTTATTAGTAAAGTTAATATTCAGTCACTGGAAAATCCAAGGACATATTAAAATTAAACATTGTTTTTATTCCAGTCACTGTCCTGCTGTGGTACCATGAACTGCTTTGAGATTGCTCAACAGAAGGTAATTTACTTGGTCTATTTCTCCTATTAAATAGTAATTTCCTCAGACATTAGTCAATTAAGAGTGAAAACATTAAGCTGATTATCATGCTTTGTTTTATTGTTTGGGTGGCAGCAGAAAAATATATGTGACCTTTTGGCCTTCCTTTCCTTTAACTAGGAAGTAAATTCAGTCATGTCCCCTGAAAATGCATGTTGAGTTTGCCTGGTTTATGAAGAAAATTACATGCACACACATACACACAATACAAAAACATAAAAACAGTCAATATTTAAGGCAATTAAATTGGATAAATGCATAAATCAAAGAGGAGCTGAAAATATGGCTTTCCTAAATTTGGATTCTTATTGCTTACATAAAACCCATGCATGTTATGATACACCTGTAACTCTAATGCTGGGGTACTGTGAAAATAGTGTAGAGAAGAGACACGTGGACCAGTGGAGCATGCTGGACAGCAATTCTAGCAAATTAGTAGTATGGTTTATAAAAGGGAACCTTGTGTTATAATATGAAGCTCAGAGCAATAGAGGAAGACAAACTCATCAATCCCTGTTTTCCACACACAGGTACACACAGGCTACAGGAACATACATACACACATGTACATATGCATACTAGACACATATACACATACATGAAAAATTCAATATTATCAGTTTAGTAGAATAATTCTACAATATCCTTTATGTCATAAAATTTTACAATGCTTTTAAACATACTATTATTAATATCGCTGTAATTAATAATATCATTTCATGTTTTCAAAGAAGAGAATATTCTTTTGCACAAAAGCAAAGTTAACCTCAGGTAAATAGCATTATATGTATTTCACATTCAATTTATGCTCTATGGAATACAGTGATTTGTAAGGTATTACTATGACTTTGGCCAGTAAGTTGTAATATATTTAGGTCCTGCTTTAAATCTTCATTCTTTTCCATCTGTCAAAATGTTGTGGGCACTGAAAGATAATGGCTCTGTTGCTATAGCAACTATTCCATTACCTAGGTGACAGTGTTTGAATGATGTCATTGACCTAAATCATGAAACATTTTTAGCTTTAGTTATGGATTAGCAGACAGAAAACTGATTAGTTACACAAAAATCAAGAAAGACAAAAAGGATACCTCGGTTTTTAACGGTGTACTCACAAAGCAGAATTCGAAGGTGGATGCTTGTAACTGGATTTCACCAATTATCTCTGCTTTAGTTGGGTCAATATTTTCATCAACATTTCCCGAAGCTGCAAAAAGAGAAAAAGGGTGCCATATATAAAGGTATCAATGTGTTCCATGGAATGGTATCCCACTTAAAGTTTTTTTCCCTTGACATTTTTTTGGTTGGATGTCATCCTTAGTAGTTATGAAGAAAAACATGTTATGGGCTTTCATCTTTTTCTCTGATCTCAAACAAAAATTTACTCAAACAAAAAGCTGTATATGGAGGGAAATGGAGAGGAACAGAGAGGAGGAGAGGAACAGTGCACATGGATGAGCAGCAGAAAAGATCAGAAACCAGGCCACAGGTTACTGCTCAGAATATGATGAAAGAGACTCAGAGAGGAAAGCAGACGGCCAGAAGGACAGAGGAGAGTTTCAAAAGTTTTGCAAACTTCAATGGAGCCTGTCAGGAGGTGATTGCCCTGTGGACACTGCTCTTTCTGTCTCATCTAAAGGACTTTTAGATGTTGTCATAGGTGTATAGCGTGCCACCTGTCAAGCTCACCAAACAACTAAGATTGTAAAATTGTCCCCAAGAGATATAAGTGTTTCTGAGCCATTACTTTGAGATAAAAATGTCCTTCAAGTTGAGAGGGCTCTTAGGGAGCTATGCTCCAATGTCCCAGGTACATTCAACTCTCAGTAGAGAAATGCTACACCTCCAGAAATGTAGTAAAGCATTATGGCAGAGGCTTCCTTTTCTCTGCCTTGTTGTTCTGGTGTCTTCTCCTATACTTCAGCCTACCTGACTCTCATACAATAAAGCTGTAATTAGAAGGTTTGATGATGTTGGAAAATATGAAGTATATTTTCTGGTAAGACAGGGCTCAGAGAGGAAAGTTGTCTTTCATAGTGGTGACTAGAGTTGAAAATGCCATATTATATACTTGAAATTCTCTGAAAGAGTAAATCTTAAGTGTTCCTTTCAATATATATGCAGAGGCACACCCTCAACAGGTACCTGTGTATTGGGCAGGGTTATCTAGATGGACATAACATATATGGGAATTATTAGATTGACTTACATCGTGGAGACTGACTAGTTCCCAAATAGGCATTTGCCTACATAAGGGGCAGAAAATTTGGTGGTTTCTCAGCCCACAGAGTTAGATATTTTAGTGTTCCTATCCAGCCTTGAAGATCTGGAGGGTTCCTACAGAATCACTTGCTGATTGTATTTCAGAAGACTGGAGAGGTGGCAGCCTGATGTCAGCCACATTGGCAGATACACTCAATTAGTGAGGAAAGTGAGGTCAACTGTTTTTCTCCAACTTCTTCATAGTTGGGTAAGTGGGAAGGTGTGGTCTGCCATTAGGGTGGTCCTCACCTTCAGTTTCCTCTCTGGAAACATGCTCAGAGGGGAATCTCCCATGTGGGCTCTGATCCTGTCAAGTTGACAGTAAAATCAACTATCATTTTATATGAGATATTATCATCTCATGATAAGCAGCTCACAATGTCTATCTATCTCAAATTATTGGCACACACATTAACATGTACAATTTTTATTTGCCAATTTTAGCTCTAAGGGAAAAAAGAAAAAAATCTCAGAATAAAAGGATAAATGATGATGGGGATGGAGAGATGGCTCAGTGGATAAGAGTACTGACTGCTCTTCCAGAGGACCCAGGTTCAATTCCCAGCACCCACATGGCAGCTCACAACTGTCTGAAGATCCAGTTGCAGGGGATCTAACACCTTTGCACCAATGCACATAAAATAAAGTTAAATAAACCATAAAAAAGGATAAATGATATAGTTGTAATGTATCAGTCCAAGGCTTGAGCCCCTACTAACATCCACTCACCTCTCATGAATAGTTTGATGCTGCAGCATGGGACAATTCACTATATAGGTGGCATATTTCATTTTGGGTATGTGACTCAGTTTATTTGGTGAAATGCAATTATATTAATCCATAAGAATTTACCATGTTGTTCCACTGATAACTGAATTTCATAACATCAACAAAGAAGGAACCAATTTTCTCCCCCAAAGCTTGTATAGAATATTCTAGACACCACAGTATTTAGGAAGTGGATAAAGG
Source organism: Microtus pennsylvanicus (assembly GCF_037038515.1). Classification (NCBI taxonomy): domain Eukaryota; kingdom Metazoa; phylum Chordata; class Mammalia; order Rodentia; family Cricetidae; genus Microtus; species Microtus pennsylvanicus. Next base: position 110,473,518 of record NC_134586.1, on the reverse strand, counting down.
ACACACTTGATGAACAGGAAATCCCAGAAAAACTGATAAATCACACAGTCATTGGTCACTCTCTCTTTGCTAATATCCAAGATTAATTCACAAAATGGGTGTACTTCTACACCACGAGCATATTCACCTTCTGACCATAGCATGCATTAGGAAGAAGAGAAATCAGAACACCAGAAGCTCAAACAGGGAGCCAACAGCTGTGGGGGCACCATCTACCTCAGAAAACTGCAAACTGACCCATGTTAGGCAATACCGGGAGCTAGCGTGGCAGCCATTACTTGATTAATAATCAGCCCTTACTCAATACATGGCGTCACATAGCTTGTTTTCAGTATGCAGTTGCATGGCTTGACCTTGCACTCGAGAGACAGTTTTTACAAGAAAATGTGATGTGTGAACACTATCACTTTACAAAGCATATTGGCTTCATATTCTAACAGGTTTATTTCTTTTCCCAAGTGATAAGGAAAGATATACTCAAGGCTCGAATTTAAATATTCAAATGCCCAAACAACGTGTCATATTGAGCCACTACCCTCATAAATCAAACTCATTAACAGCATCTAATGAAGCTTATCTGCCTTACATCACCAGGGAGGCACTTTCTGGCAGGGCCTTTGAGAATAAAATTTTCTGTAGATACCATCATTAGAACTCAGTAAAGTAGCCTTCCTCAGAACAGCTTGCAGCAGTGCTTCTGAATCATAATTACAGAAATGATTACAGTAGCAAATATTAAAAACAGGCTAGTTATGCATAATTTCTACAGCATGCAATCTAATTTACCAGCAGTAAAAACAGTAATAAAAGTGTTGCCCAGTGATGGGACAAAGCGATTTTCACTCAAGATGCCTAAAAATAACATAAATTTAGCTACAGCTGGAGTCATTGTTAACATGGTTTGCTCAGCCCCCTGCTTGAGGAAACTTAATCAAGACCTAGGCCAATGACCATGTTAGCCAACACATGATTCTAATTTTTTTCAGAGATAATAATAAGACTTCTAGATTCCCTGAAAAGCCATAGCTTTGGTAAATGCCATTCATGAATGGTAATGAAGTCTCAGAAGTAAGGTACTGCTTGCTAATCCAGACAACAAATGATCAGTATAAAGTCAACAAAACCTCATCCATTCATCTCCAATTTCTTTGGACTCTGTGCAGCTTTTCAGCAACTTTCCACTCGTTATTCTACTGATGAACATCATATAAGGGCTCCCCTGTTATATTTTAAGCTTTTGAAGGGAAGGGACAGTAACTGATTTATGCCCCTAATCTTGTCTTCTTCTTCCTAGGTGGCACAAAGTAGGCATTACAAACTTTAATTAAAGAAAATTGATGATGTTGTAAAGGCAGTTTATTCAATGAATAAATAAAGCATTTCTTGTAGATGTCAGAAGAGAGGGAACTCACTATAGAGTATCTTTCCTAGGTAAGACTGGCCATTTGTTTGAAAAATTTCTTAACCTGGCTGTCCACTGATCACTTTTCATGACTTTAAAAACAATCTAGGGATAGCATGGTACTGCAGACACTGAAACAAGAATGTCTGGGCATAGGCTTCTATAAGGTCCCAAGTGTCACGACTGAGTCACTTATTCAAAGTGTGTTGATTCACACACATTGACAGTAGTTATCAATGACACAGCTAGTGGACAAAAGGAAAAAATCAGTCACTGATGGCATGTGCTGCACACTCTGGGCCTCATTTCATACCACTGTGAAATGGATGGGATTAATTGCATATATAGTATCTTCAGCTATTTGCTGTACTGACTTGCATGGGTACATAGCAACATCAACACCAAGAACACCACCCACTGTGTAACGGCGTAAACGAGCAGACAGATTGTAAAAATATATATATCTATAGCTTTAATGTAGAAATAGACTTATAGAACCACCGTTCCCGTGGAGACCAGGAAAGCAGAAGCAGCGGCTGGGAGCATGCTCACCAAATTTATAGACAGACATTAACCTGAGGTGAACATGCCCCCCAAGGGGCGGGACTTATCCCTACATCTCCCCTTTTTGTCTAAATAAGACAGAACCAAACCAAATACAACTATATACAATAACAACAAATAATAAATATAACAAACAATATTGAGAACAAAATCTTTGCTAAACATTCCATCTCAAGGAGTCCAAATAATGTAGAGAGTAACTACAATTACATAATCTTCAACTCTATCAAAGATCTGAGAAGGGAATAAACACTACTCAACAAACGAGATATATCCAAAATGTGCAACAATTGACAGAGACAAATGTCTACCTGGGCAATCACCCAAAGTCTCGTTTGCAACGTTGAGTCAACCAATTTTGGCTAAGGCCTAACATAGCTGACATACCATTATTAAAGGCAAGGAACTTTTCAAAACTATCTTACCCTGTCTTGGCAGGATATGGCAGTCCTGTTTTATCCATTGATGCACGCTCTGTATCTGTGTCAGTGGTTGAGGTATGGGCATTTCTTTGCCCAAAGGCTAGTTTTGCCAAATAGAAAGGCTCCAGGTGGGGTGTCTTTGGTGCTCAACATTCTCTCGGGAATAGAGCGGTGTTGCCAGGAGCAATTGTGTCTCACTATCACGAAACTCTGAGTTAGATTAAAGGCCATTTTCTACAGCTCTTTGAAGAGGTCGAAGATTATCTATCTATACTGAGTATAACCTCTATATATCTAGAGAACCTGATTAGTATAATTATAAATGACAAACTTAGATGACTATTTATCTATATAATTCTCAATATCTATCTAACTTAAAGACTAAGACAATAAACAACTGTGTAACAAATGAGGATAATGACCTCCAAATATAAACACTGTACAAATATACATTGCAATATGGTAAATATATATCAATACACAAACATTATATAAGTATCTTAATCAGAGGTAGAAATGTACACTGCAATATGGTAAATATATACAATATATATATCAATACAATATATGTCAATACATAAAAATGTTTTAAACAGACATGTTTTAAACATGCATGCATACAATAGTCAATATAATTTAACTTTGTATCAATATACAAGAATCAATACCAATATATTTGTGTAAAAGCAGTAACTCACAATTATAAATCTATTATCCCATCATTCCCACTTTTTTTTCAAAATGATCCCTGAGCTTATAAAATTCCTCCCCCAACCTCCCAACCCCTAAATGATGTCCCTAAACCCAGGGGTAAACTTTACTGGGAGAGGGGACGTCGTCTGCTAGAATTACTTCCAGCTGTCATGGGGCGACGTTCTTTCTGGGGGATCCTGTGAAAGTAAAATGATGGTTAGATTTCAAGATCAATGCCTTTTAAAATTGCAAATAGTCTCTGAGTATTTTGTGGAGGTCTGGCCAGAATGTTGTACAAGATGTGCACCATTTCAGCTAACCAAGTTGGGATCGTCTTGTGCAGCTGGTATCCAAAACAGGTCTTGTAGTAGCGCTATCAGCATAATGACGTCATATCAACCAGGTAAAGTTGTTGTGGGGCCCCATCTTCTTCCTGGAAACTTCAAATGTCACTTCAGGAAAAACTCATTGTTCATTATGAAAAACTTAAACATTAATCATATAGACATATATATATACATATATATATGTATATATATATATATATATATTCAATGAAAGGCATGATAGATCTATTCAATGAAAAGTATTATAGATATGGAGAAAAGCAAAGATGTTTTCTAAACTCATATTTCTTTCTGTCCCATATCATGGCTCTTGACATGAGACAGAAACTCCAGAAACTCTGGGTTTTTATCTTACTAACAGGCTTGGAATTGGAGAGGGACTGAGCCAGAGTACAACTTCAAAACCAGCTCTATATATTTATAAAGAAATGTAACACATATTGCACTGTAAAGGTTTATAAAATTGGCGCAAAACATTGTTGTAATGTTACAATACCAGTTTTAGGGGTTCAGTAACTAACGGGAAGCCTAAGGGATACATGCAGAACTGTAAAAGCCATCTCATTTAGCCAGCCGTGTATGTAGACTGTAAACCTAACACATCCAGAGCATTTCTGAACTTTATCTATTGAGGTCAACCAGGAAACCCTAGAGTATACCTTGATTTTTGCAAAAAAAAAAAAATTTCTTCAGCCTCCAACAGGCTAAGTGTTCTTTTTGCTGTCAACATTCATAGAGTGAACTTTTTCTGAGGCAAACCAAAGGTGTATTTCTCAAGGTTCTGCTGCCTTCAGCAGCGTTTGATGGAGGATCTTTTATACATTTGTAATAGATAGAAATAAACCAGAAATGCAGTTTTCATTTTCTTTCTTTCTTTCTTTTTTTAATTGTAAACCATGTACCAAGTTTCTGGTCAAGATTGTGTAGGATAAGTTAAACATAATTGCATTCTATTAACCAATATGAGTGTATTTCTTATGCATATAGTTACATTGAAATAAAGTTCTAAAAACACACAAAAAAGAAATGTTTAATAAGACATATATATATGTATATATATGTATATATATATATAAATTAATACTTACAAAATGTGTCCATCCATCAGTAATTAAATATTCAGGGTCCCTCAATTTCTTTGAAGATGAGTATTTTCCTGTGGAGATAAGAAAAGAACCCTGCCTCCAACCTTTCTGTATTTCTTAACATCAGTATATTCGCCATCCTTATGAAAGAATTGTTATTTATCTTTTCCAAGTGGCTTCTCTTCTTCAAACCGAACCTTTATTAATTTTGATGGTATCCACAATTTTTCCTCACCTGAGGAGATAAGAGCAAAACCCCTTCCCCAACGTAAGACATCTCCTGGCTTCCACTGTGAGGTCAGCACATCCTTGAATAAACTGGTTGATTTAGTTCACTAGACTTTTCCATTATCCAATGTCTTTCTGCAGCCATTGTTCCCTTCTCATTAGCGTTGAGAAAATTCAAGGTTAACAAAGCATTATGTAACCTATTTCTGGGGGTGTTTTCCACCCCTTTCTGTTTGTTCAACATATACTTTATAGTTAGATTTGATCTTTCTATGACTGCTTGACCTGTAGGATTGTATGGTATACCTGTAACATGCTTGATATTGTAATAATCAAAAAACCGTTTCATTTTCCTAGAGACAGAAGCAGGACCACTGTCCGTTTTTATTTGTGTAGGTATACCCATGATAGCCAGGAATTCTAATAAATGAGTGATTACTGAATCATCTTTTTCTGAACTTAAAGCAGTTGCTCACTGAAAGCCTGAATAAGTGTCAATGGTGTGATGAACATATTTTAATTTGCCAAATTCTACAAAGTGGAACACATCCATCTGCCAGATTTCATTCCTTTGGGTGCCCTTTGGATTAGCCCCTGCAGGCAGTGGCGTTTGGTTATAGAAAGAGCAAGTAGGGCATTTCTTTACAATCTCTTTAGCTTGTTGCCATGTAATTGAAAATTCTTTCTTCAAACCTTTGCTATTAACATGATGTTTTTTATGAAATTCAGAGGCTTGTAGCACACTGCCAATCAATAATTGATCAATTTCTGCATTACCTTGTGCTAGAGGACCTGGCAGACCCATATGGGATCGGATGTGTGTTATGTACATAGGGCAAAGCCTGTTCCTGATCAAATCTTGAACCTGGAGAAACAATGAGGTTAATTCTGTATCATCAGGTATAAATTCAGCAGTTTCAATATGTAAAATAATTCTTTCTGCGTATTGTGAATCTGTAACTATATTAATCGGTTCTTTAAAATCCCTTAGCACCATAAGAATGGCATATAATTCCACCTTCTGGACAGAATCATAAGGACTTTGTTCCACCTTACCCAAGTCTTCTGATTTGTAACCCGCCTTCCCTGATTTATTGGCATCAGTATAGAATGTACGGGCTCCAGTTATTGGAGCATCACGGACTATTCGAGGAAGAATCCAAGAAGTTCTCTTTATGAAGTTAAGCCTCTTGCTTTTTGGATAGTTGTTATTAATGTCTCCCAAAAAATTAGCACAAGCTCTTTGCCATGGTTCATTATCTTCCCATAATTTCTTTAGTTCATCAGCAGTGAAAGGCACTATAATTTCTGCTGGGTCTATGCTTGCTAGTTGAAGAAGTCTCAGCTTGCCTTTTATAATTAACTCAGAGACTTTCTCCACATAAGTTTTCAGTTTCTTACTTGGTTTATGTGGTAAAAAGATCCATTCAAAAATATTATCATCTCTCTGCATTAAAATTCCTGTAGGAGAAATTTTTGATGGTAGTATGACAAGAATACAATCAAGCTCTGGATTCACCCTGTCCACATGTGCCTGTTGTAATTTTTCCTCAATCATTGTCAGTTCCTTTTCTGCTTCAGCTGTTAATTCTCTGGGACTGTTTAAATCTTTATCACCATCCAAGGTTTTGTTCAAATGAATTATTAGATCAGGTGTTATTCCAATAGCTGGTCATAGACTGGAAATGTCTCCTAACAGTCTTTGGAAGTCATTAAGAGTCCATAGGCGATCTCTCCTAATTTGTGCTTTTTGTGTCTTAATTTTTTGCAAACCTATTTTATAACCTAAATAATTAACAGAATCTCCCTTCTGAATCTTTTCAGGAGCGATTTGCAATCCCCATTTAGGTAAAAGGATCTTTTATTTTATTTTATTTTATTTTCATCTATTGACAACTTTAATGGCCTCTCTTTCCCTGTAGTCTTTTTATTATTGGAGTTTGTGTGGAAGGGTGTTTATATGTATACATGTGTATACAAGTGTGTGGATGTCAGAGTTTCACACCGAGTCCCCTCCTTTTTGCTCCTCACATTTTTTTTTCTGAAACAAGGTCTCAGGCTGGGGGGGGGACTAAATTGGGGGAGGGAAATGGGAGGTGGTGGCGAGGAAGAGACAGATATCTTTAATAAATAAACAAATTAAAAAAAAAAGAATCTAGGCTGGAGCTAGGAGCCAGTGAGATGGCTTTCTGGGTGAAGTGCTTGCTATGCATGAGGACCAGTGTTCAGATCCCCAGCACTCAAGTATAAGCTGGAGACTATGGCTTATGCCTGCAACTCTGGTACTGGTGTATCTGGGGCAGGAGGATCCTGGGGTCTTTATGGTTATTCAGTTTAGCTACAATTGAGAGCCTCGGGTAAAAGTATCTTTATTTCTTCAAACAGTCTGTTCAAGGTATCCATGTTTGAATCGGATAACAAAATGTCGTCCACGCAATAGTATACTATAGATTTGGGAAATTTCTTGCGTATTATTTGCAATGGTTGGTTCACAAAATATTGGCAGAGGGAGGGGCTATTTAACATACCCTGGGGGAGGACGGTCCAGTGGTACCTCCTCGAAGGTTGAGAATTGTTATATGTAGGCACTGTGAAGGCAAATTTTTCTCTATCTTCTATTTGCAAAGGTATAGTGAAAAAACAATCCTTTAAATCAATAACTATGAGAGGCCATCCTTTTGGTAATAAAGAGGGCAAAGGAATTCCAGATTGCAGAGTGCCCATAGGTTGAATAACCTTGGTGATGGCCCTGAGATCTGTCACCATTCTCCATTTACCTGATTTTTTCTTAACCACAAATACAGGAGAATTTCAAGGGCTGGTAGATTCTTCTAAATGTCCAGCATCTAATTGTTCTTGTACCAGCTGTTCTAAAGCCTGTAACTTTTCCTCAGCTAAAGGCCATTGCTTTGTCCATATTGGTTTCTCAGTCAACCATTTTAGAGGCAAGGCTGTTGGTATCTCTGAAGAGACATCAGTTGCTTGTTCTTGTACAGCTTGAATGGCCGGTTTTCTCCTTTTGTAATATCTTTTAATATTATTCTCAGAAATATAGGCTCTAGAAGTAGCAGGAATGTTAATTTCAGTATTCCATTGTTGTAATATGTCACAACCCCATAAATTCATAGCAATATTGGCTACATATGGCTTTAATTTTCCTATTTGTCCCTCTGGTCATATACATTAAACCCATCTCATGCTCTGCCTTACTCGAGATAGGGTTCCAATTCCCAGGAGCTGAACATTTACATTCTGAAGAGGTCAATACAATGCCAATATTCTGGGGTAATGATACTTACATCAGCACCTGTATCCAGCAGGCCAGTAATAAAAATGCCATTTACACACACTCTCAGTTTAGGTCTTTGATCATTTATAGAAATTTGCCAAAACACACGTAACTTATCTTTCTGACCATTATTGCTTGTAACAGTAGGCATAGGGCTTCCTAATTGTCCTGATGAGGCACATTCTCTGCAGAAACTGGAAATGACTGAACCATGTTTGCCATGGGGGCCTGTGAGGCCCCCCTTCTCACGTTTCCTGACTGTATCAGGTTGCCTTGTCTATCTCTTGTAGACCTGCATTCATTCGTTCAATATCTGCCTTTTCCACATGTTCTACATACACCTGAAGGCTGAGTCCTCCTATTCCTGTTATTTCTAAAAGATGCATTTTTATTATTATTTTTGAAAGATGCATTATTTTTATTATTATTTCTGAAAATCCGTTGTCTACAATTCCTTTTCATATGACCCATTTTGCCACAATTAAAACATTTGGTATTCTGGTGTCTCCTTTTACCATTGGAAATTGCTTCTTCTACCCATGCTTCAGTGCCATAATCAAATGTATCAACATTGAGTGTATGCCAGACCCATTCTTCCAATGGCGCTTGTCTGAGCTTTAAAGGCACCAAAATCCTTTTGCATTCCACATTTGCATTTTCTTAAGCCAAGACTCAATCATTATACATCTTGCTTCTGGGTCAGATATCCCTATTTGTACAGCCTTAGTTAATCTTTGTAAAAAATCACTAAAGGGTTCTCTCTGACCCTGTTTAACTCTGACAAATGATTCCATTCTCTGTCCTGGGTCTTGTACCCTGTCCCAAGCCCTTAAGGCTGCTGTAGTACACATAGAGAGTGTGTTTTCATCCAAATTAGCTTGTTCCTGAGGGTCAGAAAAGAGCCCTTCACATAGAATTTTATCTAGGGAAATGTCAATTCCCTTCGCTTTTTCCTGCTGTTCTAAAAATCTAGCCTCTTGCCTGAATAAGCATTTCCATTTCAATTGCAGTCCACCCTCAAGTACAGCAGAGCTCAGCTGGAGCCAGTCCGAGGGGGTTGCTCTGCTTGTCGTGGCCCAAGTTCTTAGCATCTCTTTAACAAAAGAGGCTTGCATCCCAAAAGTCATGACAGCCTGTTTTATTTCCTTGAGATCATTCATACAGACAGGCTCCCATGTATCCTCCTTGATGACCCTAGGGTTTCTGGAACCAATCACCATCTCTGTTGTTATTACTGGAAAGGCAGGTAGAGCTGTAGGTAGAGCTTTGTGGAAATTGTCCCAGAGAGATTTACCCATAGATGTAGTTAAAATTTGCCTTTCTACCCTTTGCTCTTCTTCATCAGAATTTAGAAATTCCTCAATCTTTTCAATTCTATTCACCATTGCCTTCTGCAAGTCTGAATCTCCTCTCCATAATTATGTTCTAAAGCCTTCATTGAGGATTCTAAAGTATAAAGTTTGTCCGTTAGAGATAACATCTCATCTTTGGACATAATTTTTATGGCATAAACCATGCCTTCTTGTATTGACAATCTTTCCGCCAATCTGTCATAAGCTTTAGACAAAATTCGATTGTCACATTCAGCAGTTTTCATTCTCTCAATTAACGTTTCATTTCCTACAGAAAGGGACTGAATCTTATGGTCCAGATCAGCTGTTCCCTCTTCCATAGTAATGAATTTCTCCTTAATATCAGCCACTAATGTTTCAGTTCCTACAGAAAGGGACTGAACCTTATGATCCAGATCAGCTGTTCCCTCCTCCATAGTAATGAATTTCTCCTTAACATCAGCCTGGAGAACTTCAAACTGATTCTTGAGAAGATTGTTATCAGCCTGGAGAACTTCAAACTGATTCTTGAGAAGATTGTTGTCATTCTCAATTGTTTTTAAGCGTTCAATCTCTGCCTTAAGAATCCTGGATTCATCTCGTAAAGACTTTATCATATTTCTATTATCAAACCATTTGGTGCCAATGAAAACTACGAATACCAGAAGGATCCATAGATGTGGGGTGATAGACACCTTTTGTAAAATCTCCCACATGGTACAATTAAAAAAAATTTTAAATTCTTGAACAGTAATGTGTTCAGACATTTTATTTATAAAAGAAAAATTTTTTACCTGCAATGATCGGTTCCTGCCAGTGATGGTCTCTGTGTTTTGGAGCCTGTCCGAGAACTAGCTCTTGTAGACCAGGCTGGCCTCGAACTCACAGAGATCCGCCTGTCTCTACCCTCCCAAGTGCTGGGATTAAAGGCGTGCACTACCACTGCCTGGCTGGCCTCAAACTCACAGAGATCCACCTGCCTCTGCTTCCCAAGTGCTGGGATTAAAGGCATGCGCTACCACTGCCTGGCCGGCCTCAAACTCACAGAGATCTGCTTGCCCTTGCCTCCCAAGTGCTGGTATCAAAAGCGTGCACCACCACTGCCTGGCCAAGTCACTTTTTATCAGACCAAGTCTGCCGCTGTGGCAGCTTTTGTTGCAAAACCGCAGGTACTTGAGTTTCTGCTAATTCAGGCAGTGGGGTTCCACTGCGAAACTTAGCCAAGGCAGGCAGAATGGGCCTGTGTGGCCGAGTGTGTCTCGGACTAGGCACTGCGGCCGGAGTCACGAACTGAAAAACAGCACCCAGGAGGTTGCTGTGTTAGCTAGCGGGCTACCCGCTTGAGTCGGGGGCAAAATAGCCCACGTTGGACGCCAAAATGTAACGGCATAAACGAGCAGATAGATTGAAAAAATATATATATATCTATAGCTTTAATGTAGAAATAGACTTACAGAACCACCGTTCCCGTGGAGACCAGGAAAGCAGAAGCAGCGGCTGGGAGCATGCTCGCCAAATTTATAGGCAGACATTAGCCTGAGGTGAACATGCCCCCCAAGGGGGGACTTATCCCTACACCACTGCCCACCTACAGAATTACAGAGCTTTTTTTCCCAATGGTGGAGTCAGGAAACTATATTTTAAAAAAAAATCTCAAGCCACAAAACTAATTTTAGCAACAAGAATAATAGGACATGAATCTGTTTAAAATAAAACAAAATAATAAGGATCTGTTTAAAAACATGAAAGAAGCAATGAGAAACATCTCTGTTAGCAATTACTGCTGACATTGCTAACTACTGATCTCTGACAAAGGAGCTTGGTGTAGGAGGATCTTCTGTCTATGTGTTACTTTCATTGGTTAAATAAAGAAGCTGCCTTGGACTTTTGATAGGCCAGCCCTTAGGTGGATGGGGTAGACAGAACAGAATTCTGGGAGGAAGAAGGCAGTGTGGCAGATGCCATGGCTCTTCTCTTCAAGACAGATGCTTGTTAGACTCATGCTGGTAAACCACAGTCAAGTGGCAATACACATTAATAGAGATCTGGGTTAATTAAGATCTGAGAGTTAGCCAATATGAGGATAGAAATAATGGCCCAGGCAATGTTTAAATGAATATAATTTGTCTGTTGTTATTTTGGGGTATAAACTAGCCAGATGGCCAGGATCCAGGCAGTGGGAAGCGGTCCCCTGTTCCTTTTACAACAGGAGCTAGACTCTGAAGAAAGGAGAGTTCTAGACCTGAGGACAGGTACTATAGGGTCTCACTACCTTGCCCAAGTGGATCTGGAATTCACATCATCCTGTCTCATCCTTCAATGTGTTATCTTATAGACCTAAAAGTAATAAAAATGTTAAAACTACTTATATGGCAAGTCCAAGCAAGAAGCATCCAGTGGTCAAAGGTAGATTAACCTGCGTGACAACAGCATTTTTATACATATTGATTAGGAGTACAATATTAAATATCTGCTGTAGAGTGAATGTTTGTGTAGATCCATAAGGTATTAAAGGAAAAGCCTTTGGAATGTAAGTCATGTGGGTGGAGCCCTCATGAAGGATAAAGTACCTGGATGATTCATTTCTTTTTGAAGTAAATGAGGATAGGATGAATAATGAGAAGATTGCATGTCTATGAGCCAGAGGACTCTAGTGGACACTGATTGTGTCTGCGCCATATACCATATTCTTAGATTCTCAAACTCAATAACTTTGAGAATAAATGATCCTGTTTATCTTTATCATTAACCCAGTTTGTAGTGTTTTGTTTTAGCACTCTAGGAGTAAAAAGAAGTACTTATGAATTCATATGAAAATGTTTGTGTAACTGAATCAAGGGTGAGAAGAGACTAATATAACTTATAGAGCTCTCCAAGTAAGTCTGAACAACTGACAGAGACATTTCCTCCTCCAGGATGTGTGGAGTAGCTTTCCTCACATTGGGCATGTTGCATTTATCGACTGCTTCTAAAGCGTGGAATGTGAAAAGAATTTTTTAAAAATCCCCTTTATAGTGGAGGATTGTGGGAGCCACCCCTGACCACGTAATTCCAGTTAACACTCTCAGAGATAAGACACAGCCCCTGATAAGAAGCAAGGTACTTCAGCCATGTAGTCTTCATCCTGTAAACCCATAATTCCACTCTGATCACTGACAGAATTGGACACATCCAAGTTAAGTAACGTTCTAGAAAAGACCTGATCAGGACTCAAAATGGCCAAGGTCAAGAAAAAAGTAATACAATGTTGGATCCTAATGGTACATAGCAACAGAAAAAGGACATGTGTGAAGACTAGAGATCTGTAGTTTGTGATTCACCATGATTATCTCTCAATTCCACAAGTTCATCATCATTAATGTATGACATTAACACCTGAGAGATCATTACTTAAAGTTTTCATGAATTTAAAAATATTCACAAATATTAATCTTATGAAAATATGTACATAAAGAAATAACTGTCAGCATAGAATGAAAATAAGTATAGTGATGACTGGTTTGTGGATTAATGATGTCTAAAGTGTTTTGAGCAATACCACCTTTGCTACCAATTCCCTAGTAGTTTGGTCAGTAATGAAATATGTATTATACATATTTTATTTGAATATAGTCACATTTCATATATTAAATGCCCATATTTTGTAGATAATTAGCATGTTTAATTGTTTGGAATTCACAGGAGTGTACTAAACTTTCACCAGAATTACTTCTGCACCATCCTCTAGAACCATTTAGCAGGGAAGAAAATATATCATTAAAAAAAAAAAAAAAACAAGTCACATACATCTAATTAAGGGCCTCAGAAGCATGTCATTTCTGAGTGAACTCACCATATGGCTGTGGTTGAAATACTTCATAACTGATTTACAGGAGATACTGGAGGCTTATATCTGTTGAAATAGGTGCGGCAGGGCTGCGTCCCCAGCACCCCGCTGCCCGCATGGATAGCTTTTCCCAAAATAATTACACTGAAACTGCATTCTTTTAAACACCGCTTGGCCCATTTCTATCTAGCCTCTTCTAGGCTAGCTCTCGCACCTGGACTAGCCCATTTCTAATAATGTGCTGTATCCCACGAGCTGGCTTACCAGGAATGATCTTAACCTGCATCTGCCTGGAGTGGGAGAACCACGGCGACTCTCTGACTCAGCTTCTTTCTCCCAGCCTTCTGTTCTGTTTACTCCACCCACCTAAGGGTCGGCCTATCAAATGGGCCTAGCAGTTTCTTTATTGCTTAACCAATGAAATCAACAGATTGATATATGACACTCCCACATCCCTTCCCCTTTTTCTGTTTAAATAAAAAAAGGAAGGCTTTAACTTTAACATAGCAAAATTACATATAGCAAAACAGTTATCAAGCAAGAATTATAGCTACAATATTTATATCTACTTTATCTTTTATCATAACAATGGAAAACTATAACTACCTATTCATTCTTCAACTCCATCAAAGACTCCAGAAGGATATAATATTACCTAAGTAAACAAGAAATAAGAAAACTCTAGAAATGACAGAGACATCTCACTGCCTGTACAGTCATCCAAAGTTCCTCTGTACCGTTGGGGCATCCATCTTCAGCCTTCAGGCCCATAGTATCCAGCAGACATTTCCATGAAGCAGGCAATTTCAAAGACAGTTTAGTCATTATCTGCTGTGTCCTGCAGAATGTCTAGCAGACTCTTTCATGAATCATGAACCCCAAAAGACCGTCTCACCTTTAGGCAAGTTCAGCAGTCCTCTCTCTGCGGGTTCTCTGTGTCCATTTTATGCAACAGTCCAGGCAAGAGAAGTTTCTTGCCCAAATGGCTATCAAACTCCATAAGGATCCTCTTTGATACCCATCTTCCTCTCGAAGTAGATTGGTGCCACCAGGAGCAGATATGTCTCACTGTCATGAAAAGTCCTAAGTTATTAAAATATTTTAAATGCCATATTCTGCAGCCTTTGAGAGATATGAAGAATGCCTATCTGAAATATATCTCTATATATCTAGAAAATCTAACTAACATGACTACAAGCTTGACTATTACTGATGATTATCCATTAACCCATATTTCTTAATTATACATTACATTTTTTAATAAACTACACAATCACAATACCTTAATTGAGAGCAGAGATACATATACATATAGCAAAATTGGCCTTAAAATCACACCAATGCAAATTATTCATACCTATATCATTTCCCCTTTAAATGTAAAAGAACATTTATAAACAATATTTTGGGAACATGGGCGCAGTTTTTTCTCTCCAAACTGCTTCCTGCTGAATGGGGGCGTCGTTAATTAGGTCTTTCATGGTATAACCTGTGTGCTAGTTTCATCTCAGTTGGCAGTTGAGAGAAGCAGTTTTCTGAAGATGTTCACAACAACCTTTCAGGAGGGTGTGGTCTATCATACCAAATTGGAATAGAAGAAATCCACAGGGTCTGGTCCTCTGTGAAAACAAAAGAAGACCCTCTCCAAAGTATCATATTCTTAGACCCAAATTTTGAAATCGTAATACCGTTATATCCATTCTGGTTTAGCTTGGCAGCCCATGTAATGAAATGTCTCTCTGTAGTTAGCTCCTTTACAGTCAAAAATTTTAAAGAAAGCACAATGTACATAATCCAGACTCTCTGTGAATTTTCCATTTTTACATGGCTTATTTTTCTTTATTTGTTTTCATCTCTTAACTATCTGTACTCTGTCTCTTTAAAGACTTTACCTTTTTTAAAAAAAAACCTTTAACTTTATTCTCTATATTCTTTTTCTTCTCTCTCTCAAGCCTACGTACAGTCATCCAACATTGTGGTCTTTTTAGTATGAATCTGTTTTATTGTGAATCTGTAACATTTTTTAAGTATCCAGGGGCATTTCTTAAAATGTTAAGCAGTTCTTTAAAACTGCAGTTGCACCATGTACAGGTAATACGGTAATAAGGTACAGCCTGTTTCCTGCCCAGTTTAAGCCTTAACTGCGTTGTTTTTATGGTAATTAGGGCAGTTCCTGCCTGAGGTCAGCACAGTTCAGCATGGAGCAGCCACTCCTGCCTCAGATCCATTTGGTGCCCCTGAGCTGAGCACAGTTCCAGGCACACAGCAAGTCCACATTGGCACCGCATACAGCAGTTTAACTCTGAGACTAAGCATGCAGCACAGAAACTCTTTTCATCCAAGTTACAGCCAAATCTGACATGCAGAGCACTGCGCAGTCTGAAAACATCTCTCTATATGTCGGCAGGAATCCACCATGTTCTTCTGCCTGCCTAAGCCTGATTCTGCTGTCTGCCCAAGATGCAGGCGGGGAACGCTGAGAGCCATCAGCATGGTCTCAGAGCAGTCTCCTTCTGATCCCAAGCAGGAACAGAAACATCCAGTCCCATAAAATCCATTGAAATGCTTTAAAGCCAGAGTTTGCAGTGGCGGCACAGTCCCAAGAAACCGCACTTTATAATGACGCAGCTTTTTTTCTGCTGTTGTTGCCGAATCAGGAAATCTCTCTACAGCACGCCAGCAACAAACAGCAAAAATCTGTGTTAAATTCTCTCTCCCTTATTTTAAAGCCTTCTCAGGTTTTTAAGTGGATTTAGTCCATCACGACTGGGCGCCATCTGTTGACATAGGTGTGGCGGGGCTGCGTCCCCAGCACCCCGCTGCCTGCATGGCTAGCTTTACCCAAAATAATTACACTGAAACTGTATTCTTTTAAACACCGCTTGGCCCATTTCTATCTAGCCTCTTCTAGGCTAGCTCTTGCACCTGGACTAGCCCATTTCTAATAATGTGCTGTATCCCACGAGCTGGCTTACCAGGAATGATCTTAACCTGCATCTGCCTGGAGTGGGAGAACCACGGCGACTCTCTGACTCAGCTTCTTTCTCCCAGCCTTCTGTTCTGTTTACTCCACCCACCTAAGGGTCGGCCTATCAAATGGGCCTAGCAGTTTCTTTATTGCTTAACCAATGAAATCAACAGATTGATATATGACACTCCCACATCATATATCCCACCTGAAAAGAGAATTGTAGCCATGCCTATTACTGGGTGCTTGCTATCCTTTGTTAGTTAATACATTTTTCTCCTAATACAATGAACACATTTGATTTTAATTAGATGCTTTCCTCAGGAACTTTTGCTAGTCTTATTTCTGATGTTTTCAGTATGTGGAATATCTTATGTTAAACCTCAAGCCTTCTCCCTGGGCGTTCTGCCCATATGTGTCTTCCCACTTCCAGAACCACCTTCATTCAAGGGTAAATCTAAGTTGTACATAAGACTTTGTTAGCTCTATTGGGCATAGACCACTTTTGGCTACCCACTGCTTTTATGTTGAGTGCAGATTCTCAGCATTGTGCCTAAAGTGCTCCATGAGATGACCCCTGGGGGCCATCTGACTCTTAGTCATTCTCAGCACAGGAGGCTGTGTTGTAGGTTTACTAACCTGCGTTTTCTGGAGTGCACCACACAGTCTTCTTTTTTCAAAGGCCTTTTTTTATTTTCCCATTTCTTAACTACTATGTCCTAATTACTTTTCAATATTCACTTGAGGCATCTTCTTACCTTTGAAAATTTCCTCAACAGCTCTCCTTCAAGTTATCCTCCTTCTACTGTAAGCAAGCACTCTCTAGACAGAAGTTTCTGCCCCACATTGTCCCTCAACTGCTCAGACACAAATAAATACACACAGGCTTATATTAATTATAAACTGTTTGGCCTGTTGCTTGAGCTTATTACTAACTAGCTCATAAAACTTGAATTAACCCATAATTCTTATCAAGGTTTAGCCATGTAGCTTGATACCTTTCTTCAGTAAGGCATTTTCATCTTCTGCATCTAGCTGATAACTACATCTCTGCCTTTACTCTTTTCAGAATTCTTTTAGTCTGGTTGCCATGTCTATACTTCCTGCCTGGCTACTGACCAATCAGCATTTTGTTAAACCAATATGAGTGACAAATTTTTATTTCCTTTTTTTTTCTTTTCAAGTCAAGAACCCTGATCCTAATTTCCTTTGTTTACCTTTTTCCCTGACCATTATCCATAACAACTTGTAACCAACACTCCAAACAAAGACAAATATCCATAATCCATTTTTTGGGGGAATATGGGTGTAGATTTCTAGGCTGTTTCCTGCTGACTGGTAACCTTTGGGAAACACTGACAAAATTTAGGATTATGGTCAAGTCATGACTGGAATGTTCTATGAGGATGGATCATCTCAGCCAGCAGTCTTGAGGCTGTTTTGAATGTAAAACTCAGAGGATATTGTGACAGAGGCCCTCTGAGGCATGAGATCATCTGGATCATCTGCTCCTATTGGAGATTTTTAAGGGGTCTTCCTCAATCAAACCAGATTTTGACTTAAATTTTTAAGTCAAGGTATTTTTAAAATACATAGGTTGGTTTAATCCAGGAGCATTTATAATCAAATGTCTTTTAGTAGCTATTGCTCCTTCCTCAGCAGTCAAACAATTCAAAAACAATACAATAACATACAGTATCTAGACTCCCTGTTTACTTTCTATCTTTATGTTGTTTTTACTCTACTTCTTTTTTTAAGATTTATTCTTTTTCTTTTCTCTTCTGAGTCTACATATGTTTTTAAATATGTTGTAAACAGTTCAGAGATTTTCTAAACCTCTGAATCTGTCTTTATATCTTCGTCTTTTTCTGACCACATGAGACTTTAATCTGCTAATTAGCATGGTTAGGTCTAAAACAGTGGCTTTGGCAGCTGTTTTTGCCCTATTCCTTGGCTTCCTAATAGTCTAGCTTCATGGCAGAAGTACTGGCAGGGACCATGTTTATTACCACAACTCTGCAGAGCTTCTAGATTCATGCATGGCACAACCAAGAAGCATGCTGCCAGCTGCTCATAAACAACATTTAAGTGTTTTGTAGCTGGACATCTTAAAATAACCTTGAGGGTTTTGCTGTTAATGCTGAGTTAGGAAGCCTCTCTTAAAGGGGTTGAGTCCCTGTTTGCCTCAAACAAACAGAATCCACATGAAAAAATGCTGCTACCAAGAAGTAGTATTTGACTCTGCTATTTTATGTCTAAAATCACTTCCCAAGGTCTCTTAGGTTTTATGTGGATATAGTTGCCCCACTTTGGGTGCCATTTGTATATGGAAGTTTCTGTCCCACCTGGTGCCACAGTCATTCAATCCCAAATAAATGCACAGAAGTTTATATTAATTATAAACTGTTTGACCTATTGCTCAGACTTAATTATTAACTATTCCTGACAGCTCAAATTAATCCATAACTCCTATCTATGTTTAGCTATATGGCTTGGTACCTTTTCTCAGTAAGGCATTCTCATCTTACTTCCTCTGCATTTGACTGGCAAGTGCATCTCTGCCTTTCCTCTTCTCAGAATTCTCCCAGTCTAGTCATCCCACCTATACTTCCTGCAAGATACTGTCCAATCAGCATTGTATTAAACCAATACAAGTGACAAATTGTTACAGTATATAAGAGCATTATCCCAAAGTAGCATTCCTTTGGTTTTCAGCTTTCTCTTAACGAACAGTTATATTTTTGTTCTGTTTTGTTTGGTATGGTTTTTGTTTTTTCGAGACAAGGTTTATCAGTAGCTATGTAGCCAGACCTGGAGCTTTCTCTGTAAATCAGGCTGGCCTCAAACTCACAGAGATCCATCTGCATCTGCTTTCTGAGAGCTGGGGTTAAAGTTGTGCACCACCACTGCTTGTAACCATTGGTTATATTAACACTACTACTTTAACATGTGTTGTACACTTTTTCTCTTCAGTGCACAGTTGTCTTTTACCTGGATGCAAAGTTAGTGTCCAGTTTGCTTTGTAGCTCATTAGTGGGGAGGGCAGGACTGGCCAGAAGAAGAATCACAAAGCCTTACTTAGCTGCTCTGAACTCAGAGTCCTGGTCATTGGAGTGTTCTCTTTCAGGTTTGCTATGATGACCAGAGATCAGTGATCATTGTGTCCTCAGAGATAGACTGAAAGATTGTTCCTCCTTACGTACTTTCTCTATAATCCTTGATGCTGCAAATATGCATCTTCCAACAGCCTTCTAGGTGCCATACTTGTATATTATATTTCTATTTCAATGTCTAACATATCTCAAGTAAAAGTTGGTTTTAGAAATCTACTATTTTTTTAAATTAGATATTTACTCAAATGTACTCAGCTCTATTCAAGAAGGCGAACATACAAAATCAAGAAAATCAACTGTTGGCTTTGGGTATATTCTAGAATGATGGCATTATAGAGAGGTGAGCTAAGCACAAAACATTTTTATGGAACAAGTTATTGTTCCTAAGTCATGGGAAGCTGTGATGAGAAAATAAGCCTAGAATTTGTACTTAAAATATGCATGAATTTTGTGGGGAAAGCAAAGAAAAACAGAACAGGAAATCACCTCAAAATGGTATCAGGTAAATATGTTAATAACCAGGAAGGGTTATGTGCTTGGAGGTCTTAAAGTAGATGATGTATCTGGGATGAAGGAGATCTATATGTGTGTGCAGAGAAATGTCTTTAGAAATACTTAAGAGCCCTTCTAAGTTTGTAAAAGTTAGATTGAAAGCAATTTTGAGATAGAAGGAGAGTTTTAAATATGTATGTGCTTAGAAGGGTCTTTGCAGGTTATAGAGGTCTTAAATGGATTAAAGATAAAATTATGTTCAGAAAACAAAAGAACCAAACAAAGTTTCAGCATTCACAGAAGTGTTGATGTGAGAAGTTCACTAAGCTCTAATTAAAATCTGAGTTTGTTTTTAATTTATCACATAGATGTTCTTTATTATTAAAGAAATAATTTATTTTATCACTTTTATAACTTACTACAATCTGGAAGACTTAGTTATCACAATTACTCAGTGTGGGCATGTGAGAATTTTTAGATACTATGTATTAGACACGTCTGCAGATGTTGAGTGGGGGAATTATACTGTTCAGCACATTCTCAAACAAGACTGTCCCATACTTCAGTCTAGTGTGCAGGTAGACTAGATATAGCATTGTTACTAACTCACTGGGTATACTTGAAAAGTCACTTAGCAACGTCCTAGGACATTTTTGTTAATGGATATATGGTATTGCTCTGGCCTGATGTAGAAGTCATTGACTATGGTGGGAGAGGCTAAACCAACTGTCTGACTTTTTCTGTGTTTTCACCAGATACCTATGCTGTTTGTTAGTTTATGTCTCATTCCTGGTGGAAATGAGTAATTTTTACAGTGCCTGTATTATAATGCTTGTTTCCTTTTTGCTTCAATCTTCCCTCTATACAGTGTTAAATGAATTCCTTTATCTTCTATACTTCTGAGATATATTACAAACCTCCATTACAACATTTACATGAATTTAGGTATTATATCCCTTGAGGCATGGATTTTAATTTTGTGTAAGCATGCATCCCAAATATATCACCTGTATGACACAAACTGGCATCCAGTAACTATATAGCAGTGATCCAGAGAAGGGCATACACATCACAGTATCATCTGATGATGCCTAAGCTAAGCTTGCCTCAAACTCTGAATGAACTGGAATGTCTGCAGATCTCTCATGTTTTACAGAGTGCTGAGAGCTCATATGGCTCGATTCTCTATAAATGGTTTTCAAAAGAAGCTGCGTGGGAAGTCCTATTTAATTAAATAGTGAGCTAGGTTCACCAACAATGAGATCCTGGAGGGTATCCACTATCTGATGCTATGCAGGGCAAAGTGGTACTCTTCTGGTAGAATGTATGGTGAAGGGGAAAACTGAATAGATGAACAACTGCTGGCTGATAAGCTCAAAGCAGCAGGAGGCATGCTTTGCTAAGTGACTGTCTCAGCAATTGTAAGGAAGACAGAACTGCTGTACACACCAAGAACATTGGTAGGAAGCTGACTTACCCAGATAGAGGCAAGCCAATACAATGTTCAAATCTCAAAAGAAGATTCACCAGTCTAAGCCAAGCCAGCCTTGTCTAGAAAGTGGTATTCTGAGATCACTCATTCCATCATCAGTCTCATGAGTTCTTAGTTGAAAATTCCATTTGCTGTTATTTTCTTTCCAGTCTTTGCCAAATTCCAAAATAATCTTTTAAAGGGAATACCACATAACTTCAAACACATGCTAGGATATGTCTTACTTTATCTGTGTGGGATAGCATTGCAAAAATATTTTGTACATAGGGTACATTGAATTAGTAGTTAATTTTAATAGTGTATGAACTTGTAGCCCCTAAGAACCACAGAGTGATACTTCATTGTATTGTAGAATTGTGCATTGTTGTTTTCTGTTTCAAACTGCTTAATAAATGTTTATGGATGATGATATATTGATTTCCTTTATAAACCATCATATAAAGGGACAATAAATTTTATCTGTGATTTTATTTTGGAACAAATAATGGCACACTGATGGGAATGAACTGTGAAGTTTAAAATATGAAATAGATGGAAACAAAGTATTTATTAACTTCTAATTATATATTCTTTCACCAATTAGAATTTTACTGGGATGGTGGAGGCAGATGGAACCCGGACGTCGAAGGCCGACGGAGGATGCCCTCCACACCCGGCGGGGACCAGCTGGGACCAGAGCGGAGCAGAGGACACAGGCTGCAGGGACCAAGCACAACACCAAGAGCAGATTGCCCCACTACAATTAAATCAAAGAGGTAGGCCTTTGGTTGGCGAGGTCCCAGGCAAAGGAGGAGCCGGGTCCTATTCCTGAAGACCCTTCTGAGGGGTGAGAGGGATCTTGGCCCCCCAGCAGGAACCAGGAAACAGAACAAGGGCATTTTGTAGGAGGAGCTCTGGGCCAGCAGGGAAACCCGAACCAGTTTTAAAAGTCCCATTAGATAGAATCGATAAAAGGAGATGGGCAGGCGCCAAGGCAAGAATTCACCCAATAATCTGAAAAACAGCATGAAAACACCAGCACCCAATGATCTTACAACAGAAGGTCTTCAACACCCTAACACAGAAGAAATGGAAAAAAATTAACTTTATGAAAGCAATAGAGTCCTTTAAACAACATGTGAAAAATGCCCTTATAGATATGGACGAGAAGTAT